>NC_067475.1:76183736-76908066 GCF_947179515.1 Apodemus sylvaticus | reverse complement strand
GATACTGTCGATGTTGAGTTTATTGATATCCACCATCGCTGTCCCGCTGCCGACTGGCCCTCTCGCACCCGAGTCTCACTGGTCCTCCTTCCCACAGGCCACGAGCCCCACGGGCCACGCCACAAGCCCCACGAGCAGTGGTGGCAGTGGTGGCGGTGACAGAAGCAGCCGCAGTGGGTCCCCCTAGCCCCGGGTCCTCAAGCCCCCAAGGTGCCCTGCTCCCAGCTTCCTTCTTCTCTCCATTTATGTCTTTCTCCATAAAGTCCTCTATCATTATCATGAGATATGGTTTAAGATCAGAATTTTGCTTTTCTGGTATGTTGGGGTATCCAGGACTTGCTGTAGTGGGAGAACTGGGTTCTGATGATGCCAAGTAGCATTGGTTTCTGTTGCTTATGTTCTTGCCCTTGCCTCTCCTCATCATCTAGGCATCTCTGGTGTTAGCTGGCCTCTCTCTCTCTCTCTCTCTCTCTCTCTTCTTGCTGTGAGCCTGTGAGCCTGGGTGTATCAGCACTCCTGGGGGTCAAGCTTTCTCTGTCAGCTGGGTGTGTCAACACTTCTATGGTACAAGCTTCCGTTGGGAGGGTTTGGGGTGTGGAGGGCTGTAGGAGAGGATCAGCTCCCAAGTGCAGATGGAAACAGGAAAGATTGTGTTCTCAGCTATGCTGAGGTTCCTGTGTCCACGAGGCCAGGGCTGGACCACTTGGCCAGGTATTGGGGCAGTAGTGGTGGTTTCACCTGTAAGCTTGGCTATGTCAACACTCCTGGGGGACAAGTTTTCTCAGGGCCGGATTGGGGTGACGAGGGGTGTGCCACAGGTTCAGTTCCCAGGTGCAGATGGAAACCAGAAGCTCTTTTTTTAAAGACAAGATTTCTCTATGTCTCTATGTATCCTGGGCCAGCCTGAAATTTGCTCTGTAGTCCAGACCAGTCTTGAACTCAGAGATCCACCTGCCTCTGCCTTCTAAGTGCTTGGGTCAAGGTGTGTGCCACCACTACCCAGCTCTCTTTTAGTTTTAAAAATACCCAATGTGGACTCAGAATAAGTTGTTATTGTTGTTGTTGTTGTTGTGTGTATGCCACAGCATGCATTAGAACAACTTTTGGGAATCAGTTGTCACCTTCTGACTTGTTGAGGTAGTGTGGTATCTTTTGTTCATTCCGTGGGTGCACTGCATACTCTTGGCTATTGTGAGTGAGATATCTCTGTCTCCTATCTCACTGTTGCAGTGTGCGTCTCCATATCTAGCTGAGTAACCTGGCTTCTCAAGCTGTCAAGCTGGCATAGCCAGTTCTTTTAAATGCTGAGCCATTTCCCAGGTTCCTGGCCTTAGATTTTAAAAACATTTTGCTCTTAGAATTATTTTGTGCTCGTGAGAATTATTGAGTACAACAAAGGATTTTTATGAGTTATATTTTATACACTTATTTTATTAGAATTTGAAAAGAATCCCAAATTGTTTAAAGTACCATAAAAAACCCATTAATGTTACCCTATTAAAAATAATTACTTGATTTACAAAGTTGTTGTAAATATGCCTTTAAGACAATGGTCACAAACCTCTTTACTGTACATCTTGAGGAAGAACACTGCAGTTTTGCTTCTATTTCTACATTCAACGTATTTCTATTTTCTGTTCATATTGAAGATGGGAAGAAAAATACATCTTCTCAGATAAGTATTTTTGAAGGTAGCAAAACACACTAGTAACTTTAAATATAGTTATAGGCATTACAGGCATTATTCTTTTATACTACACCAAAAGGGTAGAAGATGGTGGCATATTGCCACCTAGAGTGCTGTTTCCTAGGGTCTCTGAAGACTGCCCTGTTTGCTGGGAGCCAGAGGCTGTAGACCCCCTGTGAAGATGATGGAATTGTACTGCCATGTGGGGCTTCCTCTATGAAGATCCACAGCCCTGAAAGATCAGGCTTCAGACCAGGACACCTGGTCAGGGATGATATAATTAGGTCCTGAGCCAGACGTGGGTGGAGACTGTTTCCTCTCATGGGTCATAGTATGGGTGTAGCAGGAGGGAAGGTGTTGCACACACAGGCTGCAGGATCAGAATCAGGCACAGTGAACTGCCTCTTGGGAACATGGCTTTCTCCTTCTTTCCTTCCATCCCGCCTCCATTGGTGACCTTGGTAAGAAGGCATTTGGATCAGTAATTGGTAAATGATTGAAATCAGTGGACTTCAGATTTGAGAGTAGATCGCTATTGGCAGGAAGTTCACTGAAGCCAGAAACAGCCACCAGGCATTCAGGTCCCAGGTAGGCTGGGCTTACTGAAGGCTGAGCTGAAGAAGAAGGTGAGGGAGGATGTGGCAATTGTGCCCTTTCCCAGAGAGGAGGAACCCAAGCTTATTCACAGGGCGGGTCTCTGTGATCTCAAATTGTCTGGTCTCATCTGAGGTGCTCTGAAGTGTGCTGAATCTCAGTTTCAGACGGCTGTCCTCCATCTTTCTTTTGGGCTTCCTCAGGAAGTTGGAGCCAGAGTGCTCCATTCCTAGTGACAGGGTGCCCTCTAGAGGCAGGAAGACAGGAGAAGACATCTGCTGGGGAGGTACAAAGCCTGAAGACCAAGGCAGAAACTACCAGAAAGTGAGTGGTGAACTGGCTGTTCTCTGACCTGCTGGGCTGGAATAGAACAGGGTCCCCAGGTAAATCTATTTTGTATGGGAGCATGGTGATGTGTATATAGTATATGTCAGAGTCCCCCCCCCCCATCTATCTCTTTCCTCCTCCCCTTCCCTCCCCTCACTCCCTCTCTTCTTCCTCTCCTTTACTCCTCCCTCCCTTCCTTCCTCTCTTCCCTCCCTCCCTCCTCTCTCTCTCTCTGTGTGTGTGTGTGTGTGTGTGGCTATTGGGCAGTGAGATATCTCTGTCTAGATACCACTAGCAAGCAAAGCTAGAGGTCCAGGTCGGGTGTCTTTGTCAACTGCTTTCCATCTTATTTTCTGAGACAGGATCTCTCAGCGACTGACTGAGCTCATGGAACTTTAGCCAGGCTGACTGAACAGTGAGCTCCAGCGATCTGATCTGCCTGTCTCCACTTCTCAGTATTGGAATTACTGATGTGCACAGCCACACTCACACTCAGCTGGTTTTTGTTTTTGGCATGGCTGCCTGTAGAGTTGTAGACCACTTGGGGAGGTAGAATGCAGAGGAGTCTGTTTGTAGGGAAGCACCTGGGCACTGCTCAGGGCGTGGAAAAGCACAGTCTAAGATGTGAGAAAGCTGGAGCTGGCTCAGGGGTCCCTGGGCACTGGGGTTCTCAGACTCAGACTCTTGGACATCCAGACACTGTTGGGAGTCTCAGAAGAGTGGAGTCGGGGCCCTTGGCCTGGGAACAGCATCTAGCCCAGGGCCAGAGTGGGGTAGGGAAGGAAGCTCGGCTTATCCCACTGGGGTGACTGTCCTTAGCTTGGCAGTGGCAGGCTTGGTGGCAGTTATGGTTGGAGTGCAAAGAGGCCTTCTAAGGGAGACTACCCTGCGGCTCTGTAGGCTAAGGGCCTCTTCATGGTTCCCCATGGTGAATCTTAGTAAAAAGACACAGTTTGTGGTTCTAAACAATTTATTGTCATGGTGGAAAGTGGATACGTAAAACCATACTGCACTCATGGCAGACCTGAGATTAAATTCCTCCTTTTTGCAGGGAGGAATGTCTGGGAAGGGAAGCTTATTGGCTAAGCCCTCTGGGCCTCTAGGTACCTCATTAGAATGGAGAACGTGTTTCGAGCCTATGTGACCACAGGTCTCGTCTCTTTTATGTGTGAAGCTTGGCACGTGTTCCAAGTCAGGAGTCTGGCAGGGAACTGGGAGTCGCCTAAGCCTCAGGTGTGTGCCCACTGAGACTCTGCGTTTCAGCCTGCTCTACCTTACCAAACCTCCTGGCATGGTTTTATGTTCCACAGACGCTGGAGATTTAGGACTCCATCATTCTTGTTGGCAAACACTTTAGTAATTGAACCATTCTCCAGTTTCAGCTGTTCCTGTTTGAATATGATCTTTAAAATCTATCTCCAGAAGGAACTAGACTCTACCAAACCAGTTTCAAGATAGATCAGGTTCCTTCTGCCCCTGAACCAGGTCTGGCCTCTCTCAATTCCAGCATCCTGCTTTCCCTCCCTGGTCTTATTCCTAGCTGGAAAAAGAACGTCTGCATTAGACCCTTCCATGTGAGTTTGGATTTCTTTTTTTTTTTTAATTTTATTATTTTTTCTTCAGAATTTATTCCCTTCCCGTTCCACCCTCCGACTGTTCCACATCCCATACCTCCTCCCACCCCTGTCTCCACAAGGATGTTCCCACCCCTACCCCACCAGACCTCTAAATTCCCTGGGGCCTCCAGTCTCCTGAGGGTTAGGTGCATCATCTCTGACTGAACCCAGACCTGGCAGTCCTCTGCTGTATGTGTGTTGGGGACCTTATATCAGCTGGTGTATGCTGTCTGGTTGGTGGTTCAGTGTTTGAGAGATCTCGGGGTCCAGGTTAATTGAGACTGCTGGTCCTCTTACAGGGTCGCCGTCCTCAGCTTTTTCAGCTTTCCTCTAATTCACCCACAGGGATCAGCTGCTTCTGTCCATTGGTTGGGTGCAAACATCTGCATCTGACTCTTTCAGCTGCTTGTTGGGTCTTTCAGAGGGCAGTCATGCTCTGTCCCTTTTTGTAAGCGCTCCATAGCCTTGGGAGTAGGGTCAGGCCTTGGGGCCTCCCCTTGAGCTGGATCCCACTTTAGGCCTGTGGCTGGACCTCTCTTTCCTCAAGCTCCTCTCCATTTCCACCCATGCAGTTCTTCCAGACACGAACAATTATGGGTCAGATTTTTGACTGTGGGATGGCAACCCTATCCCTCACTTGATGCCCTTTCTTTCCACTGGAAGTGGGCTCTACAAGTTCCCGCTCCCCAATGTAGGGCATTTCATCTAAGGACCCTCTCTTTGAGTTCTGAGAGTCTCTCACCTCCCAGGTCTCTGGTACATTCTGGGGGGTTGCCTCAACCTCCTATCTCCTGAGGTTGCCTGTTTACATTTTTCTACTGGCCCTCAGGGCTTCAGTCCTTTTCCCCCACCCAATACCAGATCAGGTTCCCTTTCTCCCCCATGCCCCATTCCCTTTCCCTTCAAGGTTCCTCCCTCTCTCCTGCCTTGTCATTGCTTTATTCTCCTTCCTAAGTTGGACTGAGGCATCCTTACTTAGGCCCTTCAGCTTGTGCACCTTTTTGAGTTCTGTGTACTGTGTCTTGGGTATTCTGTACTTTTTTTTTTTTTTACTAATATCCACTTATTAGTGAGTACATACCATGCATGTCCTTTTGGGTTTGAGTTACCTCACTCAGGATGATATTTTCTAGTTCTATCCATTTGCCTGCAAAACTCAGAATGTCCTCATTCTTAATAGCTGAGCAGCACTCCATTGTGTAAATGACCACATTTTCGGTATCCATTCCTCTGTCATGGGACATCTGGGTTGTTTCCAGATTCTGGATATCATAAACAAGTCCACTATGAACATAGTGGAACATGTACCCCTGTGGCATGGTGGGGAATCTTTTGGTATATTCCCAAGGGTGGTATAGCTGGGTCTTCAGGTAGATTTATTTCCAATTTTCTGAGGAACCTCCAGATTGATTTCCATAGTGGTTGTACCAGTTTGAAGTCTCATTTATTGGTCCCATTTATTTGGTGTTCTGTAGGCTTCTTGTACCTTTATGGCCATCTCTTTCTTTAGGCTGTGGAAATTTTCCTCTATGATTTTGTTGAAGATGTTTTCAGGTCCTTTGAGCTAGGAATCATTGTTCTCCTCTATTCCAATTATTCTTAGATTTTGGTCTTTTCATTGTGTCCTGAATTTCTTCGATGTTTTAGGTTAGGAGTTTTTGGTGTTTTGGATTTTTTTTGACAGTTGTGTCAATCTCTTCTACACCAGAGATTCTTTCTTCTATCTCTTGTATTCTGTTGGTCATCCTCTTTCCTAGGATTTTATTTCCAGGTTTGCCTCCATCTGTGCTTTCCTTATTGTTTCTACTTCCACCTTTAGGTCTTGTACTACTTTATTCAATTCCCTCACTTGTTTGATTGCATTTTCTTGTATTTCTTTAAGGGATTTACTTGTTTCCTCTTTTAGGGTTTCTACCTGTTTACCTGTATTTTCCTGTATTTCGTTCAGTGAGTTATTTATATCCTTCTTAAAGGACTCTATTATCTTCATGAGATAGAATTTTAGGTCAGTCTCCTGATTTCCAGGGGTGTTTTTGTATTCAGGGTTTGCTGTGGTGGGAGAACTGGGTTCTGGTGATGCTCATGCATATTGGCTTCTGTTGCTTATGGTCTTGTGCTTGGCTTTCACCATCTGGTTATCCTTGGTGTTTGCTGGTCTGAGTGACTCTGGAATCTGCTTCTTTTGTTCCTGGGTTGCATCAGGTCTCCTGGTAGGCCTGTGGCCCTGGCTGTAGCAGACCATCTGTGGGGCTTTCTAGCTGGAGGCTCTTCACAGGGGCAGAGAAGTTGCTGATCTGTTGCCCTGGCTGCAGTAAATCTCCTGGGAGGCCTTCGGACTGTTGGATCTTCAGAGGAGCAGTCAAGCTGTTGTCCTGTGTGAAGATGCTATGGGGGGGGGGGGCGCTATGAACTGTGGTTTCTGTTTCCCTGTGTGCAGCAGAACTCCAGGGAGGCTTTCAGTCTGTTGGGTCAGTTGCCCTGCATGCCCCAGAGCCTCCAGGAGGTCTTCAGATTGTAGTGTCTGTTGCCTAGTTGCTCTGTGTACAGAGGAACTACTGGGATGACTTCAAGCTGTGGTGTCTTTAGGGAAGCAGACAAGCTGGCTATCAGTTGCTCAGTTGCCCTGTGTGTAGCAGATCTCCTGGGACACCTTCAGGCTGTGGTATCGTTGCCCTGTGTGTTGCAGATCTCCTGGAATGCCAGTTGCTTTGTGTGCAGCAGCTTTCCTGGGATGTCTCAGGCTGTGGTGTCAGTTGCCCAACTGCTTTGAGTGCAGTGGATCTTCTGGGATGGCTCAGGGGATCAGAGTAGTAGCAGTCTGCCACAGCAGAAAGGACTGGTCAGCAGGGGAGTGGTATTCGGTTTTGCAGTGGGGGGTGGTGATAGGTTCTGAGTCCATTGGGCTCTCAGGAGAAGCTGTGGGACTTCAGGAGGATTCTTACCAAATGCTCTGAGTGCAGCTGGTCTCCTGGGATGCCTCAGGATGTGGTGTCTTCAGGGGAGCAGACCAGCTAGCAATCTGCCCCAGCAGAAAGGAGCAGCCAGAAGGAAGTTTGGATTTCTTAGTTGGACTATTCGTAGATTTTGTTCCTGAATATACAAAATTTGAGTGAGGATTATTTAAGACCTTCTGTGTAAGTATCTACATAAACCACACACACACACACACACACACACACACACACACACACACACACAGTAGGCATCAATAAAATAGAGTAGCTAGGACTCTCTACTAGGATGTTGTGTACCAGCTGGGTACAGAGGAGCCTTAGGCAGATGCTGGCCTTAGAAGGCCCACAGCAAGGCAGCAGATAGACAGTGTTTCATACAGTCAGGAAATATATCATTGGCAACTAGCACAGTCATGTTAATTGTCAGTGTCCCTCCTAGGGTTGCTTGTCATACTCTGTGTAGGTGTCCTGGGACCACCAGAGGATGCTCTCCTTGCTACTTGTCTTCTCTACCTTGGCTCTTCCAGCATGGGGTAAGTTTCCCCCTGACTCTGGGCCAAATGCATGCGCTTCCCTGGCATATAAGAAGAGCTTTGTGGAGTCTATAGACCTGGGGCCAACTCTTTGCCCTATCCAAAGGAATAGTTTTCAATAAGTGGTTAAATTATTTAAATTAAATTCTTTAAATCTTAAGTTCTTTATCAAGATTGAGAAAAGCTTGCTTTCCTCTTAAATTTGAGGATTAAATGAGGTAACACAGGACTGACTTAACACTTGGCAGGAAGAATCAATCAGTGGGAGCAATGATTATATCTGTATTAATATTATTCCAGTTAGCATTTACACAAACTTATATTTGTGCTTGTCAACAACACAAGGTTCTTTTGGAGCAATAATGGAAACCAGAGTCTGGTGACATTCCTCACAGTCCTTCAAGTGGGAGCCTGGGTTTGACAATACCCTAGCACTGAGCAGGAGATAGCCTGATTAAAGAAAGGTCATTTTAACTATTTCTTATTGTATCAGATACACAAAATGTACACAGATGAGAATACTGTGATTTTGAGGTGTCTGAATATATTTTCCAGTTATTTTTGCCAATTGTATGTTTATATATGTCATATAATTGTTCAATATGCCTAATTACCTACCTATAGCAGTGAACTATCATCCTGAGGGATTTTCTGAAGACAGTATTAGAGAAAACCATGCTACCATCTATTAGAGGGGGTTTCCTGGTCAACCCAGAGGGGCTTCTTCGGGGAGGCTTGGGGACTTGGGGAGGGAGAAAGGCAGTGGAGAGAACAGCTATTTCTGGCTAGAGATCTGTTATTTCCACTATGATCAAAGGCTTTTGGAACTCCCTGAAGACATATGAATACAGGAACATTCTTTTTGCAGGTGTTTCCTCCTGGGAAAACCCACAAATTAATCAGGTGTCAGAAGGGCTGCAGCAACCGCTTGGCAACATCTCCCAGCTCTTTGAGAAAGGTATGCTGGGCTTTGATGGTGAGGAGACCTAGGGATCTGCTGGGGTTTCTTATGTGGCCAGAAATGCATTGCAAGTTTTCACAGCCAACTGGGACAGGTTGAATAGCATTGAGTTGTAGAGGGGCTCTGGAAAGCAAATCAATTGCCTTTTTTTAATGATCTTGGGATATAGGGGAATAATATCAAAATGGGAGAAACACTTATATAGGGTAGAGAGCCAATCTCTGAGTTCAGTAGGTCACAGAGTGAAAGGCAGATCTCACTGCCTAGTGAGATCCCCTAGGCTGAGGAAGAGGTATGACCCCTTAAGGAGAGTAGAAGTCATAGAGAAAATTGTCAATGAGTGCACAATCAGGCTAGAGGGCTGGGTGGGTATAAATGAGTGGCATGGGCATACTTCCTAATGGGGGTGCACTTATGATGGGGATTCCTGAGATGGAAGAGCAAAATATCCAGACCCCCTGGCTGGTTCAGCTGCATTGGGGGTGAGGAACTGCAAGGTTTACACACAAGCAGAAAGGCATGGCCAGCTGCTGATACCGCTCCTGGGGCATTTTCACCAGCATGGGTCAGACAACATGTGTGGCTCAGGTAGCAAATGTAAGATACACTAATTGACATGCCATGCTCTCCCCACAGATGTCTTCATCATGGTTTCTCGTGAGGAATGGGGGGCAGAAGCAATTGGCTGCAGCTCCAAGCTGAGCAGGCCAGTGGATGTCCTTGTCGTACACCATATCCCTGGACTGGAGTGCCACAGCAAAGCCGTCTGTAGCCAGAAGCTTCGGCAACTACAGGCCTATCACATCCGCAATGGCTGGTGTGATGTGGCCTACAAGTATGTGCCTGGGCTAGTCATGTGCCCCGAGCTGCTCTGTTAAGGTTCTTGTAGTCTTTTCACCTGTTTTCCTTGACTTCTTGGTTGTGGTTCCATAGGTTTGGTAATGAATACAGTATTCAAAGTTTTCATAAATTTCTGCGAGGTTCCTGCCTCTGAGATGTGGAATGAAAATCAAGACAAAACTGCTTATTTGAATGTCTCTCGGAAATCTTGGTTTACCTGACACATCACAGTTTATAGAATTCTTCCTTACACTTAAGTGCCTCCACCATCCACTAGTCTGAGAAGGGTAAAATAAGAGTCACTCTTTCCCCAAAGTAGAGAGGTTGTTTGATTTCCTCAATCACACACAATTGACATCACACAGCGGTACAGTCATCTATTCTAAACTAGCTCAATCCATCTCCATCTGAGGTATTCTCACCGCACTACAGGTGTGGGTTCTGATCTCACTGGGTCAATCATCCCACCTATGACACCAACAGCTGACTCCTATCTGACTTTGGCCAGTTGTCAACAGTCTGGAGCTTGGTAATGGATTCTGGTCTCAAGTGTCCACAGCATCTCTGCTTTCCTACACCATGTTTTATCTAAGGTGTCTGTGGTGTCTTGTCCATGGAGGACAAGAATTAGTGGTTGACTTTGTCAGCCCAGGCCTTCTGAAGGATGTTTCTAAAGTGTATATACAAAGTCCTTCAGCAGAACATGGCGGGTGAGTGGCAGTCACGATCAGTGCTGGCTGTCCTTTCTCGAGCTAGTTCAGGAGCATAGACTAGCATTGAATTTCTCTCTTTGCTCCATCTCGGTGGCTTCTGGGATCACTCCTCAAACACATTGCCTGCCACTATGTCCGTGTCTCACATCAGGTGTGTTTATGTAGGACGTTACCTAGCAGGGAGAAAACAAATGAGTAGCCTGTGTGGAGATTGTGTGGGCAGCATGCCTTCAGTGGTAGGCAGGAGAGCCATTTTTAAGAATGGATGGAATCTATAGAGACAGATATTTTATGTCTAGATCAACAGTAGTTTCTGCAGGTGAACAAGGTCCCCTCTTCCTTCTCAGTATTTAGGATGATTTTTATATAACTTGGGTAGAGGGAGTATTAGATGTGTGTGGGCCCTTTTCCATGTTAAGGATGAGAATACATAACTTGGTCTTTCTATTGTATAAGAGAAATTCATGCAGATACTTTTTGTGAAGCTGCCCTGAGCTCTTCTCCCTTCTGAGCCTAAGTAGGTGGTTTTCTTTCTCAGGAATGTGTGTCGGTGTCAGTGAGTAACTTGTGTTTCCCTGCCCACAGTTTCCTGGTTGGGGATGATGGCAGAGTGTATGAAGGTGTTGGTTGGAATGTCCAAGGCTTTCACGACCAGGGCTACAACAACATCTCCTTGGGTGTTGCCTTCTTTGGCACCCAGGAAGGTAATGGCACCTCAGCTGACAGTCCTTCCAAGAGCTCTCTGCTGCTCTGCCTTGCTGCCCGTTCAGTTTCTTCTGGCATGGTTTTCTCCCTTGGTTTCTAGAATACACAATGTGATGCTCTTCTTCCTTCTGCTCTGGCTTCCTTTTATGTCTCTGCCACATTTCTTTTTTTACCTTTAATTAATTTATTCATATCCCAATTGCAGTCCCCCCTCCTCCCAGGCCCTCCTCACAAGGCTCTTCTCCCCCTCCCCTTCCATTTACCTCTGAGAGGGGGGAGGTCCCCCTGGGGAATGAACTCACCCCAGTACCTTAAGTCACCACAGGACTGGGTACATTCTCTGTCACGGAGGCCAGAGAGGACAGCTCAGTTAGGGGAGCAGAATCCACAGGCAGGTAACAGAGTCAGGGACAGCCACTCCAGTTGCTGGGGACCCACATGAAGACCAAGCTGCACCTTTTACATATGTTCTGCCACACTTCTTCCTCAGATCACTGGGTGAGCCCCTCCTGCTCCTTGCACTGGGCTTCTATCTGCTAGGTTCTTGCTCTGTTCTTCTTCAGGTAGATCTGTGCTTTGTGTGTTATATCTCTGTGTTAGTGGCCATTGCACCATTTCTCCAGGACTGACAGGTCTGTGGCTGTAGGCCAGATAACCCTCTGTTTCTCACTCCTAGATTTTCTATCCATTGAAAAAATGAACAGCACCTTAATGCCTTTGTATTAGGTATTTTTCTTGTTGCTGTAACTAAATACCAGATGAAACCAACTTAAGGAAAGAAAGAAGCATTTATTTTAGCTCACAGTTTAAGGGGATAAATCATCACAATAGGAGAGACATCATATCAGGGGTTCAAAGTGGCTAGTGGCATTGCATCTACTGTTAGAAACAGGAGGAAGACACTGGGCTCACCCATTCTCTCCTATGTTCAGTCCAGAATTCCATTTGTGGAATGGTGTTGACTGAAGTTAGGGTGGGCCATTTAGGAAGTATGTTCACTTTTCCCAAGAAGTGTCTGGATGTACTTGGTTTTTCGTAGGTTCATAGGTTTGTCTCCTAGATCTGTTCAAGTTGTCAGTTAATTGCATTATTTTTTTCATATATTTTGACCATGCTTTCCCCTCCCCTAACTCCTCCCAAATTTCCCACTTCATGGTCTCTCTCTCCTTCTCCCCCCTCTCTCTCAAAAAAGAAAGAACAGAAAAAATATCCAAGCAAAACAAAATGAAACTAAAAGCTCAAAGTGGAGTGTGACCCTTGGAATTTATTTTGTGTTTTGTTATGGGACATCCCAGCCTCTAATGACAGATTTTCATTTTCTTCCAAGTCTGTTGATTCTAACCTCCTGCCCCTGAATCCTAACATACAGCCCTAGCAACACGCCCGTGAGTTTATTTTAGCTGACTCTGTAGTTTCTCATTTCCTACTCAGTACTATGGGATAGTTCGAGTAGATCCCATTATTCCTATTACTACAGGGTGTGACCCAAGTTTCAGAGAAGCAGATAAGCCAAAGTGACACAGTGTGGGGAGGGAGTCAGAACACGAGCCTGCAATTCCCATTTCCAATAGGTGGGTGCTTCTCACTGAGTACTGGGTCCAGGATGCCTGTTCAAATTAGAGAATTATTTGTTGGTTTGGGATATGAAGCTTGTGCTTTTTAGATCCCATGTTGTTTTTCATGAACAAGGGGGCTGCTAATAGTACCCGAGTCAGAGCTTTGTGCTGAGAAAAATGATGGGAAGCAGTGGTGTGAGCAGTGGGGGGGCTTGCTTAGTGGGCATAGCTGCCTTAAAGGTCTCTTGTGGATGGACGGTATAGACATGTCTTGGTATATCTTTAGGGAGGGCTTTAACCCAAGCCACCCAGAGCCCAGTACTATATAGCAGGTCCTTGATGCTCCCCTCTCTGACCTGTCCTCATGGTTTCTTCTAGCAGCTGTGTAGGTTTGTCAGAGCACCCTGGCTTCTTCCTACCCGACACTGGGATACCTATAAACCACTCTCTTCCAGGCCATAGTCCCAGCCCCGTTGCTCTGTCAGCCATGAAGGTCCTGATTTCCCATGCCGTGAAGAAGGGCCACTTGTCATCCAAGTATATCCAGCCACTTCTTGGGAAAAGTGAAGACTGCCTGGTCCCTCCACAGATAAGGAAACAGAGGAAAGGTGAGACCCAGGAGTGACCCTTTAGGCTTTCTTAGATCCTTCCCAGGGGCCGTGTGGTCACCTAGCTTTCGGAAAGACTGATGCTGGCAAGCCTTGAGAGGAACCACCTCTTTTTGACATTAGCTGTGGTAACAGTGCCCTGTCAGGATGAGTAATGTTATGTGAACAGTCTTTCTGCAGTCATTCCACACTTTCTTCCTTAGCAAAAGTTGTATTTAAGGAACAAAACACAAAAACCATTGAGTCCTAGAGTTTCAGTGCAGAGGGGAGAGAAAGACAAGGAACAAATCAAACAGGTAAAAGACTCAGTGTGTTATATGGTCAAAATTGTTAGGGAAGAAAATAGTCATAGAAAAGGACCAAGCACATTACTGCCCCATTCTTTTGCACAACTACACATTTACAAATACAGAAAATAACAGAAACTTGACATTGTCACTCTGACATCAAAGGAGGAACTAAAACAATTCAGACAACAAGTTAGATGCTGTTTTGGGTTAACAAGCAGTGACAGCATTAAAACCAATGAATTATTAGATTCATTTGTTTGTTTTTGTGTATGAGAGTTTTGCCTACACACATACATGAGTGTACCTTGTTTGAACCTGGTGCCTATGGAAGTCAGAAGATGGCATCAGATCCCCTGGAACTGGAATTACAGATGATTGTGAGCTGTTATGTGAACACTAGAAGTCAAATCCAGGCCCTCTGCAAGAGCAACAAGTACTCTTAGTCACTGAGTCATTCCTTCAACCCAAACCCAAACCAAACTTCTTTGTTTGTTTGTTCCTTCCCTCCCTCCTTCCTTCCCTCTCTTTCTCTTTCTTTCTCCCTTCCTCCCCCTCTCTTTGAACCATTGAGCTTTTGGGGGTTAATTATAGCAGAATGGGTGAGGAGTTACCTATGAGAGAACCCATCACCAAAAGCCCACCCCAGTCTGGGTGGCTATTTTCAAATGTGGAGCTTGTTGCACAGTTTTCAGGTAGTTAAACAAGTTGGAGTATGTCTCAACTAGTCTCAGCATTCCTCACCCCACCCCAATCACACAGAGGACAGGAGAGGCCTAGTAAACCTGGTCAGTGTGTCAGGGACTTCCTGAAGCGTTTGATATAAAGCCAGTATGAACTATTGGCCTTTTCTTGGGCTTAATAAAGTTTGAAGAAACTTGTCCTCATTGTCATGAGCCATGAATAAGTTTGACTATGTCCTTGAGACTGCTGTCATCTCTCCATATTTAGGATTGCTTTATAGATGCAGAATCTTATGGCTTTTAAATGTCTATCAAACAGGCTTCCATAATAAAACTTCTATGTTTGCTGCTTGAATTAATATATTCCAGAGTACCACAGTCAGGATTGGGAAGAGGTTTGAGGGTGGTTGGGAGCAAGCAGAGGATTACAGCAGCCTTCAGTAGTCATGTGGTTGGCATGGGGTGGTAAAATGAATCTTCTAAAATGAGTCCTCTATGTTTTGTTGTTTTTGGTTTTATCCTACCACAGCATGTCCCCACATAGTTCCACGGTCTGTTTGGGGGGCAAGAGACTCCCACTGCTCCAAGATGACTCTCCCTGCAAAGTATGTCATCATCCTTCACACTGCTGGGAGAACATGCAGTCAGCCCGATGAGTGCCACCTGCTGATCCGAGATCTCCAGTCCTTCTTCATGGACAAGCTAAATGCATGTGACATTGGGTATAAGTAAGTCATCCTCAAACAGCGTCTTTTCGCCTTCAGTGGGAGAATCGGAATCTTTCAACAGGGGGCAAAGGCAGATATTTTTAATGGATTTGTGACCATATGAGAGACCTATAGTTACTTACTACATTGGCTTCTTACCCAATCCAGGATGCTCTTATTTAGGAGTCAGAGAAGAGGTAGTCATAGCCCCAAGCATATCCTCAAAATGTGTACCTATTAAAGGCAGTGTATAGACATTATAGATACCAAGGCTTCTGAAGAGATGTTTAGAGGAAGCTACAGTGTGAGACTGTGGAACCTATAGAGGAGATTAACCCAAGTCCACTGCCTCTCTTTACATTGTGACTCATATGATGCCCCCTGCTTGGATTGTTCCTTCTAAGACTCTGAACACTCAGAGGGAGAGTCTTTTCTACACAGAGATAAATAGGATAAATCTTCAGTAATTTCATAGCGTCGAGTTCTGTAATTCCACAACAAAGATTGTGTTACCGAATGGGAGGATGTTTTCCCTCTCCCAAGATTCCTTCCCTTATCCTTTCTCTGTGTCTGTCTGTCTGTCTATTTGTTCTCCCACTTTCCTTTCTCCTTCTACCCTCTTCCTTCCATTCCCTTCCTTCGTTTTCATATAATGTGATCTAAATGAATATCAAAATTCTATGATTGGGTTTTGTTGGTTAATAATATTTATATTGGAGGCTGGAGACATTGGGGGCTCTGTGGTTAACAGCACCGACTGCTGTCCCAGAGGTCCTGAGTTCAATTCCCAGAAACCACATGGTGGCTCACAATCATCTGTAGATACCAAGGCTTCTAAAGAGATGTTTGGGATGAGATGCACTCTTCTGGTATGTCTGAAGACAGCTACAGTATACTCATATAAATAAAATAAATAAATCTCAAAAAATAATACTAGCATTAAAAGACAGTAAAAGATAGTAACTTAAGACTGTAACATAGAAAATAATATGTTTCACTAAACAGTCAAAACCGAGCTTGCAGCTAGGGTACAGGAACATCTCAGCTCATTTCCCATTACAAACAAGCTAAACTTGAAGCCTAAGGACAAGCCACTGCTAACTCATATGGTGTGTTTGTATGTGTTAATAGAAAGAGCCACTATCTGGGGACATTCGCTATCTGGGATTAGCTTCTGTAGCTGTATTTTAGTCTTGACTGTTCCCACCAGGCACTTGTGTGCAAGGTGCATGCCTCAGTTGCATTTGTTACTTGATACATTCTTCTAAGATGATTGATCCTCTTTGTGAAGCTCTTTGAAGATGGGGGAAATATTACCTCTAATTGTGTATCAGGATTTACCAAATGATTAGAAAATCTTGCCATTCAGGGTAATCTGATGTTGTTCTCTCAAATTGCAATGGAGATATGTGTCAGGGTCCAGCCTCGACACAAAATCGGAGTTCTCAACTGGAAGCAGGGATATCTGGAAGGTGAATAATAAATATACACAGACTACTTTTTGGGTAAAGGCTGACAGGCAATTTTTCAAGGCTTAAAGTTTCTCTTCTCTCTCATTCTCTGCTCTCTTTCTCTCTCATTTGCTCACAGCTTGAGGCTGCACACACTTTGCATTCTCCTGCGCACTCTGCTCTTCTCCTGTGTGCTTTTCTTTTCTTGAACTCTCTCACTCATACACACCTCTGTGTGTTCCCGTTTCACTCACACACACACACTCTTCACACACATCTCTCTTTCTCTCTCTCTCTCTCTCTCTCTCTCTCTCTCTCTCTCTCTCACACACACACACACACCACATGCACTGTCCTTTCACTCACACACACACATTCTCCACACACCTCACATTCTCTCTCCACTCACTCTTCACAGGCTCTTCTCATGCTCACCCACCTTCTTCTTGCCCCAGTCTTTTATCGATACTCCAAAAGAAGATAAAAAAAGACATTGTATAATTATTGCCAAATCAAATTCAAAAGAATAACCACAACCCACAAAAAATCAAGAATTACAATTGTTCCCCAAAGTTCCAAGCTTCACTATTCCTAGGTCTATAACCAAAATAATAGTAATTGCAAACTTATAATTATTTAAACTTTAATTTTAACTTATACTTCTGAGCTCAGAGCCCCGACATCAACGACTGCATTTTCTTGTGAAGATCTAATGGTAAATGACATAGGCAAAGCTGCCAGGCAGTGGCCAGAAAGAATCAAGTTAACCCTTAACTCAGCAGTTCTGCTAACTTTCTGTTTCTGCACATTGCACACAATGACTCTCCTAAGAGTTCCAGTGTTGCCGGGTGGTGGTGGTGCACACCTTTAATCCCAGCACTTGGGAGGCAGAGGCAGGCGGATTTCTGAGTTCGAGGCCAGCCTGGTCTACAGAGTGAGTTCCAGGACAGCCAGGGCTACACAGAGAAACCCTGTCTCGAAGAAAAAGAAAAGAGTCCCAGTGTTTTGACTTAGTTTTACTAATATAAGATTTTCCATATTCTATACTTGCTTTTCCAGAAACCACTCTCGAATGTTGTGCAAAACTTATTTCATAACTTTAATATATTTTTTCTTTCTTGTGATCCCAATGTTGACTCTAATTCATTTTCTGATAATATTGTCAAACTTTTTTCTGCAAGTCAAGCATTAATCTAGAACTACTGTTGTGCATTTATGACATTGTTTCCAAGATGAGAACACACAGCATGCACCTTGGCCATTAGGACTGTGCTGTGCTGTGCCCCATGCCTCAATTTTTAATTGTTTAAGAATCATTACATCAGGGAACATCTGGTTTCACAGAATTGCCAGAGCAGAAGGAGAAAGAAGTAAAACTCAGATATAATAGAATAATTATGCACACCAAGGCCAACTGAAAAGCAGTCACACACAAATGAAATCTATACAGCCATTGTCCAGGGCTAAGATTAGGAGAAATGGGAACAAGTGTTGTTACAAAGAGCTGCTGCAGGCTACTGGGATGTCTCCATCCAGGCCCATTGCAGGTAGTCCCTTATTTCAGATGGTGTGTCTCCTGGAGGAATGTGTCTCCTGCTTCTCAGAGTCCCAGATACCATCCTTTTCTACAAGGAGCTACCGCGGGCTTCTGAGATGTCTCCATCCTGACCTATTGCAGGCAGTCCCTGTCATTGCTTTAGTTACTGTTTTCTCAGCTCCTGATTTATATCATGTGTCCTATCACCACTCTTGAAAGGGTCTGAGGAGACACTTTCATACATTGCAGCATTAGGCTGTGCTCCGGGCAGGAAGCACAGGTGGCTCTTACCCTCCTGGTGTTCAGACTTCAGTGAGGGAGAAAAAGGGCTTACAACACTAGCCTCAACAAGGTGAATTAAGTGCGATTATGAAGGACACATGAAAGACGATCAGGAAGGCAGGAAGAGGAGTGAAGGATTCATTCCTCAGAGGAGAAACTCGTTAGCTGGGACCCCAGGAGGGAGTGGGAACAAATCAGAGGAAGGATCAGCAAGAGTGCTTCAGATACAGGTGAAGGTCTGGATTCCAGGGCGAGAATAGTGCCTTTGACGATCTGAGAGATTGCTTATGATCACATAAGTGCCAACATTGGGTGTGGTGAGAGGTGAGGGTGGGAGGCAAAGAGCCATGCCTTGAAGAATGATGTATCTTCAACTGGGAGGTTAGGTTCTGCACAAAGGACTAAGAGCAAGATTTTACATGATTTCTGGTTGAGAAAGGCAACTTGGATGATGCTTTGGGAACAGAATGGTGAGGGCAATGAGAGTTAAGATGTGTGGCAATCCAGACGAGGCAAGCTGTTTATGGAGCTAAGAGGGCACAGATATCACAGGGAGAAGTGGAGGCATTTAAGAGTTCATGAAAGTGAGTGGCTAGTGACTATGGTATCAGACTATGTCAGAGAGGTGGCTGGGAGACCCAGGTGACAAGCCTTGGCTGGCAAGTGAATGGAGTGGGCTGAGGCTTGGATTGGAGCCAGTGGATGGTATTTTTTTCCTCCAATGCTACCCCAGGGAAGGTGGGAGGTGGCTCCAGATGTGAGTTGTGCACTTTCATGGATGGTGAAGAAGCCAAGGAAATGGATAGGTTAGTTCTGAGTGAGTATGCAGAGTGAGAAGGAGCAGGTGCAAGGAAGCACCTCGCGAAGGAGCATAGACTTGAGGAGGCTGAGACACAGAGACGGATCTGACAGACAAGAGGGTGAGTGGACCATTACACCATGGACTTCAAGGGAAGAGGATGACTGGAGAAGGAAGAGGGGTTGGCAGGTTTGACTTTATGGGAAATGATGGTTAGACATTTGAGAAATCAGGGAGTCAGTTGGTAAGTCATTTATGGTCTAACAGCAGCTACTGTGGCAATTTACTCCTGCAGAGATCAGCAAATGTTTCAAGTCTGGGTTCCTCTAGAGCCCCATTCCTCCAGATGTTTTCACTAGCATACCACTCACCATGGCTTTCTCTTACTGGTTCTGAAACTTGGTCCTTAGTTGAGCTAAAAAAAAGTGAGTGAACTGATGAAGAAAGGCAAGTGTCAGTCCCCGAGTGTCTCTTTCATGCTAATGTTCATCTCTCCTATGCCTCTCCAGCTTCCTCGTGGGCCAGGATGGTGGTGTTTATGAAGGGGTGGGCTGGGATCACCAGGGCTCCAGAACTGATGGCTACAATGACATCGCCTTGAGTATCACCTTCATGGGCATCTTCACAGGTAAGCAGGAGCTTTGGGCAGTTTTGATCCTTGTGTGATGCTTGAAGAGTGTCTGATTGGGGCTGAAAACACGTCAGGCTCAGACATTGTTGAAAGCATCATATGCTGAAGCTTTGTATTTAAATCAATCTAAGATGAGTGTGGCTGAAAGTGACCTTCAGATCCCAGAGAGTAGGCACTCTGGTCACTTTTATCACATACAGACAAATCTTAGTTTCTCTCTCTGTCTCTCTCTGTCTCTCTCTATGTCTTCTCTTTGTCTTCCCTCCTCTTCACCAATCCTACATCAGATAGAGGGCTAATATCCAATATATATAAAGAACTCAAGAAGTTAGACTCCCGAAGACCAAATAACCCTATAAAAATGGGGTACAGAGTTAAACAAAGAATTCTCACCTGAAGAACTTCGGATGGCAGAGAAACATCTTAAAAAATGCTCAACTTCATTAGTCATTAGGGAAATGCAAATCAAAACAACCCTGAGATTTCACCTTACACCAGTCAGAATGGCTAAGATTAAAAATTCAGGAGACAGCAGGTGCTGGCGAGGATGTGGAGAAAGAGGAACACTCCTCCACTGCTAGTGGGGTTGCAAATTGGTACAACCACTCTGGAAATCAGTCTGGCGGTTCCTCAGAAAACTGGGCACCTCACTTCCAGAAGATCCTGCTATACCACTCCTGGGCATATACCCAAAAGATTCCCTAGCATGTAATAAGGATACATGTTCCACTATGTTCATAGCAGCCGTATTTATAATTGCCAGAGGTTGGAAAGAACCCAGGTATCCCTCAATAGAAGAGTGGATGCAAAAAAATGTGGTATATCTACACAATGGAGTACTATTTAGCCATTAGAAACAATGAGTTCATGAAATTCTTAGGCAAATGGATGGAGCTGGAAAACATCATACTAAGTGAGGTAACCCAGACTCAAAAGATGAATCATGGTATGCACTCACTAATAAGTGGATATTAACCTAGAAAACTGGAATACCCAAAACATAATCCACACATCAAATGAGGTACAAGAAGAACGGAGGAGTGGCCCCTTGTTATGGAAAGACTCAGTGAAGCAGTATAGGGCAAAATCAGAACAGGGAAGTGGGAAGGGTTGGGTGGGAAAACAGGGGGAGGGAAGGGGGACTGATGGGGCTTTCGGGGAGTGGGGGCCCAGAAAAGGGGAAATCATTTGAAATGTAAATAAATATATAAATAAATTTAAAAAAAAAAAGATTTATTTATTTATTATATGTAACTATGCTGTAGCTGTCTTCAGATGTCCCAGAAGAGGGCAACAGATCCCATTATAGATGGTTGTGAGCCACCATGTGGTTGCTGGGATTTGAACTCTGGACCTTTGGAAGAGCAGTCGGAGCTCTTAACTGCTGAGCCATCTCACCAGCCCAGTCTTCCTCTTTTTATACTTCTCTTTCTCTCCCTGTCTTCCTCTCTCCCTGTCTCCCTCCCTCTCTCTTCATCCTTTTCTCTTCCCCTCCCCCTCTTTCTGTTACAATGAATGGGTGAAGCAAAGGAAAATGTCTTTGTGAGTATTTTCAGTTCCCCTTTGTAGCCTACCTGTTTTGGTTCTCATGATAACAATTCTAGATCACTTAGCCTTATACACTAAAGCAGGGTTTAGGCATTTGCCTAACTGCACTGAAAGTATTATTTTACTCAGAACTTCTGACTAGAGCTACTGTGTTGTTGTTTTGAGTCTCTGGAAAGGTCAGGTACTGTTATTGCTACACATTTCTGGTAGGTTTGAAGATGAGCCTTAGATGGAGGCTAAAGGTAGGTGAGGAGAGGCTGGACATTGGCTTTGTCAGGAAGGCCTGTAAAACTCGCTGAGGCTGCCATTCTGGGTGAGATAACTCATTCTCACAGATCTGTACTTTGAAGTTTGGTTGGTATGGCCATTGCTTTCTCCCTACTTGACAATAAAAGTGTCTTTTCTTCTCTCACTTTTGTCAATCAAGTATATCTCTAGGCATTGTCAAATGGTTTTTAGGGTACTAAAATATTCCCAATAGAAAACTATCAGGACAAACTTTCACTGTAGGAAAACATTTAGAATTATTCAGAACTGTATTTATATTTTCAGGAATGTAGAGTCAGGAAGACTTTGGGACTGAGACATGTAAAATCTTGATCTCCTGTTCTGTCTGTCTATAGAGTGGCTGCCAAAAATCAAATATGCTATTTTAGTTGTAGGCTGGGTTGGTTTTAGAACATGTTCTGCCATGCTCTGGGCACCCCGGGATCTTACAATAAGTGGTTTGGTTGTGTTTTGCAGGTTCTCCACCCAATGCAGCTGCACTGGAGGCAGCCCAGGACTTGATCCAGTGTGCTGTGGTCAAGGGGTACCTGACCTCCAACTACCTGCTAATGGGGCACAGTGATGTGTCCAACACTCTGTCCCCTGGGCAGGCATTGTACAACATTATCAAGACGTGGCCCCACTTCAAGCACTGAGGGAGGCCCTAGCCCTATCTGAGGATGCTCTTCCTCCTGTTGGGTGTCTGTCTTTACCTCTTCACCTCTCCCATTTCAAGAACTTTACCTTGTTCATTTTCCCGGTTGGGATGACCTTGTCCTCTCTTGACATCTACCAGTGTCCCCCAAGTTTGCACTTATAGTCTCTTGAGTCTGAGTCTTAACTCCTGGGTACTTGTCTGCTCAGCCAGGTGAGGTAATGAACTCATTCTTGTCATACCCCCTTCCCTAATTGTCTGCCCCTCTGCCTGGTATCTATGGTCTGTCTGGTAGTTTTCAGTGCTCATCCATGACCCAGGGAGAGTGCCCTCACCTCCTCTGCTCACACATCCACTTGTGCACATGTGAATGCTCCCTTGAAAACATGTAGGTCCTCTTCTGGATTGTGAGTTTTTCCAGGACAGCAGCAGAATTTCCTTTACCACTAGGTAGCCTGTGTCAGCTCCTGATCTGTGTTGAACTGTTACTAGATATTATAGATGTATGTTGGAGAAATGCAGGAACAAGTTAAAAGCCCCAGTCCTTTTCCAAAGGTTTGCCATTACCCCTCTGTGGAAGCCTTGCTGTCCAATGCCCCATCCTGACATTATTCTCAGCACTGGTACTTCTTGGCTGGAGGCTTGGAGCTAGCTATGGTGACTTGTCCATAACAGGTGCCATGTCTCTGAAGTCCTGTGCCATTGTATCCATGGATCACCTTGAGTGCCAGGACCATGTGCTCCTCCAATGGCAAGGCAGACTACCAACACTTGCTGGCCAGTACCAAGGTCTGCCTTTGCCTGGATGGGTCCTGCTGGGTTCTGAAACCCTTCCTACCTTCACCATTTATTGTAAGCACATGAAGCCTTCTCTTTCCCTGCTTTGTTCTGCAAAATGGAAGGGAAAGTAGGAGGAAAAGAGGAGAGATGAATAGAAGTAATATAATGTAGAGATTGTCTTGTTAAAATTTTGATAAAATAAAGTTTTATCTTGTTTTATATGCTTTTGTTCCTCTTATTTTAGTAAATGCAAATATAAGAACTCTCTTTCTTTCTCTGCCTTCCCTCATCCTGTTAATTTTTTTGTGGGGGTCTAGGGGCTGAACTTCACACAGGCACTGAAGCACATTTCTTGACTTGAAGCTCTCATACATTAGAGCTAAAGTTTTTTGATTCTCAAAGCAGTCAGAGGCCTTCATTTCTTGGTCTTTTGTTATTAGATCATTTGTGCAAAGAGTGGCAGGGTTCTCTCTATTCCACAGTGGCAGAGAACCATGGTCAAGTTTGGAGTTTCTTCTTGTCTCCTTCAATAGGAGAATCTGGCTCCAGGCTAGAACCTCCCAGATACCCTTTCTCCAAGGGGTCCAGACAACTACAGATCCTCCATGTTGGATATATTAATGTGTTTTGATCTCTCCTCTGCTCTGTTTAAGGAGGTAAGTAACAAAAAGGAGATACTGAGCTTTTGCAAAGATGAGATAAAGCTCTGCAGATGAAGTGCTACTGTTCTTGGGGAAGCAAGAGACAAGATTCCCATTGTTTCCCACCGTTCGGTAAGTAGATCTAGTCTTCTTTCCTCTCTTCTACACAGTCTCCATTTCTCTAAGCCCTTCCCTGATCTACATGAAAAGTAATTGTAGGACTAAATCACTGACAAGTTTCATGATTTCATGCTATTTAAAAATTATTCCTTCATATACTGTCTGAGTAAAATAAGTCAGTGATTGTTACAGGGTTGCAACTTTGGAGTTATTTTCCTGGCCCTGTAGATGGATTCCCTCCTCTCTGTTTGCATCTTAGCTTTTCTCTGAACATCTGCCACTAGGGATAACAGTATTATGTATCTCATAGGTTGTGGGATTGACTGCATCACCCTGTGTGGTGTGTAAGAACCAGTGTCTGACATGTTGTAAGCCCTCAACTCTTGTCATGTTGTTATTGTTGTCTTTGCCATGGCCACTCCTATTTGGCTCTGGTGGGCTCTGCTTCTGGGACAACACCATTTCCCTGTATGAGTTTATTGTTGTATGTGTTAGTGGCTCAACTAGTGGAAGCCATATGAGGTGTTGAGGAAGAGAACAGGGCTTGGTCATACAAGAGAACAGATGGAAGACACCCACGATGGCAGGTGGAATGAAGGCTGGCTGAGTTTCTCTTTTCATGGACATTAGTGTTAACAGATTGATAAGGATTTAAATATGCTATAGTTAGCAATTTCCATTATAAACATAGACTTAGGTTGAAGATGATAGGTCTGTTTCAATTCATGTTAAAAGGGGCAAACCAACTGTGGTAGTTCAAATATGCTTGGCCCAAGGAGTGGTACTATTTGGAGGTGTGGCCTTGTTAGAGAAAGTGTGCCATTGTGGGTAAAGACCCTTATCCTAACCATGTGGGAGCCAATCTTCTCTTCGCTGCCTTTGGAAGAAGAGGTATACCTCTCAGCTCCTCCAACACCATTCCTTACTAGACACAGCCATTTCAGCCATAATGATAATGGACTGAACCTCTGAACGTGTAAGCCAGCCCCAGTTGAATGTTGTCCTTTGTAAGAGTTGCTGTGGTTGTGGTGTCTGTTTACAGTAGTAAACCCTAACAAAGACACCAACTTAGTCAAGGTCACATGTGAGTCAGACACTGTAGATAACACTTAAATCTCTAAGTAAGCCTCTACTTTACATCTTTGGTCAGACATCCTCTTTTATAGTGTAAAGCAGTAAATTATCCCAAAGCATCAGGAGACATCTTCTGCTGGTTCCCATTTGCTTCCATCATTTATTTACTGGATCAGTAAGCATCTCCCTGTTCTCCAGCCTCCATTCTGGGGGTTATTTTCATCAACCATCCACTGAGTAATACTCTTATTTCTTCCTTTCCAAAGAGAAAAGCTTCAAGTCTATTTATATCTTGTTTGATGGAGTATTAGGTATCTGACACCAGTAGCAGTGTATAGCAAGATGCTCAAGACCTGGAAAGAACAAGTGTAGACAACTTGTGTTTATGTGACTATGAATGAAAATCAGTTTGTGGTGGGCAGAATCCTTATGATCATGTGAGTAAACTCATTTTACTTTCCTCAGCTCCATGGATTTAATTTAAAGGAGTTCTTATAAATACTGGTAGTGTGGTAGAAATCAACACACAGCCAAAACATGCTTTTGCTTCTCAAATAGTGTGTCTATCACTGTTGCTGAGTGAACAGCCTACCAGTAACATGGGCTAGTGCCATATTCCCAATCAGCATCATTACCAGATAGACTCTGCCACCACTTGTGAACAGCAATTACCATAGATTCCTTTCACCATAGGCAGTGCTATGATTTGTCTTCCTTCCAACAGATACCTGGCACATCTATGTATATTCTTTATGCAATGCTTCTATCAGAATCTTACCCATTGTACCCTTGATAGCCTTATTTTCTATAGTGATGCTCCAGTCAGCACAGTTCCCTGTAGAGGTGCACATTTGATGGGAAAGAAGCATGGAGAAGGTTGATAGCTTTCTCCACTGTAAAGACATAAGTCACATGGGGTATGAGATAGAGAGAGACAGAGACACAGAGAAAGACAGAGACAGAGAGGCTCATTGGTGAAGTCTAATTGTGTCACTTGATGTCTCAGTCAGAGCCAAACACATGAAGAATATAGTCCATGAAAAGAAAGAACACTCAATGCACTATATAAATGCTCATGAAGGACATAATAGAATTGAGAGGATAAAAAGTAAGGGAATCTGTGGTTTGAAAATTGTCCATTATTATTGTTTATTTTTATTTATTTATTAGGGATTATAATTTAATTGCAATATTTCTTCATTTCATTTTCTCCCTATAAATTCCATCATATAACTTACCCTGCACTTTTTAAAATTCATGGCTTCCTCTTATTTTTAAAAAAGTAATTGCTATTGCCTGACTATCTATCTATCTATCTATCTATCTATCTATCTATCTATCTATCTATCTATCTATCTACACACACACACACACACACACACACACACACACACACACACATACATGAACACACACATATACCTGAATATAACCTATTTAGTCCACATACTGCAATCTGTATGTATGGTTTCAGGGCTGGTACTTTGGCACTGGACAACCAATCTGTGTGCTTCTCTCTGAGAAAAGCCTCTTATCCTGCTCCAGCTTTACTCAGTTACCTACGATTCCTTACTTTCTAATTACCTGGGACAGAATCCAAATGGACTACATTATGTGTCAATTTAATTTAATTTTTCGTAAATGTTATTTATTTTTACTTATTTTTCTCTCAGTTAATACACCCTGACCATAGCTGTTGTAGGAAATATTTAAAAAGAACCTGACATGTTCCCGTGTCTGCCATAGCAGCAAGGCAAGCAACCAGCGGACCGCAGAGCTCACACCAGGCCCTCAGGTATCCCGTGCTGGGCAACTGTTCTGTAGTAATAGCTCTGATGGTTCATAACATCATGTCTATGTCCCGGCAGGGTCCCACGCCGCCCAGGCTACTGGTGCGGGTTTCCTGAGAGTTCATCTCACTTACACCCAGAACCTAGTCATTCCAATTACCCGGTAGAACATGACTCTTAGTGCTTAGTCAGTCGATTAGATTTATGTATATTATAAACACAATTTCAAGATGTCCATTGACAATGACAAAAGTCTTATCCCAACATCTCTAACCTTTTAAAAACACCAGAAAAACATCTGAAGCCATCTTGATTCTTCGACCTCCCGAGCACCTCCTCTTCACAAGCACCTGAAATTGGACAGGAAAATTCTTGTGACACACAGCTTCTCTTTTTTCCCCTTTTATCAGCCCCCTCCCATTTCCTCTCTCCTAGATCTACTGCTTCTGTTTCCCTTCAGAAAAGAGCAGGCTTCCCAGTGATATCAACTTCATAATAAGATCAATAAGACCAGGCACAAACCCTCACATCAAGACTGGACAAAAGAAACCCAGTAGGAGGAAAAGGGTCACAAGAATGGGTAAAAAAGTCAGAGACACCCCCACTTCCACTTTAGGAGTCTCACAAAAATACCACGCTAGACAACCATAACATATACAGAGGACCTAGCGTAGACCCAAGCAGGCATGATTGTTGCTTCAGTTTCTGTGAACTCCTATGAACTCTACATAGTTGATGTCATTGGGTCACTTTCCTCCTGGTGTTCTCAACCCCTCTGGCTCCTGTGACCCTTACTTCCTGACTTCTGAACAGCTCCCCAGCTCCATCTAACGTTTGGTTGTGGCTCTCTGTTTCATTCATTAGCTGTATGAATATGCCTCTCTGATGGTGACTGGGTTAGGCACCAAGCTATAAGGATAGTAGAGTATCATTAGGAGTCATTTCAATGACTTTATTTTTGTCAATTGTGTTTTGTTCTAGCCTAAATCTCTGAGCCATCCAGCTTCTGGTTCCTGGACAATCAGAAAGTGTCCAGCAAGGGCTTCTTCCGTGGCTTGGGCCTCAAGTTAGCCCAGTCATTGGTTGGCCACTTGGAGAAGCTCTGAGCCAACATTGTCACAGCATATCTTGAACTCGGACAGGTGTAGGACCAGGGTCTTGTGACTGGATCAGTGTCCTGGTCCCAGCTCTGGGAGTCTTGCCGGGGATAATGCTATTTTATGACAGGGTCTTACTAAGTTGTCTAGGCTAAGCTTGAACTCATGATCCTCATCCCCTCAGCCTTTCGTGCAGCTGATGTTACAGGCTTCTGCCATATCTAGCCCCAAAATAAAGGTAAAATGGGATAATATTTTAGATGAAAATGGAAATAAATGAAGGAAATCCAAATAATAAAAATAAGAGTAAAGTGACAATAAAATTTCAGATGTAAGAACATTACCACATGTTTTAAAGAAGCAAACTGTGGCATCTACCATTGTCAGCAACAATTCTGGCTCCCTTGATACCTGTGTTTCCAGAAACCTTAACCTGGAATTTCCTATATCCGTTGAAGTTGAAGTTCACTAAGTGTGCTTATTGATGAACACATCAGGATGTGAGGATCAAGGTCATGGTGAGATAAGCCTTAGAGTGTGCTGGAGCCTGTCACTAAGTAGTCCTCAGTAGCTGTTAGTGCCCTAACAAGTGGACAGAGTCTTTAAGGATGCTAGTTCTGAGCATACACCTTAAGGGTCTGGAAAACATTGTTGGAAAACTGTGTGCGTGAACTTTTCTGACAAAGTACAGAGATGGGGGATAGGGCTGAAGAGTTTCAAGGAAGCAGAATCATATTTGGGGAGGCATGGATGGTGAGTGTATGTGATGGCTACAGGTTCTGAAGTCCTAATGAGGACACATAGTGCATTATTTCCTGGGATTATAAACTTTTATTTCTTTCCCAGAATTCAACCCTTGTAGAAATGAAAAGGGGATGGTAGTTGAGAGTCAGCTGACACCACACCCCTCAGTCAAGTGAAGCAGACCCGTTCCTGCATATCTGATATTCTTGATGTCAGGGACACAATCCATAGACCACTCCAGGTAAATGATGGTAAGGATTACTGAAGGCTGCTTTTTAGGAAGGAGCTGTGGGAGTATGTAGGTATCTGTTTCTTTCCCAGGGAGGAGAAACCTGGGTTTTTTTCACAGGGGATTTCCAGGTGTTCTCAGCTGTCCTAGTATTATCTTAGTCCTGTTGTTGCCTTAGTCAGAGTCAGCCTTAAACCTTGTATCTTGGTCACATCTCATTTGTTTCAGAGCAATGCTTGTTACTTCCTTTTTGGGAAACTAGAACCACAATGTTCCATTCCCAGTGAGTAGCTTTCCTCTAAAATCAGAGAGAACGAAGTCTGGAGAGGTGACATCTGTTGGAGGAACAACTGCTGAAGTAGAAAGCTGAAGGATGGAAATGCTAGGCAAGGCAGATCAAGACAACTAAGCCCTCACCTGTGGGTTGGGCTAGCCTCACTTCTTAGATAAAAATACCATATTCTAGAGTAACTATTTATTGTGCCACATGAAAAGGTAGTATGGACTAAAAATGGGTTTGTAGTAACTCATACTCCATTGTTCACACTGCTAGAATTTAAGTGTTCATCCCCAGACATCACTGCCCGGGTTTATTTCAGAAAAAATTTTAGAGGTTTAGTGTTGTATTAGAATTGTTGGTTGCAGTTTTGTCCTATTTACAGAATTCTTTGCCTTACAGAACATTTGCAGTTTTATGAGGTCCCATTTGTTGATTTTTTTCTTAGAGCATAAACCATTGGTGTTCTGTTCAGGAAAATTTCCCCTGTGCCCATGTGTTCTCCACTTTCTCCTCGATAAGCTTCAGCATATCTGGTTTTATGTGGAGCTCCTTGATCCACTTGGACTTCAGCTTTGTACAGGAGATAAGAATGGTCAATTTGGTTGGCGGCGGCGGCGGCGGCGGCTGCGGCGGTAGCAGTGGCTGCTCCAGCTGAAGGGCCATCAGCAGTGGAACCAAGGCGACACAGGGTCCAGTTAGGCCCTGCGCCCACGACCACTGACCTTCGCTGACCAGCCGGGCGGCAAGCAACTGCGGTTCTGCGGAGCCTTTCGCTGCACGGAAGCCACTTCAGAACTCGGCTGCCCGCCAGTCAGGAGAGACTCACCGCCATCTTGATCCCGGGCTTCAGAGATCGGTCAGACTGAGGTACACAAACATAATCCTAGGCCCAACACCGCAGGGGTCTGAGCCAGACGGGCGTTGGCCTGCACCCAGGCCCTGGGCTGTTCGAGTGGCCATCGGGGCACCAACCCAGCCAGGAGTTTTTTTTTGCCCCGGCCGGTGCACGCGCCGCCATTTTGCCTACAGGAGCCAGAGTGCTCGGGAGGGCAGAGACTGCTAACAAGCGTAGCCTGAGGCTAACAAAACGGGGGTCTAGGCCCCAAAAGGCACAGGACTGACCCCAAGAACTGGGCGGCTTGGTGGGCCATCTGTGTGTCAACCAGCCCAGGAGGTTATTAGCACAACAGACTCTCCCGGTGCTTTCGCGGAGCGCGGACGCGCACGCCCGCCATCCGGGTCACCTGGCGGACCCAAATAACAGACATAGCCCTAGGGGAACTTTGCTCGGACCTTGGCCTCCCAGGCGTTTGCCTGGACTCAGGGCCCAGGCGACAAGGCTAACCTAGTGTGCGCCAGCCCGGTTGGGGAAATCGGCTGCCCAGCGGAGTGAGCGGAGCACAGGGGAGGTCACAGCAACATTCACCTTCGGAGCTCCCTGGGGGTGCACACGGGTTCCACCTGGTCCACAGACACAATCTGGGGCAAGGCCTCAGGCAGAAGCCCCCAGCTCAACTCTCTCCGCTTCAGATCAGCCTGGGTGGCCGCCACATCTCCAGGTCCCTCAAGAGGCTAGTGGGGGCTTCCGGGCGGCCAGCTGGGAGAAGTTGGTGTGCTCCAATAAATCCTGCGGGCCCCAGCGGGAGCCTTCAGGTGCCTGCTTCGGGATCTGAACAGCCTGGACAACAGCACCCTGTCTATAGGCAGTGCAGAGTGTAAGCTGTGCACCAGAGGCCAACGGGGAAGGGGCAGCTTGCACTGGTGAGTCCAGCACTGACAAGACCAAGTAACACCAGTGAGAGCCAGATGGCAAAAGGCAAACGCAGAAACGTCACTAACAGAAATCAAGGCAATATGGCAACATCTGAACCAAATTCTCCTCTACCAGCAAGTCCTGGATACCCCATCACACCAGTAAAACAAGACTTGGATTTAAAATCACTGGTCATGATGCTGGTACAGGAACACATGAAGGACATTGAGGAGAAAATGGATCAAAAGTTAGAAGCCCTTGCAAGGGAAACACAAAAATCATTGAAAGAAATCCAGGAGAATACAAAAGCCAACAAGGAGGAAATGCAAAAAACACTTAAAGAAATACAGGAGAAATTTGCTCAACAGGCTGAGGTCATGAAAGACGAAACACAAAAATCTCTTAAAGAAATACAGGAGAACTTTGGTCAACAGGCTGAGCTCATGAAAGAGGAAACACAAAAATCTCTTAAAGAATTACAGGAAAACACAAACATGCAAGGGAAGGAGCTAAGCAAAACCATCCAGGATCTAAAATCAGAAGTAGAAACAACTAAGAAAACTCAAAGGGAGACAACTTTGGAGATAGAAAGCCTTGGGAAGAAATCAGGGGACAGAGATGCAAATATCAACAACAGAATACAAGAGATAGAAGAAAGAATCTCAGATGCTGAAGATTCCATAGAAACCATGGACTCAACAGTTAAAGAAAATGCAAAGTGCAAAAAGCTTGTAACCCAAAATATCCAGGAAATCCAGGACACAATGAGAAGACCAAACCTAAGGATTATAGGCATAGATGAGAGTGAAGATTTACAACTTAAAGGGCCAGCAAATATCTTCAATAAAATTATGGAAGAAAACTTCCCTAACCTAAAGAGAGAGATGCCCATGAATATACAAGAAGCCTACAGAACTCCAAACAGACTGGATCAGAACAGAAATACTTCCCGTCACATAATAATCAAAACACCAAATGTTCTAAACAAAGAAAGAATACTAAAGGCAGTAAGAGAAAAAGGCCAAGTAACATATAAAGGAAGACCTATCAGAATCACAGCAGACTTTTCACCTGAGACTATGAAGGCTAGAAGGTCCTGGGCAGATCTCATGCAGACTCTAAGAGAACACAAATGCCAACCAAAACTACTATATCCAGCAAAACTCTCAATCACCATAGATGGAGAAACTAAGATATTTCACGACAAAACCAAGTTCACCCAATATCTATCCACAAACCCAGCCCTAAAAAGGATAATAGGAGGACAACACCAATACAAGGAGGGAAACTCCACCCTGAAAAAAGCAAGATAGTAACCTTTCATCAAACCCAAATAAGTTAAGCAATCAAATTTAAAAAATAACGTCAAAAATGATAGGAAGTAACAATCACTATTCCTTAATATCTCTTAACATCAATGGACTCAATGCCCCAATAAAAAGACACAGACTAACTGACTGGATACGTAAACAGGACCCTACATTTTGCTGCTTACAGGAAACACACCTCAGGGTCAAAGACAAACACTACCTTAGAGTAAAAGGCTGGAAGACAATTTTACAAGCAAATGGTCTCAGGAAACAAGCTGGAGTAGCCATTTTAATATCAGATAAAATTGACTTTCAACCCAAAGTCATCAAAAGAGACTCTGAGGGACACTTCTTGCTGGTCAAAGGAAAAATACAACAAGAAGAACTCTCAATCCTGAACATCTATGCTCCAAATGCAAGGGCACCCTCTTTCATAAAAGAAACTTTATTAAAACTCAAAGCACACATTGCACCTAACACAATAATTGTGGGTGACTTCAACACTGCACTTTCCTCAATGGACCGATCAGGAAAACAGAAACTAAACAGGGACACAATGAAACTAATTGAAGCCTTGGACCAATTAGATTTAACTGATATATATAGAACATTCTATCCTAAAACAAAAGAATATACCTTTTTTTCAGCACCTCATGGTACCTTCTCCAAAATCGACCATATAATTGGTCACAAGACAGACCTCAACAAATATAAAAAGATAGAACTAATCCCATGCCTCCTATCTGATCACTATGGAATAAAAGTGGTCTTCAATAGCAACAGAAACAACAGAAAACCCACAAACACGTGGAGATTGAACAATACTCTACTCAATGACACCTTGGTCAAGGAAGAAATAAAGAAAGAAATTAAAGACTTTTTAGAACACAATGAAAATGAAAACACAACATACCCAAATCTATGGGACACAATGAAAGCAGTGCTAAGAGGAAAACTCATAGCCCTGAGTGCCTCCAAAAAGAAAATGGAGAGAGCATACATTACCAGCTTAATGACACACCTGAAAGCCCTGGAACCAAAAGAAGCTATTTCACCCAGGAGGAGTGGAAGGCAGGAAATCATCAAGCTCAGGGCCGAAATCAATCAAGTAGAAACAAAGAGAACCATACAAAAAATCAACAAAACTAGGAGCTGGTTCTTTGAGAAAATCAACAAGATAGATAAACCCTTAGCCAGACTGACCAAAGGGCACAGAGAAAGTATCCAAATTAACAAACTTAGAAATGAAAAGGGAGACATAACAACGGAAACTGAGGAAATCCAAAAAATCATCAGATCCTACTACAAGAGCCTGTACTCAACACAACTGGAGAATCTGGAGGAAATGGACAATTTCCTTGACAGATACCAAATACCAAAATTAAATCAGGACCAACTAGACCATCTAAACAGTCCCATAAAGCCTAAAGAAATAGAAGGAGTCATAGAAAGTCTTCCAACCAAAAAAAGCACAGGACCAGATGGTTTCAGTGCAGAATTCTACCAGACCTTCAAAGAAGAGTTAACACCAATACTCTTCAAACTATTCCACAAAATAGAAACAGAAGGAACACTACCCAATTCCTTCTACGAAGCCACAATTACGCTGATACCAAAGCCACACAAAGATCCAACAAAGAAAGAGAACTTCAGACCAATTTCCCTTATGAACATCGATGCAAAAATACTCAACAAAATTCTTGCCAACCGAATCCAAGAACACATCAAAACGATCATCCACCATGATCAAGTAGGCTTTATCCCGGGAATGCAGGGTTGGTTCAATATACGGAAATCCATCAATACAATCCACTACATAAACAAACTCAAAGAACAAAACCACATGGTCATTTCATTGGATGCTGAAAAAGCATTTGACAAAATTCAGCATCCTTTCATGCTTAAAGTCTTGGAGAGAACAGGAATTCAAGGCCCATACCTAAACATAGTAAAAGCAATATACAGCAAACCGGTAGCCAGCATCAAACTAAACGGAGAGAAACTTGAAGCAATCCCACTGAAATCAGGGACCAGACAAGGCTGCCCCCTTTCTCCTTATCTTTTCAATATTGTACTTGAGGTACTAGCTCGGGCAATTCGACAACATAAGGAGGTCAAAGGGATACAAATTGGAAAGGAGGAAGTCAAACTATCATTATTTGCAGACGACATGATCGTCTACCTAAGTGACCCAAAGAACTCCACTAGAGAGCTCCTACAGCTGATAAACAACTTCAGCAAAGTGGCAGGTTACAAAATCAACTCAAGCAAATCAGTGGCCTTCCTATACTCAAAGGATAAGCAGGCTGAGAAAGAAATTAGGGAAATGACCCCCTTCACAATAGCCACAAACAGTATAAAGTATCTTGGGGTGACTCTTACCAAACATGCGAAAGATCTGTATGGCAAGAACTTCAAGACTCTGAAGAAGGAAATGGAAGAAGACCTCAAAAAATGGGAAAACCTCCCATGCTCATGGATCGGTAGAATCAATATAGTTAAAATGGCCATTTTGCCTAAAGCACTATACAGATTCAATGCAATACCCATCAAAATCCCAACTCAATTCTTCACAGAGTTAGAAAGAGCAATTATCAAATTCATCTGGAACAACAAAAAACCCAGGATAGCTAAAACTATTCTCAGCAACAAAAGAAAATCTGGGGGAATCAGTATCCCTGACCTCAAGCAATACTACAGAGCAATAGTGTTAAAAACTGCATGGTATTGGTACAGTGACAGGCAGGAGGATCAATGGAACAGGATTGAAGATCCAGAAATGAACCCACACACCTATGGCCACTTGATCCTCGACAAAGAGGCTGAAAACATCCAATGGAAAAAAGATAGCCTTTTCAACAAATGGTGCTGGTTCAACTGGAGGTCAGCATGCAGAAGAATGCGAATTGATCCATCCTTGTCTCCTTGTACTAAGCTCAAATCCAAATGGATCAAGGACCTCCACATAAAGCCAGACACTCTGAAGCTAATAGAAAAGAAACTGGGGAAGACCCTTGAGGACATCGGTACAGGGAGAAAGTTTCTGAACAGAACACCAATAGCGTATGCTCTAAGAGCAAGAATTGGCAAATGGGACCTCATAAGGTTACAGAGTTTCTGTAAGGCAAAGGACACCATCAAGAGGACAGATCGGCAACCAACAAATTGGGAAAAGATCTTCACCAATCCTACATCAGATAGAGGGCTAATATCCAATATATATAAAGAACTCAAGAAGTTAGACTCCAGAAAACCGAACAACCCTATTAAAAAATGGGGTACAGAGTTAAACAAAGAATTCTCACCTGAAGAACTTCGGATGGCGGAGAAGCATCTTAAAAAATGCTCCACTTCATTAGTCATTAGGGAAATGCAAATCAAAACAACCCTAAGATTTCATCTTACACCAGTCAGAATGGCTAAGATTAAAAATTCAGGAGACAGCAGGTGTTGGAGAGGGTGCGGAGAAAGAGGAACACTCCTCCACTGCTGGTGGGGTTGCAAATTGGTACAACCACTCTGGAAAGCAGTCTGGCGGTTCCTCCGAAAACTGGGCACCTCACTTCCAGAAGATCCTGCTATACCACTCCTGGGCATATACCCAGAGGATTCCCCACCATGTAATAAGGATACATGCTCTACTATGTTCATAGCAGCCCTATTTATAATTGCCAGATGCTGGAAAGAACCCAGGTATCCCTCAACAGAAGAGTGGATACAAAAAATGTGGTATATCTACACAATGGAGTACTATTCAGCCATTAGAAACAATGAATTCATGAAATTCTTAGGCAAATGGATGGAGCTAGAGAACATCATACTAAGTGAGGTAACCCAGACTCAAAAGGTGAATCATGGTATGCACTCACTAATAAGTGGTTATTAACCTAGAAAACTGGAATACCCAAAACATAATCCACACATCAAATGAGATACAAGAAGAAAGCAGGAGTGGTCCCTGGTTCTGGAAAGACTCAGTGAAACAGTATTTGGCAAAACCAGAACGGGGAACTGGGAAGGGGTGGGAGGGAGGACAGGGGAAGAGAAAGGGGCTTACGGGACTTTCGGGGAGTGGGGGGGGGCTAGAAAAGGGGAAATCATTTGAAATGTAAATAAATTATATCAAATAAAAAAAAAAAAGTAAAAAAAAAAAAAAAAAAAAGAAGCCCAACTTGTCCAATGGAATGTAATAAATCTATTTCCATAGAAGGAAGTGATAAAATAAATTCTTAATGCTTTTATGCTAAAAAAAAAAAAAAAAAAAAAAAAGAATGGTCAATTTGCATTTTTCTTTTTTTCTTTCTCTCTTTTGAAAGAAAAAGAGTTTTTAATGATAGGAATTAATAAAATATTCAATACAAGCCAAAGAATACTGTTTCCTTTCAGAGGGTAGTAATGACCGGAGGGATGATGACTTTGTGGTAGGCACTGAAATATTCTAGAATCAGGAACAATCCAGCCTTTGATACAGAGTAAAATGCCTTATTATACAGGCAAAAGCCGTTCCAAAATCAACTGCAGCAAAAGATGCATGGAGACCGGCATTGGTTTTAGTCTCTCATATCCATCTATAAACTTTTTGTTTGCCTCCCTAAATGTGACATTTTTGAGTGACCAGGAAGCTTACAGAAACACGGTGTTTAGAACTGATACAGCCCAAACACTGAAGCAGGATGACACTATCTGTGAGATTGCATAGGTCCTGCTTGTTAATGCTCCGTCAGTGCGGTCTTGAAAGCTGCGTTTCACACACAGTAACTGGGGGTGTTAGGAAAGCATTGGACATCCCTCGAGTCCTCCAGTTGACCTAGCACCATTTGTTAAAAATGCTCTTTTTTCAACTGGATGTTTTTGGCTCCGTTGTCAACTATCAAGTGACCATAGGTGTGTGGGTTTATTTCTGAGTCTTCAAGTCTATTCCATTAATCTTCCTGCCTGTCTCTGTACCAATACCATACAGTTTTTATCAATATTGCTCTGTAGTAGAGCTTGAGGTCAGGGATGGTGATTCCCCCAGAAGATCTTTTGTTGTGGAGAATAGTTTTCACTATCCTGGGTTTTTTGGTATTCCAAATGAATTTGCAGATTGCTATTTCTAGCTCTGTGAAGAATTGATTTGGAATTTTGATGGGGATTGCATTGAATTTGTAGATTGCTTTTGGCAAGATGGCCATTTTTACTATATTAATCCTTCCAATCCATGAGCATGTGAGGTCTTTCCATTTTCTGAGGTCTTCTTTGATTTCTTTCTTCAGAGGCTTGAAGTTCTTGTCATACAGATCTTTCACTTGCTTGGTTAGAGTCACACCAAGGTTTGCAATATTATTTGTGACTATTGTAAAGGGTGTCATTTCTCTAATTTATTTCTCAGCTTGTTTATCCTTTGAGTAGAGGAAGGCTACTGATTTGTTTGAGTTAATTTTATATCCAACCACTTTGCTGAAATTATTTATCAGGTGTAGGAGTTCTCTGGTAGAGTTTTTTTTTGTTTTTGTTTTTGTTTTTGTTTTTTTTTGGGTCACTTAAGTATACAATCATGTCATCTGCAAATAGTGATAATTTGACTTCTTCCTTTCCAATTTGTATCCCTTTGACCTCCCTTTGTTGTCTAATTGCTCTAGCTAGAACTTCAAGTACTATATTGAATAAATATGGAGAGACAGGGTAGCCTTGTCTAGATTTTAGTGGGATTGCTTCAAGTTTCTCTCCATTTAGTTTGGTGTTGACTACTGGTTTGCTGTATTTTGCTTTTACTATGTTTAGGTATAGGCCTTGAATTCCTGTCCTTTCCAAGACCTTTGACATGAAAGGATACTGAATTTTGTCAAATGCCTTTTCAGCATCTAATGAAATGACCATGTGGTTTTTTCTTTGAGTTTGTTTATGTAGTGGATTACATTGATGGATTTCTGTATATTGCACCACCTCTGCATCCCTGGGGTGAAGCCTACATGGTGAATGATTGTTTAGATGTGTTCTTGGATTTGGTTGGCAAGAATTTTATTGAGTATTTTTGCATCGATATTCATAAGGGAAATTGCTCTAAAGTTCTCTTTCTTTGTTGGATCTTTGTGTGGTTTTGGTATCAGTGAAATTGTGGCTTCATAGAATGAGTTGAGTAGTGTTCCTTTTGTTTCTATTTTGTGGAATAGTTTGAAGAGTATTGGTGTTAGGTGTTCTTTGAAGGTGTGATAGAATTCTGAACTAAAACCATCTGGTTCTGTGCTTTTTTTGCTTGGGAGACTGTCAATGACCACGTATATTTCTTTAGGGGCTATGGGACCATTTAGATGGTCCAACTGATCCTGATTTAACTTTGGTATTTGGCATCTGTCTAAGAAATTGTCCATTTCATCCAGATTTTCCAGTTGTGCTGAGTATAGGCTTTTATAGATTTGATCTGATGATTTTTTTAATTTCTTCAGTTTCTGTTGTTGTTTCTTCCTTTTCATTTCTGATTTTGTTAATTTGGATACTATCTCTGTGCCCTCTGGTTAGTCTGGCTAAAGGTTTATCTATCTTGTTGATTTTTTCAAAGAACCAGCTCCTTGTTTTGTTGATTCTTTGTATGGTTCTTTTTGTTTCGACTTGGTTGATTTCAGCCCTGAGTTTAATGATTTTCTGCCTTCTACTCCTCTTGGATGTATTAGCTTCTTTCTGTTCTAAAACTTTCAGGTGTGCCGTTAAGCTGCTAGTGTATGCTCTCTCCTGTTTCTTTTTGGAGGCACGCAGGACTATGAGTTTTCCTCTTAGCACTGATTTCATTGTGTCCTATAGATTTGGGTATGTTGTGCCTTCATTTTCATTAAATTCTAAAAAGTATTTGATTTCTCTCCTTATTTCTTTCTTGACCAAGGTATCATTGAGTAGAGAATTGTTTAGCTTCCACGTATATGTGGGCTTTCTGTTGTTTTTGTTGCTATTGAAGACCACCCTTACTATGTCATCTGATAGGAGGCATGGAATTAGTTCGATCTTCTTATAGTTGTTCAGGTCTGTTTTGTGACCAATTATATGGTCAATTTTGGAGAAGTCACCATGAGGTGCTGGGAAGAAGGTATATTCTTTTGATTTAGGATGAAATGTTCTATAGATATCTATTAAATCCATTTTGTCCAAAACTTCTGTTAGTTTCACTGTATCTCTGTTTAGTTTGTATTTCCCTGTTCAGTCCATTGATAAGAGTGGGGTGTTGAAGTCACCCACAATTATTGTGTGAGGTACAATGTGTGATTTTGGCTTTAGTAAAGTTTCTTTTATGAATGTGGGCATTGCATTTGGAACATAGATGTTCAGAATTGAGAGTATGAAGTGTCCTTCTGTGTCTTTTTTGATGACTTTTGGTTGAAAATCTATTTTATTGGATATTAGAATGGCTACTCCAGCTTGTTTCCTGGGACCATTTGCTTGGAAAACTGTTTTCCAGCCTTTTACTCTGAGGTAGTGTTTTTATCTTTGACACAGAGATGCATTTCCTGTATGTAGCAAAATGTTGGGTACTGTTTATGTATCCAGTCTGTCAGTCTATGTCTTTTTTTTATACGATATATTTATTTACATTTCAAATGATTTCCCCTTTTCTGGCCCCCCACTCCCCAAAAGTCCCATAAGCCCTCTTCCCTCCCCCCTTTTCTCCCATCCATCCCTTCCCATGTCCCTGTTCCAGTTTTGCCCTATACTGCTACAGAGTCTTTCCAGAACCAGGGGCCCCTCCTCCGTTCTTCTTGGAAATCATTTGATGTGTGGATTATGTCTTGGGTATTCCAATTTTCTAGGCTAATATCCACTTATTAGTGAGTGCATACCATGATTGATCTTTTGAGACTGGGTTACCTCACTTAGAATGATGTTCTCCAGCTCCATCCATTTGTCTAAGAATTTCATGAATTCATTGTTTCTAATGGCTGAATAGTACTCCATTGTGTATATATACCACATTTTTTGCATTCATTCTTCCGTTGAGGGATACCTGGGTTCTTTCCAGCTTCTGGCTATTATAAATAGGGCTGCTATGAACATAGTGGAGCATGTATCCTTATTACATGCTGGGGAATCCTCTGGGTATATGCCCAGGAGTGGTAAAGAAGGTTCCACCAGAAGTGACGTGCCCAGTTTTCTGAGGAACCACCAGACTGATTTGAAGAGTGGTTGTACTAATTTGCAACCCCACCAACAGTGGAGGAGTGTTCCTCTTTCTCCACATCCTTGCCAACACCTGCTGTCTCCTGAATTTTTAATCTTAGCCATTCTGACTGGTGTAAGGTGAAATCTCAGGACTGTTTTGAATTGCATTTCCTCAATGGCTAATGAAGTTGAGTATTTTTTAAGATGCTTTTTAGCCATCCGAAGTTCTTTGGGTAAAAAATTCTTTGTTTAGCTCTGTACCCCATTTTTCAATAGGGTTATTTGGTTTTCTAGGGTCTAACTTCTTGAGGACTTTGTATATATTGGATATTAGCCCTGTATCTGATGTATGGTTGGTGAAGATCTTTTCCCAATTTGTTAGTTGCCAATTTGCCCTTTTGATGGTGTCCCTTGCGTTACAGAAACTTTGTAATTTTATGAGGTCCCATTTGTCAATTCTTGATCTTAGAATATCATTCTAAGCCTTTGCTATTGGTGTTCTGTTCAGGAACTTCCCCCCCTGTACTGATGTCCTCAAGGGTCTTTCCTAGTTTCATTTCTATTAGCTTCAGAGTGTCTGGCTTTATGTAGAGGTCCTTGATCCATTTGGAGTTGAGCTTAGTACAAGGAGATAAGGATGAATCAATTCGCATTCTTCTGCATGCTGACCTCCAGATGAACCAACACCATTTGTTGAAAAGACTATCTTTTTTCCACTGGATGTTTTCAGCCCCCTTGTGGAGGATAAAGTGGCCATAGGTGTGTGGGTTCATTTCTGGATCTTCAATCTTATTCCATTGATCTGCCTGCCTGTCACTGTACCAATACCATGCAGTTTTTAACACTATTGCTCTGTAGTATTGCTTGAGGTCAGGGATACTGATTCCCCCAGAATTTCTTTTGTTGTTGAGAATAGTTTTAGCTATCCTGGGTTTTTTGTTATTCCAGATGAATCTGAGAATTGCTCTTTCTAACTCTATGAAGAACTGAGTTGGGATTTTCATGGGGATTGTGTTGAATCTGTATATTGCTTTTGACAAGATGGCCATTTTAACTATATTAATCCTGCCAATCAGGGAGCATGGCAAATTTTTCCATTTTCTGAGGACTTCTTCCATTTCCTTCTTCAGAGTCTTGAAGTTTTTGTCATACAGATCTTTCACTTGTTTGGTCAGAGTCACACCAAGGTACTTTATACTGTTTGCGGCTATTGTGAAGGGTGTCATTTCCCTAATTTCTTTCTCAGCCTGCTTATCCTTTGAGTATAGGAAGGCAACTGATTTGCTTTAGTTGATTTTAAAACCTGCCACTTTGCTGAAGTTGTTTATCAGCTGTAGGAGTTCTGTAGTGGAGTTTTTTGGGTCACTTAAGTATACTATCATATCATCTGCAAATAGTGATAGTTTAACTTCTTCCTTTCCAATTTGTATCCCTTTGACCTTTTTATGTTGTCTAATTGCCCTAGCTAGTACCACAAGTACAATATTGAAAAGATATGGAGAGAGGGGGCAGCCATGTCTAGTCATTGATTTTAGTGGGATTGCTTCAAGTTTCTCTCCATTTAATTTGATGTTGGCTACCAGCTTGCTGTATATTGCTTTTACTATGTTTAGGCATGGGCCTTGATTCTTGTTCTTTACAAGACTTTCAGCATGAAAGAATGTTGAATTTTGTCCAATGTTTCCCAGCATCCAATGAAATAACCATGTGGTTTTTTTCTTTGAGTTTGTTTCTGTTGTGGATTGCTTTGATGGCTTTCCATATATTGAACCATCCCTGCATCCCTGGGATGAAGTCTACTTGATCATGGTGAATGATCATTTTGATGTGTTCTTGGATTCGGTGGGCAAGAATTTGATTGAGTATTTTTGCATCAATGTTCATTGGTCTGAAGTTCTCTTTCTTTGTTAGATCTTTGTGTGGTTTTGGTATCATTGTAATTGTGGCTTCGTAGAAGGAGTTGGGTAGTGTTCCTTCTGTTTATATTTTGTAGAATAGTTTGAAGAGTATTGGTGTTAGGTCTTCTTTGAAGGTTTGATAGAATTCTGCACTGAAATCATCTGGTCCTGTGCTTTTTTTTGGTTGGAAGACTTTCTATGACCCCTTCTATTTCTTTAGGGGTTATGGGACTGTTTAGATGATCAATTTGATCCTGATTTAATTTTGGTATTTGGTATCTGTCTAGGAAATTGTCCATTTCCTCCAGATTCTCCAGTTGTGTTGAGTATAGGCTTTTGTAGTAGAATCTGATGATTTTTTGAATTTCCTCAGTTTCTGTCATTATATCCCCCTTTTCATTTCTAATTTTATTAATTTGGATACTGTCTCTGTGCCCTTTGGTTAGTCTGGCTAAGGGTTTTTCTATCTTGTTGATTTTTGCAAAGAACCAGCTCCTGGATTCGTTGATTCTTTGTATGGTTCTCTTTGTTTCCACTTGATTGATTTCAGCCCTGAGTTTGATTATTTCCTGTCTTCTACTCCTTCTGGGTGAATTAGCTTCTTTTTGTTCCAGAGGTTTTACTTGTGCTGTTAAGCTGCTAGTGTATGCTCTCTCCATTTTCTTTTTGGAGGCACTCAGGGCTATGAGTTTTCCTCTTAGCATTGCTTTCTTTGTGTCCCATAAATATGGGTATGTTGTGCCTTTATTTTTGTTAAATTCTAAAAAGTCTTTGATTTCTTTCTTTCTTTCTTCTTCGGCCAAGGTATCATTGAGAAGAGCATTGTTCAGTCTCCATGTGTATGTGGGCTTTCTGTTGTTTTTGTTGCTATTGAAGTCCATTCTTACTCCATAGTGATCTGATAGGAGGCATGGGACTTGTTCAGTCTTCTTATATTTGTTGAGGTCTGTCTTGTGACCAATTATATGGTTGATTTTGGAGAAGGTACCATAAGGTACTGAGAAAAAGGTATATTCTTTTGCTTTAGGATGAAATGTTCTATAAATATCTGTTAAATCCAATTGGTCCAAAGCTTCAATTAGTTTCACTGTGTCCCTGTTTAGTTTTTGTTTTCCTGATCAGTCCATTGAGGAGAATGGAGTGTTGAAGTCACCCACAATTATTGTGTTAGGTGCAATGCATGCTTTGAGCTGTAGTAAAGTTTCTTTAATAAATGAGGGTGCCCTTGTATTTGGAGCATAGATGTTCAGAATTGAGAGTTCTTTTTGGTGGATTTTTCCTTTGACCAGCAAGAAGTGTCCTTCCGTGTCTCTTTTGATGACTTTAGGTTTAAAGTCAATTTTATCTGATATTAGAATGGATACTCTGGCTTGTTTCCTGAGACCATTTGCTTGTAGAATTGTCTTCCAGGCTTTCACTCTAAGATAGTTTTTGTCTTTGACACTGAGGTGTGTTTCCTGCAGCAAAATGTAGGGTCCTGTTTCCTTATCCAGTCTGTTAGTCTATGTCTTTTTATTGGGGAATTGAGTCCATTGATGTTAAGAGATATTAAGGAATAGTGATTATTACTTCCTGTAATTTTTGATGTTATTTTTATATTTGAGTCATTATCTTCTTTTGGGTTTGATGAAAGAAGGTTACTATCTTGCTTTTTCCAAGGTGTAGTTTCCCTCCTTGTATTGGTGTTTTCTTCCTATTATTCTTTGTAGTGCTGGATTTGTGGAAAGATATTGTGTAAATTTGGTTTTGTCATTGAATATCTTTGTTTCTCCATCTATGATGATTGAGAGTTTTGCTGGGTATAGTAGTCTTGGCTGACATTTGTGTTCTCTTAGAATCTGCATGAGATCCTCCCAGGAGGAGGATGCATGGTCTCTGGTGAGAAGTCTGGTATGATTCTGATAGGTCTTCTTTTATATGTTACTTGGCCTTCTTCTCTTACTGCCTTTAATATTCTTTCTTTGTTTAGTTCATTTGGAGTTTTGATTATTAAGGAAGGTATTTCTGCTCTGGTCCAGTTTGTTTGGAGCTCTGTAGGCTTCTTTTATATTCATGGGCATCTCTCTCTTTAGGTTAGGGAAGTTTTCTTCCATAATTTTGTTGAAGATATTTGCTGGCCCTTTCAGTTGTAGATCTTCATTCTCATATATACCTATAATCCTTAGATTTGGTCTTCTCATTGTGTCCTGGATTTCCTGGATGTTTTGGGTTACAAGCTTTTTGCATTTTGCATTTTCTTTGACTGTTGAGTCAATGGTTTCTATGGTATCTTGCTTCTTCATGAGGTGAAAGTCCCCATGCTATGGGGACCTTTTCTGAATGCTGATCCCTCTGCAGGGCAAAAGATACCCCAACCGGGTTGGTGCACAAATGGCCCTCCTAACTGCCCAGGCCCTGAGTCCAGGTAAAAGCCTGACAGGCTTAGGCCCAAAAGATGTTTGTCTCGGGCTATGTCTGCTAACTGGTTCTGCCAGGTAGCCAAGATAGCAAGATGGCAAGGTGCGCCTCCGCAAGTGCCGGATAGTCTGCAGGGCAAACAACCCCCTGGCCTGGTTGGCACACAGATGTCCCACTGGGCTGCCCAGGGCCTATGTGTAGGTAAAAGCCTGCCAGGCTTAGACCCAAGTGATGTTAGCAACGGGCTATGTCTGCTAGCTGGCTTTGTCTGTTAGATCAACTCTGTCATCCGGTAGCCAAGATGGTGGCTTGTGCCCCTGCTAGTGCTGGGCAGGCTGCAGGGCAAACGACCTCCTGGCCAGGTTGGCACACAGATGGCCCCCCGCGCTGCCCAGGGCCTATGTGCAGGTGAAAGCCTGCCAGGCTTAGACCCAAGCGATGTTAGCAATGGGTTATGTCTGCTAGCTGGCTTTGTCAGATCACTCTGTCATCCAGTAGCCAAGATGGTGGCACGCTCCTCTGCAAGTGCTGGGCAGTCTGCAGGGCAAACGACCTCCTGGCCGGGTTGGCACACAGATGGCCCACTGCACTGCCCAGAGCCTAGGTGCAGGTAAAATCCTGCCAGGCACAGACCCAAGCAATGTTGGCCTCGGACTATGTCTGCATACCTGGCTCTGTCAGTTCTCTCTGGCGTCCGGGAGCCTATAATTTCTTTATTTACATTTCAAGTATTATCTCCTTTCCTTGATTCCCCTCTGAGAACACCCTATCCCAACCCTCCTTCCCTGCTTACCAACCCACACACTCCAGATTCCTTGTCTTGGCATTCTCCTACACTGGGGCATTGAGCCTTTACTGGACCAAGGGCCTCTCTTCTCATTGATGTCCTACAAGACCATTCTCTGCTACATATCTGACTGGAGTCATGGGTCCTTTCATTGTGTCCTATAAGTTTTGGTATGATGTGTCTTCATTTTCATTAAATTCTAAAAAGTCTTTAATTTCTTTATTTCTTCCTTGACCAAGTCATACTGAGTAGAGCATTGTTCAGCTTTCCCTGTGTATTTGTATTTTTGTTCTGTAGATATCTGTTAAATTCTTTGGTTCATAACTTCTGTGAGTTTCACTGTGTTTCTGTTTAGTTTCAGTTTCCATGATCTGTCCACTGGTGAGAGTGGGGAGTTGAAGTCTCTCACTATTAGTATGTAAGGGTCAATGTGTGCTTTGAGCTTCATCAATGTTTCTTTTACAAACATGGGTGTACTTGAATTTGGAGCATAGGTGTTCAGTATTGAGACTTCATCTTGATGAATTTTTCTGTTGATGAGTGTGAGATGTTCTTCCCTATCTTTTTTGATAATTTTTAGTTGAAAGTTAACTTTATTCAAGATTAGAATGGCTACTCTAGCTTGTTTCTTGGGGCCATTAGCTTGGAAAAATTTTTTTCCGAGACAGGGTTTCTCTGTGTAGCCCTGGCTGTCTTGGACCTCACTCTGTAGACCAGGCTGGCCAGGAACTCAGAAATCCACCTGCCTCTGCCTCCCAAGTGATGGGATTAAAGGAATGTGCCACCAACACCCAGCTCTTGGAAAACATTTTCCAGCTTTTTACTCTGAGGTAATGTCTGTCTTTTGTCACTGAGGTATGTTGACTGTATGCAGCAAAATGCTGGGTCCTGTTTATGTAGCCAGTCTGTTAGTCTATGTCTTTTTATTGGCAAATTAAGTCCATTGATGTTAAGAGATATTAAGGATCAATGATTGTTGCTTCCTGTTATTTTTGTCGTTGGAGGTAGAATTAGTTCATGTGGCTCTCTTCTTTTGGGTTTGTTGTGAGAAGATTAATTTCTTGGTTTTTCTTGGGTGTACTTTCCATCCTTGTGTTAGAAGTTTCCTTCTATTATCCGCTGTAGGGCTGGATTTGTGGGAAGATATTGTTTAAATTCGGTTTTATCATGGAATATCATGATTTCTCCAACTATGGTAATTGAGAATTTTGCTGGGTATAATAGCCTAGGCTAACATTTGTGTTCCCTTAGGGTTTATTGACATCTGCCCAAGATTTTCTGGCTTTTAGAGTCTCTGGTGAGAAGTCTAGTGTAATTCTGATAGGTCTGCCCTTATATTTCTTGGCCTTTCCCCTTATCACTTTTAGTATTCTTTCTTTGTTCTCGGCATATGATGTTTTGATTGTTATATAATGGGACACATTTCATTTCTCATCCAGTCTATTTGACTTTCTGTAGCCTTCTTGTACATTTATGGGCCTCTTTTCATTTAGGTTAGGGAAGTTTTCTTCTGTAATTTTGTTGATGATATTTACTAGCCCTTTGATTTGGGAATTTTTGCTCTCTTCAATATGTATTATTCTTAGATTTGGTCTTTTCATTGTGTCCTGGATTTCCTGGGTATTTTGGGCTAGGAGTTTTTTGCAGTTTGCATTTGACTGTTGTGTCAATGTCTTCTATGGTATCATCTGTGCCTGAGATTCTCTCTTCTATCTCTTGTGTTCTGTTGGTGATGCTTGCATCTATGACTCCTGAACATTCACCTAGGTTTTCTATCTTCAGGGTTGTCTCCCTTTGTAATTTCTTTATTGTATCTATTTACATTGGACAGTTTTGTTCAATTACTTCACCTGTTTGGTTGTGTTTTCCTGTATTTCTTTAAAGAAATTTTGTATTTCCTCTTTAAGTGCTTTTACCTATTTACTTATGTTCTCCTGTATTTCTTTAAGGGAGTTATTTATGTTCTTCTTAAAGTCATCTATTATCATGAGATGGAATTTTAGATTAGATTCTTACTTTTCACATGTGTTGTGGTACCAGTCCTCAAGTGAGAGAACTGTGTTCTGATGATGCCAAGTAGCATTGATTTCTGTTGCTTATGTTCTTGTGTTTGCCTCATGCTATCTGGTTATCTCTGGTGTTAGTTGGTCTTGCTGTCTCTGAATAGAGCCTGTCTTTCCTGTAAGCCTGTGATCCTTGGTGTGCCAGAACTCCTTGGTATGTTGCTGTCTCTGAGTATGATTGGGGTGGGAGGGTTGGAGCACAGGGTCTGCTCCCTGGTACAAGTGAGAACCTGACATATTGCATATTCCTGGATGGGCTGGAGTTCCTGAGTCCCCTGAGCCCCCTGTAGGTCCCAGTTAGGGCATGTATTAGGGAGGAAATGGTGGACTCATCTGTGAGTCTGGATATGTTAGAACTTCCAGAGGTAAAGCTGTCTCTGGGTGGGATTGGGGTCAGGAGGGCTGGAGCACATGGTCTGCTGCCAGGTACAGGTGCAAATTAGAAGGTGAAACTTTTCTTGGCAGATACCACTTATTAAAAATAAACCAAGATGATTAACAATTTAAATAAACCTATAACCCATAAGGAAATGGAAATCATTAAAAGTCTCCCAACCAAAAGCAGCCCAGGGCCAGATGGTTTTATCTCAAAATTCTAGCAAAAGTTCAAAGAGTTGGTACCAATACTCCTCAAATTATTTCCCTCATTATCATTGATTTTAACAATGAACATAGTAATAAAAAAACTGAGCTAAAGAACTCATTAAAATATGATTCACCATGAGCAAACAGGCTTCATTCTAGAGATTCAGGGTTGGTTCAACATACAAAAAATTCTGTTAATGTACTCTACCATATAAACAAAACAAAACAAAAAACCCTCCACATGATCATTTTATTAGCTGCTGCAAAAGCCTTTGACAAAAATTTAATACCCCTTTCTGATAAAATGACTTGGAGAATTCAAGGATGCAAAGAGAAAACCTAAACATAATAAAATGAATTTACATCAAACCAACATCAAATTAAATGAAAAAGAAACTCAAAACTAAAACCAGGAATAAGACATGGCTGTCCTCTCTCCCATATCTATTCAATATAGTATTTGAAGTTTTAGCCAGAGCAATAAGGAAAATAAAGGGGATGAAAGGGATAGGAATTGGAAAGGAAGAAGTTAAAGTATCACTATTTGCAAATGATATGATAGTATACATAAGTGATCCAAAAAGTCTACCAGGGAACTCCTACAACTGATGAATACTTTCAGCAAAGTGGCTGTATACAAGCTTATCTCAAAAAAAAAAGCAGTAGCCATCTTATATACAAAGGACAAACAGACTAAGAAAGAAATCAATGAAACAACAACCTTTAGAATAGCCATAAATAATATAAAATATCTTGGGGTAACTCTAACCAGGCAAGTGAAAGACCTGTATGACAAGAACTTCAAAATTTTGAAGAAAAAATGAAGAACATATCAGAAAATCATGTTTATGAATCAGTAGGATTAGGTGGAGTGCAGGGGATCCTGTGGAAGGTGGTATAAAGGAATGTAGGAATCAGAGTAGTCAGGGACACCACTAGAAATCCCACATAATCAACCAATCTGGATTGATAATGGTTCACAGCAACTTTACCAATAACCAGGGAGCCTACATAGGTCTGACCTTAGCCCTCTGCATATATGTTACAGTTGTGTAGCTGCTCTTCTTGTGAGATTTCTAAAGGTAGGAACAGGAGCTTTCTCTGACTATTTTGACTGCCTTAGAGACCCTTCCTTCCACTGCATTACCTCATCCAGCCTAAATATTAGGGGAGGAGCCTAGTGTTACTGCAACTTGGTATACCATATATGATTAAAATCCATGGGAAACCTGCCTTTTTCTGAAGAAAAACAGAGGAGTGGGTGGGGGTGAGAAGAAGGAGGTGGTGCAGAAGGGGGAGGGTCAGAAGTGAAGTGGGATGGGAGGAGGAAGAGGAAACTGCAGTACAGATATAAAAAGAATGAATGAAAATTGGTATAGTCATAAAAATATGAATTGTGTATCTCGGTATTTGTGTTTTACTATGAGTGAGTGTCTCAGTGCATGCATCTGTGCCATGCATGTGTGTCTGTATATAATAGTGTCAAGTATGGGGAGATGATTTTGGACCACAGAAATATATAATAGTTGTAGTTGCTCTCTTTTTTCCCTTGTCTTCCTTTAGAAGAAAAGCATTAAGAAGAGAGGAAAATTTCTGGTTCATCTCTCAAGGTATCCAAAGGTATTCTGCAAGCCATCAAGGAAGAAAATCAACCAACACAAAAATGAAAAATGTGTACAGATTATCAATTATTATTATAACAATGATAAATTAATTATTATTATTCAATCTAACTATTGAAGAAATAAAGTGCCTTGATAATACTTTCACCTTTATATATTGTACTTTAAGACTTTTGAGTATTAAGCCATGAGAAGCTGTTTCCAGATCTCATGTTCTGAAACTGTGACCAGAATTGAACATAATAATGCAAAATTTCTTTTTTTTTAAATTTTTTTATTCGATATAATTTATTTACATTTCAAATGATTTCCCCTTTTCTAGCCTCCCACTCCCCAAAAGTCCCGTATGCCCCCTTCCCTTCCCCTGTCCTCCCACCCACCCCTTCCCACTTCCCCATTCTGGTTTTGCCGAATATTGCTTCACTGAGTCTTTCCAGAACAAGGGGCCACTCCTCCTTTCTTCTTGTACCTCATTTGATGTGTGGATTATGTTTTGGGTATTCCAGTTTTCTAGGTTAATATCCACTTATTAGTGAGTGCATACCATGATTCACCTTTTGAGTCTGGGTTACCTCACTTAGTATGATGTTCTCTAGCTCCATCCATTTGCCTAAGAATTTCATGAATTCATTGTTTCTAATGGCTGAATAGTACTCCATTGTGTAGATATACCACATTTTTTGCATCCACTCTTCTGTTGAGGGATACCTGGGTTCTTTCCAGCATCTGGCAATTATAAATAGGGCTGCTATGAACATAGTAGAGCATGTATCCTTATTACATGGTGGGGAATCCTCTGGGTATATGCCCAGGAGTGGTATAGCAGGATCTTCTGGAAGTGAGGTGCCCAGTTTTGATGGTGTAAAGGACACTGTTAAAAGGACAAAACAGCAACCATCAAATTGGGAAAGGATATTCACCAACCCTACATCTGATAGAGGGCTAATATCCAATATATACAAAGAACTCAAGAAGTTAGACCCCAGGGAACCAAAAAACCCTATTAAAAAATGGAGCACAGATCTAAACAAAGAATTTTCACCTGAAGAACTTTGGATGGCCGAGAGGCACCTTAAGAAGTGCTCAACATCATTAGTCATTAGGGAAATGCAGATCAAAACAACACTGAGGAGTCCTGAGGCCTCTGGCGGGAGCCCTCAGCTCAACTCTCTCCGCTTCCAGATCCAGATTAGCCTGGGCAGCAACACTACATCTCCAGGTCCTGCGGGAGGCAGGAAGGGCTTCCGGGGGCCAGCTGGGAGAAGTCGGTGTGCTCCGGTGAATCCAGCGGGCCCCAGCGGGAGCCTTCGGGTGTCTGCTTTGGGATCTGAACAGCCTGGGCAACGGCACCCTGTCTCCAGGCAGTGCAGGAGGTAAGGTGTGCACCAGAGGCCACCTGGGAAGGGGCAGCTTGCACTGGTGAGCCCAGCATTGACAACACCAACAAACACCAGTGAGAACTAGGTGGCAAAAGGCAAACGCAGGAACGTCACTAACAGAAATCAAGGCAATATGGCAACATCTGAACCCAATTCTCCCTTACCAGCATGTCCTGGATACCCCATCACACCAGTAAAACAAGATTTGGATTTAAAATCACTGGTCATGATGCTGGTACAGGAACACATGACGGACATACTTAAAGAAATTCAGGAGAAAATGGACCAAAAGTTAGAAGCCCTTGCAAGGGAAACACAAAAATCATTGAAAGAAATCCTGGAGAATACAAAAGCCAATAGTGAGGAAACGAAAAAAACACTTAAAGAAATACAGGAGAACTTTGGTCAACAGACTGAGGTCATGAAAGAGGAAACACAAAAATCTCTTAAAGAATTAGAGGAAATCACAAACAAGCACGTGAAGGAGCTAAGCAAAACTATCCAGGATCTAAAATCAGAAGTAGAAACAACTAAGAACACTCAAAGGGAGACAACTTTGGAGATAGAAAGCCTTGGGAAGAAATCAGGGGACAGAGATGCAAATATCAACAACAGAATACAAGAGACAGAAGAAAGAATCTCAGATGCTGAAGATTCCATAGAAACCATGGACTCAACAGTTAAAGAAAATGCAAAATGCAAAAAGCTTGTAACCCAAAATATCCAGGAAATCCAGGACACAATGAGAAGACCAAACCTAAGGGTTATAGGCATAGATGAGAGTGAAGATTTACAACTTAAAGGTCCAGCAAATATCTTCAATAAAATTATGGAAGAAAATTTCCCTAACCTAAAGAGAGAGATGCCCATGAATATACAAGAAGCCTACAGAACTCCAAACAGACTGGACCAGAACAGAAATACTTCCCGTCACATAATAATCAAAACACCAAATGTTCTAAACAAAGAAAGAATATTAAAGGCAGTAAGAGAAAAAGGCCAAGTAACATATAAAGGAAGACCTATCAGAATCACAGCAGACTTTTCACCTGAGACTATGAAGGCTAGAAGGTCCTGGGCAGATCTCATGCAGACTCTAAGAGAACACAAATGCCAACCAAAACTACTATATCCAGCAAAACTCTCAATCACCATAGATGGAGAAACTAAGATATTTCACGACAAAACCAAGTTTACCCAATATCTATCCACAAACCCAGCCCTACAAAGGATAATAGGAGGACAACACCAATGCAAGGAGGGAAACTTCACCCTGCAAAAAGCAAGATAGTAACCTCTCATCAAACCCAAAAGAAGTTAAGCAATCAAATTAAAAAAATAACGTCAAAAATGACAGGAAGTAACAACCACTATTCCTTAATATCTCTTAACATCAATGGACTTAATGCCCCAATAAAAAGACACAGACTAACTGACTGGATACATAAACAGGACCCTACATTTTGCTGCTTACAAGAAACACACCTCAGGGTCAAAGACAAACACTACCTTAGAGTAAAAGGCTGGAAGACAATTTTACAAGCAAATGGTCTCAGGAAACAAGCTGGAGTAGCCATTTTGATATCAGATAAAATTGACTTTCAACCCAAAGTCATCAAAAGAGACTCTGAGGGACACTTCTTGCTGTTCAAAGGAAAAATACAAGAACTCTCAATCCTGAACATCTATGCTCCAAATGCAAGGGCACCCTCTTTTGTAAAAGAAACTTTATTAAAACTCAAAGCACACATTGCACCTAACACAATAATTGTGGGTGACTTCAACACTGCACTTTCCTCAATGGACCGATCAGGAAAACAGAAACTAAACAGGGACACAATGAAACTAATTGAAGCTTTGGACCAATTAGATTTAACAGATATATATATAACATTCTATCCTAAAGCAAAAGAATATACCTTTTTCTCAGCACCTCATGGTATCCAAAATCGACCATATAATTGGTCACAAGACAGACCTCAAAAAATATAAGAAGATCAAACTAATCCCATGCCTCCTATCAGATCATTATGGAGTAAAAGTGGTCTTCAATAGCAACAAAAACAACAGAAAACCCACATACACGTGGAAACTGAACAATATTCTACTCAATGATACCTTGGTCAAGGAAGAAATAAAGAAAGAAATTAAAGACTTTTTAGAACACAATGAAAATGAAAACACAACATACCCAAATCTATGGGACACAATGAACGCAGTGCTAAGAGGAAAACTCATAGCCCTGAGTGCCTCCAAAAAGAAAATGGAGAGAGCATACATTACCAGCTTAATGACACACCTGAAAGCCCTAGAACAAAAAGAAGCTATTTCACCCAGGAGGAGTAGAAGGCAGGAAATCATCAAACTCAGGGCTGAAATCAATCAAGTAGAAACAAAGAGAACCATACAAAGACTCAACAAAACCAGGAGCTGGTTCTTTGAGAAAATCAACAAGATAGATAAACCCTTAGCCAGACTGACCAAAGGGCACAGAGAAAGTATCCAAATTAACAAACTTAGAAATGAAAAGGGAGATATAACAATGGAAACTGAGGAAATCCAAAAAATCATCAGCTCCTACTACAAGAGCCTGTACTCAACACAACTGGAGAATCTGGAGGAAATGGACAATTTCCTTGACAGATACCAAATACCAAAATTAAATCAGGAGCAACTAGACCATCTAAACAGTCCCATAATGCCTAAAGAAATAGAAGGTGTCATAGAAAGTCTTCCAACCAAAAAAAGCACAGGACCAGATGGTTTCAGTGCAGAATTCTATCAGACCTTCAAAGAAGAGTTAACACCAATACTCTTCAAACTATTCCACAAAATAGAAACAGAAGGAACACTATCCAATTCCTTCTACGAAGCCACAGTTACGCTGATACCAAAACCACACAAAGATCCAACAAAGAAAGAGAGCTTCAGACCAATTTCCCTTATGAACATCGATGCAAAAATACTCAATAAAATTCTTGCCAACCGAATCCAAGAACACATCAAAAGGATCATCCACCATGATCAAGTAGGCTTTATCCCGGGAATGCAGGGTTGGTTCAATATACGGAAATCCATCAATGCAATCCACTACATAAACAAACTCAAAGAAAAAAACCACATGGTCATTTCATTGGATGCTGAGAAGGCATTTGACACAATTCAGCATCCTTTCATGCTTAAAGTCTTGGAGAGAAAAGGAATTCAAGGCCCATACCTAAACATAGTAAAAGCAATATACAGCAAACCAGTAGCCAGCATCAAACTAAATGGAGAGAAACTTGAAGCAATCCCACTGAAATCAGGGACCAGACAAGCTGTTCCCTTTCTTCTTATCTTTTCAATATTGTACTTGAGGTACTAGCTCGGGCAATTCAACAACATAAGGAGGTCAAAGGGATACAAATTGGAAAGGAAGAAGTCAAACTATCATTATTTGCAGATGACATGATAGTTTACCTAAGTGACCCAAAAAACTCCACTAGAGAGCTCCTACAGCTGATAAACAACTTCAGCAAAGTGGCAGGTTATAAAATCAACTCAAGCAAATCAGTGGCCTTCCTATACTCAAAGGATAAGCAGGCTGAGAAAGAAATTAGGGAAATGACCCCCTTCACAATAGCCACAAACAGTATAAAATATCTTGGGGTGACTCTTACCAAACATGTGAAAGATCTGTACGACTAGAACTTCAAGACTCTGAAAAAGGAAATGGAAGAAGACCTCAAAAAATGGGAAAACCTCCCATGCTCATGGATCGGTAGAATCAATATAGTTAAAATGGCCATTTTGCCAAAAGCAATATACAGATTCAATGCAATACCCATCAAAATCCCAACTCAATTCTTCACAGAGTTAGAAAGAACAATTATCAAATTCATCTGGAATAACAAAAAAACCCAGGATAGCTAAAACTATTCTCAGCAACAAAAGAAAGTGTGGGGGAATCAGTATCCCTGACCTCAAGCAATACTACAGAGCAATAGTGTTAAAAACTGCATGGTATTGGTACAGTGACAGGCAGGAGGATCAATGGAACAGGATTGAAGATCCAGAAAGGAACCCACACACCTATGGCCACTTGATCCTCGACAAAGAGGCTGAAAACATCCAATGGAAAAAAGATAGCCTTTTCAACAAATGGTGCTGGTTCAACTGGAGGTCACCATGCAGAAGAATGCAAATTGTTCCATCCTTGTATCCTTGTACTAAACTCAAATCCAAATGTATCAAGGACCTCCACATTAAGCCAGACACTCTCAAGCTAATAGAAAAGAAACTGGGGAAGACCCTTGAGGACATCGGTACAGGGAGAAAGTTTCTGAACAGAACACCAATAGCATATGCTCTAAGATCAAGAATTGACAAATGGGACCTCATAAAATTACAAAGTTTCTGTGAGGCAAAGGACACCACCAAGAGGACAAATCGGCAACCAACAAATTGGGAAAAGATCTTCACCAATCCTACATCAGATAGAGGGCTAATATCCAATATATATAAAGAACTCAAGAAGTTAGACTCCAGAAAACCAAACAACCCTATTAAAAAATGGGGTACAGAGTTAAACAAAGAATTCTCACCTGAAGAACTTCGGATGGCGGAGAAGCATCTTAAAAAATGCTCAACTTCATTAGTCATTAGGGAAATGCAAATCAAAACAACCCTGAGATTTCATCTTACACCAGTCAGAATGGCTAAGATTAAAAATTCAGGAGACAGCAGGTGTTGGAGAGGGTGTGGAGAAAGAGGAACACTCCTCCACTGCTGGTGGGGTTGCAAATTGGTACAACCACTCTGGAAATCAGTCTGGCAGTTCCTCCGAAAACTGGGCATCTCACTTCCAGAAGATCCTGCTATACCACTCCTGGGCATATACCCAGAGGATTCCCCACCATGTAATAAGGATACATGCTCTACTATGTTCATAGCAGCCCTATTTATAATTGCCAGATGCTGGAAAGAACCCAGGTATCCCTCAACAGAAGAGTGGATGCAAAAAATGTGGTATATCTACACAATGGAGTACTATTCAGCCATTAGAAACAATGAATTCATGAAATTCTTAGGCAAATGGATGGAGCTAGAGAACATCATACTAAGTGAGGTAACCCAGACTCAAAAGGTGAATCATGGTATGCACTCACTAATAAGTGCATATTAACCTAGAAAACTGGAATACCCAAAACATAATCCACACATCAAATGAGGTACAAGAAGAAAGGAGGAGTGGCCCCTTGTTCTGGAAAGACTCAGTGAAGCAATATTCGGCAAAACCAGAACGGGGAAGTGGAAAGGAGTGGGTGGGAGGACAGGGGAAGCGAAGGGGGCTTACGGGACTTTCGGGGAGTGGGGGGTTAGAAAAGGGGAAATCATTTGAAATGTAAATAAAAAATTATATCGAATAAAAAAAAGAATAATAAAAAAAAACAACGCTGAGATTTCACCTTACACCAGTCAGAATGGCTAAGGTCAAAACCTCAGGAGACAGCAGGTGTTGGCGAGGATGTGGAGAAAGAGGAATACTCCTCCTCTGCTGGTGGGGCTGTAAGATGGTACAACCACTTTGGAAATCAGTCTGGCGGTTCCTCAGAAAACTGGACATGACACTTCCGGAGGACCCTGCTATACCTCTCCTGGGCCTATACCCAAAGTATTCCCTGGCATGCAATAAAGACACATGCTCCATTATGTTCATAGCAGCCTTATTTATAATAGCCAGAAGCTGGAAATAACCCAGATGCCCCTCAAAGGAGGAATGGATACAGAAAATGTGGTACATTTACACAATGGCATACTACTCAGCAATTAGAAACAATGAATTCACAAAATTTTTAGGCAAATGGTTTGATCTGGAAAATATCATCCTAAGTGAGGTAACCCAATCACAAAAGAATACACATGGAATGCAATCTCTGATAAGTGGATATTAATTAGCCCAGAAGCCCTGAATACCCAAGGCACAAATTGCATGACAAATGACTCCCATGAAGAAGTATGGAGAGGTTCCTGATCCTGGAAAGGATTGATCTAGCATTGGAGGGGAATATAAGGACAGAGAAAAAAGGAGGGAGGTGATTGGAGAATGGATGGAGAGAAGAAGGTTTATGGGACATATGTGGAGGGGGGATCCGGGAAAGGGGAAATCATTTGGAATGTAAACAAAGAATATAGAAAATAAAAAATATTAAAAAAAAGAAATATTCAACATCCTTAGTCATCAGGGAAGTGCAAATCAACACAACACTGAGATTGCACCTCACACCAGTCAGAATGGCTAAATTAAAAAACTTATGTGACATCAGATGCTGGTGAGGATGTTTAGAAAGAGGAACATTCTTCCACTGCTGGTGGGATTGCAAGCTGGTACAACCACTCTGGAAATCAATTTGGTGGTTCCTTAGAAAACTGCACATTGAACTACCTGAGGACCCAGTTACACCATTCCTGGACATATACCCAGAAGATTCTCCAACATGTAATAAAGACACATGCTCCACTATGTTTGTATCAGCCTTATTTATAATAGCCAGAAGCTGGAAAAAACCCATATGTCCTCAAGAGTGGAATGCATACAGAAAATGTGGTACTTTTAAACAATGGTGTGCTATTCAGCTATTAAAAACAATGAATTAGTGAAATTCCTAGGCAAATGGATAGAACTAGAAAATACCATCCCGAGTGATGTAACACAGTCACACACACAAAAAAAAACCCAAAAACCACATATGGTATGCGCTCACTGATACATGGACATTAGTTCAGAAGCTTGGAATACCCAGGATATAATTCAGAGACCACGTGAAGCTCAAGAAGAAGAAGAAGAAGGAAGACCAAAGTGTGAATACTTTGATCCTTCTTAGAATGGGGAACAAAATACCCATGGGAGGAGATACAGAGACAAAGTGTGGAGCAGAAACTGAAGGAAAGGCCATCTAGATACTGTGCCACCTGTGGATCCATCCCATATACAGCTACCAAACCCAGACACTATTAGGGATGCCAATAATTGCTTGCTTATAGGAGCCTGATATAGCTGTCTCCTGAGAGAATCTGCCAGTAGCTGACAAATACAGAGGGGTATGCTTTCAGTCAACCACTGGACTGAGCACGGGGTCCACAATGAAGTAGGTAGAGAAATGACCCAAGAAACTGAGAGGTTTGCAACCCCATAGGAAGAGCAACAATATGAACAAACCAGTACCCTCAGAGCTCCCAGGGACTAAATCATTAACCAAATAGTACACATGGAGGGACCCATGCCTCCAGCTGCATAAGTAGCAGAGGATTGCCTTGGCAGACATCAATGAGAGGAGGGGCCCTTGGTCATGTGAGAAAGATCGATGCCCCAGTGTCGGGGAATGCCAGGACAGGGCAGCAGGAGTGGGTAGGTCGTGAGGAGGGAGAGGGGGGATCGGATAGGCTGTTTTTGGAGGGGAAACAAGGAAAGGGGATAACATTTCAAATGTATCACCAACAGAATACAAGAAATAGAAGAGAGAATCTTAGGTGTAGAAGATACCATAGAAGAGATTGACACAACTGTCAAAGATAATGCAAAACATAAAAAAAACTCCTAAGCCAAAGCGTTCAAGAAATTCAGAACACAATGAAAAGACCAAATCTAAGAATAATTAGAATGGAGGAGAATGAAGATTCCCAGCTCAAAAGATCTGAAAATGTCTTCAACAAAATCATAGAAGAGAACTTTTCCAATCTAAAGAAAGAGATGGCCATAAAGGTACAAGACACCTATAGAACACCAAATAAATGGGGTCAGAAAAGTAAATTCTCTCATCACATAATAATCAAAGTATTAAATGCTCAGAACAAAGAAAGAATATTAAAAGCTGCAAGGCAAAAGGGCCAAGTAACATACAAAGGTAGACCTATCAGAATTACACAAGACTTCTTCTCAACAGAGACTGAAAGCCAGAAGAGCCTGGTCAGAGGTCATGCAGATTCTAAGAGAACACAAATGCCAGCCCAGACTGCTATACCTAGCAAAACTCTCAGTCAACATAGATGGAGAAACCAAAATATTCCAGGACAAAACCAAATTCAACAGTATCTATCTACCAATGAGTCCTACAAAGAATCCTAGAAGGAAAACTCCAACACAAGGAAGGTACCTGCACCAAAGAAAGGACAAGATATTAAGTATTCACAAAAAAGACAAAAGGAGAAAACCACAAGTACATAAAGTCATGTATAAAAACAAACATATCAGGAACCAACAGTCATCTCTAATATCTCTCAATATTAACGGACTCAACTCACCTATTAAAAGACATAAGCTAACAGACTGGATGAGCAAACAAGATCCGCATTTTGCTGCATACAAGAAACACACTTCAATAACAAAGACAGACACTATCTGAGCATAAAAGGATGGAAAAAGGTTTTCCAAGCCAATGGTCTCAGGAAACAAGCAGGAGTTGCCATCCTAATATCCAATAAAATAGACTTTCAACTAAAAGTTATCAAGTGTGATGAAGAAGGACACTTCATATTCATCAAGGAGAAAATTCACCAAGATGAACTCTCAATTCTGATCATCTATGCTCCAAATGCAAGAGACCCACATTCATAAAAGAAACTTTACTAAGTTCAAAATACCCATTGAACCACACACAATAATAGTGGGAGACTTCAACATCCCACTCTCACCAATGGACAGGTCATTGAAACAAAAACTAAACAGAAATACAGTGAAACTAAGAGAGGTTATGAACCAAATGGATTTAACAGATATCTCCAGAACATTTCACCCTAAAACAAAAGAATACACTGTCTTCTCAGCACCTCATTGTACCTTCTCCAAAATCATTTATATAATTGGTCACAAAACAACCCTCAACAGATACAAGAAGATTGAAATAATCCCATGCATGCATCCTATAAGATCACCATGGCTAAGGCTGGTTTTCAAGAACAGTAAAAGATACAGAAAGCCACATACATGCCCCACACCCCTCCTCAGGTAGAGGATCTGACCAGAGGTCACGTAACTTCAAGGCAGATGTTCATTTTAATGAGAAACATAAAGGCCTGGAGGCTTAGTCAATAAACTACCCTTCCCAGACACTCTTCCCTGCAAAAGGTATTTAACCTCAGGCACACCCTAAGAAGGTGGGGTACAGTTTTATTCATCAACTTTCCTCCATGACAATAAATGTCTGAAAACCATGGACTGCCTCTTTTCATCTGGATCTTCAGTGGGGAACAATGAAGCAGGCCTTTATCTAAAGAGCCTGGTGCCTAATCTCCTGCAGAAGGCCTCTCAGGGCTCCCAGCCTCTCAGCACTCCCATCTATGGCCTCCACCAAGCCAAACCACCCACCAGCCGGCAAGCCAAGAACTCTCTCTTCCCCATGGGACCCATCTGGAGCTCTTCCATCTTTTGCCCATTGGCCCTAGGCTAGATCCAGCCCTTGGCACCCCCAACTCTGTTCTCAGCTCCTTTTCAGCTCCCAGAGGCGTCTGGGTGCTCAAGAGCCTGAGAACCAGACAACCCTGGCCTCAGTGCAGGCCTGGAGACCCCTGAGCCGGCTCCAGTGGTCTCCAGTGACCTCAGACTGCTCTCCCCATCCCTAGAGCCATGTCCAGTAGCTTCCCATAGCATGGCACCTGCCAGGTGCTGGCATGGGGTATCACTGTCAAAACTCCCGCATCCTGCCTCCTGAGCAGCCCAAGCTCTGAGCAGATGCAGGACACTCCATAACCCTACAAAAATATTCTTACTTACATTCACCATATTTATACAAATATGAAGATGAACAAATTTATTTTACAACTTTACATATATCTTGATTTGCCAGCATTTATTTGCAATTGTAGCTTTGGGCAGACTGAGGCAGGAATGTCATGAGTTGAAAGCCAATATGGGTTGCACTGCAAATTTTTGCATCAAAAAAAGTAACTGCAAGGCTGAGGATGAAACTCTGGTTCTTGTGTGTCTACCTAGTGGGAATAAAGCTCTGAGTTCAGTCCCCAGACTTCCTGAATCTGAAACCAGAAGGAATACCTCTGTGACCCCAGCCTTTTGGAGATAAGGGCCTGAATAGAAGTTAAAGCTCATCTTTGGCTTGAATCTGGGACTTTTTCCATATGCGAGACTTTGCCTCAAAAAAGAACAAAACAGTGATATTTAGCAAAAATTGACAAGACAAAAGAAACCAAATTTCTTTGTTTAAAACATGTTTTTTTAAATTTAAATATTGTTGTCACAGTAGACAGTTGACCAGAAAACAGCTTCCTGAAAGTGGTCCTGTTAAGAAAAAGTCTTTCCTTGTTTCTCTCACTTTACAACATGCTCTATGCCAATGCTAATTGGCCTGGGAACTCTGAAGAAATTCTCCTGTGTCGACTGCTCATTTTGCCATGTAAGTGAGGCGAGTACAGGTAGAAGCTACCATATCTTATATATGTCTGTAATGAGATTCATACTCTGTTCCTTTGATTCCTAGACTAAGAATAGGGAAAGAATGGGGGACCGCAAAGAGGCAGGATGTGAAACATGACTGTATGGAGAATCTCTTAATCATCACCTGCCAATAAACAGCCTATGGCCAATAAGCCGAGGGAGGGTTGGAAAGTGGAACACCCAGCACAAAGAGAGAGAGGAGAATTCTTGGATAGAGGTAGGCACAGGAAGGGAGATTTGGCCCAATCTCGGAGGAAGATGGTTACATGAAACTGAGGAGAAGCAGTCAACCATGTGGCAAGACAGAGAAAAGAACAAATGAGATAACTAATTTATGAGCTAGTCAGGGAATGAGCCAAAGCTTTTGACTTAGGCAGTTACTCATAATAATTTAGACTCAGAGTCATTTCCTTGTAAACATGGGCACTGTTAGAAAAGCCTGCTGATACAAATAGTACACTGAACACATCCAGAGGACAGAATCCAGGCTTAGAGCCTGAGAAATCTTGGGTGGAAGGCTGTTTCCTCATTTCCTAACCAAAGAACAGGGAAGGAACTGGAGACTTCTGAAGAGGCAGAATGTGAAAGGTGGCTCTAAAAGCCCCTGATGGAATAGAAAAGTGGTACTTCTACCAGAGCCTCAGTAATCTCACACAGACAAAAAGCTTCCCAGGGCTGGGGTAGAGAGTTTTGGCTCCCAGATAGTACAGATGCACCAGTGCTTGAGGTTTGGCTCTCACAGAAGGGAAAATAGTAGCTCTAACCCAAAACCCAGCAAGGGTAGACTGAAGGGGCAGTGCTAGCCTCCATAGACACGTGGTAGACTAAAGAACCTGTAATCACCCAGAGTTGAGAGGGTAGTGGAGTGGGATGCCACTGAGGTCAGCCCATTCTATGACTGCTTAAGAGCTCCTGCAGAGCAATGGGGCTTGGGTGTCACATTACTCTGTGAGCTACCTCCCAGAAGCCAGAACAGGTACCAGCAGTTTGCTATCTGGAGCCACCTTCCCAGAGTAAGCATGAAACTGCAGCTCCAGCCCAGCCAGAATCAGCAAAAATAGCGTGCTAGACCAATGAGAGAAGGTTGGGGCCAGAAGCCAACAGCCAAGACAACCATTCTACCTGAGCATTAAAGAGACTTGTCAGATGTCAACTACAGACCCATGGAAAAGACAGGAAATGCTGAGAGGTCAACAGACTTGGTAAGATCCTTGGAAAGTCCTTAAGTGGAGAGTGGTAGAGTAAATAGAAAATATTTTTATGTTAAAAAAATTGAGAAAAACACAATGACACAATGCATCTGGATCAGAGTACAAATAGTAATTAATTTTCTGTAACAATTACAGTTTTATATATCCTTTTAAAGAGAGATAAAAAGGTAAACTTAGATAAGGAGAGGACCAAAAGATGGAATGTCAGGTTGTTCTTTATCCTCTACCCTAGGGCTTTTATTCAGCTGATGTTCCAAACTTCTGCCACAGATAGCACAACAATGGAATTAAAACTGGAATATATCATAGTTAAAAAGGAAACAAAACGAAAGAAAGCCAAATAATTAAAACAACAGTAAAAAATTAAAAAAAGCAGAACATTGAAATATCGAATTGAAGGATATTGCTAGTTTTTTTAAATAGGAAAGTTTTCATCTGTCATTTCACTAATGATTTATGACTCTCTTGACATATGTGTTCACAAAAACTTTAATCTGTAATCCTCTACACCTGTTAAGGGTGATGATCACTCAGTGTGCCTCGTGATGTACACCCTGGGATGTGAGGGAACAGGTCCAAAAAGAGATCAGTCTGGAAGTGTATCAGAGCCCTTCATTGAGTAATCCCCAGCGTCTCTCTCAGTGTCCCATCAAGTGGACAGGGTCTTCAAGAATGGTAGGTCACAGTATCCACCTCAAGATGCTTCACATTAGGAGCTTTTGGAAAGAGACGTTTTACATGTAAAACTCCCCCAAAGAAGTGCAGAGAGACATGGGATAGGACTTGTGATGGGTATTCTTGGTTGTAAACTTGACTACATCTGGATTTAACTGAACTTGAAAAGAGGGCACAGCTGTGAGCAGGATTTCTTCCTAATTTGAAATCTAAATATCTACTACTTCTAATCCACAGCTTTGAAATATGAAGTCAGGCCTTTGATCTGCCTCTTACACCAAAAAACAAACAGAACAAAAAACCCCCATCTTTGATCTGGACTCTGTTTTCTTCAGGAATCTTTTATAAGGATATAAGAAAGTCTTTGCTACTTGCCCTTGCCTTGCTTGGAAGGCTAGTTCTTTATTGCCATTAGAGCTCACTTCTTTGAGATTGTAGCATCTACTTCTCTAGAGTTGTAGGCCCATGTCTGCTCTGCAACTGGACATTGCTGCTTGGGGTGGTAGAATCCAGGGAGTTTGACTGCATTTACCCCATGCTGCAGCCTCCAGGGCAAGGGCTGGGCAGAAGGGAAGAGCAGAGGTACCACTTCACTGGGCTGGAAAGCACAGTCTGAGACATGGGAAATCTGGAGCTGGCTGGGCATACCCAGGTCTTCAGTGAGTCTGGGGCTGTGGAGTTCTCAGACTCTTGGATATCCAGAAGCTACTAAGAGTCTCAGAAGAATAGAGAATGGAGTCAGGGGTACAAGGGACAGCTTCTAGGCTGGACTGGGGCCGAGGAGAGGAGCATCCAACTGCCCCAGTTGGATGATTGTACTCAGCTTGGAAGAGGCAGGCTTGGTGGTGGTTGTGGCTGGGAGCACAGAAAGGTCTTCCATGGGATATTAGGCTGTGGCTCTGTAGGCAAAGGCCCTCATGGTTCTCCACAATGATTCTAAACATTTTATTGTCATGGTAGAAAATGGATGTGTAAAACTATACCCCACTTCTTAGGGTGGTCCTGAGATTTAATACCTTTTACAGGAAGGAAAATCTGGGAAGGGAAGCTTATTGGCTAAGCCCTCTTGGTCTCTTGGTACCTCAATAGCATGGAGGACTCTGTTTTGGGCCTAATTGACCACAGGTTATGTCTCTATTATGTAAGAAGCATGACATGTGTTCTAAATCAGGAGTCTGGCAGGGAGCTGGGAGTCACCTAAGCCTCAGGTTTGTGCCCACCGAGACTCCATGTCTTGGCCTGCTCTACCTTACCAAACTTCCTGGCATGGTTTTATGTCTCACATACTCCCAACCAGCAGAGACATCCAGGTTCATGAACTTAGCAAATAATATGTTCATAGACTTTCAGCGCATAGACAACAATTTTTGGACTAGTTGGACCACAAAATGTAGGTCATTAAACTAAATCCCATTTCTCTATATAGATTTATATTGTAAATTCTGTTACTCTAGAGAACCCTGATCAATAAAGCTCTAAAGACTAACCTCCAGGAATATCAAGGAAGCAATGGATATTTGGGAAGTTACTGATGCCAAATGAACCTGATGGCTACAACATTTGAAGTTCCATTGAGGGCTCATCGTTTCCTGGGATTATAATCTTTTGTTTCTTGCTCCAAATTGAGCCAATGTAGGAATAAAAAGTGGTGACAGTAGTTGAGAGTGACCTGATATCATAAACCTGAAACTGTGGAGCAGACTGATATCCACAAACGGACATTCTTTAATGTCAGGGACATAGTCCACAGACCACTCCAGCTCCAGGATGCCAGGGCTTCTGGAAAGTTGCTATTAGGAAAAAGCTATAGGAGTAGGTGGAAATATGACTTCACATCAGATCCAGAGGACACTGGGCTTATTCACAAAATGGTTTCTCAAATATCCTCAGCTCTATTCTAATTCTCTGTGCATTGCTTTGTTTTTCTTGTTAGCACTAGTCTTAAACAGCAAATTTTGGAACTTTGTGGGTGATTCCTGGCTGTCCCTTCCTTCATGAGAAACTAGAGACAGAGTGCTGTATTCCAAGTGATATTCCATGCTCAGAAGTATAGAGAGTTAAATTTTAGTGTAAGAACATGAAAGCAATATCTGGGGAGATGATACCTGTCAGAGGAGGGTCAGAGCCTGAAAATCAAGGCTGAATAAGGGAAATGCCAGGCAAACAGCCAAGCCTTCTCCTATTTGTTGCGTCAATCCAGAGTTCTCAGGTGTTTCTGAGCCCAAATTTGCTTGCTGATCTTCTCCCTTCCAAGGGCTAGACCCACTAAGTAGAAATCTAAACATGGTAGCGAAAGTTCTCCTACCTCTAGTTTTTCACAACATCCAAACTCCACAGTTCTCTGGAGATGATTAATAGGGACAATTCTGAGACATTGACTCAAGGGTCCTTGACTGTAGAGGCTCATGAAAGGAGCATAGAAGGCTATGTAACCACTCTATCCTTTCGGAGCCACATGGATGCATAATTAATAAATATCTTCACAGATATTGTCCAGCTTGCCAAATTCCCTTCTTTCCAAGAATTGTTGGGAAGGGAAATATTATTATCTTGCTTCACATCTAAGAATACCAAATTTCAGGGTAACTATTTAGAGTAAAAATTAAACAGATATGCAGTATGGATTTAGAAATGGATTAGTAGTCACCTATACATTATTGTTCACAGAGGTAGTTACAGTATTACTTCCCTGACATGGAAAAGTTCTAGAAAAAAACTTTTGGTTGAATATAAAAGATTGTGGGCAGAGCTTAGTGCAGATGGGCAGGGCCAAGTTTGGAAATGACTGGCATGTTGAAAGGAGAACAGCTGCATTTTCCATTATTGATAAGGTTCCCATTAAAGGCTAATCATGTGAACTTCCGCTTAAAAAGTAGGGTTTAGTTAGATGGGGAGATGGTGATAGGTGTATACTGGGAAATCATAGAACAGAGATAAGTTGGTGGTGATCATATCATTACGATGAAATGTGGGGCTTGAGCTTCAAACAAGTGAGGCCTGCTTAGTTCTCAGGCCACTGGAAAAGAAAAATATACAAGACAGAAGCATCATGGAGGACACTGACATGCATGAAGACTTTATTACTCTTTCCCAAAGTTCCACAGATAAGTCTTTAAGACATGATATTCCTTGCATCTTTGGTTGGGCAAGTGCAGAGTAGTTTGGCTGTCTGATTAGTTGTTGTGGCAATGGCCATTGTCATCATTTCTGATGTTGGTCCCATGCCTGGGACTGTGTCCATGGCTACTTGAAGATGCTTGTCCACAGAAGGCTTTATGTTCAGCTATCAAGACCTTTCTCAGCAGGTCTACAAATTCATCAAAGCTTACCTCACCATCTTCATTTGTGTCAAGTTCATCCATCATGTGTTTCATGGCTTTCTGATCCTTTCTCTCTTTCTGTAAGTAGAAAATACATACTTTTTAGTGTTGGCCATGGGCACAGAAGAGAACTAGAGAATCATGTGAGTGGTAAATGCAGGGGATAGACTGAGGGCTCATGGTAGAGCTGATGCTGAGCTTGTGCTTAACACTTTCCAATTTGTTCCAGAGACTGCAATGTATATTGGACACTAGGTCTATAGTTCTTAAGAAGTTCAGAGAAATGTAAGTATGTCTAGAAATGTTCTTTACTGGTCCCTAGAACAAGTGAGAATGAAATCTGCTGTGAAGAGGATCTTAGGAATCTGGTACTAAGAAGACTTGCAGAGGTAGTAGAAATCATACAAAATCATACCTGAATTAAAGGAATCTGCACCTCCTTCCACATAGTGAGGAGGTATTCAGTAAATAAGACAGGATACGATCTTGAGGGGGTAAAGCATGGTATAGGTTTTGCTGATCTCAAAGTATGTGATAAAGACTGGGGATAAGAATGTGAAGTGGGGTAATCCAGATGTAGCAGAGAGCTAGCTGTTAGTCTCCTCCTCACTGGTTGGGATACCTTTAATAAGGCCCCTAACATTACCCAATTAGCCCATCGTTAAGATCAGTGCTTCCTCTTCTTTCACACTCATATGGCCTGGGATTTGAGAAAGCTAATCAAATTAATGGATGGTTCACAGAGAGTGGAGACTTGCCTAAAGAGGCTTTTGTTTACCTTCTGTCTTCCTGAAAGCAGCACCTTGTTTTCTTGAGATCCTCATGTATGTGGAGTTCTCTGTGTCTGCAATATCCCTCACAGTGACATTTCTCTACTTTACCAGAACCTCTAAGAGGTCTGATTACCAGCCTACTGGACTGAGTATAATTATGGACGACACTGGGACTTGTCTTATGTGTCTTACTCATTTCCTTCCAGGATTCTGTTGGATTGCATTTGAATAGAGAACAGAAAACCCTTTTAAATGAATTCATTTACCAAGAACTGACTTGCCATTTCTTGAGCAGAGGGAATTACTAATATTTGACAGTGCTTTCTCCATGTGAATTTTGTGCTGCGTTTTCTCCACATGGTTTAAAGCTCTGCATTTTCTATGCTAGGTACTCACTTGAACCGTGAGACCTTGCTGAGGCTTAGCATCCCTAAACTTCCCTCAAGTTTGTCAATTACCAGAAGTGAAGTCTTAGCTCAAATGTCACCATCTCAAAGTAGGAATTGGCTCTGGTCCACTCACCTCTCCTTTACCACGCACAGATCAACTATAGGATTCTAACTCATCTTACTCTGCACTCCCAAAATACTAGTTTGTCTGTGTTCTAAATGTTGTGTCTCCATTATCAATATTGTTAGTTTTGGGTTCAGCTCTACATGTGTCTGCCCAGAACAGGGTTTCACACATTACAGTCAATTAATTACTGATTATTAGTGACTGAATTTTTATACCTTCAGTGACAGAGCCTTTGCTGCATCTTTGTGGAAGTTGCAGGAACTTTATCCCTAATTGTAGACTGAAGCTCACTCCCTTACTAATCAAGCCTTACCTTAAGGGAGTTTGGCATATCTTTATTCACCAGGTCTTTGAACTCCTTCTGGCTCAGAGTGTCTGGATCTCCCTCCTTCTCAGAGTGCTGGTGGAAGATTTTGACGATGCTCTCTATACTTTGTTCTATCTGTGACTTTTAAGGCTGTATACTTTTCATTCTATTTGAATCATTGAGAATCAAATGTACAAGGAAAGGAAAAGTCAGTCAAGCATACTGGTTCTTGTCTCTGCCCTCTATCAGGCTAGAAAGTGGGGGATATACACAATAAAAGAAAGGACAGGGTTCCACTTGGTGGGAACCATCCTGTCACACAACATGAAAGATACACTTTAGACAACGTAGAGAATGCCAATATAAAATAATTTTATGATCAGAAACTTTCAGAAGTTTCTTGAAACAAGCTACCATACTTCCAGGTCAAAGAAGGAGGGAGCCAGTAGAATGGTATTGAAAAAAGTCATGAAGAGGAGAAAAAGAAAGAAGTGACAGACAGGCTATTGACTAAGGAAGCTGTGTTCACTTACCAAAGTTGAAGAACCACACAGTGTTTGGCAAAGTAGAGCCTGCCTGGCATTTAAAGGCAGCCAATGGCTGACACACATACCTCTTATCCCAGGAATGATTGAATCACACATGAACAGTATGCAATGGAGAGAACTGTGGGAGAACAAAGCTATTTTGATGGAATGCTATTAACATGAAACAAGAAAAATGGAGGCTGATTCCCTCAGGAATTTTCACCAACATGATCCCAAAATTCAAAACTACTAGGAATAGGATCCTCTCACCTGACATCACTGAGCAGCTTCCTGCTTTCAGTGAGTCAAGCCTTTGATTTTGACTCCATTTTGATGGATAAGACTACCTTCATATAGATGTGCCTGATTTACATGGAATCATCTTGCATGGTTGAAATTCCATAAATAGAATTTACATTCACAATAACTCATGCTGACCATAGAAACTGTACATCAGACATTCAGACTTGTCATCCCTTACATAGTGTGATTATATGCTGGGAATCTTAAGGAAAGACATTCACCCTTATCATTAAAGAATTTCTCTCAAATGAATACTCAGTCAACCCACTGCCCTTGTTTGTGTGCTATTCTCTAATTCCTTCCTACCCAGTTGCTTCTTTGTATCAATCTCAGCATAATATTATAAAATATGGAATCAGCTATGAAATCCCAACTATTAAAATTATGTCATGTGTTTATGAAACAAGACCTATTCTTTTCTTTCTTCCTCTGGACTCTTATGTTTGCCCTGTGTAGATCAGATGTCCGATGGTTCTTGTCTGGTCACTCATTGTATTTCTGCAGGGGTTTGATTGTGCATTACTTGATTTGGAACCCTACCTCTATGGGCCCTTATAGTTGTGCTGCCTGGGCCTGGATACTTGAAGCATTCTGATTGGTTACTTCTAGCACTTCTGTAAGGTGTTCTTGCTCCAGAAATTTACTTGGAACCTTTGAAAGTCAACACTCAAATACTCTTCTTTTACTTGTACCTTTTTCTTCAGGGCCTCTAACTTGTGGTCTCTGAAACACCCTAAGGTTTCTGGCAAAGCATGTTTAAAGAGCTACTTGCTTCAGGGATATACACCTAGATTCCTGAATGCCCCCTTCCTTATGATAAGGGGTAATAGATCAAGGGTCCTCTACAGTGAACTTGAGACTGTTAGAAAACAACTAAGATAAGAATTGCAGACTGCAGGGCTGGAGAGATGGGTTATCCATTAAAGTCTAGGTTTACTACCTAAAATACAAGAAGTAGGGACTATGAAATTTAGCTGAAGTAACACTGATTAACTCTAAAGACCTCCCTGTCCTTGTGTACAACTGCTACATCTCATCTTTCTGCCCAGCTATCTTGATACCTTATTCATGACATCCAAGTGAGCATTTCCCCATTGCATCTGATTCATGAGTCTTCCTTTCAGATGCCTTTCTATGTAACCACTGGCCCATGTGCTTGGACTCCCATAGGTGACCTGTCTCTTTAAAGAACAAGTAATTTTGAAAGTCTCAACCTGAGTGAAGCCACTTAGAGTCCATTGTCAGGAAGTTCTTTGTAGGGACAGATGTCCTCCTGAGGGGGTTCCTTGAGAACTTGTGGTCATATGAGCCCTCTTCTTTCTGAGGGATATCTCCTTAGAAATTAGGATCTTCTCTCTTTCTTAGAATTTTCTTAGAATTATCCCTCAAATTTATTCTATAGAATTGGGATAAATTTGATTCTCAGATCTTAAAGAGAAAATTTGCTGTTTTCCTTGAAAATAACCACCAGATCTACCTGCCTTATGATTGGGCACCAATTCAAGTAGTCTTCCCCATCATTTCCTACCGACACTAACTGGTTTATTATTCTTTATTTTTTCCTAAGTTTTTGTGATGTAATGCCTTCTCTACGCTGTTCTCAGTGTTCAAGTTAGGCTTTATGTTTTTAAGATAGAATCTTCTTCCATTTTTATAGATCATATTGTCTTTAAAGATTTGTGCATATGCTTGCAATTGTTAATATCTCACATTTTTTTATATATGTGATGGTGATAATTGTTAGCCTATATTTATGATGTGCTATTCCCGTGTATGTTTCTATGTGACACATTTAAGTGGATATTGTATGTAATATATTACATGATAAAGTCTCCATAAAGGGTTTAATTAAACCTGTAAGTTAAGGAAACACTTGTGTCAACCTTGTTCAGATTCTTTTTAATTTAAAAGATTTAAAAGCAATTAATGACTATAACCTTGTCATGATACTCCAGGACTGATAACAGATATTTAAAATAATGTACATGTTTGCTCATTGATCTGTAGGATTAATACTGTGCGAAGAGCCAAAATTAGTCCACAGATTCAATAAAATCTCCAAAAAATTCAATGCAGATCCTCACAGAAATAGAAAAAGCAATCACAAATTGTTTATGGGTTCATAAAATACCCAGATAACAAAAATAATTCTTAAGAATAAAAATATATAGGTATAATAACTACCTGTCTTAGTTAGGTATTCTATTGCCTTGATGAAACTCCATGACCAAAAACTAAGTTGTGGAGTAAAGTGTTTATTTTGTCGAGGAATTTTAGTCCATCAACATGGCTGCTCAGACAAGTGATGATATCTAAGGCACAGGTCTGTGTGATCTGGCTAGATACAGACATACCCTTAGTACCCATCTTTAATTCCAACAATGATGCCTAAGTGGAGAGCAGTCAGTTGACTTCAAACATTTGGGGCAGTTTAGAGTTAACTGAGTTGTAAATCAATGGATTGGAGTTGAGTTTGTTCGTGAGTTCAGTTCAGTTTGTATAGAGGAATCAATTTTACCTGGACAATTTAAGAGACACAGGTTGCAGAGTGAACAAGCTAGACACAGTAAAAGACAGAACAAGCCAGAGGACAAGAAGGAGCCAGAAGATTAGAACAAATTGCCAGAGTTACTTTGAGGCCAAAGCACAGCAATTCATCGAGAAGTTGAATTGGTCAGCTTGGAAAGGAGTTTGAGTCAGCTGAGGTGAGCCAGCTAGCCCAAGCTCAGAAAACCTAGAAATGGTGAACTTATTCAGTGGTAAGCCTCCAAGAAGACAACTACATCAGGAGAATAAAAGTTACAGTTACATTATTTGGCTTCCATCCCACTGTTTATCATTAAAGGAAGTTAGGATAAGAGCTCAAACAAGGCAAGAAAAGGAGGCAGGCTCAGATAAAGAAGGCATGGGAGAGTGCTTCTTATGGGCTTGATGCTTTGGCTTGTTCAGCCTAGTCTATTATAGGACCCACAAAAAAAAAACATCAAGTATGTAGCAACCTACAATGGACTGGGCCTACCCCCATCAATCACTATTTAAGAACATTTCCTACAGCTGTATCTAAAAGAAGCATTCACATTCTCTCATTTTAGATAACTCTACGTTGTGTCAAGTTAATAGTAGACAGGGCACCAACCCACATTTTAAGTTATTCTACAGAGCTACAATAACATTAATTATATGGTGCTGGCATAAAACAGGCCAACTGATCAATAGTATAGAAGTGATCATCCCCACAGAAACAGACATTCTTACTCCCACCTGAGTTTTAACAGAGAAATCAATGATGGACATTGTAGAAAAGACAGAATCTTCAGCAAAATGTGCTTGTCTAATTGAATAGTTACATTCAAAGCCTCATCTTTCAAGCTGAGAAAAATAAACTCCATATGGATCAAGGACCTCAACATAAAACCCAAACCCCTAGATCTAATAGAGGAGAAAACAGGGAGTTAGTTGAAACTCACTAGCACAGGAAAGGATTCTTTGTGACCAGAACCATGATGTTATAGGCATTAAAACTGACAATTGGTAAATGGGACCTCTTGAAATCACAAAGCTTCTGTACTCCAAAGATCACCATCATCTGAGTGAAGAGCAGCCGACAGAATGGGAAAAATCTTTACAGTCATATATATGATCAAGTTACACCATGACCAAAAAAATAAAGAAATAAACAAAACCAAACACAAGGAAAACAAACAACCAAACTGAAAATGGATCATGAAACTAAACAGAAAGTTCAGAGAAAATGCAATACAAATGGATGAGAAATATTGAAACGTGTTTTACACCATTAGCCAGCAGAGAAATTAAAATTAAAATTGTTTTGAAATTTTTATGTTATCCAATGAAGGATGCCTAAGATTGGAAACAATGCACCCATTAAAAAAAGAAGAACAATAAAAAGCTAGGAAAGAAATGAGAACCAATGCTAATGTGGATGTGGGGATGGGATGGAAACCCTCATTGCTGGTTGGAGAGCAAACAGGTGCAGGCATTCTGGGAATCAGAGCTGAGGTTCTGTATATCTTAGATACATATGTGCTAATTGATTCAGATTTTACACTCTTGGCCATACATATTCTACTACTGAGATGTTTGCTTGGACACATTCATTGCTAATCTATTCACAATAACCAGGAAATGGAAACAGTCTGGATACACATCAGATGAAGAATGAGTAATGAAAATGTAGTACATTTACACAAAAATATTATTCAGCTGTTAAGAAAAATGAACAAACAAAAGATGGGCTACAGAACTAAACAGAGAATTCTCAGCAAATAAATCTCTAATGACTGAGAAATACTTAAAGAAGTGTTCAACCTCTTAAGTCATCAGGGGAATGCAACTCAAAATGACTTGACATTACATCAGTCAGAATGGCTAAGATAAAAAACTCAAAGGACAGCACATGCTGGCAAGGATGTAGAATAAGGGGAATTCTCTGCCATTGCTGACAGGAGTGCAAACTTTTATAACCACTCTAGAAATCAATTTGGTAGTTTCTCAGAAAGTTGGGAATAATTCTACCTTAAGACTCAGCTATACCACTCCTGGTTACATACTCAAAAGGAGTTTCATGATCCCACAAGGACACTTGCCCAACTATGTTCGTAGCAACAGCCAGAAGCTGGAAACAGCCCAGATGTCCCTCAACCAAAGAACAGATAAAATATAGTTAATTTACACAATTGAATACTACTCAGCTATTAAAAGCAAGAACACCATCAATTTTGTAGGCAAAGTAATAGAACTAGAAAAAAATCATCCTGAGTGAGGTGACTCAGGACCAAAAGGTCATGCATGTTCTGCACTCGATTATAAGTAGATATTAGCTATAAAGTACAGGATACCTGTTCTACAATCCGTACACAAAGTAGTTAAATAACAGGGAGGCCCAAAGGGGGTTCTTGAATCTCACTCAGAAAGGGGAATAAAACAGTCGTCAGAGGCAGATGGAGGGAGGGAACAGGGTGGTAAAGGGGATTAGGAGGCGAACTGGGCAGGGGATCAGCATCAAATGTAGGTCCAGGAGAGAGGTGTGAGAGAGTGAACAGAGGTTGGCAACTGGTAGGGATCAGCCATCTCTAGGATGTGCCAGAGACCTGGGATAGGGTAGGCTCCCAGGAGTCTGTGGGGGTGACTTTAGAGTCTCCTTACAGTGGGGAATATGGAACCTGAGGTAGCCATCCAGGATCCTTAGTGGAGGGACAAGGACTACAACCTACCTACAAAACCTTTGACCCCCATATTTGTCCTGCCTACAAGATGTGCAGGGACATAGGAATAAAGGAATAAAGATGAGGTAGAGATGGAAAGAATGGCCAACCAATGACTGGTCCAAATTACATTCCTCCCATGGGCAGGAAACAATCCATAGCACCATTAGTGATACTCTGCTATGCTTGCAGACAGGAGCCTAGCATAACTGTTCTCTGAGTTGCTCCACCCAGCAGCCGACTGAAACAGATGCAGAGACCCAGAGCTATGAAGCTTGCACGGAGCCTGAGAAGTCTTGTGGAAGAATTGAGGGAACCTGAGAAGACTGGAAGTCCACATGAAGACCAATAGTGTGAACTTGGCTGGACTTTTGGTGGCTCCCAAAGAGTGAACTACCAACCAAAGAGCATATATGGACTGGACCTAGGTCCTCTGAACATACGTAGCATATGTGCGGCTTGGTCTTCATGCAGATCTCCTTACAAGTAGAGCAGGAGCTGTCTCTAAATTTTTTGCTTGCCTGTGGTCCCACTCCCTTAACTGGGCTGCCTTGTCTAGCTTCTGTGGGAGGGAGTGAGCCTAGTCCTACAGTGACTTTTTGTGCTATGGTGGAGTGATACCTGGTTGGGGAGGCTTCTGGTTCCCACAGGATTAGGAGGAAATGAGGGGAGAGGACCTATTTGAGGGGGCCATTGGGAGAACAGGGCTACAATCAGGATGTGAAGTGAATGAATAAAGAAATTAATGAAAAAAGAAAGAGCAGATTAGATTTAAAGCAATCCCAGAAGACTAAAACCCATACCTGGCACTGTTATTGGGGTCAAGAACTTGTGACTAGAAATGCCTATTCCCTAAGGGAGAAACTATTACCATTAGTATGAAATGAACACAATAGTAAATTGATTCCTAATGATTTATTTTTGATTAGATATTTTCTTTACTTACATTTCAAATGTTGACCCCTTTCCTGGTTTCCCCTCCAAAAATACCCCATCCCATCCTCCCCCTGTTCACCAACCCACCCACTCTCACTTCTCTGCTTAATGATTTATTATGTCAATAGTTTAATGTATTTTGAAATCCTAACCATAGACTTTTATTTGTAGTAGAGGATGATTAGCAGAGAGATCAGTAACTGGCCAAAGAGCAGAGAATGCTAAACTGTGTTATTTTTCCCCCAACACTGCTGTGCATAGCACTTCTGTCAATGAAGCTAGCCATTTATGAGGAATGGTTTTGTTTTGTTGTTTTGTCCTACAAATAAAATGTGTTGTGTCTTCAGCAATAGTGACTTTTCACCTAGTCATGGCAAGCCTCCATGAGCAATGCCAATAGCCCGTGTTGGGCTTTTTCTTTTTTTTCTTTTTCTTTTTTTTATTCGATATAATTTATTTACATTTCAAATGATTTCCCTTTTTCTAGCCCCCCCACTCCCCGATAGTCACGTAAGCCCCCTTCTCTTCCCCTGTCCTCCCTCCCACCCCTTCCCACTTCCTCGTTCTGGTTTTGCCGAATACTGTTTCACTGAGTCCTTCCAGAACCAGGGGCCACTCCTCCTTTCTTCTTGTATCTCATTTGATGTGTGGATTATGTTTTGGGTATTCCAGTTTTCTAGGTTAATAACCACTTATTAGTGAGTGCATAGGGCTTTTTCTTTGAAGACAGGGCGGGATATCTGATCAATCCCTCGTAGAGATGTCTCTCATGCCTAAGTGTCATTAATTTTGAGTAACAAGGAACAAAAAATGGGTTAATTTGTTGGAATTAAAATCCAGTATCTGTTCATGGCTGCCCTGTGTGCTTTATCCGGAAAAAATTGTAGTCATGTATTCACATCTTACATTTATTTCCTCTTTGAATTTAGGCATACTTGTCAAGCAAGTATTTTCTAGAGTTCAACAGCTCTATCTCAAGAAAATGCTCTGACAAAGCTTTCAAACCCTCCCTGTAGAAGTTTCAGTTTCTGTAAGTTCTTTCTTTTTTTATTATTCGATATAATTTATTTACATTTCAAATGATTTCCCCTTTTCTAGCCCCCCACTCCCCGAAAGTCCCGCAAGCCCCCTTCTCTTCCCCTGTCCTCCCACCCACCCCTTCCCACTTCCCCGTTCTGGTTTTGCTGAATACTGTTTCACTGAGTCTTTCCAGAACCAGGGGCCACTCCTCCTTTCTTCTTGTACCTCATTTGATGTGTGGATTATGTTTTGGGTATTCCAGTTTTCTAGGTTAATATCCACTTATTAGTGAGTGCATACCATGATTCACCTTTTGAGTCTGGGTTACCTCACTTAGTATGATGTTCTCTAGCTCCATCCATTTGCCTAAGAATTTCATGAATTCATTGTTTCTAATGGCTGAATAGTACTCCATTGTGTAGATATACCACATTTTTTGCATCCACTCTTCTGTTGAGGGATACCTGGGTTCTTTCCAGCATCTGGCAATTACAAATAGGGCTGCTATGAACATAGTAGAACATGTATCCTTATTACATGGTGGGGAGTCTTCTGGGTATATGCCCAGGAGTGGTATAGCAGGATCTTCTGGAAGTAAGGTGCCCAGTTTTCGGAGGAACCGCCAGACTGATTTCCAGAGTGGTTGTACCAATTTGCAACCCCACCAGCAGTGGAGGAGTGTTCCTCTTTCTCCACACCCTCTCCAACACCTGCTGTCTCCTGAATTTTTAATCTTAGACATTCTGACTGGTGTAAGATGAAATCTTAGGGTTGTTTTGATTTGCATTTCCCTAATGACTAATGAAGTTGAGCATTTTTTAAGATGCTTCTCCGCCATCCGAAGTTCTTCAGGTGAGAATTCTTTGTTTAACTCTGTACCCCATTTTTAATAGGGTTGTTTGGTTTTCTGGAGTCTAACTTCTTGAGTTCTTTATATATATTGGATATTAGCCCTCTATCTGATGTAGGATTCGTGAAGATCTTTTCCCAATTTGTTGGTTGCCGATTTGTCTTCTTGATGGTGTCCTTTGCCTTACAGAAACTTTGTAATTTTGTGAGGTCCCATTTGTCAATTCTTGCTCTTAGAGCATATGCTATTGGTGTTCTGTTCAGAAACTTTCTCCCTGTACCGATGTCCTCAAGGGTCTTCCCCAGTTTCTTTTCTATTAGCTTCAGAGTGTCTGGCTTTATGTGGAGGTCCTTGATCCATTTGGATTTGAGCTTAGTACAAGGAGACAAGGATGGATCAATTCGCATTCTTCTGCATGCTGACCTCCAGTTGAACCAGCACCATTTGTTGAAAAGGCTATCTTTTTTCCATTGGATGTTTTCAGCCTCTTTGTCGAGGATCAAGTGGCCATAGGTGTGTGGGTTCATTTCTGGATCTTCAATCCTGTTCCATTGATCCTCCTGCCTGTCACTGTACCAATACCATGCAGTTTTTAACACTATTGCTCTGTAGTATTGCTTGAGGTCAGGGATACTGATTCCCCCAGATTTCCTTTTGTTGCTGAGAATAGTTTTAGCTATCCTGGGTTTTTTGTTGTTCCAGATGAATTTGATAATTGCTCTTTCTAACTCTGTGAAGAATTGAGTTGGGATTTTGATGGGTATTGCATTGAATCTGTATAGTGCTTTAGGCAAAATGGCCATTTTAACTATATTGATTCTACCGATCCATGAGCATGGGAGGTTTTCCCATTTTTTGAGGTCTTCTTCCATTTCCTTCTTCAGAGTCTTGAAGTTCTTGTCATACAGATCTTTCACATGTTTGGTAAGAGTCACCCCAAGATACTTTATACTGTTTGTGGCTATTGTGAAGGGGGTCATTTCCCTAATTTCTTTCTCAGCCTGCTTATCCTTTGAGTATAGGAAGGCCACTGATTTGCTTGAGTTGATTTTATAACCTGCCACTTTGCTGAAGTTGTTTATCAGCTGTAGGAGCTCTCTAGTGGAGTTCTTTGGGTCACTTAGGTAGACGATCATGTCGTCTGCAAATAATGATAGTTTGACTTCTTCCTTTCCAATTTGTATCCCTTTGACCTCCTTATGTTGTCGAATTGCCCGAGCTAGTACCTCAAGTACAATATTGAAAAGATAAGGAGAAAGGGGGCAGCCTTGTCTGGTCCCTGATTTCAGTGGGATTGCTTCAAGTTTCTCTCCATTTAGTTTGATGCTGGCTAGCGGTTTGCTGTATATTGCTTTTACTATGTTTAGGTATGGGCCTTGAATTCCTGTTCTCTCCAAGACTTTAAGCATGAAGGGATGCTGAATTTTGTCAAATGCTTTTTCAGCATCCAATGAAATGACCATGTGGTTTTGTTCTTTGAGTTTGTTTATGTAGTGGATTGTATTGATGGATTTCCGTATATTGAACCAACCCTGCATTCCCGGGATGAAGCCTACTTGATCATGGTGGATGATCGTTTTGATGTGTTCTTGGATTCGGTTGGCAAGAATTTTATTGAGTATTTTTGCATCGATGTTCATAAGGGAAATTGGTCTGAAGTTCTCTTTCTTTGTTGGATCTTTGTGTGGCTTTGGTATCAGCGTAATTGTGGCTTCGTAGAAGGAATTGGGTAGTGTTCCTTCTGTTTCTATTTTGTGGAATAGTTTGAAGAGTATTGGTGTTAACTCTTCTTTGAAGGTCTGGTAGAATTCTGCACTGAAGCCATCTGGTCCTGTGCTTTTTTTGGTTGGAAGACTTTCTATGACTCCTTCTATTTCTTTAGGCATTATGGGACTGTTTAGATGGTCTAGTTGGTCCTGATTTAATTTTGGTATTTGGTATCTGTCAAGGAAATTGTCCATTTCCTCCAGATTCTCCAGTTGTGTTGAGTATAGGCTCTTGTAGTAGGATCTGATGATTTTTTGGATTTCCTCAGTTTCCGTTGTTATATCTCCCTTTTCATTTCTAAGTTTGTTAATTTGGATACTTTCTCTGTGCCCTTTGGTCATTCTGGCTAAGGGTTTATCTATCTTGTTGATTTTCTCAAAGAACCAGCTCCTGGTATTGTTGATTTTTTGTATGGTTCTCTTTGTTTCTACTTGATTGATTTGGGCCCTGAGTTTGATGATTTCCTGCCTTCTACTCCTCCTGGGCGAAATAGCTTCTTTTTGTTCTAGGGCTTTCAGGTGTGTCATTAAGCTGGTAATGTGTGCTCTCTCCATTTTCTTTTTGGAGGCACTCAGGGCTATGAGTTTTCCTCTTAGCACTGCTTTCATTGTGTCCCATAGATTTGGGTATGTTGTGTTTTCATTTTCATTGTGTTCTAAAAAGTCTTTAATTTCTTTCTTTATTTCTTCCTTGACCAAGGTATCATTGAGTAGAGTATTGTTCAGTTTCCACGTGTATGTGGGCTTTCTGTTGTTTCTGTTGCTATTGAAGACCACTTTTACTCATGGAGGCATGGGATTAGTTCTATCTTCTTATATTTGTTGAGGTCTGTCTTGTGACCAATTATATGGTCGATTTTGGAGAAGGTACCATGAGGTGCTGAGAAAAAGGTATATTCTTTTGTTTTAGGATAGAATGTTCTATATATATCTGTTAAATCTAATTGGTCCAAAGCTTCAATTAGTTTCATTGTGTCCCTGTTTAGTTTCTGTTTTCCTGATCGGTCCATTGAGGAAAGTGCAGTGTTGAAGTCACCCACAATTATTGTGTTAGGTGCAATGTGTGCTTTTAGTTTTAATAAAGTTTCTTTTACGAAAGAGGGTGCCCTTGCATTTGGGGCATAGATGTTCAGGATTGACAGTTCTTCTTTTTGTATTTTTCCTTTGACCAGCAAGAAGTGTCCCTCAATTCTGTAAGTTCTTTAGCACAGGGTATACTGTGCAAAGCATAAGCTTAGCATAGCACACTGCTTACCTTAAAAAAAAAATTAGAGAAGAAACCTCTAAGCATTTTTACGAGATTGGATTTAGTGCTCTGTCATGAGCAAATGTTTTGTGGACCTTAAGGTGAGATTATTAAATGAAGCTGATTGCTATACAGAATTGTCATAAGCATGGTCCAAGAGTCCCAAGTAGTTTACACAAGAAAACTCTAACTTGACATCACAATACTGTAGCCTACCATCCTCTAATCCAAGCTGCTGAAAATGAATGAGTTTTGATCAATTGAGATTGTCCTTATTTACATGTCTGTTACTTGCATGCCGTTGACTTGCAAAGGAGTAATTGCTGGAATAGAAATGACATGCACAGCAGCTCATGAAAACCTCTTAGAACTGCATACTGGCCAGCTTGAACCTCTGTGCTCTGCACATCAGGAACCATGTACGAAGACAGGATACACAAAGAAACTCATCAGAACAGTAAAATAATATATTCTTTTTTTATTCTTTAATTTAAATTTTTACTTTTTATTGGTTATTTTATTTATTTACATTTCAAATGTTATCCCCTTCCTGGTTTCCCCTCCACAAACCCCCTATCCGATCTCCCTTGTTCCCTGCTTCTATAAGGGTGCCCAACCCACCCATCTACTCCCACCTCACCACCCTAGAATTCTCCTAGGATGGGGTATTATGCCTTCACAGGACCAAGGTCCTCCAGTCCCATTGATGCCAGATAAGGCAATTCTCTGTTACATGTGCGGCTGGAGTTGTGGGTCCCTCCATGTATACTCTTTAGTTGGTGGTTTTGTCCTTGGGAGCTCTGGGGTGGGGGTGTCTGCTTGGTTGATACTGTTGTTCTCCCTATGGGGTTGCAAACCCCTTCAGCTCCTCCAGGCCTTCTCTTAACTCCTCCATTGGTGTCCCCATGCTCAGTCCGATGGTTGGCTGCAAGCATCCACATTTTTATTGGTCAGGCTCTGGCAGAGTCTCTCAGGAGACAGCCAAATCAGTCTCCTTTCAGCAAGTACTTCTTGGCATCAGCAATAGTGTCTGACTTTGGTGGCTGTATATGGGATGTATCCACAGGTGGGGCAGACTCTGGGTGGCCTTTTCTTCAGTCTCTGCTCCACTCTTAGTCCCTGTATTTCCTTTCTGTAGGAACAATTACGGGTTAAAATTTTTGAGATGGGTGGGTGGCCCCATCCTTCAACTGGGGGCTGTGTCTAACCTCTGGATATGATCTCTACAGGTTCTCTCTCCCTTTTGTTGGGTATTTCAGCTAATGTCATCCTCACTGGGTTCTGGGATCCTTTTTCTTTCCTGGCATCTGGAACTTTCTGGTGGTTCCTCCCAGTTTCCCATCACACTGTTATATACCTCTGTTCAATTTCCTGACCCTCTTACATCTCCATCCCCACCCCACCCCATCTCCTTTCACAACTGATCCTGCTCCCCTTTTCCCTTCCCCCTTTTTTTCTCCATCCCAAATTCCTCCCTCCCTCTACCTCCCCTGTTTATTTTTTCCCTCTTCTAAGTATGACTGAAGCACCCAATACTTTGCTCTTTCTTCTTCTTGAGCTTCATATGGTCTATGAGTTGTATCAGAGGTATTCCGAGTTTTTTGTAATATCCACTCATCAGTAAGTACATATCATGTGTGTTCTTTTGTGACTGGATTACCTCACTCAGGATGATGTTTCTTTTAGTTCCATCCATTTGCTTGCAAATCATTGTTTTTAATGGTTGAGTACTACTCCATTGTGTATATGTACCACATTTTCTGTATCCATTCTTTTTTTTTTTTTTTTTTTTTTTTTTTTTTTTTTTTTAGCCAAAGTCCAGCTACATATTAGCTTAGTCATTGAGGGTTTTCCATAAGTCTTTTTTTTTTTTAATACATTCTTAGTTTTCAATAACCGGCACCTTTTCTGCCCTTTACCCCTTTCCCACATCCATACCAGTTTACTCTCTCTTTTTAAAAATATTTTTATTTTCTATATTCTTTGTTTACATTCCAAATGGTTTCCCCTTTCCCGGATCCCCCCTCCCCATATGTCCCATAAACCTTCTTCTCTCCATCCCTTCTCCAATCACCTCCCTCCTTTTTCTCTGTCCTTATATTCCCTTCCAATGCTAGATCAATCCTTTCCAGGATCAGGACGCTCTCCATACTTCTTCATGGGAGTCATTTGTTATGCAATTTGTGCCTTGGGTATTCAGGGCTTTTGGGCTAATTAATATCCACTTATCAGAGATTGTATTCCATGTGTATTCTTCTGTGATTGGGTTACCTCACTTAGGATGATATTTTCCAGATCAAACCATTTGCCTAAAAATTTTGTGAATTCATTGTTTCTAATTGCTGAGTAGCATTCCATTGTATAAATATACCACATTTTCTGAATCCATTCCTCCTTTGAGGGGCATCTGGGTTCTTTCCAGCTTCTGGCTATTATAAATAAGGTTGTATCCATTCTTACATCGAGGGACATGTGGGCTGTTTTCAGCTTTAGTTTATTATGTTTGATACTGTTGAGGTAATAACATCCTGCTTTTTTTGTTAGCTAGAGATCTGATTTTTTAAGATGATTTACTCTCACTGAAATTTATTTCAATAACTGATTCTGAAGTGTTAAGTTTTACTTACAGATATTTATATTTGAGGGCATGGAAAATGTGCATGGGGACCAAACCTTCTTTGCCTTCCCCACTTCATTCCTCTTTGTTCTGTGTTTTCTGGTTCTGTTAGGCTTCTAGGAGATTGGCATGTGACTTTGCAATGGGGTGTGGTGTGGTCTTGGATATTCCTAGATGATGACTGCCTTGCCTTGTAGATGAACAATCTGATGGTCAGGATAGAGTGGAAAGTTCACATATCTGTGGAATGATCAAGGAATGTCTTTCTGATACCCTTGTTCTTTTCTAAAGGCATTTCCCACCACATGCTTCTCTTGTACCTGAATGAGAGACATATTTCCAGCACCTATAATTATTGCAATTTAAAATCCTTCTCAAAGGACAAGCACATGGATCATCTGGCTCTTATGACCAAGACTTATGACCTGAATTTGATCTCTAATACCTGAGCAGTGTAAGGTACTCAAGTCTCTTATACTCTGAACCTTACATGTTTGGCATGATATATATACCACGACCACCAGCAAAACACGCACACACACAAAACATACACACACACACACACACACACACACACACACACACACACTCGCACACACACACTTAATGTAATATAAAAAATTCCACTCCCCACTGGGACTCATGCTCTTTAAAGTTCAAAGACTCAGAATACAAAGGAAATATATAATTATTATTTGAAATTTTATATTATATATTTATATATTATTTAAATATTAAATATTAAATATTTACTTATATAATGCATAATTTACATACTTACATAAAATAACAGACTTTACTTAGTAAGTATAGTATATAAGTATAGCTATGATATATTTTGTATAAATATATGTATACTTACATAAATTAATGAATTTCATTGAAAGATTGTGATACTCATGTGGCAATTTGGTAGTATTTCTTCCTCATCCTGAGTAAGATAACCCAGACCCCAAAGGACATGCAGGACAGGAGACTAGCATGGCTGTCCTCTGAGCGGCTCTACCAGCAGCTTACTGAGGCAGATGCAGATACTTGTAGCCAATCATTGAAGTAAGGTCAGACACCCCTATGGAAGAGTTACAGGAAGGACTGAAGGAACTGAAGGGGATGGCAACCCCATAGGAAGAGCAATAGTGCCAACTAACCTGGACTCCAGGAAGCTCCCACTGATGAAGCCACCACGAAAGAGCATTTATGGGCTAGGCAAGGCCCCACACATATGTGGAAGAGGACTGAGTGCTTTGTCTGGCTCCAGTGATATAGACTTGATGCCCCAGAGAAGTAGGATGCCTGGGGATGGCACACTCTTAGAGGCAAAGTGTAGGGGCGAACAATTCTGTTAGGGGGAATTGGGATGGGGATTCAATGTTTAAGATGACAATAAGTAAAATATTTATTTAAGAGTACGATTCAAAAATAAATAAATAAATAAACAAATAAGTAAGCAAGCAAAGCAGAATTCACACGCAATCAAAGCAGCCCTCATTTCCTAGTCCCAGGACAGAGGTGAATTTTTCTTCTTCTATATCTATATAATGAAGATATCCCTGAGAATTATTCTCTGTTTAGATAATAATTAGTTGCCTTTGAAAACTGGTTTAGTCATAGTACATGGTAGGCTGCAATTATATTTCAGCCTTCTTGTTCCACTTTCTAATTTTGTTGCTCAGAGGAATTGGACACTCTGGCTGAATGTGCTCCTTCACTATGGGTACAGTTTTGTACTCTAGTGGTGCTTTTGCAATCAGCTCTTTTACTTTGAGAAAACTGTTTTCCTCTGTGATTTTGTACTACGTTCTTGCAAAAGAAGCAATTTACACTATTTCTTCCCTTGGCAATGTGGTCATTTTGCCAAGAGGACTTCATGTCAGGACCCTGAATATGTGCTTGTGTTCACTGAGTGTCAATAATCCTTGTTTCTCTTCCCAGTGGCCAGTTGGGATAATTTTCCTTGCTCAGGTTTTCAAAATTTCTTGTTTCTTTAATTGATGTTTTGGGGACAGTCTGTGTGCCAGCATCTAAGCTGTGGATCTGACACCTCCGGAATTCCAGTAATAATTTAGGCATTCTAAGACAATGAGCCAGATATATTTTGGTGTATCAGGAATTCACAGCAAGTTGACCATGTATGGAGAAGACAGACTGAACAATGGGGGAATCAGTTTATTATGAAGATTTTGACTTTCATGCCAATGGATCCAAGTTGATGTCTTCCTCTGTTTGATGAAACACTAAAATTATATTTGGACTTTGACTTGTATGGTTGAGAAAGTTTTTTTGTTCCAGAGCTTTCACTTGTGCCATTAAGCTGCTAGTGTCTGCTCTCTCCTGTTTCTTTTTGGAGGCACTCAGGGCTATGAGTTTTCCTCTTAGTACTGCTTTCATTGTGTCCCATAGATTTGGGTATGTTGTGCCTCATTTTCATTAACTTCTAAGAAGTCTTTGATTTCTTTATTTCTTTATTCTTTGGCAAAGATATCATTGAGTAGACTATTGTTCAGCCTCCATGTGTATGTGGGCTTTCTGTTGTTTTTGTTGCTGTTGAAGACCACTCTTACTTCATAGTGATCTGATAGGAGGCATGGAATTAGTTCGATCTTCTTATATTTGGTGAGGTCTGTCTTGTGACCAATTATATGGTCGATTTTGGAGAAGGTACCATAAGGTGCTGAGAAAAAGGTATATTCTTTTGCTTTAGGATGAAATGTTCTATATATATATCTGTTAAATCTAATTGGTCCAAAGTTAGTTTCATTGTGTCCCTGTTTAGTTTCTGTTTTCCTGATAGGTCCATTGAGGATAGTGCAGTGTTGAAGTCACCCACAATTATTGTGTTAGGTGCAATGTGTGCTTTGGGTTTTAGTAAAGTTTCTTTTACAAATGAGGGCACCCTTGCATTTGGAGCATAGATGTTCAGAATCGAGAGTTCTTCTTGGTGGATTTTTCCTTTGACCAGCAAGAAGTGTCCTTTTGTGTCTCTTTTGATGAGATTAGGTTGAAAGTCAATTTTATCTGATATTAGAATGGCTACTCTGGCTTGTTTCCTGAGACCATTTGCTTGTAGAATTGTCTTCCAGCCTTTTACTCTAAGGTAGTTTTTGTCTTTGACACTGAGGTGTGTTTCCTGTATGCAGCAAAATGTAGGGCCCTGTTTCCTTATCTAGTCTGTTAATCTATGTCTTTTTTTCTTATTCTTTTTAATTGATATATTTTTATTTACATTGCAAATGATTTCCCCTCTTAAGCCCTCTTCCGTCCCCCTATTCTTCCATCCACCCCTTCCCACTTCCCTGTTCTGGAATTCCCCTATACTCTTGCACTGAGTCTTTCCAGAACCAGGGGCCACTCCTCCATTCTTTTTGGACATCATTTAATTTGTGGATTATGTCTTGGGTATTCAAAGTTTCTAGGCTAATATCCACTTATCAGTGAGTGCATACCATGATTGATCTTTTGAGACTGGGTTACCTCACTTAGTATGATGTTCTCCAGCTCCGTCCATTTGTCTAAGAATTTCATGAATTCATTGTTTCTAATGGCTGAATAGTACTCCATTGTGTAAATATACCACATTTTTTGTATCTATTCCTCAGTTGAAGGACACCTAGGTTCTTTCCAGCTTCTGGCTACTACAAATAGAACTGCTATGAACATAGTGGAGCATGTGTCCTTATTGCATGCTGAAGAATCCTCTGGATATATGCCCAGTAGTGGTATAACAGGGTCCTCAGGAAGTGACATGCCCAGTTTTCTGAGGAACCGCCAGACTGATTTCCAAAGTGGTTGCACCATCTTGCAATCCCACCAACAGTGGAGGAGTGTTCCTCTTTCTCCACATCCTCGCCAACACCTGCTGTCTCCTGAGTTTTTGACCTTAGCCATTCTGACTGGTGTGAGGTGAAATCTCAGGGTTGTTTTGATTTGCATTTACCTAATGATTAATGATGTTGAACATTTCTTAAGGTGTTTCTCAGCTCTCTGAAGTTCTTCATGTGAAAATTCTTTGTTTAGTTCCGTACCCCACTTTTTAATGGGGTTATTTGGGTCTCTGGGGTCTACTTTCTTGAGTTCTTTGTATATATTACATATTAGCCCTCTGTCAGATTTAGGGTTGGTGAAGATCCTTTCCCAGTCTGTTGGTTGACGTTTTGTCCTTTTGACGGTGTCCTTTGCCTTACAGAAACTTTGTAGTTTTATGAGGTCCCATTTGTCAATTCTTAATCTTAGAGCATAAGCTATTGCTGTTCTATTCAGGAACTTTTCCCCTGTGCTCATATCCTCCAGGGTCTTCCCCAGTTTCTTTTCGATTAGTTTCAGTGTGTCAGGTTTTATGTGGAGGTCCTTGATCCATTTGGAGTTGAGCTTGGTACAAGGAGATAAGAATGGATCGATGTGCATTCTTCTGCATGCTAACCTCCAATTGAACCAGCACCATTTGTTGAAAAGACTATCTTTTTTCCACTGGATGCTTTAAGCTCCTTTGTCGAAGACCAAGTGACCATAGGTGTGTTGGTTCATTTCTGGGTCTTCAATCCTATTCCATTGATTCGCTTGCCTGATATTGTACCAATACCATGCAGTTTTTATCACTATTGCTCTGTAGTAGAGTTTAAAGTCTGGGATATTGAATCCCCCTGAAGTTCTTTTACTGTTAAGAATAGTTTCGAGCAGCAGCAGCAGCAGCGGCGGCTGTTCCAGAGGAAGGGCCATCAGCAGTAGAACCAAGCAGACAGGGTCCAGGCAGACCCGGCGCCCACGACCACTGGCCATCGCTGGCCAGCCAGGCTGCAAGCAGCGGCGGATTTACGGTGCCTTTCACCACACAGAAGCCACATCAGAACTCTGCCTCCCGCCAGTCAGTTACGAGGGCTCCATATTGGTTCTCGGTCGCCAGAGAAATCAGACTGAGGTACGCAAATATAACCCGAGAACAACATCGCGGGGGTCTAAGCCCGACGGGCGTTGGCCTGCACCCAGGCCCTGGGTTGATCGGGGGGCCACCGGGGTGCAAACCCGGCCAGGAGGTTTTTTTCCTCCCGGGCCGGAGCGCGCACCACCGCCATTTTGCCTAAGGGAAGCCAGGGAGACCTAGCAGGCAAAACCAAACCGGCTAACAGGCATAGCCCTAGGCGGACATAGCAGGGTCTCAGACGGTCAGGCCCTGGACTGCCCCCAGGTCCTGGGCTGCTCGGTGGGCCATCTGTGTGCCGACCCAGCCAGGAGCTTGTTTGCCCGGGCCGGCCCGCACCGCCGCCATTTTGCCTACGGGAAGCCAGAGAGACTAGCAGACAAAACCAAACCAGCTAACAGGCATAGCCCAAGGCGGACATAGCAGGGGTCTCAGACGGTCAGGCCCTGGACTGCCCCCAGGCCCTGGGCTGCTCGGTGGGCCATCTGTGTGCCGACCCGGCCAGGAGGTTGTTTATCTGGGCCTGTTTGCGCACCACCACCATTTTGCCTACGGGAAGCCAGAGAGACCTAGCAGGCAAAACCAAACCAGCTAACAGGCATAGCCCGAGGCGGACATAGCAGGGGTCTCAGACGGTCAGGCCCTGGACTGCCCCCAGGCCCTGGGCTGCTCGTTGGGCCATCTGTGTGCTGACCCAGCCAGGAGGTTGTTAGCCCAGCAGACTCTCCCAGCACTCTCAGGGAACTCGCGCAGGCCACCATCCTAGCCACCTGACACACCCAATTAACACCCACAGCTGAGGGGAACTTTGCTCCAACACTGGCCTGCCAGGCTTTTGCCTAGACTCAGGGCCTGAGCAGCTAGGCTAGCCTTGTGTGCACCAACCCGGTTGGGAGTTCTGCTGCCCAGCAGAGAGATCAGCACGCAGAAAAGGTCCCTGCAGCATACAGCCTCAGCACTCCCTGAAGGAGCAAATGGGCACCTTCTGGCTCACAGACACAATCTGGGGCAAAGAACACTAGGGCTGCAAGGGCACCCAAGAGGAGGAAAGCACATCAGCAATCAGCAACAGGGGAAACCCTGCCCTCCAGTGTTGCAGAAATAGCCCTAGAGCCTCTCAGGAGGATGAAACACCAGCAGGAGTCAAGACCAATTAGCTCCAGAGAACAAGATGGCAAAGGGCAAATGCAGGAACGCTACTAACAGAAATCTAGGCAATATGGCAGCATCTGAACCAAACTCTCCAACATCAGAAGTCCTGGTTATGCCAACACACCAGAGAAACAAGATTTGGATTTAAAATCACTGTTCATGATGCTGCTAGAAGAACACAAAAAGGACGTGAATGAATCTCTTAAAGCAATACAGGGGAACATGAGTAAGCTAGAAGCCCGTTTAATGGAAACACAAAAAACACTTAAAGAAATGCAGGAGAATAAGGCCCAAGAGATAGAAGCCAATAAAGAAGAAAGGCAAAAAAAAAAAAAAAAAAAAAAAAAAAAACTTAAAGAAATGCAGAAGAACTTGAGTCAACAGGCAGAAGTCATGAAAGAGGAAACACAAAAATCTCTTAAAGAAATACAGGAAAACACAGACAAACAAATGATGGAACTGAGCAAAACCATCCTGGACCTAAAAACAGAAGTAGAAACAACTAAGAAATCACAAAGGGAAACAACTTTGGAGATAGAAAACCTTGAGAAGAAATCAGGGGCCATAGATGCAAATATAAACAACAGAATACAAGAGATGGAAGAAAGAATCTCAGATGCCGAAGATACCATAGAAACCATTGACTCAACTGTCAAAGAAAATGCAAAATGCAAAAAGCTTGTATCCCAGAACATCCAGGAAATCCAGGATATAATGAGAAGACCAAACCTAAGGATTATAGGTATAGATGAGAGTGAAGATTTACAACAGAAGGGGCCAGCAAATATCTTCAACAAAATTATGGAAGAAAACTTTCCTAACTTAAAGAGAGAGATGCCTATGAATATACAAGAAGCCTACAGAACTCCAAATAGACTGGACCTGAGCAGAAATACCTCTCGTCACATAATAATCAAAACCCCAAATGCACTAAACAAAGAAAGAATATTAAAGGCAGTAAGAGAGAAAGGCCAAGTAACATATAAAGGAAGACCTATCAGAATCACACCAGACTTCTCACCAGAGACCATGAAAGCTAGAAGATCCTGGGCAGATCTCATGCCGACTCTAAGAGAACACAAATGTCAGCCAAGACTACTATACCCAGCAAAACTCTCATTGACCATAGATGGAGAAACCAAGATATTCCATGACAAAACCAAATTTACACAATATCTTTCCACAAACCCAGCTCTGCAAAGAATAATAGGAGGAAAACTCCAATACAAGGAGGGAAACTACACCCTGGAAAAAGCAAGATAGTTACCTTCCTTCATCAAACCCAAAAGAAGATAACCACTCAAATATAAAAAGAACATCAAAAATGACAGGAAGTAATAATCATTATTCCCTAATATCTCTTAACATCAATGGTCTCAATTCCCCAATAAAAAGACATAGACTAACAGACTGGATAAGGAAACAGGACCCTACAATTTGCTGTATACAGGAGACACACCTCAGTGTCAAAGATAAAAACTACCTTAGAGTAAAAGGCTGGAAGACAATCTTACAAGCCAATGGTCACAGGAAACGAGCAGGAGTAGCCATTCTAATATCAGATAAAATTGACTTTCAACCTAAAGTCATCAAAAGAGACACAGAAGGACATTTCTTGCTGGTCAAAGGAAAAATCCACCAAGAAGAACTTTCAATTCTGAACATCTATGCGCCAAATGCAAGGGCACCCTCATTCGTAAAAGAAACTTTACTAAAGCTCAAAGCACACATTGCACCTAATACAATAATTGTGGGGGACTTCAACACTCCACTTTCCTCAATGGACCGATCGGGAAAACAGAAACTAAACAGGGACACAGTAAAACTAATTGAAGCTTTGGACCAATTGGATTTGACTGATATTTATAGAACATTTCACCCTAAAGCAAAAGAATATACCTTTTTCTCAGCACCTCATGGTACCTTCTCCAAAATCGACCATATAATTGGACACAAGGCAGACCTCAACAAATATAAGATGATCGAACTAATCCCATGCCTCCTATCAGATCACTATGGAGTAAAAGTGATCTTCAATAGCAACAAAAACAACAGAAAACCCACATACACATGGAAACTGAACAATATTCTACTCAATGATACCTTGGTCAAGGAAGAAATAAAGAAAGAAATTAAAGACGTTTTAGAACACAATGAAAATGAAAACACAACATACCCAAACCTATGGGACACAATGAAAGCAGTGCTAAGAGGAAAACTCATAGCCCTGAGTGCCTCCAAAAAGAAAATGGAGAGAGCATACATTACCAGCTTAATGACACACCTGAAAGCCCTGGAACCAAAAGAAGCTATTTCACCCAGGAGGAGTGGAAGGCAGGAAATCATCAAGCTCAGGGCCGAAATCAATCAAGTAGAAACAAAGAGAACCATACAAAAAATCAACAAAACTAGGAGCTGGTTCTTTGAGAAAATCAACAAGATAGATAAACCCTTAGCCAGACTGACCAAAGGGCACAGAGAAAGTATCCAAATTAACAAACTTAGAAATGAAAAGGGAGTTATAACAACGGAAACTGAGGAAATCCAAAAAATCATCAGATCCTACTACAAGGGACTGTATTCAACACAACTGGAGAATCTGGAGGAAATGGACAATTTCCTTGACAGATACCAAATTCCAAAATTAAATCAGGACCAACTAGACCATCTAAACAGTCCCATAATGCCTAAAGAAATAGAAGGAGTCATAGAAAGTCTTCCAACCAAAAAAAGCACAGGACCAGATGGTTTCAGTGCAGAATTCTATCAGACCTTCAAAGAAGAGTTAACACCAATACTCTTCAAACTATTCCACAAAATAGAAACAGAAGGAACATTACCCAATTCCTTCTACGAAGCCACAATTACACTGATACCAAAGCCACACAAAGATCCAACAAAGAAAGAGAACTTCAGACCAATTTCCCTTATGAACATTGATGCAAAAATACTCAATAAAATTCTTGCCAACCGAATCCAAGAACACATCAAAACGATCATCCACCATGATCAAGTAGGCTTTATCCCGGGAATGCAGGGTTGGTTCAATATACGGAAATCCATCAATGCAATCCACTACATAAACAAACTCAAAGAACAAAACCACATGGTCATTTCATTGGATGCTGAAAAAGCATTTGACAAAATTCAGCATCCTTTCATGCTTAACGTCTTGGAGAGAACAGGAATTCAAGGCCCATACCTAAACATAGTAAAAGCAATATACAGCAAACCGGTAGCCAGCATCAAACTAATTGGAGAGAAACTTGAAGCAATCCCACTGAAATCAGGGACTAGACAAGGCTGCCCCCTTTCTCCTTATCTTTTCAATATTGTACTTGAGGTACTAGCTCGGGCAATTCAACAACATAAGGAGGTCAAAGGGATACAAATTGGAAAGGAAGAAGTCAAACTATCATTATTTGCAGACAACATGATAGTCTACTTAAGTGACCCAAAAAACTCCACTAGAGAGCTCCTACGGCTGATAAACAACTTCAGCAACGTGGCAGGTTATAAAATCAACACAAGCAAATCAGTGGCCTTCCTATACTCAAAGGATAAGCAGGCTGAGAAAGAAATTAGGGAAATGACCCCCTTCACAATAGCCACAAAGAGTATAAAGTATCTTGGGGTGACTCTTATCAAACATGTGAAAGATCTGTATGACAAGAACTTCAAGACTCTGAAGAAGGAAATGGAAGAAGACCTCAAAAAATGGGAAAACCTCCCATGCTCATGGATTGGTAGAATCAATATAGTTAAAATGGCCATTTTGCCAAAAGCAATATACAGATTCAATGCAATACCCATCAAAATCCCAACTCAATTCTTCACAGAGTTAGAAAGAGCAATTATCAAATTCATCTGGAACAACAAAAAACCCAGAATAGCTAAAACTATTCTCAGCAACAAAAGAAAATCTAGGGGAATCAGTATCCCTGACCTCAAGCAATACTACAGAGCAATAGTGTTAAAAACTGCATGGTATTGGTACAGTGACAGGCAGGAGAATCAATGGAACAGGATTGAAGATCCAGAAATGAACCCACACACTTATGGCCACTTGATCCTCGACAAAGAGGCTAAAAACATCCAATGGAAAAAAGATAGCCTTTTCAACAAATGGTGCTGGTTCAACTGGAGGTCAGCATGCAGAAGAATGCGAATTGATCCATTCTTGTCTCCTTGTACTAAGCTCAAACCCAAATGGATCAAGGACCTCCACATAAAGCCAGACACTCTGAAGCTAATAGAAAAGAAACTGGGGAAGACCCTTGAGGACATCGGTACAGGGAGAAAGTTTCTGAACAGAACACCAATAGCGTATGCTCTAAGAGCAAGAATTGACAAATGGGACCTCATAAAATTACAAAGTTTCTGTAAGGCAAAGGACACCATCAAGAGGACAAATCGGCAACCAACACATTGGGAAAAGATCTTCACGAATCCTACATCAGATAGAGGGCTAATATCCAATATATATAAAGAACTCAAGAAGTTAGACTCCAGAAAACCAAACAACCCTATTAAAAATGGGGTACAGAGTTAAACAAAGAATTCTCACCTGAAGAACTTCGGATGGCGGAGAAGCATCTTAAAAAATGCTCAACTTCATTAGTCATTAGGGAAATGCAAATCAAAACAACCCTGAGATTTCATCTTACACCAGTCAAAATGGCTAAGATTAAAAATTCAGGAGACAGCAGGTGTTGGAGAGTGTGTGGAGAAAGAGGAACACTCCTCCACTGCTGGTGGGGTTGCAAGTTGGTACAACCACTCTGGAAAGCAATCTGGCGGTTCCTCCGAAAACTGGGCACCTCACTTCCAGAAGATCCTGCTATACCACTCCTGGGCATATACCCAGAGGATTCCCCACCATGTAATAAGGATACATGCTCTACTATGTTCATAGCAGCCCTATTTATAATTGCCAGATGCTGGAAAGAACCCAGGTATCCCTCAACAGAAGAGTGGATGCAAAAAATGTGGTATATCTACACAATGGAGTACTATTCAGCCATTAGAAACAATGAATTCATGAAATTCTTAGGCAAATGGATGGATCTAGATAACATCATACTAAGTGAGGTAACCCAGGCTCAAAAGGTGAATCATGGTATGCACTCACTAATAAGTGGATATTAACCTAGAAAACTGGAATACCCAAAACATAATCCACACATCAAATGAGATACAAGAAGAAAGGAGGAGCGGCCCCTGGTTCTGGAAAGACTCAGTGAAGCAGTATTCGACAAAACCAGAACGGGGAAGTGGGAAGGGGTGGGTGGGAGGACAGGGGAAGAGAAGGGGGCTTGCGGGACTTTCGGGGAGTGGGGGGCTAGAAAAGGGGAAATCATTTGAAATGTAAATAAATTATATCGAATAAAAAAAATTAAAAAAAAAGAAAAAAAACCTTCAAAAAAGGAAAAAAAAAAGAATAGTTTCAGCTATCCTGGGTTTTTTGTTATTCCAGATGAATTTGAGAATTGCTCTTTCTAGCTCTATGAAGAACTGGGTTGGGATTTTTATGGGAATAGCACTGAATCTGTAGATTGCCTTTGGCAAGATGGCCATTTTAACTATATTAATCCTGCCAATCCATGAGCATGGAAGATTTTTCCATTTTCTGAGATCTTCTTCGATTTCCTTCTTCAGACATCTGAAGTTCTTGTCATATAGGTCTTTCACTTGTTTGGTTAGAGTCACCCCAAGATAATTTATGCTGTTTGTGGCTATTGTGAAGGGGGTCATTTCCCTAATTTCTTTCTCAGTCTGCTTATCCTTTGAATATATAAAGGCTACTGATTTGCTTGCATTGATTTTGTAGCCAGCCACTTTGCTGAAGCTGTTTATCAGCTGTAGGAGTTCTCTAGTAGAGTTTTTAGGGTCACTTAAGTATACGATCATATCATCTGCAAATAGTGATAGTTTGACTTCTTCCTTTCCAATTTGTATCCCTTTGACCTCCTCATGTTGTCTAATTGCTCTAGCTAGAACTTCAAGAACTATATTGAAAAGATATGGAGAGAGGGGGCAGCCTTGTCTAGTCCCTGATTTTAGTGGGATTGCTTCAAGTTTCTCTCCATTTAGTTTGATGTTGGCTACCGGTTTGCTGTATATTGCTTTTACTATGTTTAGATATGGTCCTTGAATTCCTGTCCTTTCCAAGACTTTTAGCATGAAAGGATGCTGAATTTTATCAAATGCTTTTTCAGCATCTAATGAAATTATCATGTGGTTTTTTTCTTTGAGTTTGTTTATGTAGTGGATAGCATTTATGGATTTCTGTATATTGAACCATCCCTGCATCCTTGGGATGAAGCCTACTTGATCATGGTGGATGATCGTTTTGATGTGTTCTTGGATTCGGTGGGCAAGAATTTTATTTAATATTTTTGCATCGATATTCATAAGGGAAATTGGCCTGAAATTCTCTTTCATAGTTGGATCTTTGTGTGGTTTTGGTATCAGCATAATAGTGGCTTTGAAGAAGGAGTTGGGTAGTGTTCCTGCTGTTTTTATTTGGTGGAAAAGTTTGAAGAGTATTGGTGTTAAGTCTTCTTTGAAGGTCTGATAGAATTCTGCACTGAAACCATCTGGTCCTGTGCTTTTTTTGGTTGGAAGCCTATCTATGACCCCTTCTATTTCTTTAGAGGTTATGGGTCTGTTTAGATGGTCTATTTGATCCTGGTTTAATTTTGGTAATTGGTATCTGTCTAAGAAAATGTCTGTTTCCTCCAGATTCTCCAGTTGTGTTGAGTACAGGTTTTTGTAGTAGGATCTGATGATTTTTTGAATTTCCTCGGTTTCTGTTGTAATATCTCCATTTTCATTTCTAATTTTGTTAATTTGGATACTTTCTCTGTGCCCTTTGTTTAGTCTGGCTAAGGATTTATCTATCTTGTTGATTTTTTCAAAGAACCAGCTTTTGGTCTTGTTGATTCTTTGTATGGTTTTCTTGGTTTCTACTTGATTGATTTCAGCCCTGAGTTTGATGATTTCCTGTCTTCTTCTCTTCCTGGGTGAATTAGCTTCTTCTTGATCCAGGGCTTCCAGTTGTTCAGTTAATATTCTAGTGTAAGCTCTCTCGAATTTCTTTTTGGAGGCACTCAAAGCTATGAGTTTTCCTCTTAGCACTGCTTTCATTGTGTCCCATAGATTTGTGTATGTTGTACCTTCATTTTCATTAAATTCTAAGAAATCTTTGATTTCTTTCTTTATTTCTTCCTTGACCAAGGTATCATTGAGTAGAGTATTGTTCAGTTTCCATGTGTATGTGGGCTTTCTGTTGTTTTTACTGTTACTAAAGACCATTTTTCCTCCATAGTGATCTGATAGGAGGCATGGGATTATTTCAATCTTCTTATATTTGTTGAGGTCTGTCTTGTGACCAACTATATGATCTATTTTGGAGAAGGTACCATGAGGTGCTGAGAAAAAGGTATATTCTTTTGCTTTGGGATAAAAAGTTCTATATATAGCTGTTAACTCCAATTGGTTCAAATCTTCAATTAGTTTCATTGTCTCCCTGTTTAGTTTCTGTTTTCCTGATATGTCCATTGGTGAAAGTGGAGTGTTGAAGTCACCCACAATTATTGTGTTAGGTGCAATGTGTACTTTGAGCTTTAGTAAAGTTTCTTATATGAATGAGGGTGCCCTTGTATTTGGGGCATATATGTTCAGGATTGAGAGTTCTTCTTGTTGTATTTTTCCTTTGACCAGCATGTAGTGACCTTCCATGTCTCTTCTGATGACATTAGGTTGAAAGTCAATTTTATCTGAAATTAGAATGGCAACTCCAGCTTGCTTCCTGGGACCATTTGCTTGTAGAATTGTCTTCCAGCCTTTTACTCTAAGGTAGTTTTTGTCTTTGACATTGAGGTGTGTTTTCTGTATTCAGCAAAATGTAGGGTCCTGTTTACGTAACCAGTCTGTTAGTCTATGTCTTTTTATTGGGGAATTGAGTCCATTGATGTCAAGAGCTATCAAGGAGTAGTGGTTATTGCTTCCTATCATTTTTGATTATAATTTTGTTCATGTATGGTTATCTTCTTTGGGTTTGATGAAAGAAGCTTAATATCCTGCTCTTTCCAGGGTATAGTTTCCCTCATTGTAATGGTGCTTTCCCCCTATTATCCTTTGTAGGGCTGGGTTTGTAGAAAGATATTGTGTAAATTTGGTTTTGTCATGGAATATCTTGGTTTCTCCATCTATAGTAATTGAGAGTTTCGCTGGGTATAGTAGTCTCGGCTGGCATTTGTGTTCTCTTAGAGTCTGCATGAGCTCCGCCCAGGATCTTCTAGCTTTCATGGTCTCTGGTGAGAAATCTGGTGTAATTCCGATAGGTCTTCCTTCATATGTTACTTGCCCTTTTTCTCTTACTGCCCTAAGTATTCTTTCTTTGTTTAGCACATTTGGGGTTTTGATTATTATGTGAGGGGAGATATTTCTGCTCAGGTCCAGTCTGTTTGGAGTTCTGTAGGCTTCTTGTATATTCATGGGCATCTCTCTCTTTAGGTTAGGGAAGTTTTCTTCCATAATTTTGTTGAAGATATTTGCTGGCTCTTTAAGTTGTAAATCTTCACTCTCATCAATACCTATAATCCTTAGATTTGGCTTTCTCATTGTGTCCTGGATTTCCTGGATATTTTGGGTTACAAGCTTTTTGCATTTTGCATTTTCTTTAACTGTTGAGTCCATGGTTTCTATGGTATCTTCGGCATCTGAGATTCTTTCTTCTATTTCTTGTATTCTGTTTTTGATATTTGCATCTATGGTCCCTGATCTCTTCCCAAGGTTTTCTATCTCCAAAGTTGTCTCCCTTTGTGCTTTCTTAGTTGTTTCTACTTCTGTTTTTAGATCCTGGAAATTTTTGCTCAGTTCTGTCATTTGCTTGTTTGTGTTTTCCTCTAATTCTTTAAGCGATTTTTGTGTTTCCTCTTTTGTGACTTCTGCCTGTTGATCAAGGTTCTCCTGTATTTCTTTAAGTGATTTTTGCATTTCCTCTTTATTGGCTTTTGTATTCTCCTGAATTTCTTTCAATGATTTTTGTGTTTCCCTTGTAAGGGCTTCTAATTTTTGATCCATTTTCTCCTGAATTTCTTTAAGTATGTCCTTCATGTGTTCCTGTACTAGTATCATGACCAGTGATTTTAAATCCAAATCTTGTTTTTCTGGTGTGTTGGGGTATCCAGGACTTGGTAATGTTGGAGAATTGGGTTCAGATGCTGCCATAATGCCTTGGTTTCTGTTAGTAATGTTCCTACGTTTGCCTTTATCCATCTGGTTCTCCCAGGAGTTAGATGGCCTTATTGTCACTGGCTGGTGCTTCAACCTACTGTGAATTTTTAAGGTTGTCTCTGCAACATTGGATGGCTGGGTTTCTTCTGGCACAGATTACTGATATGCTGGATTCCTCTTTTGTGCCTTTGAAGCCCTTCTCAGTCTTGCCTCAAGCAATGTTATACTTAGGTTGTCAAGGTCAACCAGGTGTTCTCTGTATGCTCTATTATGGAGGGAAGAAGTTGTGGTGGGGGTCACTCCCTCTGTTGATTCTCACATAGGACACAGGTCCTGGGATGGACTTGCTTGCAGATGAACTGCCTATGTGCTCAGTTCCTGAGTGCAGGCAGAACCCTGGCAGTTTGCACCACCAGAAATCTAAAGCTCAGGGTGATACAATACCTAGTGATCCTTTTGTGTCTCTGCAGGCTGCAAGTATGGCCACGGGGCTTCTCTCCTTCCACAGCTCCCTGGGCAGGACACGGGCCCCCAGCCCGGCAGGCTGGCAGACAAAAGCCGCCTAGTGCTCAGTTCCTGAGTGCAGGCAGACCCCTGGCGGTTTGCACCACCAGAAATATAAAACTGAGGGTGATACAGTACCCAGTGATCCTTTTGTGTCCCTGCAGGCAGCGAGTATGGCTGCAGGGCTTCTCTCCTTCCACAGCTCCCTGGGCAGGACCAATCTATGTCTTTTTATTGGGGAATTGAGTCCATTGATGTTAAGAGATATTAAGGAGTAGTGATTATTGCTCCCTGTCATTTTTGATGTTATTTTTATATTTGATTGGCTATCTTCTTTTGCTTTTTCCAGGGTGTAGTTTCCCGCCTTGTATTGGAGTTTTCCTCCTGTTATTTGAGAAAAGTTCTTCATGCTTAGTTTATCATAAATTTTGCATTTATTTTGTGGGTTTCTATGAGCTATTTACATTCTTTTATAACCATGTTGGTAACTGCTACTCATGTGCCTGGCTTTATTTTAGGGGGATTTCTGAATCACTCTGGCATTGTAGAGATTTGAGTGGCTGCTTCCTGCTTTCTATATCCTTGATAATCAGGCTGAGTACTATAAGCAAGCATGTAGGATACATGAATGGTAGGGAGTATAGTATTGTGGTGAAGTGGAAACTTAAATATTCTTTGGAAAGTCAATTGGATGGTGTTTTGCTGGGGCAAACAAGTGAGGGAATGTGTAGCTGAAGTGGACACAGGACAGAGGATGTTCTACTAAAGCAAGCACATGAAAGGACACGTGATGAAGGCTTCTTTGCTAATGACACACATATATCATTACATTACATGTGTACCTTACATTCAATAGTTGAGCTGCATTTGTCAGGACACAATAGAGAGAAATGCACCAAAAAACTTCTGGTGGTGTGCTTCAGTTTCTGGCTGCTTCCTGGGACTCAGGCAGACGTGCTGCGGCAAGACCTGTGGAGGAAACCTGATGTTTGGAGGAGTATAAAGTATAACTTGATGGTCAGTTATGGAGGCTGTGCTTGGCTTACTTATAGAGGTAGCTGTGCAATGCTTGTGGGTCTTTTGTTGTTGGTGATCTTCAATTCCCTGAGAGAAGCCAAGAACTTTTCCTGGTCCCTCCTGCTGACTCTAGCTGAGACTGAGACCTGGCTGTCTTTGCTATATGTAGTGGCACTACTGTTAATTCGTATTTGCTATCCACACTCTACTGAACTGGACTGAATGTGTATCCATGAAGTTTCTGCAAGTGGATCAAGCTGTGTCTGCTAACCTGTGTACTGAACTGCCAGATTTCCAGACAACACAGGTGGGAGTTGCTGCAAAGAACCATATCAAGACAAATCCTCTTCTCCCATATCCTTTCTTTCCCACTACCTCTGGTAGGTGGTGGGCTACAAGGGATGTTAAAACATTTAAGAACCATCATTAAAAATAAGGTTTAAAAAATTGAAGTTATGGTGTAGAATACAAATACTGAGTTCCATATCCTGGGACATGCTGGATACTCAAGCTAGAGGCTCTGCATTAATAGCTGCATTACAGTCTGTCCATATGTGACTGTGTTTTGACCAGGTATAGTGAATATCTGTAGGTTGCCAATAGGTTACACAACTTTGTTGCATACATACCTGGATGATATTTATATACTTGAGTTATTTGTGCTGGGGCTCTGTAGGCACAGCATAGGTACTGTAGTCTTAAATTCTTCATTTCATTTCATTGTTGGCTCTCTCTGTCTATATTTCTGTCTGTCTCTCTCTGTCTCTCTGTCTGTCTTTCATCCCACTATCTTGCACTATTATACATGTTTCATAGATCATCTCCCACTCCACTGAGACTGTACATTTTTTTTACTTTTTTTTATTGATACATTTTTTTATTTACATTTCAAATGATTTCCCCTTTTCTGGGTCCCCACTCCCCGCAAGTCCCATAAGCCCCCTTCCCTCCCCCTGTTCCTTCATCTACCCCTTCCTGCTTCCCTGTTCTGGAATTCCCCTATACTCTTGCACTGAGAGACTATACATTTTTACTGATGCTGTGATTTTTCTGCTATAAGTGACTTCACTTTTCTTCAATCTGGTTCATTAAAAATTAAGTTCTAATCATAAGTATACATCACTATCCTTCCTATCATAGTCCACAGTCCTGGGAAAATAACTATTTTGCAATATGTTCGTACTTTTAGTTCAAAACTCTCCCTAGAATTATTATTTAAACATTTTTTTATTGATCAGTTTTTTTTCTCTTAGGGAGTAAGTTCTTTCAATCTCTTTTTCTTCTGTTAGAGCTGTATCCCTTTGTTCAAATTCCTGTATCTGTTCTTAAAAGTCATAGTAATATACACATAATCTAACACTGCCATATTAGCCACCATAAGCTGTACCCTTGGAGTCAGCAAATACATTTGTATAGTGTTCACATCTGCAGTCCTTGTCTCTGTTTCTCTCTCAGTTTTCTAGGAATTCTCTTTTTCTTTTTTTCTTTGGACTTATGGTCATCACTATTTTTCTTTTTTGTTTTTGTTTTTGTTTTTGCTTTTTTTTTTTTGAGACAGGGTTTCTCTGTGTAGCCCTGACTGTCCTGAAACTCACTCTGTAGACCAGGCTGGCCTTGAACTCAGAAATCTGCCTGCCTCTGCCTCCCAAGTGCTGGGATTGAAGGCATGCACCACTACAACTCGGCCACTATTTTTCTAGAAATCTTTTAGCACTTGTGCTTCTTGTACTTTCCTATTTCTTCAGAACTAGTGTTGACCTTTTTCATACTCTCCATTGTCTAGTAAGAGTGGTCTTTGGATTGATTACCTTTTGTTCCATGATATTCTTTTATAAGTAGGCAATTAAGACTGTGAGTGTGCCCATGATCAAGTAGGCTTTATTCCAGGAATGCAGGGTTGGTTAAATATACGGAAATCCATCAATGCAATCCACTACATAAACAAACTCAAAGGAAAAAACCACATGGTCATTTCATTGGATGCTGAAAAAGCATTTGACAAAATTCGGCAACCTTTCATGCTTAAAGTCTTGGAAAGAACAGGAATTCAAGGCCCATACCTAAACATAGTAAAAGCAATATACAGCAAACTTGTAGGTAGCCAGCCTCAAACTAAATGGAGAGAAACTTGAAGCAATCCCACTAAAATCAGGGACTAGACAGGGCTGCCTCCTTTCTCCTTATCTTTTCAATATTGTACTTAAGGTACTAGCGCGGGCAATTAGACAACATAAAAAGGTCAAAGGGATACAAATTGGCAAGGAAGAAGTCAAACTATCATTATTTGCAGATGATATGATAGTCTACCTAAGTGACCCAAAAAACTCCACTAGAGAACTTCTACAGCTGATAAACAACTTCAGCAAAGTGGCTGGTTATAAAATCAACTCAAGCAAATCAGTAGCCTTTCTATACTCAAAGGATAAGCAGGCTGAGAAAGAAATTAGGGAGCTGACACCCTTCACAATAGCCACAAACAGTATAAAGTACCTTGGGGTGACTCTTACCAAACATGTGAAAGATCTGTCTGACAAGAACTTCAAGACTCTGAAGAAGGAAATGGAAGAAGACCTCAAAAAATGGAAAAACCTCCCATGCTCATGGATTGGCAGGATTAATATAGTTAAAATGGCCATTTTGCCAAAAGCAATATACAAATTCAACGCAATACCCATCAAAATCCCAACTCAATTCTTCATAGAGTTAGAAAGAGCAATTCTCAAATTCATCTGGAATAACAAAACCCCAGGATAGCTAAAACTATTCTCAACAACAAAAGAAATTCTGGGGGAATCAGTATCCCTGACCTCAAGCAATATTACCAAGCAATAGTGTTAAAAACTGCATGGTATTGGTACAGTGACTGGCAGGCAGATCAATGGAACAGGATTGAAGATCCAGAAATGAACCCACACACCTATGGCCACTTGATCCTCAACAAAAGGGCTGAAAACATCCAATGGAGAAAAGAGAGCCTTTTCAACAAATGGTGCTGGTTCCACTGGAGGTCAGCATGCAGGAGAATGCGAATTGATCTATCCTTGTCTCCTTGTACTAAGTTCAACTCCAAATGGATCAAGGACCTCCACATAAAGCCAGACACTCTGAAGCTAATAGAAAAGAAACTGGGGAAGACCCTTGAGGACATCGGTACAGCGGGAAATTTTCTGAACAGATCACCAATAGCATATGCTCTAAGATCAAGAATTGACAAATGGGACCTCATAAAATTACAAAGTTTCTGTAAAGCAAAGGACACCATCAAAAGGACAAATAGGCAACCAACAAATTTGGAAAAGATCTTCACCAACCCTACATCAGATAGAGGGCTAATATCCAATATATACAAAGAACTCAAGAAGTTAGACCCCAGAAAATCAAATAATCCTATTAAAAATGGGGTACAGAGTTAAACAAAGAATTCTCACCTGAAGAACTTCAGGTGGCAGAGAAACATCTTAAAAAAATGCTCAACTTCATTAGTCATCAGGGAAATGCAAATCAAAAGAACCCTGAGATTTCACCTTACACCAGTCAGAATGGCTAAGATTAAAAACTCAGGAGACAGCAGGTGTTGGAGAGGATGTGGAGAAAGAGGGACTCTCCTCCACTGCTGGTAGGGTTGCAAATTGGTACAACCACTCTTCAAATCAGTCTGGTGGTTCCTCAGAAAACTGGGCACCTCACTTCCAGAGGAACCTGCTATACCACTCCTGGGCATATACCCAGAGGATTCCCCAGCATGTAATAAGGATATATGCTTCACTATGTTCATAGCAGCCCTATTTATAATAGCCAGAAGCTGGAAAGAACCCAGGTATTCCTCAACAGAAGAATGGATGCAAAAAATGTGGTATATATACACAATGTTGTACTATTCAGCCATTAGAAACAATGAATTCATAAAATTCTTAGGCAAATGGATGGAGCTGGAGAACATAATACTAAGTGAGGTAACCCAGTCTCAAAAGATCAATCATGGTATGCACTCACTAATAAGTGGATATTAGCTTGGAAAACTGGGATACCCAAAACATAATCCATACGTCAAAGGAAGTACAAGAAGAATGGAGGAGTTGCCCCTAGTTCTGGAAAGACTCAGTGTAGCAGTGTAGGGCAAAACCAGAACAGGGAAGTGGGAAGGGGTGGGTGGGAGAATAGGGGGAGGGAAGGGGGCTTATGTGACTCTCGGGGAGTGGGGGATCAGAAAAGGAGAAATCATTTGAAATGTAAATAAAAAATATATCGAATGAAATAAAAAAAGAAAAAATACCAAAAAAAAAAAAAAAAAAGATTGTGAGTGTGCAAAATAGCCATGTGAGTTTGCCCTCAAAGTCTAGTGAATCCTGTTCTTTTCTCAGAACTGACACAGAGTAAAATATGGTGACTTTTGCTCATACTCACCTCAGTTATTAGGCAATATGGGGAGTGGAGAGAGAAGACTATCTCCAGAGTTCCTAGGCATGGAGCACATACTTATTATAATATCACACAGAAGGACAATATGGATTCAGACATAGGTGTGTAGTCACCCACAGTTCATCATTCTTACTGTTAGAGTTCAATTATTCCTTCCCATATAGAGCTCTAACTGGGACCTTTTCAGGAAAACTTTAGAGGAATAGCGCTATTTTAGGAGAACTTGTGGTCAGTGATCAGTGAAGATGGGTTGGGCCTAGATTGGAAATGGCTGGCATGTTGATGGGAGACTAGCTGCTGTTGTTCTTTTCAGTGACAAAGGCCAATTTGACAGGCTAAACATGGGAACTCCCACTCAAACAGTAGGCACATGTACAAAACGGGGCCAGTAAAACAGGTGACTCTCAGTAGTCCAAAGCAGATGTATAAACTGCTGATAATCATATCACTATGATTAACTGTAGTCTTAAGATGCAAGGAACAGAAGGTGTGTTTACTGCTTAAGCTGCTGTGAAGGACAAGTCTAGGATGCAGAAACACCATGAAGGCACTGGAATAGAGAAAGACTTTATTGTTGCCCACCTAGCAGCTTTATAAACAAGGCTATCTGACATGCCATTCCCAATATATTTGCTTGGCCAGGTTGAAGAAGCTTGGTCTTCTTGATTAGTTGCTGAGGCAGCTTCCATGGCCATCCTCTCAGAGGTTTGGTCCATTCCTGGAACCCTGGCCATGGACACTTAAGGATGCATTTTTATGTCTCTCCTTATGCATTGTTTTCAATTTATTTCCTATTAGATTCCTATTACAAATTCATCAAAGTCCAGCTCATTGTTTTTATTTGTGTCAAGGTCATTCATGGCTTTCTCATCATTTTCCTCTTTCTGTGGGTGGAAGAGAGACAGCTGTTATTACTTGCCACCAGCAGAGAAAAGAACTAGGGAACACTGTGAATCATTATATGGAAACTCCTGGGGGATCAGTTTAAAATTATAAATGATAGACTGACTACTCATGGTGGAGTAGATGCTGTGGTTGAGATAAAAAATTCTCTAATTTGTTGTTGAGACAATTCTATCTTGATCACTTGGACTGTTATACAGTAGAAGGTCAGAGAATTATACGTATGTCTAGAAATGTTACGTGTTTGTTTCCAGAACAAGTGAAAATGGCATCTGGGAAGATCTTAGGATTCTTGTCTTCTGAAAGGTGGCTAATTTGTAAAAGTTATAGAAATCATACAAATTCAGATATGATTTGGAGGAATCTGAAGCTCTCTTGATATAGTGATGAGGCTCTCTGGAAGACAGACAGCATGGGATGTTGAAGGATAAGTACTCTGATGTCCTCACAGTGTATGACAAAATGTGGCAAATACTCATCAGATGTGGGAGGATTGTCCTTGTAGCCTGCACCTCCACCTGAACCAGTGGTAGATCAGTAGCCTGCCCCTTCCTGGGTCCCACAGCTTGCCTGTCTCCCAGGAGGCATGCCATAACCAGGAATATAGGGGAGACCCCTGCTCCTCCATAGAACACAGCAGAAGTGGGATCTATCTTGTTCTGCCTGAATATTATCTCTCTTCTTGTCTGCACTTCCAGCTGAACCTATGGCAGTTCAGTGAACCTGTCCCCTCTCCAGGACTCCACAGACTACCTGACTCCCAGGATGTCTGCCATGGCCAGGAAAACAGCCTACATGGCTCCCTAGGAGGTCTGCCATAACCAGGAACACATATTACTGTGCTTGCCCCTGGACCCCAAATCAGGCTGTCTACCAGGAGGTCTGCCCTAATCAGGGACACAAGGACACAGTGACATAGGATGTCTGTCCTAACTAGGGACACAGGAGGCCTGCCCTAACCAGAGACAGAGCTGTCTGCCCCTCAGGAGGCCTGCTATAACCCCGGTCACACAGCTTACTCATCTCCAAGGAGAACTGCTTTAGTCTGAGACACTCAGGCCACTTGACACTAGAGATAACCAGATGGTGAAAGGTGACTGCAAGAACATAAGCAACAGAAGCGAATGCAATTTCAGACCATCAGAACCCAGTTTTCCTATCACAGCAAATCCTGGATACCTTAACACACCCAAAGAGCGAGGTTCAAACCTAAAATCTCATCTCATGAAGATGATAGTGACCTTTAAGGATGATATAAATAACTCCTTTAATGAAATATAGAAAAACACAGGGAAACAGGTAGAAGCCCTTAAAGAGGAAACAAATTCCTTAAAAAATGCAGGAAAACACAAACAGGTGAAGGCATTGTATAAAGTGGTCCAAGACCTAAAAATAGAAATAGAAGCAATAAAGAAATCACAAATTGAGGTAAGCCTGGATATGAAAAACCTAGGAAAGAGATGCAAGCATCACCAACAGTGCAAGAGAATCTCAGGTGTATAAGATACCATAGAAGATATTGACACACTGGTCAAAAAAAAGTACACAGGGTAAAAAGTTCCTAACTCAAAACATCTAGGAAATTTGGTAGACAATGAAAAGACCAAACTAAGGATAATAGGAATAGAAGAGGATGGAGATTCCAAGTTCAAAGGGCCAGAAAAGATCTTCAGCAAAATGATAGAAGAAAAGTTCCCTAACCCAAAGAAAGAGATGGCCATAAAGATAAAAGAAGCCTACAGAACAACAATTAGATTGAACCAGAAAAGAACATCCTGACACCCAATCCCACAACACCCAGAGGAATCTAGAATATCAGGTGCTCTAACACACCCAGGATCGTAGATGAGGAGGCCACAACACCAGCCCCAAACTGGAAGCAACTGGGATCCTTGGGGATCCAAGGATGCAGGAAACCCTGCCTGGCCAGTTGCATGGGTTCCTTCCAGTCTGAGCCAGTACTCTGAGGAGACATTGGGCGCTAGATGTGCACCCAATCCCACAACACCCAGAGGAAGCTGGACTCCCAGGAGCTGTAACACATCCAGGATCATAGCTCTACACCAAGTCCCACAACACCAAGAGGAAGCTTTACTCCTAGATGATCTAACACACCCAGGATCATAGGCTCATAGGATCACAGGATCTCAGGAGCTTGGTCCCACCAGTATTTCAGGATCCCAGAGGCAGCTTGACTCCCAGGAATGGGTTAGCTCAGGAACTTTGGAAAGGTCATGGAACACTTGCCCCTCCAAGAAGGGAGAGGCTAAATTACATTCCTCAGACCACAGGGAGGTCCCTGCAGCTAGGGGAGGCCCAGAATTATTCCAAGACCATTGGCCACCTACCTCATTCCCTAACATTCAATTAGTTTAAAGGTAACACTGTTCTGCCAATGACATTATGCCTAATGATGGCTGCCCTGAGGACTGTATAAAGGCCCACTGGGTGGGCTGTGCATGGTTCTTCTCTCCCCATGTTCAGGGTGACCCCAGCATGTTGGATTAAATAAAAATCCTCTTGCTTTTTGCATCGATTTCTGTCTCCACTTTGCTCACTTAGGGGGTCTCCTGTAAGCTAAGGCTCCCCGAGTCTTACACCAGAAGCTCTTATGCCCAGGATCACAGGATCACAGAGAAAGTTGGACACTGAGGAGTTCTGAGACAACCAAGATTATAGGAGGGACAGGTTCCAGTCAGAGACAGTAAGTGCAGGTAGCACTAGAGATAACAACAGGATCACAGAAACAGGCAGGAAGATCAATGGAATAGAATTGAATACCTAGAAATGAACCCATACACCTATGGTTCCTTGATCTTTGACAAAGAAGCTAAAACCATCTAGTGGAGAAAAGACAGACTTTTCAACAAATTGATCTATTCTTATTTCCTTGTACAAAGCTCAAGTCCAAGTAGATGGATGACCTCCACATAAAACCAGATAAACTGAATCTAATAAAGGAGAAAGTGGGAAAGAGCCTTGAACACATAGGCACAGGAAAATTTCCTGAATATAACACCAATGGCTCATGCTTTAAGATCAACCATTGACAAAGGGGGCCCATAAAATTGAAAAGCTTCTGTAAGGCAAAGGACACTGTCAGTAGGACAAAATGGCAACTCTCAGATTGGGAAAAGACTTTTACTAATTCTACATCCTATAGAGGGCTAATATCTAATATATACCAAGAACTCAAGAAGTTAAACTCCAGAGAACCAAATCACCCAAGTAGGAGTGGGTTGATAGGAAAATGGGCGGAGGGAAGAGGGCTTAGGGAACTTGTGGGGAGGGGGGAACCGGGGAAGGGAAAATCATTTTGAAAGTAAACAAAGAATATTGAAAATAAAAAATTATTAAAAAAAAGCTAGGATACAGAACTAAACAAAGAATTCTCAACTGAGAATCTTGAATGGCTGAGAAGCACTTAAAGAAATGTTCAACATCCTTTGTCATCTGGGGAATGCAAATCAAAACAATCTTGAGATTTCACTTCACACCAGTCAGAATGCCTAAGATCAAAAACTCAAGTGACAGCAGATGTTGGTGAGGATTCGGAGAAACAGGAACATTCCTCAATTGCTGGTGGGACTGCAAGCTGGTAAAACCACTTTGGAAATCAATCTGATGATTCCTCAGAAAATTGGAAATAGTTCTACCTGAAAACCCAGCTAACACTACTGTGCATATGCCAAAGGATGCCCAATATATAACAAGGACACATGCTCCACTATGTTCATAGCAGGCTTATTTATAATAGTCAGAAGTTGAAAAATACTCAGTGTCCTTCAACAGAAGAATGGATACAGAAAATGTGGCACCACAAAGATCCAACAAAGAAAGAGAACTTCAGACCAATTTCCCTTATGAACATCGATGCAAAAATACTCAATAAAATTCTTGCCAACCGAATCCAAGAACACATCAAAACGATCATCCACCATGATCAAGTAGGCTTTATCCCGGGAATGCAGGGTTGGTTCAATATACGGAAATCCATCAATACAATCCACTACATAAACAAACTCAAAGAACAAAACCACATGGTCATTTCATTGGATGCTGAAAAAGCATTTGACAAAATTCAGCATCCTTTCATGCTTAAAGTCTTGGAGAGAACAGGAATTCAAGGCCCATACCTAAACATAGTAAAAGCAATATACAGCAAACCGGTAGCCAGCATCAAACTAAACGGAGAGAAACTTGAAGCAATCCCACTGAAATCAGGGACCAGACAAGGCTGCCCCCTTTCTCCTTATCTTTTCAATATTGTACTTGAGGTACTAGCTCGGGCAATTCGACAACATAAGGAGGTCAAAGGGATACAAATTGGAAAGGAGGAAGTCAAACTATCATTATTTGCAGACGACATAATCGTCTACCTAAGTGACCCAAAGAACTCCACTAGAGAGCTCCTACAGCTGATAAACAACTTCAGCAAAGTGGCAGGTTATAAAATCAACTCAAGCAAATCAGTGGCCTTCCTATACTCAAAGGATAAGCAGGCTGAGAAAGAAATTAGGGAAATGACCCCCTTCACAATAGCCACAAACAGTATAAAGTATCTTGGGGTGACTCTTACCAAACATGCGAAAGATCTGTATGACAAGAACTTCAAGACTCTGAAGAAGGAAATGGAAGAAGACCTCAAAAAATGGGAAAACCTCCCATGCTCATGGATCGGTAGAATCAATATAGTTAAAATGGCCATTTTGCCTAAAGCACTATACAGATTCAATGCAATACCCATCAAAATCCCAACTCAATTCTTCACAGAGTTAGAAAGAGCAATTATCAAATTCATCTGGAACAACAAAAAACCCAGGATAGCTAAAACTATTCTCAGCAACAAAAGAAAATCTGGGGGAATCAGTATCCCTGACCTCAAGCAATACTACAGAGCAATAGTGTTAAAAACTGCATGGTATTGGTACAGTGACAGGCAGGAGGATCAATGGAACAGGATTGAAGATCCAGAAATGAACCCACACACCTATGGCCACTTGATCCTCGACAAAGAGGCTGAAAACATCCAATGGAAAAAAGATAGCCTTTTCAACAAATGGTGCTGGTTCAACTGGAGGTCAGCATGCAGAAGAATGCGAATTGATCCATCCTTGTCTCCTTGTACTAAGCTCAAATCCAAATGGATCAAGGACCTCCACATAAAGCCAGACACTCTGAAGCTAATAGAAAAGAAACTGGGGAAGACCCTTGAGGACATCGGTACAGGGAGAAAGTTTCTGAACAGAACACCAATAGCGTATGCTCTAAGAGCAAGAATTGACAAATGGGACCTCATAAGGTTACAGAGTTTCTGTAAGGCAAAGGACACCATCAAGAGGACAGATCGGCAACCAACAAATTGGGAAAAGATCTTCACCAATCCTACATCAGATAGAGGGCTAATATCCAATATATATAAAGAACTCAAGAAGTTAGACTCCAGAAAACCGAACAACCCTATTAAAAAATGGGGTACAGAGTTAAACAAAGAATTGTCACCTGAAGAACTTCGGATGGCGGAGAAGCATCTTAAAAAATGCTCAACTTCATTAGTCATTAGCGAAATGCAAATCAAAACAACCCTAAGATTTCATCTTACACCAGTCAGAATGGCTAAGATTAAAAATTCAGGAGACAGCAGGTGTTGGAGAGGGTGCGGAGAAAGAGGAACACTCCTCCACTGCTGGTGGGGTTGCAAATTGGTACAACCACTCTGGAAATCAGTCTGGCGGTTCCTCCGAAAACTGGGCACCTCACTTCCAGAAGATCCTGCTATACCACTCCTGGGCATATACCCAGAGGATTCCCCACCAGGTAATAAGGATACATGCTCTACTATGTTCATAGCAGCCCTATTTATAATTGCCAGATGCTGGAAAGAACCCAGGTATCCCTCAACAGAAGAGTGGATACAAAAAATGTGGTATATCTACACAATGGAGTACTATTCAGCCATTAGAAACAATGAATTCATGAAATTCTTAGGCAAATGGATGGAGCTAGAGAACATCATACTAAGTGAGGTAACCCAGACTCAAAAGGTGAATCATGGTATGCACTCACTAATAAGTGGTTATTAACCTAGAAAACTGGAATGCCCAAAACATAATCCACACATCAAATGAGATACAAGAAGAAAGCAGGAGTGGTCCCTGGTTCTGGAAAGACTCAGTGAAACAGTATCTGGCAAAACCAGAACGGGGAACTGGGAAGGGGTGGGAGGGAGGACAGGGGAAGAGAAGGGGGATTATGGGACTTTCGGGGAGTGGGGGGGGCTAGAAAAGGGGAAATCATTTGTAATGTAAATAAATTATATCGAATAAAAAAAAAGAATGAAAAAAAAAAAGAAAATGTGGCACATTTACACAATGGAGTACTGCTCAGCTATTAAAAACAATGACTTCATGAAATTCACAGGCAAATGGATGGAGCTAGAATATATCCTGAGTGAGGTAACCAAGACTCAAAAGAACTAACATAGTATGTACTCACTGATAAGTAGCCCAAAAGCTCAGAATACCCATGATACAACACACAAGCCATATGGAGCTTAAGAGGAAGGACTACCAGAGTGAGGATGCTTCATTCCTACATAGAACAGGGAACAAAACAATCACAGAAGGTAGAGGGAGGGAGAAACCTGGGAGGGATAAAGGAGGGAGGGGGAAAAGGGGGACAATATCAGGTATTGGAAGGGACAGGAGAAAAGTACAGATGGTCAGGAAATTGAATAGAAATATGTAGCAGTGGAGGATGGGGAACTGGGGGTATCCACTAGAAAGTCTCAGACTTCAGGGAAGTGAGAGGCTCCTAGGACCCAATGGTGATGACTTTAGTGGATGTCCCTCATTTTAATTCTGTTGATTTTCCAGCTTTGTTGGGTAAGACTCTGGAGAGGACCAAATCAGAGTTTCTGCAATCATTCAGAGGATTACCAAGTTGAACAAATTTGGATCCACACTGAGTAGCCCAGTGCCTTCCTTTTTTGCATTGGGCCCATAATACAGGTTCCTATTTCATATTGTGAGGTTTTTTTTTCTTTTTCTTTTTCTTTTTCTTTTCTTTTCTTTTCTTTTTCCCTATATCCCTTTTTATTTGACACATTTTGTCACAAGTAAAACATTTCTTTTGTTTTCTTTTTAAGTTGGTGGAGGCAGCTAGACCAGTGACATTATAAGTGGGGGAGGCTGTAGGGTAAGTGGACTATGCCACCAGACAGAAGAACCAGTGATCCTGAGTAGGCCCAGATCCTCAATTAGAATTGAGAATGCTGGGTATGGAGCCAGCTCCCTGCCAAGTACTTGGTCTGGAACATGTAACTATGATTCCCCACTGAGAGGACCATAATAATGTCATGCAGCACGAAAACCTGGAGTTTTCTGTACTAATGAGGTTTCTAGATGGTCCTTAAGTGTTCATCCAATGAGCTTCCTTAACTTCCTGGGCATTCTTCTGGCAAAAGATATTGAATTCCCGATTCGCCCTGAATAAGGTGCATGTATTCACATCCTCCATCAAATAAAACAGTTTGGACAATGACCATCTCTTTCATCAAGGATCCTCACAAGAGAATGAAGGAGGCCTTTATCATAACAAGCCACACCTAAATATCCCGGAGAAGGCCTTTCCTCTTCCAGTCCCTCCATATTCTTGGCGCTCATGAAGAACCAAACCAAATTCTGCCCCACTCCTCCAGTCATCCTTCTCCTTCCTGCCTGGCATATAGATGCCCTGAGAGAAAGCACCCGCCCCCTGTTCCCAACTTCCACTGTTACACCAGTGTTATCTGGGTACATAGGAGACTAGGAATACTAGACACAGCCTACTTCTTAGACTCCACTGCTGTTTCTCAGCTGGGGAAACATGGATTGTGATCCCTAGTATAGATTGTGTTCTGTCTACTCTGAGCAGCTTGCCTTGCAGTGCTCAGGTATCCTGGGGGTGGGGGGTGGGGAGCAGACATGCAGCCCAGCAGAAGGGCACACCTAGGCAGGCTCTGAAATAATCTTTCAAAGATTTTGTGTATCTTGTAGTGGGATACAACCCTCTGGCATTCTGAACTGGCATTATCAAAAGCCAGAATCTGTGCAAGTATATCCCTGAGATCAGCTTGGAGTAAAGTTTCCATAGATTGGTAGTTCCCTGCCTTCCTAATGCTGTGGCCCTTTAGCATAGTTTCTCATGTTTGGTGGCTCCTATTTATAAAGTTATTTTTTCTTTTTTTTCTTCGATAAATTCTTTAGATACATTTCAAATGATTTCCCCTTTCCTGGATAACCCCCTCCCCAAAAGTCACATAAGCCCTCTTCCCATCCCCTGTTACCCAATCAACCCACTCCCACTTCCCTGTCCTGGTATTCACCTACACTGCTGTGTTGAGCCTCTCCAGAACCCCTTCCTTCTTGGGCATCATTTGATATGTGAATTGTTTCTTGATGCCTCTCCCTTCTTCATGGGCATCATTTGATATGTGAATTGTTTCTTGGGTATTCTGAAGTCTGGGCTAGTATCCACCTATCAGTGAATGCATACCACTTTGTTCTTTTGTGATTGGGTCACCTCACTCAGGATGAGAATCTGTATTTTTTTAATTTTCTATATTCTTTGTTTACATTCCAAATGCTTTCCCCTTTCCTGGTTTCCCCCCTCCCCATCGGTCTCATAAGCCCTCTTCCCTCTACCCATTTCCCAATCACCCCCTCCCATTTCCCTGTCCTGGTACTTCCCCATAATGCTGGATCAACTTTTTTCAGAAACAGGGCCCTCTATTTCCCTCTTCTTGGGTATCATTTCATATGCTAATTGTGTCTTGAGAATTCAGAGCTTCTGGGCTAATTAATATCCACTTAACAGTGATTGCATTTCATGTGTGTTCTTTTGGGATTGGGTTACCTCACTTAGGATGGTATTTTCCAGTTCCAACCATTTGCTTAAGAATTTCATGAATTCATTGTTTTTAATTTCTGAGTAGTATTCCATTGTGTAAATATACCACATTTTCTGTATCCATTCCTCCACTGAGGGACATCTGGGTTCTTTCCAGCTTTTGGCTATTATAAATAAGGCTGGTACGAACATAGTGGAGCATGTGTCCTTATTGCATGCCGGGGAATCCTCTGGGTATATGCCCAGGAGAGGTATAGCAGGGTCCTCTGGAAGTGTCATTTCCAGTTTTCTGAGGAACCACCTCAGATTGATTTCCAAAGTGGTTGTACCATCTTGCAATCCCACCTGCTGTGGAGGAGTGTTCCTTTTTCTCCAAATCCTGGCCAACACCTGTTGTTTCCTGAGTTTTTAACATTAGACATTCTGACTGGTGTGAGGTGAAACATCAGGGTTGCTTTGATTTGCATTTCCCCAATGATCAATGATGTTGAACATTTCTTAAGGTGCTACTCAGTCCTCTGAAGTTCTTCAGGTGAAAATTCTTTGTTTAGCTCTGTACCCCATTTTTTAATAGAGTTATTTGGTTCTCTGGGATCTAACTTCTTGTGTTCTTTGTATATATTGGATATTAGCCCTCTGTCAGATTTAGGGTTGGTGAAGATCCTTTCCCAATTTATTGGTTGCCAATTTGTCCTTTTGACAGTGTCCTTTGCCTTACAGAAACTTTGTAATTTTATGAGGTCCCATTTGTCAATTCTTGATCTTAGAGTGTAAGCTATTGGTGTTCTGTTCAGGAACTTTCCCCCTGTGTCCATGTCCTCAAGGGTCTTCCTAAGTTTCTTTTCTATTAGTTTCATTGTGTCAGGTTTTAAGTGGAGGTCCTTGATCCACATGGAGTTGAGCTTAGTACTAGGAGATAAGAATGGATCAATTCCCATTCTTCTGCATGCTGACCTCCAATTGAACAAGCACCATTTGTTGAAAAGTCTATCTTTTCCGCTGGATGTTTTCAGCTCCTTTGTTGAAGATCAAGTGACCACAGGTGTGTGGGTCCATTTCTGGGTCTTCAATCCCCTTTCAATGATCCACTTGCCTGTCATTGTACCAATACCATGCAGTTTTTTTATTTGATATATATTTTTATTTACATTTCAAATGATTTCCCCCCTTCTGGCCACCCACTCCCCAAAAGTCACATAAGCCCCCTTCCCTCCTCGTGTTCTCCCACCCACCCCTTCCCACTTCCCTGTTCTGGTTTTGCCTTATATTGCTACACTGAGTCTTTCCAGAACCAGGGGCCACTCCTTCCTTCTTCTTGTACCTCATTTGATGCGTGGATTATGTTTTGGGTATTCCAGTTTTCCAGGCTAATATCCACTTATTAGTGAGTTACCATGCAGTTTTTATCACTATTGCTCTGTAGTAATGTTTGAGGTCTGGGATACTGATTCCCCCAGAAGTTCTTTTACTGTTGAGAATAGTTTTAACTATCCTGAGTTTTTTGTTATTCCAGGTGAATTTGAAAATTGCTCTTTCTAACTCTATGAAGAACTGAGTTGGGATTTTGATGGGGATTGCGTTGAATCTGTAGATTGCTTTTGGCAAGATGGCCATTTTAACTATATTAATCCTGCCAATCCATGAGCATGGAAGATTTTTCCATTTTCTGAGGTTTTCTTCGATTTCCTTCTTCAGAGATCTGAAGTTCTTGTCATATAGATCTTTCACTTCTTTGGTTAGAGTCACACCAAGATACTTTATGTTGTTTGTGGCTATTTTGGAGGGTGTCATTTCCCTAATTTCTTTCTCAGTCTGCTTATCCTTTGAGTATAGGAATGCTACTGATTTGCTTGAGTTGATTTTGTAACCAGCCACTTTGCTGAAGTTGTTTATCAGCTGTAGGAGTTCTCTAGTAGAGTTTTTTGGGTGACTTAAGTATACTATCATATCATCTGCAAATAGTGATAGTTTGACTTCTTCCTTTCCAATTTGTATCCCTTTGACCTCCTTATATTGTCTAATTGCTCTAGCTAGGACTTCAAGAACGATATTGAAAAGATATGGAGAGAGGGAGCAGCCTTGTCTAGTCCCAGATTTTAGTGGGATTGCTTCAAGTTTCTCTCCATTTAGTTTGATGTTGGCTACCGGTTTGCTGTATATTGCTTTTACTATGTTTAGATATGGGCCTTGAATTTCTGTTTTCCAAGACTTTCAGCATGAAAGGATGTTGAATTTTGTGAAATGCTTTTTCGGCATCTAATGAAATGACCATGTGGTTTTTTTTCTTTGAGTTTGTTTATGTAGTGGAAAGCATTGATGGGTTTCTGTATATTGACCATCCCTGCATCCCGGGGATGAAGCCTATTTGATCATGGTGGATGATTGTTTTGATGTGTTCTTGGATTTGGTGGGCAAGAATTTTATTTAGTATTTTTGCATCAATATTCATAAGGGAAATTGGCCTGAAGTTCTCTTTTTTGTTGGATCTTTGTGTGGTTTTGGTATCAGTGTAATTGTGGTTTCATGGAACGAGTTGGGCAGTGTTCCTTCTGTTTATCTTTTGTGGAATACTTTGAAGAGTATTCTTTTTAAGTCTTCTTTGAAGGTATGATAGAATTCTGCACTAAAACTGTAGAGTCTAGCTCCTACATTCTAACAGCCGGTTCTCTGGAAGGAGAGATGGGTATAGGAACGGGGGCAAGAGAAACACATAGAGAGACACAAAAAGAAATGGCTTCTGGTTCAAGTCACCATCTTTAATCCCTCTCTTCCAAGATACAAATGCAGGCCAAGCCCCTCCCTTGAAGGCTAGAAACTGGTTCTTGTTCTTCAATGAGGCGGGTGGATCAGGTTGCTGGCTGCTATTCTTTTAGAGCAGTGGGCAGGAGGAGGTCACAATTTCTCCCTTTTTATTAATTTTAAGAAAAACCATCTGCTGCTTTTTTGGGTTGGAAGGCTTTCTATGACCCCTTCTATTTCTTTAGGGGGTTATGGGACTCTTTAGATGATCTATTTGATCCGGATTTAATTTTGGTGTTTGGTATCTGTCTAGGAAATTGTCCATTTCCTCCAGGTTCTCCAGTTGTGTTGAGTATAGGCTTTTGTAGTAGGATCTGATAATTTTTTGAATTTCCTCAGTTTCTGTTGTTATATCTCCCTTTTCATTTCTAATTTTGTTAATTTGGATACTGTCTCTGTGTCCTTTGGTTAGTCTGGCTAAGGGTTTATCTAGCTTGTTGATTTTTTTTCAAAGAACCAGTTCCTGGTTTTGTTGATTTATTTGTATGGTTCTCTTAGTTTCTACTTGATTGATTTCAGCCCTGTGGTTGATGATTTCCTGTCTTTTACTCCTCCTGGGTGAATTGGCTTCTTTTTTGTTCCAGGGCTTTCAGTTGTGCTGTTAAGCTTCTAGCGTATGCTCTCTCCATTTTCTTTTTGGATTCACTCAGGGCTATGAGTTTTCCTCTTAGCACTGCTTTGTGTCCCATAGATTTGGGTATGTTGTGCCTTCATTTTAATTAAATTCTAATCAGTCTTAGATTTCTTTATTTCTTCCTTGGCCAAGGTATCATTGAGTATTGTTCAGTTTCCATGTGTATGTGGGCTTTCTGTTGTTTTTGTTGCTTTTGAAGACCACTTTTACTCCATAGTGATCTGATAGGAGGCATGGGTTTATTTTTATCTTCTTATATTTGTTGAGGTCTGTCTTGTGACTAATTATATGATAGATTTTAGAGAAGGTACCGTGAGGTGCTGAGAAAAAGGTATATTCTTTTGCTTTAGGGTGAAATGTTCTATATATATCTGTTAAGTCCAATTGGTCCAAAGCTTCAATTAGTTTCACTGTGTCCCTGTTTTGTTTCTGTTTTCCTGATTGGTCCATCGAGGATAGTGGAGTGTTGAAGTCCCCCACAATTATTGTGTTAGGTGTAATGTGTGCTTTGAGCTTTAGTAAAGTTTCTTTTATGAATGAGGGTGCCCTTGCATTTGGAGTATAAATGTTCAGAATTGAGAGTTCTTCTTGGTGGATTTTTCCTTTGACCAGCAAGAAGTGTCCTTCCGTGTCTCTTTTGATGACTTTAGGTTGAAAGTCAATTTTATCTGATATTAGAATGGCTACTACGGCTCATTTTCTGAGACCATTTGCTTGTAAAATTGTCTTCCAGTCTTTTACTCTAAGGTAGTTTTTGTCTTTGACACTGAGGTGTGTTTCCTGTATGCAGCAAAATGTAGGGTCCTGTTTCCTTATCCAGTGTGTTAGTCTGTGTCCTTTTATTGGGGGAATTGAGTCCATTGATGTTAAGAGAAATTAAGGAATAGTGATTATTGCTTCCTGTCATTTTTTGATGTTATTTTTATATTCGAGTGGTTATCTTCTTTTGGGTTTGATGAAAGAAGGTTACTATCTTGCTTTTTCCAGGGTATAGTTACCCTCCTTGTATTGGTGTTTTCCCCCTTCATCCTTTGTAGGTCTGGATTTGTAGAAAGATATTGTGTAAATTTGGTTTTGTCATGGAACATCTTGGTTTCTCCATCTATAGTGATTGAATATAGTTTTGCTATCTATAGTTTTGCTGGTTATAATAGTCTTGGCTGGCATTTGTGTTCTCTTAGAGTCTCCATGAGATCTGCCCAGGATCTTCTAGCTTTCATGGTCTCTGGTGAGAAGTCTGGTGTAATTCTGATAGGTCTTCCTTTATATGTTATGTGGCCTTTTTCTATTACTGCTTTTAATATTCTTTCTTTGTTTAGTACATTTGGTGTTTTGATTATTATGTGACAGGACATATTTCTGTTCTGGTCTAGTCTGTTTGGAGTTCTGTAGGCTTCTTGTATATTCATGGGCATCTCTCTATTTAGGTTAGGGAAGTTTTCTTCCATAATTTTTTGAAGAAATTTGCTGGCCCTTTAAGTTGTAAATCTTCACTCTCATCTATGCCTATAATCCTTAGGTTTGGTCTTCTCATCGTGTCCTGGATTTCCTGGATGTTTTGGGTTACAAGCTTTTTGCATTTTCTTTGACTGTTGAGTCCATGGTTTCTATGGTATCTTTGGCATCTGAGATTTTTTTTCTTCTATGTCTTGTATTCTGTTGTTGATATTTGCATCTTTGGCTCCTGATTTTTTCCCAAGGTTTTCTATCTCCAAAGTTGTCTCTCTTTGCAATTTCTTATTTGTTTCTACTTCTGTTTTTAGATCCTGGGTCATTTTGCTCAGCTCCTTCACTTGCTTGTTTGTGTTTTCCTGTAATTCTTTAAGATATTTTTGTGTTTCCTCTTTCATGACTTCTGCCTGTTGACCACAGTTCTCCTGTATTTCTTTAAGTGAGTTTTGCATTTCCTTCTTATTGGCTTCTATCTTTTGACCCATATTCTCCTGAATTTCTTTAAACGATTTTTGTGTTTCCCTTGGAAGGGCTTCTAACTTTTGATCTGTTTTCTCCTGAATTTCTTTAAGAGATTTATTTATGTCCTTCATGTGTTCCTCTAACAGCATCTTGACCAGTGATTTTAAATCCAAATCTTCTTTTTCTCGTGTGTTGCGTTATCTAGGACTTCCTGTTGTTGGAGAATTGGGTTCATATTCTGCCATATTCCCTTGACTTTTGTTAGTAAAGTTTCTACGTTTGCCTTTTGCCATCTAGTTCTCACTGGTGTTAGTTGTTCTTGTTGTCACTGGCTCATGCTTCAACCTCCTATGAGCCTGTAAGGCTGTTTCCGCAACACTGGATGACTGGGTTTCCCCTGGCACAAATTGCTGATGTGCTTCCCTCCTCTTGGGTGCCATTGGAGTCCTGCTGTGTCTTGCCCCAAGCAAAGTTTTTTTTTTTATTCGATATATTTTTTATTTACATTTCAAATGATTTTCCCCCTTCTGGCCCCCTACTCCTCGAAAGTCACATAAGCGCCCTTTCCTCCCCCTCTTCTCCCACCCACCCCTTCCCACTTCCCTGTTCTGGTTTTGCCTTATATTGTTACACTGAGTCTTTCCAGAACCAGGGGCCACTCCTCCATTCTTCTTGTACCTCATTTGATGTGTGGATTATGTTTTGGGTATTCCAGTTTTCCAGGCTAATATCCACTTATTAGTGAGTGCATACCATGATTGATCTTTTGAGACTGCCCCAAGCAATGTTATACTTGGGTTGTCTCAGTGAACCTGGTGCTCCCCATCTGCTCTGTTATAGAGTGAAGATGGTGGCAGGGCATCACTCCGTGCCGATCCCCAAGTAGGACACAGGCCTCACAACAGGCTGGAACACAGATGAACCGCCTATCTCCCCAGGTCCTGGGCACAGGCAGACCCCTGATCATTTGTGTCCCCAGAGATCTTAAACTCGGGATATCTCAGTACCTGGTGCTGCCTTTCTGCTCTGACAGGCAGCGAAGATGGTGGCAGGGAGTCACTCCCTGTGTCAATCCCCAAGTAGATCACAGGTCCCACAACAGGCTGGCACACAGACAAACAGCCTATCTGCCCAGGTCCTGGGCACAGGCAGATTCCTGGAGATTTGTGTCCCCAGAGATCTTAATCTCAGGATATCGCTGTACCTGGTGCTGCCTTTCTGCTCAGTCAGGCAGCAAAGATGGCGGCAGGGAGTCTATAAATTTATTTTTGTTTCTACTTTATAACTGTAAGTTTTGCTGGTATTATGAATCATATTGTTTAGAGAGCCTTATTTGGGTGCTGTGGCACCTGACAGGAGCTTGACATTGGTCAAGGACAAAGAAAGGGCTTCAGGCAGGAATCTTACATTAGGCAATGACAAGAAAATAAGCTCAAGCAGGAATCTGACATTAGGGCATGATAGCGAAGTTAAGTTTAGGCAAGAATCTAACATTAGGCTTTAAAAGGGAATTAGGTTAAGGCCAAAATTTTAATCTTTAGGGTGAAACAAAAGAAGCAGGCTTCAGGCAAGATTTTGGGCTTGGACAAGGAAGTAGACTCAGGTATTTTGGTCATTCTGACAAGCCCTTGCAAACAACTGTCATGGGAATTTGCTTATTGCCTTGACCATTTTGCCTTGTTCCTTATTGTAATATTATTAACCTTAGTACTTGCATGTAATTAAAATGATATATAAGTGGATTAGAAATTATTAAACCCTCCTTCAGTCCAAGAATTGACTGGGGTCATGCTACAATGTTGTCTAATTGTCTTTCTTCTTTTTACTCCTTGATCCTGCTCTAAAGAACCTGTTGACTGACTGAGAGGGCTTAGTCAATAATGTAAATATTTTAGTTTTCTGAGTTTGTAGGCTATCCTGCCCATTCACAAACTCTCGGGGTTAGCCCCCACTCCCAGATGCCCTAGTTTTCAGAGGGCTTCTTGGCTTCTTTAGAGAAAGGAAACCCTCAAGCATCACATTCTAGTGGAGGCCTATCACACCTCAAAGGTGGGAAATACTCCATTTATTAATGAGATACTTCGTCCTATAGTCAGGGAGCTTCCTATGACTTCTGTGACCTTTACCTCTTTATTTGATGAGGTTAATGGATCTTCCTTCAGAGGGTCACCAATCTAAGACCAAAGGCATGCAGATACTCAATATAAATAACAATGAGGGAGGCATAGTCTTGGTTAGATTTCTAATATGCCCTTCTGTGATCTCTCACACAATACTCCTGCCAGAGTTTCTGCAAACTAAGAACAAAAAGAAAGTCCGCTCAACAGCAAAGCTCTGGCCTGACTCATCAGTTAGAGTGTGCAAAGATGTAATAGCAGGGAGTGACCACTTGTAGCTAGTTCTGAGAGTTCTTACAGTTCCATTCTGTCTACAACATAACATCATGTAATGTAGTTTTTCATTAGGAGGTTGGTCAGGTACCTTATCCTCATACACAAGTTTCCCCTATTAGGGTGCTTCCTGTATGTTTTTGTTTTTATTATATCACTGTTTGGATTTCTCTGGCACTGATATATGAAGAAACAACAGTTTTAAGAAGAAATCAATCCAAGACCATCATTTTCCAGAGGTCACAAGGAAGGAAAACTCTGAGCCATTTCCTCATCTGGTCTTTACTCAGAGGGATTCTGAAAGAAAGCACAGAAGGTTATGAACCAACTGTAACCTCCCCTGTAAGCCTCTTGGCATGACAGCTCACAAAGGTCTTCATGGACATTACTGAAACTGACCCATCTCCATGCCCACAATGCAGTGTGTTGGAGAAGAGTCATAACTTTTACCACACAAATAAGGATGCCACGGTGTAGAGTATCCAAAAAATGTTACAAGTTATCCAAAGCAAGGAAATATGGGTTTCAGGGGTTTCAGAAATGGGCTTATGGGCAATTATATCCAATTTGTCTCTGTTCCCACTACTAGATCTCCAATATTCCTCTTCAGATATTAGGTTCTTTTCAGAAAGACTCGGAGGAATAGACATGCTGCTGGAGATGCAGATGGGAATTTTACATATTGATTCACAGACAGTGAGAATAGAGACACTGGGCCTAACCTGTACTTCTGAACCCTTAAAGGCAACCCCCAGTGACACACTTCCTCTGAAAAGGCCAGCCCTACTCCAACAAGGTGATATCTCCTAATTCTTCCCAAGCACTGCCATTCCCTGATGAATAAACCTTTAAACATAACATCCTAGGGGTCCATTATTATTCAAACCAACCCATTTCACTCCCTATTCCCTATAGTCTTGCAGACATATCATAATTCAAAACCACACTTACTCTAATTTCCAAAGTGCCCGTATTCTATAGCAGTCTCAACATTGTTTAAAAGTCCAAGGTTCAGAGTCTCTTCTGAGACTCATACAGTCTCTTAACTCTAATCCCCTGTAATTTGAAAATCTAAATTCATACTACATACTTCCAATATATAATGACATAGGATATACAGTGCCTAAAAGTGAGAAAAGTGAGGAAAGAACATAGTGAAAAAATACTGAACTAAAGCAAGACCAAAACCAGGCAGTGCTTTAGTGAGAGTTTTGATTTATTTAAAAACCCATTATGTCCTGTGAATGTATTTTTCTTTTAATACCAGGTATAGGATAAATGGATGCTTCACAGCAGGTGAATATGATTTGCTGCATGCACTAGCAAGGTGTGATCTTTGCCAGCTGTAGAGAGTCCTATTCTGGGGACTATGGAAAGGGTATATTTGGGATAGGCCCTGGATGGAGTGTGAAAGTTGCTGCTCACCATGTTGCTCCTGGTTGCTGTTGATGTGGTTTAATGAGAAGTAGAAGTTGTAAATATCTAGATGACAAAGATTGGACTTGCTCCCAAGGAACCCAATGGTACTAATCAGCAGGAACTAGTCATTTGGATGGCTGAAAGAGGTCTCCTTCCCCCTTTACTCTAACTTTTCTCTCTTACATAATGTTGAGGAATTAGATGGGATCAGGTTGGAATTAAAGTTGGAAGTGAGGTAGAAGTATAAAAACCAAATAAAATAATAAAATAAAATATGCCAACTCAGGGCAAACTCCAAACTCTGTGTCTCCATGTCTGACACTGTAGCTCACTTCAGATCTCCAACTTATTTCAGGTTTGTTGGTTATAAGATTATTCTCTTGCTTGGGCTCATTCCACACCTTATTAGAAGCTCTCCTTGGCAGGTGTCCCATGGAAATGAGATCTTTGATATGTAGAATCTCCATCACAATCCAGGCTTCATCATTACAGCAATGACCTCTCTAGGACTCTGTTCAAGGACACACCTGAGCATCCCTGGACTCAGAAGTTTTCCTTAGTCATAGAGAGATTCAGTAACTTTCTTTTATCATTGACTCTAAAGCCAAAACCACATGGCTGAAGCCAACTTCTGCTGCTTGCTATGGCTGAAACTTGGCCCCTCCTCCAAATACATCCCACTATGATGATTTCCTTCATGGTTAAACCTCTACATATGTGTTTACTATTACTCTGTGCATTATAGCAAGGGAATGAGATGATCTTAGATAGTCATCCATTGATAAATGAATAATGAAAATGTACTGTATGCACAAGGAAGAATTTTATTCTGCCATAAAGCAAACAAATTATGAAATTTTCAAAAAATTGATTGATTTGGAAAACATCATACTGTGAAGTAAACCACACTTAGAAAGATAAGCACTTCATGTCCTCTCTAACATTGTGAACTGGGAGCAGAATATTTATTTTCAACTTGACAGAGTCTAGAATCCTGTAGATACTTAGCTTCCAGTCACAATTGGGGAGGATTATTTTTATTAGATCAAATTTCTCTTATTCCTGTGAGGCACTACATTGTTTAGGTTAATTCAACTGGGAGGGGCCAAGCTGAGGTGCACAAAAAGAAAGCCTAGTGGTATGTCCGAGACTCCTCTGGCTGCTCCACATCTACTTACCCCTTCCTCAGCATGACTCCCTAAACTCCACCTAATTTTTGACTGTGGTCCTCTGCATCTGTTCCCATCAGTTGCTAGATGAAGTCTAGTATATTTGATCAAGATTCTGCTATGTTCTGTTCCCATCACACCCTGCAGGCAGGAAAAACTGAGGTCAAAGATTTTGTGGCTGAGTTGTTGGTTCAGTTCCTGCACATGAGACCTTGTCTCATTACTGAAGATGGACTGTTTAGGCCCCATGTCCCTCATTACTAGGAATCTTTGCTAGGCTTACTCTCATAGATCCCATGGAGTGTCCATTACGCTAGGTTTCTATGCACCCCTGAAATGCTGCCTAATTCCAGTCATTTCTGCCAGTAATCCCCCCCCCCCCCCACACACACACATGATTCGTCCTCTTTTGAACCACATCCACCATAAGTCCACCTGGGAAATCTATTCCTTGTATTTCCCATTAAGCCTTTCATTCTACTTAGCCATTCTGGGTCTGTGGATTGTAGCATGACTGTCTTTTTTTTTCAGTTAATATCCACTGCCAATAGAATCAGCTAACCTGGGCCCATGGGAACATGAAAGATCAGGAAGCCTGTAGGGATCTAACCTAGGTCCTCTATGTATGCACTAAACCTAAGTAATTTGGTGTTCTGGTGGAAATCCTAACTGGTGGGAATGGGAGCTGTCCCTGATTCTTTTTCCTTTGTGTGGCATCTTTGCACTCTACTGGGTTGTTTTGGCCAGCTTTGATATTATAGTATTTGCTGGTGTATTGTAGATTCTCATGATGTGTTTGGTTGATGGGCCTGAGCTTGAGATTAATTCAGAGGAGAGTTCATCCAAGGAATTCATTCATATTCTGTCAAAGATACCACCCCTCACTAAAAGTGTCTCTGTATTTACTGCATGATAAGAGCTGCTCACAGGACAAGGTGATTAGATGGGAATGCAGAGGCAATTCTGGTATGATCACTTAGCTCTACACATCAAATCCTTGTTCATTGCACTAATAATTGGGAAAAACTACTCCACCATGAATACTGCCCCCCTCCTTCAGCAGAGCAAATCAGCATTTTGTGTGGAATTTGTTGCTAAACTACAGGAAAATCTACAGAAAACTATACCATAGAATGACATATCCTCAGGGATATGTGTGTATAGATTATGACTTTTAATAATGGCAGTTTATAATGTTAGAGGGTTATAGCTCACTAATAAATACATGAGATATTTGGGAAGAATATATCATAGCCTGCATTGATATGGGCCCCCTCTCTTATAATGCTTCTGTTTCAACTTTCTCCCTCCCACAAAATGAGATGTTTTAGTCGTGACAAAATGGGTCACATATAAAGGAATTGTGAAGAAGAATCAGAAGAAACAAAAGGAAAGGAAGAAGAATGTGGATAAGAGCAAGAAGAAGGTGAGGAGGAGAAGGAGGAAGAGGAGGAGGAGGAAGAGCAGAAGGAGCAGGAGTGGGGAAGAGAAGGGTGACAAGGACATGTACAAAGAGGAAGAGGAGAGGAGGAGAAAGAGGAGAAAGAGGAGGAGGAACAGACACAAAAGTTCATAACATGAAAAAAGCACTCAGATTGTGCCCCAAATACAAAAAAGAAAGACAGTGTGTTAATCAGTGTTGGTCAAAATTTGAAAAACTTGTCAGTTGATTAATGAAAATATCCAACTGATTGTGAAACTCAGCTATGGGCCTTTCCCTTGGGCCTTGGCCAACAATGGAGCAAAATAAACACAATTAAAATGGGGACATCTTGTGGCTACTCTTGGCAATGCAGTTGCTAATTTACAGGTGAAGGAAGATTATTTTTTTTATTCGATATATTTTTTATTTACATTTCAAATGATTTCCCCTTTCCTAGCCCCCCCACTCCCAGAAAGTCCTGTAAGCCCCCTTCTCTCCCCCTGTCCTCTTACTCCCAATCAAATATCCAAATCTTATAAACTGGGATGCTTTGTTCTTTTTCAGCAGGATCCACTGGGACACCTAAAGGTATAATTAACCTGTTGGACTCTTAAAGAAGTGTTCATCCACAAATTTATGATTCAATTTATACAGGTCAACTGCCTATCATGGCATTAGTAGAAATCATGCTCCCTTTGCAGGCTGGAGGAAAAACTTAACAGCTGCTTCCACTGCCTTATGTAATTTCTATCACTATGCTATACGTATGGACTTTGGCAGCACTAACTGCCTTTATGGTTTTGGCGGTACTACAACTCAGAAAAGGTACAAAGCTTTAATTGTTGAAGCGAGACCTGGTTGTATGCACCTGATAAGAGGGCATCAGTATTTGGGTTAATAGAATACTGGTGCTGGCATGTCTCTCATTGCCCAAAAACACTGGCCTGCTAATTCACCATGGTGAAAAAACCATTCAAGTCTGTGACATACAGACTGCTTCTCAAATGTATCAGAGGATGGAAATTCTTCAATGCCTTGGACAGGAAAAAGTATTAGCTGTTTTAAACCTTTTATATTTAATGTGTCATAATCTTCTGGGGATGAGATTTGATGCAGTCATGTACTTATGCTCACAGTAAAGGAAAAAAAAATTGTAATGGGCCATTGGTTCAGGATGGCCAACTCCCACATGCCTGAAACCCCAGGATCACACGGGGGAATGCCTCGGGCAAGTTCTCAGAATTTCCAGGGATTTCTCATACTTACTAAGAAGTCACTGGATTAATCTTTATATTTATCCTCTTGCTTAACTCCTGGTTATGACATTGCTTCTGACCCTCATCTTCCAAGTCTTGTGAACCTTCACAGGGCATAACAAAGCACATTTGCAATAGGTGTCTCTGAGTGAATTTTCTGTGAGAAAAGTTTTGAGCTCAGATTAATGGCATGAATTAACTTCCATTATACAATCAGTCCACTATGGAAAATATTCCAGGTACTTAAAGAAGTATTTCTTGATTTAAATCCAAATCCAATATATATATATAATGTGTGTGTGTGTGTGTGTGTGTGTGTGCGCACACACACACACACACACACACACACACACACAGTGTATATATATTTCCAGAAATGTCCTAGGGATGTTTCAAATATCTTTAACATGGAAGAATGGTGACATTTGATCAACAGTCTGCATAATCAAAACTTCTATTACAGTATATTTTAAATATATATCTAATATATTTAATAATGTGAGGTAATTAAGACAAATTATCTGACCAAGATTTTCATTTTAAATAGTACATAATTTGAAATGTTCTGAATGTTGTTGAATGACAAAAATAAAAGGTGTTTTAACAAGTAGTTGATATTTCAAATTTTCATTTATGAACATTTTGATTATATATAGGTAATACTCTTCTTTAACTCCAAACTACTTGTGAGTATAAGAATGTCCCTTCTTAACGAAGGAGTAGCCCCTGGTTCTGGAAAGACTCAGTGCAGCAGTATAGTGGAATACCAGAACAGGGAAGTGGGAAGGAGTAGATGGGGGAACAGGGGAGGGAAGAGGGCTTATGGGACTTTTGGGGAGTGGGGAGCCAGAAAACGAGAAATCATTTGAAATGTAAATAAAGAATATACCAAATAAAAAATAAATAAATAGGATTTGAAAAAAAAGAATGTCCCTTTTTTTCCCTAGAACACAAATATTTATAATTTAATTTTCTAAATTATTAGAATAAGTTTCATTCAATCAGGGCATAGGTGGAATTAGGGTAACTGTGCTTATTCGTCTAGGTTAATTCACAGAAAAGCTTTAATCTGTCATTGCAATTATAGTTTATTGAGAGGAATTTGCTGAATTATAAAGTTTCTTTACATGCTGTTTTGGTTCAAAGAGCTGTGAATAATGATTTTTCTCCGTATTCTGAGAGTACATAAATTTTTATACATGAGTTAACTCTTGTACACAAGATATCTAGTAAAATATTCTTTACTATTAGTATGCTTCTTTGACGTATTAGAAAATGTTGGCTGCTGGAGACCATTCTTGGCCACAGGACTGCATACCCAGGTGGTGCAGGGAGATAGCTAGCCTTCTAGGAGTGTGGATGGCCTGAAAGTGCTGGTAGGACCACCCCTGCTTCTCAGAGGAACTGGACCAAAACCCCCAGGACACAAGAACCCAGGGACAGCAGGGAACAGGAGTCTTCTGATTTCCATATGTGCCCAAAGCTGATCCTGGGCCACAGAGCTACATACACAAATATTGAGATGAGGGAGCTGATCTCCCAGGAGTGCCTACATACCTGTGTACACAGAGAGAACTGGTTTCCTAAGAGTACTGATACACAGACTTGCAGGACGAACAAGCCACAGTCGGAGATAGCAAGACCAGCTAACACCAGAGATAACCAGATGGCAAAAGGCAAACATAAGAACATTACCAACAGAAACCAAGGCAACATGGCATTATCTGAATCCAGTTCTCCCACAACAGCAAGTTCGGGATAACCCAACACACTGGAAAAGCAAGATTTGGATTTAAAAAATCACATCTCATGATGCTGATAGAGGACTTCAAGAAGTACATAAATAACTCCCTTAAAGAAATACAGGAGATCATGGGTAAACAGGTTGAAGCTCTTAAAGAGGAAACAGAAAAATATCTTAAAGAATTTCAGGAAAACACAAACAAACAAGTGAAGGAACTGAACAAAACCATCCAGGATCTAAAAATGGAAGTAAACAAAATAAAGAAATCACAAAGGGAGACATCTCTGGACATAGAAAACCTAGGAAAGAAATCAGGAAACATTGAGTTGGGGTACAAATGGTTTATTTCTTTTATTTTAACTTGTTTAAATTGTTATAATTGATGTGATGTTAAACTTTGTGGTTAGATTGTTCCTCTGGGAGAGAGGTCAAAATAAGGGAGACCTCCAGAAGACTGGATTCTAAAATATTAAGTGAAAAAAAATCTGACTTTGTGATACTAAAATCTTTATAATTGTTATTAAGTTCAAGGCATAAGTTTTTATTTAATACAGGTTTTATTGATACAAAATCAAGGCTTTCATTGGTATAAATACTAAATTTGAAAGTACAGGATTTACACCCAGTTCTTTGTTATTATTACTGATCTGAGATGTTTAAGCCTATGAATTTAGGGCTAAATAGAAATACAAGGCTCTGAGTTTATTGTTAGGGTGTTTTCTAGGTTTTAATCAGAAATAGCTGAAGATAGTTTAATAGACAACAGTCCACATTACTTTACATTCCTAGTTGGTTTTCAAAAATGTCAAAAATCCATGGTATATGATGCTTATGTCTTAAAAGCTATGTAAAGCTTTCTATATGTTTTCAGTTAATATTGGTCACTCTTAGATTTCTGATGGGGTTGAAGACTGTTAGTCTCACAGACAGCCCAAGCTGTTTAATCTTGAGAAAGCTGATATAAATTTAAATAAATGATTTTTAGGTGACATAAAATTTAAAGCCAGGACATGAGTCAAATCTTACAATGTTCTTAAGTGTTAATTCTGACAGTCTTTTAAGATAATACAGATGAAAATGGTTCTGTTTAATTGTCAGGGATGATAAACTAGGTGTTATGTCTATCTTATAGTTTATAATTTACAAAATGGTAATAATTATGCTCAATTGATATTTAGAGAGGACCATAGAGTGGAGCAGGAGAGGACCTGAGATCACCTATCCTGATACCATGGTAGCTCTCTCACTAAGGGTATATTTCCCAAGAGACTAATTAATTTCTTTGAGACTGTTTTATTTGTAATACAGGAAGCCAAAAAGATTACCCCCTTAGACAAAAGGTAAGAGGCATCTGACAGACCAACACCAGACTCCATTGGCAGGTCTCAAGGGCATGGCAGACCACGAATTTGACCAAGGTATGTAAGGTTAAGCAGGGACCAGATGAGTCACCTGCAGGTTTTCTAGAGCAGCTCATAGAGGCATTCTGCCAATATACATACTATGAATCCAGGGGCTTGGAATATAAAGTTACTATGACAATGGCTCTTATAGACAGGGCTAGTAGAGATATCAGGAAAGAGCTTCAGAGGCTAGAGGGATTTGGAGCAGGTTGCTGAGAAGGTCTGTAGAAGGATTTAGTAGTGTAGGTTATTGAAAAAGTCTGTAGAGAGATTTAGTAGTTTGCTGAGTCAGGGAGACAGAGGAGGAGACAAAACGGAGAAAAAGAAAGAAAATGACAGAGAAGCAAGGAAGCTACAGAGAATCCTGGATATAATAGTTAAAAAAAGCAAAAAAGGTAGACAGAAAAGGACCAATGCGCATACTATAAAGAAAGAGGCCACTGAGCCAGAGTGTGCCCTAAGAAATATAAGTCAGGAGCAGGAATTTCCAGGTCTTGGGAAAAGTGCCCCCAAATGGTAAACCCAGGTGTTAGCCCTGGGTGAAGACAGTGACTAGGGGAGATGGGTTTTCTGACCACCTCCCCCAACCCAGGATAACTGTGGGAGTGAAAGAGAAACCCACTCAGTTCTTGGTGGACACAGGGGCTCAACACTCGGTCTTCCAAGCCAATGGCGCTGTTTCCAAGAAAAGATCTTGGATCCAAGAAGCCCCTGGCACCAAACTGTATTCATGGACTACCCAAAGAACAGCAGACCTAGGGATGGGATGGGTAGCCCATTCATTTAGGGTCACCCCAGACTGTTCCTACTCTCTGTTGGAGTAAGACATACTCTCCAAAATGGGGAGGGGGCAGATATGCTTCCTGCCCAACGGGCTGCAGCTTACTGGATCAAAAAGAGAGACTGACACCTGTTGAATGTTGCTATAGACTGGAGCAGTTTTCTTCATGATGGAAGCAGGTACTGCTATGGTGGATGGCACAAATGTCATCTGGGTAGAAGAATCTTTACCCGCTGGCATGTCAATGCAGAAAGTGGAGCTCGTTGCCCTCACCAAGACCTTCGAACTTGGAACCAGCAAGAAAATCAACAGCCACATGGATAACAGGTATGCCTTTGCCACAGCTCATGCGCACAGGGATATATGCCAAGAGGACTGCTCACATATGAGGAAACCAACAGGAAATCTTAGATCTCTTAGATGTCCTAACGAAGTCAGCCACTGAGTATTCACTGCCCAGGACATGCAAAGGGAAAAGACTCAATGGGCAATAGCCAGGCAGATCAAGTGGCTCCAGGAATGGATATGCAGGAGCCTATACTGATTATGGGTCTGTAAGAGACACCTATTGGGAAATGGGACAAAATTAAGGAACAGCCTCACTTAAAAAAGGACTGAGATTGCTAGCCACCCTACCAACTATTACCAAAAGAGGGTGCACACAAGAAGGGAGAACTATACTCACCAGAAAGTAAGCCAAGGACTCATTAGGCCAAATGCACAGATGGATTCATTTAGGGGATTTAAAAAAAACTGTCCTGGCAGTTAAGGGACCAAACGTATATATTTATGACTCAGGTTTTAGGCTAGAGAGATAATTAATAGAACAGTGTAAGATATGCCAACAAGTAAATGCTTATGCAGTAAAGAGTAAACAGGGCAAAAGACCTAGAAGAGAACATCCTAGAGTATATTAAGAGATTTTATAAAAGCTACGGCAGGAGAATATGGTTATCAAATATCTTATAGCATTTATAGATAATTTTATCTAGATGAGTTGAAACACGAAACAGCTGCCAAGGTTAGAAGAAATGTTTCCAAGTTTCAGAGTGCCTAAGGTAATTAGATCAGACAATGGTTCTGTTTTTTTTCTAAGGTAAGTCAGAAATTGACAAATATTGGGGACTATTTGGAAACATTATTGGATGTACTGTCCCCAGGGCTCAAGGCAGGTAGAGAGAATAAACAAAAGGCTATGAGAGACCTTAACTAAATTGACCTTGGAGACTGGCTCAGGCTGGGTGGTGCCTCTCCCCTTGTTTCTGAAGAGCCCCTACCATTTTAACCTGACCCCCCTAGAGATCCTCTTTGATACCCCAACTCCTTTGGTGTCCATGGGGCCCTCCCAGGAGGTGTCCCACTATATATGATTTACCTTAAATGCTCCAGGCATGCCAGAGACTACTCACTGATTCCAGATAGGTGATTGGATCTGTATAAGAAGGCTTCAGGAACTGTTGCTGGAACCCTGATGCAAGAAACCCTCACCAAATTGACCACAGAGACTGGTATTTATGATTAGATAGCTCTCCTACCCTTTTTGCTTCAGGCTTTTGTTCTCTAGGCTCAAGGCCCTCAAATGGGTGAGGCAGCAAGTGTGGAAGCAGCTTCGGGAGGCCTACTCAAGAGAATTCCTACATCGCTTCCAATTTGGAGATTCCACTGAGACACCACTGCACGGAAAATCTTGAGTCTTGGTAGAAAAGCCCTTATCTTGTACTCTTGACCACCCTGCTTTCTGTTTTTTTTTTTTTTTTTTAATATTTTTATTTTCTAAATTCTTTGTTTACATTCCAAATGATTTCCCCTTTCCCGGATCCCCCCCCTCACCATATGTCCCATAAACCTCTCCATCCATTCTCCGATCACCTCCCTTCTTTTTCTCTGTCCTTATATTCCCCTCCAATGCTAGGTCAATCCTTTCCAGGATCAGGAGCCTCTCCATACTTCTTTTTTTTTTTTATTGATAATTTTGTTCTTTATTCTTTTTTTTTTTTGGTTTAATTTTTTTTATTCGATATAATTTATTTACATTTCAAATGATTTCCCCTTTTCTATCCCCCCACTCCCCGAAAGTCCCGTAAGCCCCCTTCTCTTCCCCTGTCCTCCTACCCACCCCTTCCCACTTCCCCTTTCTGGTTTTGCCGAATACTGCTTCACTGAGTCTTTCCAGAACCAGGGGCCACTCCTCCTTTCTTCTTGTACCTCATTTGATGTGTGGATTATGTTTTGGGTATTCCAGTTTTCTAGGTTAATATCCACTTATTAGTGAGTGCATACCATGATTCACCTTTTGAGTCTGGGTTACCTCACTTAGTATGATGTTCTCTAGCTCCATCCATTTGCCTAAGAATTTCATGAATTCATTGTTTCTAATGGCTGAATAGTACTCCACTGTGTAGATATACCACATTTTTTTGCATCCACTCTTCTGTTGAGGGATACCTGGGTTCTTTCCAGCATCTGGCAATTATAAATAGGGCTGCTATGAACATAGTAGAGCATGTATCCTTATTACATGGTGGGGAATCCTCTGGGTATATGCCCAGGAGTGGTACAGCAGGATCTTCTGGAAGTGAGGTGCCCAGTTTTCAGAGGAACCGCCAGATTGATTTCCAGAGTGGTTGTACCAATTTGCAACCCCACCAGCAGTGGAGGAGAGTTCCTCTTTCTCCACACCCTCTCCAACACCTGCTGTCTTCTGAATTTTTAATCTTAGCCATTCTGACTGGTGTAAGATGAAATCTCAGGGTTGTTTTGATTTGCATTTCCCTAATGACTAATGAAGTTGAGCATTTTTTAAGATGCTTCTCCACCATCCGAAGTTCTTCAGGTGAGAATTCTTTGTTTAACTCTGTACCCCATTTTTTAATAGGGTTGTTCGGTTTTCTGGAGTCTAACTTCTTGAGTTCTTTATATATATTGGATATTAGCCCTCTATCTGATGTAGGATTGGTGAAGATCTTTTCCCAATTTGTTGGTTGCCGATTTGTTCTCTTGATGGTGTCCTTTGCCTTACAGAAACTTTGTAATTTTATGAGGTCCCATTTGTCAATTCTTGCTCTTAGAGCATACGCTATTGGTGTTCTGTTCAGAAACTTTCTCCCTGTACCGATGTCCTCAAGGGTCTTCCCCAGTTTCTTTTCTATTAGCTTCAGAGTGTCTGGCTTTATGTGGAGGTCCTTGATCCATTTGGATTTGAGCTTAGTACAAGGAGACAAGGATGGATCAATCTGCATTCTTCTGCATGCTGACCTCCAGTTGAACCAGCACCATTTGTTGAACTTATAAGGAATAAGATTTATAATGCCTCTTTGATAAGTTACACTGTCATACATTTGAACATAAGAATTGGCAGACAAACTTTGCAGTGTGAAATTAATGCATTTGGCATTGATTTTAAAGAGAATAGATGGTTTAAAATTGGTTTTTGCTTTCCAAAATTATAGTTATGCTCTAATATTGTAAGAGAAAATTAAGAATTACGGTAAAATTGCCAGTGTGACATTGACTGCTGTTTGTAGTCTGATGGAAGACTCACAGTTCTTAACATATTTTGTAATTAAGATGATTTCAAGAGTGATAAAAGTTAAAAACAGCTGTGACCAGTATGAGCCTGTTGCTACTTCTTCACAACTTTGTTGGTTACAGTGGTAAAAGCAAAATTTAACCCCCCAAGATGGAAAAGGAGATCTCAGTGGGAATTTATTTGATATCAAACAGGCTACTTTGACTACTAAGAAACAGCTAGTTGAATTTTTCTGGAATCCTAAATTTACAGGTTCCTTTTTTTGGCCCTCATACAATAGGGTTTGTTTACAGGCTACTGCCAAGCAGGACAGGTGGGTGTTGGTCTGGCCTTAGATAATAGGTTCAGATTAGAAGATATTTACATTTGAGTTAATGCAAAGCTCAGAGCTGCCTCAGTGGAAGCTTGTGAAGAACTGCTTTTGTCTTACAAACCTCTCCTAGGGAGTTTCTGGCCAAAAGAACAATCCTACAGACTTATCCAAGTATGGTTCAAAATACAGTTCAAATTTAAAATCTATGAAAGATTAATAAGGCTAGGTAGACTTTTTTAAGGCATTAAAATCTGGCCTGCCTACTCCATACACAATTATTACAGATTTAAAGGGTTGTTTTTTGCTTTGCAGATCCTGATACTTGTAAAAGCATTTGCTTCTAACTTTAAAAGAGCATAAGCTAACTTAAAACAAAAAACAAAAAAAAAATCCCAAAAAACAATAAAACAATTTCATTAGAAAGTTTTTCCTCAAGGAATGGCTAATAGCCTTACCTTATATGGGAAAAATGTTTTGTCTCTGCTTCAATACAAGAAGCTAGGATCTTAAATCTTTCAGTGTATATTGTTCATAGAATTTTATTACAGGCCTTTGCTCTTAACAATGAGCTTTAAAAATATTTAAGTAAATGAATTTCAAAAGTTGTTAGGATACATTAATTGGCTAAGACACTGCTTTAAGCTTGCCACAAGAAGATTTAAGCCTCTGAGGTTCTCAAGGTAGATGCAAAATAAATAGTAAGAGACATAACTTGGAGGAAGCTACTGTAAGCATTTGTCAACAGTTCACGATATGCGTTCACTGTCATTCCTTGGCAAAGGGAACATTAATGTGGAATCAGCTTTTTTCATCTTCAAGCAAAGTTTTTAAATCCTCCAATAAAGATTTGGTGTCATAATAAAATGTTGCAAGATAAAATTATAAAAATATTTGATATATTCTTTATTTACACTTCAAATGAATTCCCTTTTCCTTGATTCCCCCTCCATGCAAGTCCCATAAGCCCTCTTCCCTCCCCTTGTTCCTCCATCCACCCCTTCCCACTTCCCTGTCCCGGTATTCCCCTACACTGCTGCACTGAGCCTTTCCAGAACCAGGGGCCACTCCTTCCTTCTTCTTGGACATCATTTGATATGTGGATTGTGTCTTGGGTATTCCAAACTTCTAATCCGCTTAGCAGTGAGTGCATACCATGAGTGTTCTTTTGAGACTGGGTTACCTCACTTAGGATGATGTTCTCCAGCTCCATCCATTTGTCTAAGAATTTCATGAATTCATTGTTTCTAATGGCTGAGTAGTACTCCTTTGTGTATATATACCACATTTTTTGTATCCATTCCTCCATTGAGGGACTTCTGGGTACTTTCCAGCTTCTGGCTATTATTTTAAAAGCAATGTTTTAAGAGCCTGATAAAATGTTTGTTCCTTGTTTCAAACAGCAATCACATTGATTATTATTGATAGTTAACCTATTACATGGCAAGCCCTTTTTGGGCAAAATTAATAATTGTTACCCAAAAGATAAATTGTTACAATTGTTTCCATATTTGCTTTTATATTTCTATATATGCATCCTATAAAGAATGCATCCACTGTGGGAGTAAAGCTCATATAATTGGATCACATGATTATTCTTTTGAGTTTCCCCTTGCTTCAGCACAGATAATTGAATTGGGTGCTGTAGCTGTTATTTTTAAAATGTTAAAAATCAAGCTCTCTCTCTCTCTCTCTCTCTCTCTCTCTCTCTCTCTCTATATATATATATATATATATATATATATATATATATATATATATATATAGTGTATATATATATATACATACAATTGCTTGAAATTGTTCCTTTTTAAAATTCTACTAATTCTTAAATTTTACAATTATTTATGCAAATACAACTGAAGTTAAAAAAGATATGTTCATTAAATGTCTCTCCTCTGGACATTTGAGAGCTGATCCAGGGGCTGGAGAGATGGCTCAGCCCTTAAAGGCTAGTCTCACAACCAAAATTATAAGAGTCCATTCCCAGAAACTACATAGTGGCTCACAACCACCTGTAATGAAATGTGACATCCTCTTCTGGTGTGTCTGAAGACAGCTACAGTATACTTATATACAATAAATTAATAAATCTTAAAAAAAAGAGCTTATTCTAGATTGCCTGGACAAAACCCTTAAGGTAAGGTCAGAAAAGATTTGTATTCCAGGCAGACTATAGGCTTTACATTGGAACAATTGGCCATACAATCATATTCTTTACATCATCAAAATCGTGATGGCTTGAAAATAATTTTATATTTTTAGAAAATGTCCACATCAAATTGTAAAGACTTGTTCTTGGTGTCCTCAATTTCTACCTATACCATATGCTGGTGTTAATTCTAAAGGACTTAATTATTACAGATAAATGATAGTCATATTTCTAATTTTAGAAAATTAAAATATATGCATGCGAATATATGCATGTCTGGCAGATGAAAGACTTCTCCTTGATCCAAGTGCTGTGCCCCCAGCCTAGCTTCAGGTGAAAGCTGGTACCTACACCTATAATCCTTAGGTTTGGTCTCATTTTATCCTGGATTTCCTGGTTGTTTAGGGTCAGGAGCTTTTTGCATTTTTAATTTTCTTTGACTGTTGTATCAGTGCTTTCTATGGTATCTTCTGCATCTAAAATTCTCTATTCTATCTCTTGTATTCTGTTGTTGATTCCTGGATGCATGACTCCTGACTTCTTTCCTAGGTTTTCTATGTCCTAAGTTGTGTCCCTTTGTGATTTCATTATTGTTTCTACCTCCTTCTTTAGATCCTAGATGGCTTTGTTCAATTCCTTCACCTGTGTTGTTGTGTTTTCCCTTAGTTCTTCAAGGGCTTTTCCCTGTTTACTTATGTTCTCCTGTATTTTTTAAGGGAGTTATTTACGTCCTTTTTGAAGTCCTCCATGAAGCCCTCCATCAGCATCATGACCTGTGATTTTAAATCCAAGTTTTGCTTTTCAACCAAGTAGAAACAAAAAGAACCATACAAAGAATCAGCAAAACCAGGCACTGGTTCTTTGAGAAAATCAACATGATAGATAATCCTTTAGCCAGACTAACCAGAGGGCACAGAGACAATATCAAAATTAACAAAATCAGAAATGAAAAGGGAGAAGAACAACAGAAACTGAGGAAATTCAAAAAATTATCATATCCTACTACAAAAACCTGTATTCAACACAACTGGAAAATCTGGAAGAAATGGACAATTTCCCAGACAGATGCCAACTGCCAAAATTTAATCAGGATCAGAGAGACCATCTAAATGGTCCCATAACTTCTAAAGAAATAGAAGTGGTCATTGACAATCTCCCAACCAATGACAGCACAGAACCAGAAAGTTTTAGTGCAGAATTCTATCAGATCTTCAAAGGAGACCTAATACCAATACTTTTCAAACTATTCCACAAAATAGCAACAGAAGGAACATTACCCAACTTGTTCTATGAAGCCACAATTTCACTGATACCAAAACCACACAAAGAATTCATCTGGAACAACAAAAAACCCAGGATAGCTAAAACTATTCTCAGCAACAAAAGAAAATCTGGGGGAATCAGTATCCCTGACCTCAAGCAATACTACAGAGCAATAGTGTTAAAAACTGCATGGTATTGGTACAGTGACAGGCAGGAGGATCAATGGAACAGGATTGAAGATCCAGAAATGAACCCACACACCTATGGCCACTTGATCCTCGACAAAGAGGCTGAAAACATCCAATGGAAAAAAGATAGCCTTTTCAACAAATGGTGCTGGTTCAACTGGAGGTCAGCATGCAGAAGAATGCGAATTGATCCATCCTTGTCTCCTTGTACTAAGCTCAAATCCAAATGGATCAAGGACCTCCACATAAAGCCAGACACTCTGAAGCTAATAGAAAAGAAACTGGGGAAGACCCTTGAGGACATCGGTACAGGGAGAAAGTTTCTGAACAGAACACCAATAGCGTATGCTCTAAGAGCAAGAATTGACAAATGGGACCTCATAAAATTACAAAGTTTCTGTAAGGCAAAGGACACCATCAAGAGGACAAATCGGCAACCAACAAATTGGGAAAAGATCTTCACCAATCCTACATCAGATAGAGGGCTAATATCCAATATATATAAAGAACTCAAGAAATTAGACTCCAGAAAACCGAACAACCCTATTAAAAAATGGGGTACAGAGTTAAACAAAGAATTCTCACCTGAAGAACTTCGGATGGTGGAGAAGCATCTTAAAAAATGCTCAACTTCATTAGTCATTAGGGAAATGCAAATCAAAACAACCCTGAGATTTCATCTTACACCAGTCAGAATGGCTAAGATTAAAAATTCAGGAGACAGCAGGTGTTGGAGAGGGTGTGGAGAAAGAGGAACTCTCCTCCACTGCTGGTGGGGTTGCAAATTGGTACAACCACTCTGGAAATCAATCTGGCGGTTCCTCTGAAAACTGGGCACCTCACTTCCAGAAGATCCTGCTGTACCACTCCTGGGCATATACCCAGAGGATTCCCCACCATGTAATAAGGATACATGCTCTACTATGTTCATAGCAGCCCTATTTATAATTGCCAGATGCTGGAAAGAACCCAGGTATCCCTCAACAGAAGAGTGGATGCAAAAAATGTGGTATATCTACACAATGGAGTACTATTCAGCCATTAGAAACAATGAATTCATGAAAGTCTTAGGCAAATGGATGGAGCTAGAGAACATCATACTAAGTGAGGTAACCCTGACTCAAAAGGTAAATCATGGTATGCACTCACTAATAAGTGGATATTAACCTAGAAAACTGGAATACCCAAAACATAATCCACACATCAAATGAGGTACAAGAAGAAAGGAGGAGTGGCCTCTGGTTCTGGAAAGACTCAGTGAAGCAGTATTCGGCAAAACCAGAATGAGGAAGTGGGAAGGGGTGGGTGGGAGGACAGGGGAAGAGAAGGGGGCTTACGGGACTTTCGGGAGTGGGGGGCTAGAAAAGGGGAAATCATTTGAAATGTAAATAAATTATATCGAATAAAAAATTAAAAAACAAACAAACAAACAAACAAACAAACAAACAAAACCACACAAAGATCCAACAAAAAAGAGAACCTTAGACCAATTTCCCTTATGAATTTCGACCTGAAAATATTCAATAAAATTCTTGCCAACAAAACCCAAGAACACATTAAAATGATCATTCACCATGACCAAGTAGGCTTCATCCCAGGGATTCAGGGTTGGTTCAATATATGGCAATCCATCAATGTAATCCACTACATAAACAAACTCAAAGAAAAAAACCCACATGGTCATTTCCTTAGATGCTGACAAAGCATTTGACAAAATTCAGCATCCTTTCATGTTAAAGGTCTTGGAAAGAACAGGAATTCAAGGGCCATATCTAAACATAATAAAAGCAATATACAGCAAACCAGTAGCCAACATCAAATCATACGTAGAGCAACTTGAAGCAATCCCATTAAAATCAGGAATGAGACAAGGCTTCCCTGTTTCCATATTTATTCAATATAGTACTTCAAGTTCAAGCTAGAGCAGTTAGTAAACAAAGGAGGTCAAAGGGATACAAATTGGAAAAGAAGTCAAATTATCAGAATTTGCAGATGATATGATAGTATACTTAAGCAACCCAAAAAACCTCCACCAGAGAACTCCTAGAGCTGATAAACAACTTCAGCAAAGTGGCTGGATATAAAATTAACTCAAGCAAATCAGTAGCCTTCCTATACTCAAAGGATAAACAGGCCGAGAAAGAAATTAGGGAAATGATACCCTTCACAATAGCCACAAACAGTATAAAGTATCTTGTTGTGACTCTAACAAACAAGTGAAATATCTGTATGACAGGAACATCAAGTCTTTGAAGAAAGACATCAAAGAAGGCCTCAGAAGATGGAAAAATATTCAATGCTCTTGAATTAGCAAGATTATTATAGTTAAAATGGCCATCTTGCCAAAAGCAATATACAGATTCAATGCAATTCCCATCAAAATCCAAACTCAATTCTTCATAGAGTTAGAAAGAACAAATCTCAAATTCATCTGGAATAACAAAAACCCAGGATAGCTAAAACTATTCTCAACAGTAAAAGAACTTCTGGGGGAATCAGTATCTCTAACCTCAAGCCATACTACAGAGCAATTGTGTTAAAAACTGCATGGTATTGGTACAGCGACAGGCAAGTAGATCAATGGAATAGAATTGAAGACCCAGAAATGAACTCACACACCTATGGTCACTTGATCTTCGACAAAAGGACCTTCAACCATCCAGTGGAAAAAAGATAGCCTTTTCAATAAATGGCGCTGGTTCAACTGGAGGTCAGAATGCAGAAGAATGCAAACTGATCCATTCTTATTTCCTTGTACTAAGCTTGGAATACCCATGACACAATTCACAAATCAAATGATGCCCAAGAAGAAGAAAAGAGAGGCCCCTGGTCCTGGAAAGGCTCAGTGCAGCAGTGTAGGGGAATACCAGGACAGGGAAGCAGGAAGGGGTGGAGTGGGGAACAGGGGGTGAGAAGAGGGCTTATGGGGCTTTCAGGGAGGGGGGGGGCATCAGGAAAATGGGAATCATTTTAAATGTAAATAAAGAATATATTGAATGGAAAAAAAAGGTTCTGTAGATTGTTTTTTGGCAGGATAGAACTTTTTCTATTTTAATTTAAGTGATCCATGAGAATAGCCCATTCCTTCTTCTGATATATTCCTTAGTGAATATCTTAGTTATATGGTACTTCTATGTTTGTTTCCACATGAATATTCATAGTTTCTATTCCAGTTCATATTTTTACCAATAGAAAATGTGTCTTCTCTTGCCACCCTTCCATTTTTATTGTCTTTTGTCTTCTTAATAATAGTTATTATGGGCAGTCTGGGCATTAGATGCCAAGTAGCTTTAATTTGAATTTTCTTATGAGTAAGGATGCCAAGAATTTTTAAAGTATACATCAAATATTTTTATATTTCTTCCTTGGGTATACTCTATTCCATTTCTTAATCAATTTTCTCTTTAGTTTGCCTCTTGTTTTTTTAAAATTTCTTCTATATTACAGATACTGCTAACTTGTTCAGCAAAATTTTCTCCTATTATGCATGCTGTGTCTATATCCAGTTAGTATCTTACTTTGTTGTACAGATATATTTTTCATGAGGTCCTATTTGTCAATTGTTGAGCTTATTTATTGATCAACCAAAATTTTATTCACATTATCCTTGTCCATTCTTATATCTCAAAACATTTTCCCCACACATTTCCTTTAGCAGTTTTAGCTTGGGCTCTTATGTTAAGGTCTCCAATCTATTCTATTGATTTTGATTGGGAGGCCTATTTTCCCCTAGTATCATTTTAGTATGTGGAGAAAACTAGATATAACTACAAGAAGACCTACAGAGTCAATTATCTTCAGTCCATAGAGGCTCCCAGAGACTGAACCACCAACCAAACAGCACACGTGGTCTCAAAGCAGGCCACCAACACATAAGTAGCAGTTGAACAGCTTGATCTTTACATGAGTCGTCAAATACTTGGAGTGGAGGTTCACTCTGACACTGTTGCCTGCCTTTTGGAGCCATTTCCCCTAACTGAGCTTCCCTGTATGGCCTTAGAGAGATAGGATGCACTACTACCTGACCTGCCATGGTGGGATGATTCCCAATAGAGGAAACCCCCTTCTCTCACTATGTGCAGGGAGCATGAAGGTGACACTTAGAGGAGAAGAGGGTTGTGTTTGCAATCAGAATGTAAAAAGAATAAATAAATACATTAATTAATGATAAAAGAACTGAAAAAAAACCCAGATATATGAGGCTGAGACATGGTTAAATAAATATAAGCACTGTCTGCTCTCCCAGAGGATATAGGTTCAATTCCTAGCACACTTATGACAGCTAAAAACATCTGTAATTCCAACTTCAGGGGAGCCAATGCCTTTTTTGGTCTCTGTGAGCTCTGAATGCACATGTAGATACATATATGTAGGCAAAACACACATACTCATAAAGTAAAAATAAATAAATTCTCAAATATTAATTCAATGGTATAGCTTTGTGGGTTCATGGTTAGATCTTCTATATGGTCATGTTGATTTACATATATGTTTTATGCCAGCATTATGTTCCTTTTGTTACATGACTCTGTATTCTAACTTAAAATCAGGTATGTACAATTTATAAGTTATGTGAACATCTGAGGTGCCTATCTAGAGATGAATGGATAAAAATTTTCCTTTTCAGTGTCCAATTGTGATGGTTTGTATATGCTTGTCCCAGGGAGTGGCATGATTAGGAGGTATGACCTTGTTGGAGTAGCTGTGTCACTGTGGCCTGGACTTAAGACCCTCACCCTAGTTGCCTGGAAGTCAGTCTTCACTAGCAGCCTTCAGATGAAGATGTGGAACGATCAGGTCTGACTGAACCATGCCTGCCTAGATGCTGCCCTGCACCCTGGACTGAAATACTGAACCTGTAAGCCAGCCCCAATTAAATGTTGTCCTTATATGAGTTGCCTTGGTCGCGGTGTCCCTTCACAGCAGTAAACTCTAACTAAGACACCACTATAGAAGTTGAGTTTTATTCAACTATGAAACTGGCAAACCATGTCCTTCATGTCAAAAAACAAAACATAAAAACCAAAACAACAAAACAAAACAAAACAAAACAAAACAAAACAAACCCCCGACCAATCTGACAAAGAGGAACAAACACTGCAAATTATCTGCCGAAAAATAAGGGCTGGGTGTAAAAGTCACAATATAGGGAGGCGAAAGAAGAGAACCAGAAAGGATGATATGGTTGGATATATGATATAGTGGGATACAGTATACACGAACACATTATGCATATGCAATATCACAATGAAACCCATTATATTATACAGTTAATCCACTCTAACAACAAGAAATTAAAATGAAAACAGCTACTTTCTATGTTGTAAGCTGACCAGACTGCATAATAAAAATTTGTATGCCAAGGTGTTTTTAGTATAGATCTAATATATTTGATAATTTGAAATAATTAAGACAAATGATCTGACCAAGTTTTTTTTGGTTATTTCACTTATTTACATTTCAAATGTTATCCTCCTTCCTGGTTTCCCCTCCACAACCTCCCTACCCTTCTTCCCATCCCCCTGCTTCTATGAGTGTGTTCCCCTACCCACCTACCCATTGCCTCATGGCCCTAGCATTTCCCTATGCTGGGGCATTGAGCCTCTACAGGACCAAGGGCCTTCCCTCCCATTGATGCCAGATAAGGCCATCCTTTGCTACATATGCAGCTAGAACCATGGGTCCCTTCATGTGTATTCTTTGGTTGATGGTTTAGTCCCTGAGAGCTCTAGGGGGTCTTGTTAGTTGAAATTGATGTTCTTCCTATGGGGTTGCAAACTTCTAACTCCTCCATTGGGATCACTGTGCTCAGTCTGATGGTTGGCTGTGAGCATCCACATCTGTATTGGTCAGTCTCTGGCAGCGCTTCTCAGGGTCCTGTCAGCAAGTGCTTCTTAGCATCAGCAATGCTGTCTGGGCTCGGTGTCTGAAGATGGGATGGATCCCTAGGTGGGACAATGTTTCAATGGCCTTTCCTTCAGTTTCTGTTCCACTCTTTGTCCTTACATTTCCTTTAGACAGGAACAGTTCTGGGTTAAAATTTTTGAGATGGGTGGGTGACCCTACCAACATGGTGCCATGCCTAACCTCTGGATTTGATCTCTACAGGTTTTCTCCCCTTTGTTTGGTATTTCAAATAATGTCATCCCTTTTGGGTCCTGGGAACCTCTTGCTTTCCAGGCATCTCGGACTTTCTAGTGGCTACCTGCAGTTCCCCATCCCCACTGCTACACACCTCCATTCACTTTTCTGACCCTCTGTACTTCTCCCTTGTCTTCTCCCACACATGATCCTCCCTCCTCTCTCCCTTCCTGGTCCCTTCTTCCCTCACTTCCCCCATGGTTATTTTGTTCCCCCATCTATGTAGAACTGAAACATCCACACTTGGTCTTCCTTGTTCATGAGCTTCATATGGTCTGTGAGTTGTATTGTGGATATTCTGAAATTTCCCCCTAATATCCACTTATCAGTGAGTACATACCATGAGTGGGCACAGGAATCTCAGTGCAGCCTGGGGCACCATCCTTCTGGTTTCCATATTTACCTGGGAGTTGACCCTGTGCCATAGCCCTCTACACTCCAATCCTGCTCAGAGAAAGATTGTCTCCCAGGAGTGTTGACACACCCAAGCTCACAGGTGAGATCACCACTACTGCCCCAATACTTGGCCCAAGTGGAACCCTCCCAGGACCCAGTAGATGCAGGAACCTCAGTGCAGCTGGGGACAAGACTGTTACAAGTTTCTTCTTTTAAAATGTAGATAATATGGAATGTTTTGAATATTGTGGAATGGCAATAGTAAATGGCTTTTTACAAGTACTTCATATTCCAATTCTTTATTATTATGAGTATACTGTAGCTGTCTTTAGATGCACCACAAGAGGGTGCCAGACCTCTTTACAGATAGTTGTGAGCTACCATGTGGTTTCTGGGAACTGGACTCAGCACCTCTGGAAGAGCAGTCAGTGCTCTTAACCACTGAGCCATCAATTCTTTAAGTATGAACTTTTTGATTACATTTAAGTAATCCTCCTCTTTATCTCTAAACTATTTGTAAGTATGAGTGGTCTTTTTCTCCTGAGTACACACATAATTATATGTTAATTTTCTAAATTATTAGGATAAGTTTCACTCAGTCAGGGAATAGGTGGAATTAGGGAAACTGTGATTGCCTGTCTACGTTAACTCACAGGGAAACTTTAGTTTGTCATTGAAATCATGGTTCACTGAAGAAGAATTGCTGAAATATAACCTTGCTCAACATGCTGTTTTGATTGAAAGAGCGGTGAATAATGATTTTCTCCAGGTTCCGAGACTGCATATGATTTTATACATGAGTTAAGAAAACTCCTGTACACAACATGTGTAGTAAAATATTCTAAACTATTAGCATGCTTCTCTGGAAATGTCATGAAGCTGACCTGTAAAAATGTGTTTGCAAATACTTTTTATACATAAATGAAAACTCTAATTTACCCTCTGACTTTTCTTCCATCTGTCCTAATCTCTGGATCAGGGCCTAAGTAGTAGTGAGTTGGATCTGCCTGTTAGCATCTCTCCTGAACTCATGCCAACAGGGCTTCTCCTGCTTTGTCTAGATGGGGAGCTGGGGCAACTTTTCTGTCTGTAGCTGCTAGCAAGGAGTGGACCATGCTTTCTTATGCTCACACCATCAAGAAAGCGGATTCATGCAACCAGGGCCAGCTCTCAAGTGTGCCCTGGCAGGGGTTGGAGTCCACTCAGTAGAGTGCCGTAGGTGATAAGGACCAGGGACATTTCTCCTGCTCTCATAATGTAGAGTCAGCTTTTTCAAGCTCATGATCAGCAAGGTGCAGGGACACTCTGCCAAGTGCTGCAACCAGAAAAGGGGTAGCATCAACTCTCCTAAAGTACTCTGATGAAAGGTGGGGCCAGTTATCCAGAGTGCTATAGCTAACTAGGGCTGTCAGCAGCTCTCCCTTTCTCATGTACATGGGGCCAACTTCTCCAAGGGGACCACGTGAGAACTGGTCATAGCCAGTTCTTCACAGTGCCTTAACCTGTGACAAACTGCCAGCTCTGTGTATTCTTCTGATACCAGCATAGCCACAAACAGCACACCAGACCAGAAACAACTGTCTTTGGTGGCAACATGAGTCACAGACATTGATACAGAACCCTGATGATGCTGGGCCATAAACCCAGACATGGCTCTTAGTGGCAACATGAACCAGGACATCAGGATAGCCCCATGAAGCAGAAGAGGAAAGCATATCAAGCACCTCGACATCAACCCTGCATCTCCAGTTTCACCTCTATAACTATTGCAAAAACCATTCTCCCTTCTCTTTCTCTCGCAATATCTCTACCACATGCTTCATCATCATAATGTCTTTTGCCCATTTGAACCACATAGCAGTGGTTTCGGGCCTATGTCAAAAAGTTTTATGAATTATTTCACATTGCACATAAAACTGGAATGCTATGTAATTCTACAGGAAAAGGCATTGTAGAACACAAATACTGCATCACGAATCTCTCTTTACAAAACCAATAAAGGGGAATAGAAGGGTTAGACTATATAGGACACAACAAGTGCTATTATTTATAGTATTAGACACAGCATATTTTGAGTTACAGAGTAATGAACTTTCTTGGACAGAAAATTGCTTTTTTTTTTTTAAATTTACTCTTTTAAGTTTTATTGTCTTTTTTTATTTTTTATTCGATATATTTTTTATTTACATTTCAAATGATTTCCCCTTTTCTAGCCCCCCACTCCCCGAAAGTCCCATAAGCCCTCTTCTCTCCCCCTGTCCTTCCACCCACCCCTTCGCACTTCCCATTCTGGTTTTGCCCTATACTGCTTCACTGAGTCTTTCCAGAACAAGGGGCCACTCCTCCTTTCTTCTTGTACCTCATTTGATGCGTGGATTATATTTGGGGTATTCCAGATTTCTAGGTTAATAACCACTTATTAGTGAGTGCATACCATGAGTCACCTTTTGAGTCTGGGTTACCTCACTTAGTATGATGTTTTCTAGCTCCATCCATTTGCCTAAGAATTTCATTAATTCATTGTTTCTAATGGCTGAATAGTACTCCATTGTGTAGATATACCACATTTTTTGCATCCACTCTTCTGTTGAGGGATACCTGGGTTCTTTCCAGCATCTGGCAATTATAAATAGGGCTGCTATGAACATAGTAGAGCATGTATCCTTACTACATGGTGGGGAATCCTCTGGGTATATGCCCAGGAGTGGTATAGCAGGATCTTCTGAAAGTGAGGTGCCCAGTTTTCGGAGGAAATGCCAGACTGATTTCCAGAGTGGTTGTACCAATTTGCAACCCCACCAGCAGTGGAGGAGTGTTCCTTTTTCTCCACACCCTCTCCAACACCTGCTGTCTCCTGAATTTTTAATCTTAGCCATTCTGACTGGTGTAATGTGAAATCTCAGGGTTGTTTTGATTTGCATTTCCCTAATGACTAATGAAGTTGAGCATTTTTAAAGATGTTTCTCCACCATCCGAAGTTCTTCAGGTGAAAATTCTTTGTTTAACTCTGTACTCCATTTTTTTAATAGGGTTGTTTGGTTTTCTGGAGTCTAACTTCTTGAGTTCTTTATATATACTGGATATTAGCCCTCTATCTGATGTAGGGTTGGTGAAGATCTTTTCCCAATTTTTTGGTTGCTGATTTGCCCTTTTGATGGTGTCCTTTGCCTTACAGAAACTTTGTAATTTTATGAGGTCCCATTTGTCAATTCTTGATCTTAGAGCATAAGCTATTGTTGTTCTGTTCAGGAACTCCCCCCCCCCCCCCGTACCGGTGTCCTCAAGGGTCTTCCCCAGTTTCTTCTCTATTAGCTTCAGAGTGTCTGGCTTTATGTGGAGGTCCTTGATCCATTTGGAGTTGAGCTTAGTACAAGGCGACAAGGATGAATCAATTCCCATTCTTCTGCATGCTGACCTCCAGTTGAACCAGTACCATTTATTGAAAAGGCTATCTTTTTTCCATTGGATGTTTTCAGCCTCTTTGTTGAGGATCAAGTGGCCATAGGTGTGTGGGTTCATTTCTGGATCTTCAATCCTGTTCCATTGATCTGCCTGCCTGTCACTGTACCAATAGCATGCAGTTTTTAAGACTATTGCTCTGTAGTATTGCTTCAGGTCAGGGATACTGATTCCCCCAGAATTTCTTTTGTTGTTAAGAAGTTTTAGCTATCCTGGGTTTTTTGTTATTCCAGATGAATTTGAGAATTGCTCTTTCTAACTCTATGAAGAATTGAGTTGGGATTTTGATGGGTATTGCGTTGAATCTGTATATTCCTTTTGGCAAAATGGTCATTGTAACTATATTAATCTTGCCGATCCATGAGCATGGGAGGTTTTTCCATTTTTTGAGGTCTTCTTCCATTTTCTTCTTCAGAGTCTTGAAGTTCTTGTTTCACTTGTTTGGTAAGTGTCACCCCAAGGTACTTTATACTGTTTGTGGCTATTGTGAAAGGTGTCATTTCCCTAATTTCCTTCTCAACCTGCTTATCCTTTGAGTATAGGAAGGCTACTGATTTTCTTGAGTTGATTTTATAACCAGCCACTTTGCTGAAGTTGTTTATCACCTGTAGGAGTTCTCTACTGAAGTTTTTTTGGGTCACTTAGGTAGACTATCATATCATCTGCAAATAATAATATTTTGACTTCTTCCTTTCCAATTTGTATTCCTCTGACCTCCTATGTTGTCTAATTGCCCGAGCTAGTGCCACAAGTACAATATTGAAAAGATAAGGAGAAAGGAGGCAGCCCTGTCTAGTCCCTGATTTTAGTGGGATTGCTTCAGGTTTCTCTCCATTTGATGTGGGCTACCGGTTTGCTGTATATTGCTTTCACTATGTTTAGGTATGGGCCTTGAATTCCTGTTCTTTCCAAGACTTTAAGCATGAAAGGATGCTGAATTTTGTCAAATGCTTTTTCAGCATCCAATGAAATGACCATGTGTTTTTTTTCTTTGAGTTTGTTTATGTAGTGGATTGCATTGATGGATTTCCGTATATTGAACCAACCCTGCATCCCTGGGATAAAGCCTACTTAATCATGTTGGATGATTGTTTTTATGTGTTCTTGGATTTGGTTGGCAAGAATTTTATTGAGTATTTTTGCATCGGTTTTCATAAGGGAAATTGGTCTGAAGTTCTCTTTCTTCAGATATTTGTGTGGTTTTGGTATCAGCATAATTGTGGCTTCGTAGAAGGAATTGGGTAGTGTTCCTTCTGTTTCTATTTTGTGGAATAGTTTGAAGAGTATTGGTGTTAGGTCTTCTTTGTAGGTCTGATCGAATTCTGCACTGAAACCATCTGGTCCTGTGATTTTTTTTGGTTGGAAGGCTTTCTATGACCCCTTCTATTTCTTTAAGGATTATGATACTGTTTAGATGAACTGTTTGGTCCTGATTTATTTGGCATTTGGTATCTGTCTAGGAAATTGTCCATTTCCTCCAGATTCTCCAGTTGTGTTGAGTATAGGCTTTTGTAGTAGGATCTGATGTTTACTTGAATTTCCTCAGTTTCTGTTGTTATATCCACCTTTTTATTTCTAATTTTCTTAATTTGGATACTTTCTCTGTGCCCTTTGGTCAGTCTGGTTAAGGGTTTATTTATCTTGTTGATTTTCTCAAAGAACAAGCTCCTGGATTCATTGATTCTTTGTATTGTTCTCTTTGTTTCCACTTGATTGATTTCAGACCTGAGTTTGATGATTTCCTGTCTTCTACTCCTCCTGGGTAAATTGGCTTCTTTTTGTTCTGGGGCTTTCAGGTGTGTCATTAAGCTGCTAGTGTATGCTCTCTCCATTTTCTTTTTGGAGGCACTCAGGGCTATGAGTTTTCCTCTTAGCACTGCTTTCATTGTGTCCTAAAGATTTGGGTATGTTGTGCCTTCATTTTCATTAAATTCTAAAAAGTCTCTGATTTCTTTCTTTATTTCTTCTTTGGCCAAGGTGTCATTGAGTAGAGTATTGTTCAGCCTCCATGTGTATGTGGGCTTTCTGTTGTTTTTGTTGCTTTTGAAAACCACTCTTACTCCATAGTAATCTGATAGGAGGCATGGGATTAGTAAGATCTTCTTATATTTGTTGAGGTCTGTCTTGTGCCCAATTATATGGTCGATTTTGGAGAAGGTACCATGAGGTGCTGAGAAAAAGGTATATTCTTTTGCTTTATGGTGAAATGTTCTATAAATATCAGTCAAATCCAATCGGTCCAAAGCTTCAATTAGTTTTACATGTGTCCCTGTTTAGTTTCTGTTTTCCTGATCGGTCCATTGAGGAGAGTGGAGTGTTGAAGTCACCCACAATTATTGTGTTAGGTGCAATGTGTGCTTTGAGCTTTAGTAAGGTTTCCAAGGCCTGTTGGGCCTAGACCCTTGCTATGTTAGCCTCGGGCTATGACTGTTAGCTGACTTTGCCTGCTAGTAATCTCTGGTGTCCCATAGCTAAAATGGCCTCACACACGCCAGGCCGGGCAAATAACCTCCTGGCTGGGTTGGCACACTGATGGCCCCCAAAACAGCCCAGGGCCTGGGTGTGGGCCAATACCCATCGGGCTTAGAGCCCCGCGATGTTGGCCTCGGGTTATGTTTGTGTACCTCAGGCTGTCTGATCTCTCTGGCATCCAAGAGCCAAGATGGAAGTGAGTCTCTCATAGCTGACTGGCGGGAGGCAGATTTCTGATGTGGCTTCTGTGCGGTGAAAGGCGCTGTAAATCAGCTGCTGCTTACAGCCTAGCTGGTCAGTGATGGTCAGTGGTAGCGGGCGCAGGGCCTTTCTGCACCCTGTCACCTTGGTTCCACTGCTGATGGCCCTTCCTCTGGATGAGCCGCTGCTGCTGTTGCCACTGCCGCCTAGTTCCCCATCCCTAATATTTCCGAGCAAGGTGCTGACTCTTTGGAGGAAGACAGATTATTTGTAGTCCAGGGTGCCCCTATTATAGAGTGAGCAGAATCATGTTACCAGTGACTTCCAGTGCTGCTTAACTCTTTCCCAATTTGTGTCCAATGAACAGTTGATGCTGCTACCCAGACTTCTTGTGTTAAGTGCTTTGGATATGCTGAAATGGTGTTAAATATCCATAACTCTTAACAGACATACTTTTGTTAAGTGACAACTGCTCTGGAGTGGAATGACAGACATGTACCCAGTGTCCTATTTACTACAGGTTTGTATAGCTTATGTGTTTAAAGCATTGCTCTGGAGAAAACAAATCACTGTTCAAATTGGAATCCTGCCAGTGGCTATCACACCCCACAACCCATACTTTGAAGTTCACCAGTTATTATTTTCATTTTTGTGTCCAATACATGAAAAAGCCACTTAAGGAAGGATTTGTTTTGTCTCACAGTTCCAGGGAACAGTCTATTATGTCAAAGATGTGGTGACAGGATCATGGGGAATTTGGTTACTTTGTTTCTAGCCAAGCAGGTGATGAATGGAAAGGAGTCATTTCCCATTTACAAATAAATACCAATCCCTCTCAAACCAGACTGCTTTTATAGCAACATAATGTTTTATAAGCTCATAAAGTGATTAGATATATAACATTCTCATTATATAAAGTCTGTTGAATTAAATGGATTTGAGATTTGTAATTTTATTTTAATATATTTAATATTTTAAACTATGTATATGTGTGTGAATATGTGCATGTGAATGGAAGAACCCTACAAGACTGAAGCATCTTACCTAACCTGGAGCTGGAGTTACAGATGGTGTAATCTTACTGATGTGGATGTTGGGACTTGGATTTGGGATGAGAGAATTTTCTCCATAAGAGCAGTATGTATTCTTTTTTTTTGATGCAAAAAGTAAGAGGAATTTTACTTAATCTAGCATGCTGGGATCATCCTGTGCATGGGGAGAGAACAACCACATGCAGCAGGCTGTGCAGGCCTTTATACAGTTCTCAGGGCAGCCACCATTAGATATAATGTCATTGACAGGACAGTATTACCTTTATACTAATTGCTTGTTAGGGAATGATGTAGGTGGCCAATGGTCTCTGAATAACTCTGGGCCTCCCCTAGCTTCAGGGACTTACTTCCCTATGGTCTGAGGAATGTAATTTAGCCTCTCCTTTCTGGGAGGGGCAAGTGTTCCATGACTTTTCCAAAGTTCCTGAGCTAACCCTGTTATACCCTTCTTTGTGCATGTTTCAATCCTGAAGCAATTGCTGGCATTCTGATAACTCATATTACTGGTCTTCTGTATCTAGTTCTTGTATCTCTGCTTTAAAATCATTAGCTGTATTGTACCTATGTGCTTCTTAACAATAGCAACCAAGTGGTTCAGAATGTAGGGGCCAAGGTTCAACAATAGCAGGAGAACAATTAAGGGTCTAACAGGGTGGATATGTAGGTGGTTAAACAAGGGGGGGGTCAGTTAAAACAAGACTCAAAACAGCCCTGACTGTTTTCTCTCTTTTCTTCTTGGATAGCCCTTTCATTACCTTTGCCATTGACTCTTTAACAACCCTGGAATCATCTATATAAAAGCAGCACCACTCAGCTAAGTCAGCACATAGTCCTCCTATTCTGCAGTACTACTTTTGATAATGAAGTAAGTGATTTCAAGTGATTCTTGAAAGTGACTGATGGAAGTTTCTATTCTCTCTACATCTAAATCAATGGCTGCCCTCAGACTGTCATAATCTTCCCCTTGTAAGACCAGAGTGGAAGTCCTGGTAGCTGCTTTGCCCACCTACAGTGCCAACAGAAGGGAGACAGTGAGAGTTGCAACAGGTTTGGAGGATGGGCACATAGTATGGGGGAAGGAACCAGAATCCAAGGCTACCACCAGGCAGTCATGATCAAGGTTGAGTGATCTTGAGCTTGAGCAGATTGTCTATCTTCTGTACTGTACAGTGGGGGGTCTTTGGAGTGAGGAGTGTTTGCAAGTTTCACATGGAAAGCATACACCCAGGACACAGTACAGTCCACCTTGAGGCTTGTGGGAGTGGCTAGCAGCACCAGGAAGGGTCCATTCCATCAGGGTTCCAGTGAATACTCCCTGAAGCCTCCTTACATAGATCTAGTCACCAGTCTAGAAGTGGTGAGGAGTCCCTGGTATCCCTGGAGCATTTCAGGCAGACAGTTTGGGCCAAATCTCATGTTGTGGGATACCTCTTGGGAGAGCCCAGTGGACACCAAAGGGGTTGGGGTACCAAAGAGGATCTCAAAAGGGGTCAGCTTAAAATGGCAGGGGCTGTTCTGGACTCAGAACATGGCCAGGGGGAGGAGCAGCACGGAGCCTGAACCAGTCTCCAAGGTCAATTTAGTTAAGAGGATAAAGCAGGTCTGTTGTCTGATCCAATTACCTTGGACCAGAACCAAAAATCTGGAAAATTTCTTCTAACATCTTGTTTTTCTTTTTTTCTTTTTTATTGAATATTGTCTTCATTTACATTGCCAATGGTAAGACCTTTCCTGATATCCCTCTCCCCTAAGACCCCTCAGCCCCTCCCCCTCCTCCCCCCCCCACCTCCCCAGATATGCCTCTTAGAAAATTAGACAGTACTACCAGCGGACCCAGCTATACCACTCCTGGACATATATCCAGAAGATGCTCCTACATGTAACAGTTTTAGCTATCATGGCCGCTATTTCCTGCTTGGTGGTGAAAACTCCAACCCATCCAGAGAAAGTATCCACAAACACTAGAAGTTATTTTTAAGTATATTTTTCTGTCTTAACTTCCATAAAATCTCTCAATATACTCTAGACTGTTCTCCCCAATGTCTTTTGTCTTGATTACTCTTGGCTGCATTGGCATTCACTTGCTGGCATATCTTACACTATTTTACTATTTCTCTGGTCTAAAACCTAAGTTTCATAAATATATACTTTAGGTTCCTTAAGTGTTTGATCAAAGTTTTTATCCCCTAATTGAGTCCATCCGTACATTTGGCCTAGTAAGTCTTTTGCTTACTTTCTGGAGAATATAGTTCTCCCTTCTTGTGTGAGCCATCTTGTTTTTTCTTGGTAATAGTTGGTAGGGTAGCTAGCAATCTGATTCCTTTTTTCTTCAGCATATTCTAAATGAGGCCATCCCTTAATTTGGTCCCATTTCCCAGTGGGTATCTCTTCCAGGTCCATAACTGAGATAGGCTTCTACATAGCCACTCCTGGAGCCACTTAATCTGCCTGGTTATTGCTCACTGAGTATTTTCCCTTCTGACACCCTGGGCAGTTTCTGGCTTCATTAGGGCATATAAGAGGTCCAAGATTTCCTGTTTGTTTCCTCTGGTATGAGCAGTCCTCTTGGCATATATCCCTTTGGACATGGGCTGTGGCAAAGGCATACCTGCTTATCTGTGTGGATGTTAATTTTCTTGCTGGCTCCAAGTTCCAAGGTTTTGGTGAGGGCAATTAGCTCTGCTTTCAGTGTTGACATGCCAAAGGGGTAGAGATTCTACCCAGATGACATTTGTGCCATCCTCCACAGTAGCACCTGCTCTTCTCTGACCTTTATGGAGAAAACTGCTCCTGTCTGTAAACCAGATAGCCTCTGCTTTTGAAAGGGGTCAGTAGTAGAGGTCTCTTTTTGGGTCAGTTAGCTGTGGTCCTTTGGGCAGGAAGTGTATGTGGGCCCTAATTTTGGAGAGTATGTCTTGTCTCAACAGAGTGTAGGGACACTCTGGGGTGACCCTAAATGAATGGGCTATCCATCCCATTGCTTGGTCCCCTGTTCTTTGGGTAGTCCATGAATACATTTTAGTACCAGTCACTTTTTGGACCCAAGATCTTTTAGAAATAGGGCCTTCAGCTTGGAGGACCAATTGTTGAGCCCCTATGTTCATCAAGAATTGAGTGTGTTTCTCTTCCACTCTCAGAGTTACCCTGTGTTTGGGGAGGGGGTCTGAACTGTGTCTCTCCTAATCACTGTCTAATGCCTTTGCCATTTGGGAGCACTTTTCCCAAGGCCTGAAAATTCCTGCTCCTGACTTCCATTTGTTAGGGCACACTTGGCCCCAGTGGCCTCTCTCCTTGCAGTATGTGCACTGGTCCTTTTCTGTCTCTCTTCTCTGCTTTTCCTAACTACTGTAGCCAGGACTCTTTATAGCTTCCTTCCCTTTGCTTTTCCTTTTCTTTTCCCTCTGTTCCCTCTCCTCCTTTGTCTCCCTGTCTCAGCAAAGTGTACTAAATCCCTCAATGGCTTATCTTTTCTCTTTCTCTGCTCTTTCTTCTCCTCTGTCTCCCTGTCTTAGCAAACTGTACTAAATATCTCAATGGCTTATTCTTTTTCTCTAACCTTTGAAGCTTTTTCCTGATATCTCTACTAGCCTGGTTTATGAAAGTCATTGTACCAGTAGTTTTATATTCCTTGCATCTGGGGTCATACGGTATATATTGATGGAATGCCTCTAGATCCACTATAGAAAGGCTGTGGTCCCTATTTAACCTCACATACCTTAGCCAAATTTGTGGGTTGCCATGCGACCCCCTTGAGACCTGCCAATGAAATCTGGTGGTGGACCTACAAGTGCCCCTTACCTTTTGCCATATTAAAGTCCCAGTCAGGTCTAATCAGGGAAAGTACACTGTTCATGACAGCCTGGTCAATTGATGGTACCCCCATGTCTGAGGGGGTATTCTTTTTGGCTTCTTGTATTATAAATAAAACAGTTTCAAAGAGATTAGTCTCTTGTTAAATATGCACTTAATTTGAGAGCCACCACAATATCAGGAGAGGTGGCTCTCAGGTCTCCTCTGGCTTCTCCTTGATCCCATATGGACTGAGGATCCCAGAACCAGTGCTGGCAGCTGGCAGTGCCATGGGGGCAAGGGTAGGGAGATACAGAGAGTATTGGAGCAACAGGTCGACTGTTGAAGGGCCTTGGGGGGGATCAACTTCTTTTCAGGTCCAGATCTTTCTCTTCTCACACTTCCTTTTTCCTGAATGCCAGAACCTGTGAGGTAGGTCTTGGGAAAAGAAAGACTTTTATCTATGACGGGATAGGTAGTTCTTCCACTAGATTCTTCTAGATAACTATAAAACCTTTTTCTTCTATTGCTTTGATCATCTCCAAGTCAAAGGGCCCTAGGAGAAGGTCACTTGGAGAAGCAGAATAGCTTGCTTTTCAAGTCAGTCTAATGTCCAAACAACAATGTTGTCAGTCTAAGTCCAAGAACATAGAACAAGATACCAACAAACACAGAGAAAAACAATCAGCACACAGACAGCTCAACACTGCCATGGGCTGGCATCAAGGTTCAAGAACACTGAGAAAGACAGTCAACACACAGTTATAGACACCAGGTGCTCCTGCCCATATGGCAGGACCCAGAGAAGTCAGATTATAGCAAGACTTGGCTCCTGCAAGTACTGTACTGGTGTTCCCAGAAGGAGTAGATCCTTCCCATCTCTCTCCCGGGGCCAGAAGCATCCTTTAGTGCCCCGTGGTTTCTACTTAAGGCTTGTCTGCCATCCAAACTCAAGTGCACCAGACACCACAGGCTATCTGAGCCTCCCAGATGCTTACAAGCAAACCAAAAGTTCAGATAGGCTTACAGACTCAGACTTTGACCAACTGTGAGGCAGACAGAAAAGGCACTTGAGACCACTGATTCATTGCTCCAGTGTTCCCACAGGAGGTCAGATTCCCGGCCCATGCACTAAATGTAAGACTTGAGGAGTCTTAACTTACCAGAGACCCTCTGAGTGAACAATATGGAGATGGGAATTGATGCAAAAAGCTAGAGGAATTTTATTTAATCCAGTATGCTGGAATCGCCCTGCACATGGAGAGAGAACGACCACAGTATGTACTCTTAACCATTTGGTTATCTCACCAGTTCCTTGAGATTCATAATTCTTAAATATGTGTGCTTAATGCATGTGCTTAAATGTTGTTTGACTACATATTTACTGTTTGAAGATTTAAAAAGTATTTAGGTATCTTTGCCATATGTCCTCTAGACAGCCATTTTAATGAGATTACATGTAATTAGTGTCTGGAAATGCACAGGTCAAGTAATGCATTACTGAGTTTTCATTTTATGAGGGGCAATGCTGAAGCCTGGCTAAGAAATAGCTTGCATAAGTAATGGCTCATGTCCTTTTATGATATCTAGGTATGATTTTTCAATAGTCTATACTGGAAGGAATGAAGGAATGAAGCTTAGATGTGTGATTTGGTTGGAGTGGATATAGTTTGATATTAGTACTGGAGAAATCACCTTCAGAGAAGGTTTTCAGTGTCCAGCTTTTTCTTTTTTTTCTATTCTTTTTATTATTTTAATTGAATATTGTTTTCATTTACATTGCTAATGGTAAAACCTTTCCCAATTTCCCCACTCCCCAAAGACCCCCAACCCCTCCTCCCAACTCCTGACTCTACATATATGCCCCTCCACCCAACACACTCCCACCTCCCCTGTCGGTTTCCCTTTGTTGGGGCCTCTATTGAGCCTTTATCTAACCTAGGACCACTCCTCCCACTGATGCTCAATAAAGCATTCCTCTGCCACATTTTTGGGTGGAACCATGTGTACTCCTTGGTTGATGGTTTAGTCCCTGGGAGTCTTGGGGTGTCTGGGTGTCTGAAATCATTGTTCTTCCGATGGGACTGTAAACTCCTTCAGCTCCTCCAGACCACTCTCCAGCTCCTCCATTGGGGACCCCACACCCAGTCCAATAATTGGCTCCTAGCATCTGCCTCTGTATTTGTAAGGCTCTGGCAGGTCCCCTCCAGAGACAACTATGGCATGCTCCTATTGGTATACACTTCTTGTCATCCATAGTAGTGTTGGGGTTTGGTGACTGTTTATAGGATGAATCCCCAGGTAGGGCAGTCTCTGGGTGGCCTTTACTTCAGTCTCTGCTCCACACATTGTCTCCCTTATTGCTCCTGTGAGTATTTTGTTCTCTTTCTCAGAAGAACCAAAGCATCCTCACTTAAGTTCTTCTTCTTGAGCTTCCTGTGCTGGGTGAATTGTAACTTGTGTATTTTAAACTTTTCGGCTAATATCCACTTATTGGTGGGTGCATACCATGTATGTTCTTTTTTTTTTTTTCATTCTTTTTTTTATTCGATATAATTTATTTACATTTCAAATGATTTCCCCTTTTCTAGCCCCCCCCACTCCCCGAAAGTCCCGTAAGCCCCCTTCTCTTCCCCTGTCCTCCCTCCCACCCCTTCCCAGTTCCCCGTTCTGGTTTTGCCAAATACTGTTTCACTGAGTCTTTCCAGAACCAGGGACCACTCCTGCTTTCTTCTTGTATCTCATTTGATGTGTGGATTATGTTTTGGGTATTCCAGTTTTCTAGGTTAATAACCACTTATTAGTGAGTGCATACCATGATTCACCTTTTGAGTCTGGGTTACCTCACTTAGTATGATGTTCTCTAGCTCCATCCATTTGCCTAAGAATTTCATGAATTCATTGTTTCTAATGGCTGAATAGTACTCCATTGTGTAGATATACCACATTTTTTGTATCCACTCTTCTGTTGAGGGATACCTGGGTTCTTTCCAGCATCTGGCAATTATAAATAGGGCTGCTATGAACATAGTAGAGCATGTATCCTTATTACATGGTGGGGAATCCTCTGGGTATATGCCCAGGAGTGGTATAGCAGGATCTTCTGGAAGTGAGGTGCCCAGTTTTCGGAGGAACCGCCAGACTGCTTTCCAGAGTGGTTGTACCAATTTGCAACCCCACCAGCAGTGGAGGAGTGTTCCTCTTTCTCCGCACCCTCTCCAACACCTGTTGTCTCCTGAATTTTTAATCTTAGCCATTCTGACTGGTGTAAGATGAAATCTTAGGGTTGTTTTGATTTGCATTTCCCTAATGACTAATGAAGTTGAGCATTTTTTAAGATGCTTCTCCGCCATCCGAAGTTCTTCAGGTGAGAATTCTTTGTTTAACTCTGTACCCCATTTTTTAATAGGGTTGTTCGGTTTTCTGGAGTCTAACTTCTTGAGTTCTTTATATATATTGGATATTAGCCCTCTATCTGATGTAGGATTGGTGAAGATCTTTTCCCAATTTGTTGGTTGCCGATCTGTCCTCTTGATGGTGTCCTTTGCCTTACAGAAACTCTGTAACCTTATGAGGTCCCATTTGTCAATTCTTGCTCTTAGAGCATACGCTATTGGTGTTCTGTTCAGAAACTTTCTCCCTGTACCGATGTCCTCAAGGGTCTTCCCCAGTTTCTTTTCTATTAGCTTCAGAGTGTCTGGCTTTATGTGGAGGTCCTTGATCCATTTGGATTTGAGCTTAGTACAAGGAGACAAGGATGGATCAATTCGCATTCTTCTGCATGCTGACCTCCAGTTGAACCAGCACCATTTGTTGAAAAGGCTATGTTTTTTCCATTGGATGTTTTCAGCCTCTTTGTCGAGGATCAAGTGGCCATAGGTGTGTGGCTTCATTTCTGGATCTTCAATCCTGTTCCATTGATCCTCCTGCCTGTCACTGTACCAATACCATGCAGTTTTTAACACTATTGCTCTGTAGTATTCCTTGAGGTCAGGGATACTGATTCCCCCAGATTTTCTTTTGTTGCTGAGAATAGTTTTAGCTATCCTGGGTTTTTTGTTGTTCCAGATGAATTTGATAATTGCTCTTTCTAACTCTGTGAAGAATTGAGTTGGGATTTTGATGGGTATTGCATTGAATCTGTATAGTGCTTTAGGCAAAATGGCCATTTTAACTATATTGATTCTACCGATCCATGAGCATGGGAGGTTTTCCCATTTTTTGAGGTCTTCTTCCATTTCCTTCTTCAGAGTCTTGAAGTTCTTGTCATACAGATCTTTCGCATGTTTGGTAAGAGTCACCCCAAGATACTTTATACTGTTTGTGGCTATTGTGAAGGGGGTCATTTCCCTAATTTCTTTCTCAGCCTGCTTATCCTTTGAGTATAGGAAGGCCACTGATTTGCTTGAGTTGATTTTGTAACCTGCCACTTTGCTGAAGTTGTTTATCAGCTGTAGGAGCTCTCTAGTGGAGTTCTTTGGGTCACTTAGGTAGACGATCATGTCGTCTGCAAATAATGATAGTTTGACTTCCTCCTTTCCAATTTGTATCCCTTTGACCTCCTTATGTTGTCGAATTGCCCCAGCTAGTACCTCAAGTACAATATTGAAAAGATAAGGAGAAAGGGGGCAGCCTTGTCTGGTCCCTGATTTCAGTGGGATTGCTTCAAGTTTCTCTCCATTTAGTTTGATGCTGGCTACCGGTTTGCTGTATATTGCTTTTACTATGTTTAGGTATGGGCCTTGAATTCCTGTTCTCTCCAAGACTTTAAGCATGAAAGGATGCTGAATTTTGTCAAATGCTTTTTCAGCATCCAATGAAATGACCCTGTGGTTTTGTTCTTTGAGTTTGTTTATGTAGTGGATTGTATTGATGGATTTCCGTATATTGAACCAACCCTGCATTCCCGGGATAAAGCCTACTTGATCATGGTGGATGATCGTTTTGATGTGTTCTTGGATTCGGTTGGCAAGAATTTTATTGAGTATTTTTGCATCGATGTTCATAAGGGAAATTGGTCTGAAGTTCTCTTTCTTTGTTGGATCTTTGTGTGGCTTTGGTATCAGCGTAATTGTGGCTTCGTAGAAGGAATTGGGTAGTGTTCCTTCTGTTTCTATTTTGTGGAATAGTTTGAAGAGTATTGGTGTTAACTCTTCTTTGAAGGTCTGGTAGAATTCTGCACTGAAACCATCTGGTCCTGTGCTTTTTTTGGTTGGAAGACTTTCTATGACTCCTTCTATTTCTTTAGGCTTTATGGGACTGTTCAGATGGTCTAGTTGGTCCTGATTTAATTTTGGTATTTGGTATCTGTCAAGGAAATTGTCCATTTCCTCCAGATTCTCCAGTTGTGTTGAGTACAGTCTCTTGTAGTAGGATCTGATGATTTTTTGGATTTCCTCAGTTTCCGTAGTTATGTCTCCCTTTTCATTTCTAAGTTTGTTAATTTGGATACTTTCTCTGTGCCCTTTGGTCAGTCTGGCTAAGGGTTTATCTATCTTGTTGATTTTCTCAAAGAACCAGCTCCTGGTTTTGTTGATTTTTTGTATGGTTCTCTTTGTTTCTACTTGATTTCGGTCCTGAGTTTGATGATTTCCTGCCTTCTACTCCTCCTGGGTGAAATAGCTTCTTTTTGTTCTAGGGCTTTCAGGTGTGTCATTAAGTTGGTAATGTATGCTCTCTCCATTTTCTTTTTGGAGGCACTCAGGGCTATGAGTTTTCCTCTTAGCACTGCTTTCATTGTGTCCCATAGATTTGGGTATGTTGTGTTTTCATTTTCATTGTGTTCTAAAAAGTCTTTAATTTCTTTCTTTATTTCTTCCTTGACCAAGGAATCATTGAGTAGAGTATTGTTCAATTTCCACGTGTATGTGGGTTTTCTGTTGTTTCTGTTGCTATTGAAAACCACTTTTATTCCATAGTGATCAGATAGGAGGCATGGGATTAGTTCTATCTTCTTATATTTGTTGAGGTCTGTCTTGTGACCAATTATATGGTCGATTTTGGAGAAGGTACCATGAGGTGCTGAAAAAAAGGTATATTCTTTTGTTTTAGGATAGAATGTTCTATATATATCAGTTAAATCTAATTGGTCCAAAGCTTCAATTAGTTTCATTGTGTCCTTGCTTAGTTTCTGTTTTCCTGATCAGTCCATTGAGGAAAGTGCAGTGTTGAAGTCACCCACAATTATTGTGTTAGGTGCAATGTGTGCTTTGAGTTTTAATAAAGTTTCTTTTATGAAAGAGGGTGCCCTTGAATTTGGAGCATAGATGTTCAGGATTGAGAGTTCTTCTTGTTGTATTTTTCCTTTGACCAGCAAGAAGTGTCCCTCAGAGTCTCTTTTGATGACTTTGGGTTGAAAGTCAATTTTATCTGATATTAAAATGGCTACTCCAGCTTGTTTCCTGAGACCATTTGCTTGTAAAATTGTCTTCCAGCCTTTTACTCTAAGGTAGTGTTTGTCTTTGACCCTGAGGTGTGTTTCCTGTAAGCAGCAAAATGTAGGGTCCTGTTTACGTATCCAGTCAGTTAGTCTGTGTCTTTTTATTGGGGCATTGAGTCCATTGATGTTAAGAGATATTAAGGAATAGTGATTGTTACTTCCTATCATTTTTGACGTTATTTTTTAAATTTGATTGCTTAACTTCTTTTGGGTTTGATGAAAGGTTACTATCTTGCTTTTTTCAGGGTGAAGTTTCCCTCCTTGTATTGGTGTTGTCCTCCTATTATCCTTTTTAGGGCTGGGTTTGTGGATAGATATTGGGTGAACTTGGTTTTGTCGTGAAATATCTTAGTTTCTCCATCTATGGTGATTGAGAGTTTTGCTGGATATAGTAGTTTTGGTTGGCATTTGTGTTCTCTTAGAGTCTGCATGAGATCTGCCCAGGACCTTCTAGCCTTCATAGTCTCAGGTGAAAAGTCTGCTGTGATTCTGATAGGTCTTCCTTTATATGTTACTTGTCCTTTTTCTCTTACTGCCTTTAATATTCTTTCTTTGTTTAGAACATTTGGTGTTTTGATTATTATGTGACGGGAAGTATTTCTGTTCTGGTCCAGTCTGTTTGGAGTTCTGTAGGCTTCTTGTATATTCATGGGCATCTCTCTCTTTAGGTTAGGGAAGTTTTCTTCCATAATTTTATTGAAGATATTTGCTGGCCCTTTAAGTTGTAAATCTTCACTCTCATCTATGCCTATAATCCTTAGGTTTGGTCTTCTCATTGTGTCCTGGATTTCCTGGATATTTTGGGTTACAAGCTTTTTGCATTTTGCATTTTCTTTAACTGTTGAGTCCATGGTTTCTATGGAATCTTCAGCATCTGAGATTCTTTCTTCTATTTCTTGTATTCTGTTGTTGATATTTGCATCTCTGTCCCCTGATTTCTTCCCAAGGCTTTCTATCTCCAAAGTTGTCTCCTTTTGGGTTTTCTTAGTTGTTTCTAGTTCTGTTTTTAGATCCTGGATGGTTTTGCTTAGCTCCTTCACTTGCTTGTTTGTGCTTTCCTGTAATTCTTTAAGAGATTTTTGTGTTTTTTCTTTCATGACCTCAGTCTGTTGACCAAAGTTCTCCTGTATTTCTTTAAGAGATTTTTGTGTTTCGTCTTTCATGACCTCAGCCTGTTGACCAAAGTTCTCCTGTATTTCTTTAAGTGTTTTTTGCATTTCCTCCTTGTTGGCTTTTGTATTCTCCTGGATTTCTTTCAATGATTTTTGTGTTTCCCTTGCAAGGGCTTCTAACTTTTGATCCATTTTCTCCTGAATGTCCTTCATGTGTTCCTGTACCAGCATCATGACCAGCGATTTTAAATCCAAATCTTGTTTTACTGGTGTGATGGGGTATCCAGGACTTGCTGGTAGAGGAGAATTTGGTTCAGATGTTGCCATATTGCCTTGATTTCTGTTAGTGACGTTCCTGCGTTTGCCTTTTGCCATCTAGCTCTCACTGGTGTTACTTGGTCTTGTCAGTGCTGGACTCACCAGTGCAAGCTGCCCCTTCCCCGTTGGCCTCTGGTGCACAGCTTACACTCTGCACTGCCTGTAGACAAGGTGCTGTTGTCCAGGCTGTTCAGATCCCGAAGCAGGCACCTGAAGGCTCCCGCTGGGGCCGGCAGGATTTATTGGAGCACACCGACTTCTCCCAGCTGGCTGCCCGGAAGCCCCCACTAGCCTCTTGAGGGACCTGGAGATGTGGCGGCCACCCAGGCTGATCTGAAGCGGAGAGAGTTGACCTGAGGGCTTCTGCCTGAGGCCTTGCCCCAGATTGTGTCTGTGGGCCAGATGGAACCCGTGTGCACCCCCAGGGAGCTCCGAAGGTGTATGTTGCTGTGACCTCCCCTGTGTTCCGCTCACTCCGCTGGGCAGCCGATTTCCCCAACCGGGCTGGCGCACACTAGGTTAGCTTTGTCGCCCGGGCCCTGAGTCCAGGCAAACGCCTGGGAGGCCAAGGTCCGAGCAAAGTTCCCCTAGGGCTATGACTGTTATTTGGGTCCGCCAGGTGACCCGGATGGCGGGCGTGCGCGTCCGCGCTCCCCGAAAGCACCGGGAGAGTCTGTTGTGCTAATAACCTCCTGGGCGGGTTGACACACAGATGGCCCACCAAGCCGCCCAGTTCTTGGGGTCAGTCCTGTGCCTTTTGGGGCCTAGACCCCAGTTTTGTTAGCCTCAGGCTACGCTTGTTAGCAGTCTCTGCCCTCCCGAGCACTCTGGCTCCTGTAGGCAAAATGGCGGCGCGTGCGCCGGCCGGGGCAAAAAAAACTCCTGGCTGGGTTGGCGCCCCAATGGCCACTCGAACAGCCCAGGGCCTGGGTGCAGGCCAACGCCCGTCTGGCTCAGACCCCTGTGGTGTTGGGCCTAGGATTATGTTTGTGTACCTCAGTCTGACCGATCTCTGGAGCCCGGGATCAAGATGGAGGTGAGTCTCTCCTGACTGGCGGGAAGCCGAGTTCTGAAGTGGCTTCCATGCAGCGAAAGGCTCCGCAGAACCGCAGCTGCTTGCCGCCCGGCTGGTCAGCGAAGGTCAGTGGTCGTGGGCGCAGGGCCTAACTGGACCCTGTGTCGCCTTGGTTCCACCGCTGATGGCCCTTCAGCTGGAGCAGCCACTGCTACCGCCGCCCCCATGTATGTTGTTTTGTGATTAGGTTATCTCACTCAGGATGACACTTTCTAGTCCCATCCATTTGCCTAAGAATTTAATGGATCCATTGTTTTTAATAGCTGAATAGTAGTACTCCATTGTGTATATATACCACAGTTTCTGTATCCATTCCTCCGTTGAGGGACATCTGGGTTCTTTTTAGCTTCTGGATATTATAAATAAGGCAGCTATGAACATAGTGGAGCATGTGTCCTTATTACATGTAGGAGCATCTTCTGGGTTTATGTCCAGGAGTGGCATAGCTGCGTCTGCAGGTAGTACTATGTCTAATTTTCTGAGGAATCACCAAACTGATTTCTAGAGTGGTTTTATCAGCCTGCAATCCCACCAACAATGGAGAAGTGTTCCCTTCCCCCCACATCCTCTCCAGCATCTGCTGTTCCCTGAGTTTTTCATCTTAGTCATTCTGACTGGTGTGAGGTGTAATCTCAGTGTTGTTTTGATTTGCAATTCCCTGATAACTAAGGATGCTGAACTTTTCTTTAGGTGCTTTAGAGCCATTTGAGTTTCCTCAGTTGAGAACTCTCTGTTTAGCTCTGTACTCCATTTTTAAATAGGGTTATTCGACTCTCTGGAGACTAACTTCTTGAGTTCTTTGTATACATTGGGTATTAGCCTTATGTTGGATGTAGGGTTAGTAAAGATCTTTTCTCAATTTGTTGATTCTTGTTTTGTCCTATTGACCATCTCCTTTGCCTTACAGAAGTTTTACAGTTTTATGAGGCTCCATTTGTCGATTCTTGTTCTTAGAGCATAAGCCATTGTTGTTCAGTTCAAGAACTTTCCCCCTGTTCCCATGTGTTCAAGATTTGTCCCCACTTTCTCCTCTATAAGCTTCAGTGTGTCTGGTTTTATGTGTAGATCTTTGATCCTCTTGGACTTGAGCTTTGTACAAGGAGATAAGAATGGGTCGATTTGCATTTTTGTGCATCCAGACCTCCAGTTGATCCAGCACCATTTGTTAAAAATGCAGTCTTTTTCCCACTGGATGTTTTTAGCTCCTTTGTCAAATATCAAGTGATTATATGTCTGTGGTTTCTTTTCTGGGACTTCAATTCTATTCCATTGATCTTCCTGCCTGTCTGCATACCAATACCAAAAAGTTTTTGTCACTATTGCTCTGTAGTAGAGCTTGAGGTCAGGGAAGATGATTCCCCTTGAAGATCTTTTGTTGTGGAGAATAGTTTTTGTTATCCTGGGTTTTTTAGTTATTCCAGATGAATTTGAGAATTGCTCTTTCTTTTTTTTTAATTGTTTTTTTTTTATTCAACATATTTTTTATTTACATTTCAAATGATTTCCCCTTTTCTGGCCCCCCACTCCCAGAAAGTCACATAAGCCCCCTTCCCTCCCCCTGTTCTCCCACCCACCCCTTCCCACTCCTCTGTTCTGGTTTTGCCTTATACTGCTACACTAAGTCTTTCCAGAACCAGGGGCCACTCCTCTGTTCTTCTTGTACCTCATTTGATGTATGGATTATGTTTTGGGTATTCCAGTTTTCCAGGCTAATATCCACTTATTAGTGAGTGCATACCATGATTGATCTTTTGAGACTGGGTTACCTCACTTAGTATGATGTTCTCCAGCTCCATCCATTTGCCTAAGAATTTCATGAATTCATTGTTTCTAATGGTTGAATAGTACTCCATTGTGTATATATACCACATTTTTTGCATCCATTCTTCTGTTGAGGGATACCTGGGTTCTTTCTAGCTTCTGGATATTATAAATAGGACAGCTATGAACATAGTGGAGCATATATCCTTATTACATGCTGGGGAATCCTCTGGGTATATGCCTAGGAGTGGTATAGCAGGATCTTTTGGAAGTGACGTGCCCAGTTTTCGGAGGAACCGCCAGACTGATTTCCAGAGTGGTTGTACCAATTTGCAACCCCGCCAGCAGTGGAGGAGTGTTCCTCTTTCTCCACATCCTCGCCAACACCTGTTGTCTCCTGAGTTTTTAATCTTAGCCATTCTGACTGGTGTAAGGTGAAATCTCAGGGTTGTTTTGATTTGCATTTACCTGATGACTAATGAAGTTGAGCATTTTTTAAGATGTTTCTCCACCATCTGAAGTTCTTCAGGTGAAAAATCTTTGTTTAACTCTGTACCCCATTTTTAATAGGGTTATTTGCTTTTCTGGGGTCTAACTTCTTAGTTCTTTGTATATATTGGATATTAGCCCTCTATCTGATGTAGGAATGGTGAAGATCTTTTCCCAATTTGTTGGTTGCCGATTTGTCCTTTTGATGGTGTCCTTTGCTTTACAGAAACTTTGTAATTTTATGAGGTCCCATTTGTCAATTCTTGATCTTAGAGCATATGCTATTGGTGTTCTGTTCAGGAACTTTCCCCCTGTACTGATGTCCTCAAGGTTCTTCCCCAGTTTCCTTTCTATTAGCTTCAGAGGGTCTGGCTTTATGTTTAGGTCCTTGATCCATTTGGAGTTGAGCTTAGTACAAGGAGACAAGGATGGATCAATTCGCAGAGAATTGTTCTTTCTAGATCTATGAAGATTTAATTTGGGATTTTGATGGCCATTGCATTGAATCTGTAGATATCTTTTGGCAAGATGGCCATTTTTATTATATTGATCCTACCAGTCCATGAAGATTGGAGATCTTTCCATCTTCTGAGATCTACTTCAATTTCTTTCTTCAGTTGCTTGAAATTCTTGTCATACAGATCTTTCATTTGCTTCCTTAGGGCCACACCTAGGTATGAAATATTATTAGAAACTATTGTGAAGGGTGTCATTTCCCTAATTTCTTTCTCATCTTGTTTATCCTTTGAGTAGAGGAAGGCTACTGATTTGCTTGAGTTAATTTTATATCCAGCCACTTTTCTGAAGTTGTTTATCAGCTTTAGGAGTTCTCTGTTGCAGCTTTTGGGGTCGTTTAAGTATACTATCATATCATCTGCAGATAGTGATATTTTGACTTCTTCCTTTCCAGTTTGTATACCTTTGACCTCCTTTTCTTGTCTGATTGCTCTGGCTAGGACTTCAAGTACTATATTGAATAGATAGGGAGAGGGTGACCAGTCTTGTCTGCTCCCTGATTTTAGTGGGATTGCTTCATATTTCTCTCATTTTAACTTGACATTGGCTACTTGTTTGGAGTATATTGCTTTCACTATGTTTAGGTATGGACCTTGGATTCCTGATATCGCCAAGACTTTTATCATGAAGCAATGCTGGATTTTGTCAAAAGCCTTTTTAGTATCTAATGAAAGAAACATGTGGTTTTTTCCTTTGGTTTGTTTATGTAGTGGATTAAATAGATGGATTTCTGTATATTAAACTATCCCTGCATCTCTGTGATTAAGCCTACCTGATCGTGGTGAATTATAGTTTTGATGCATTCTTGGATTCAGTTGGCCATGATTTTCTTCAGTATTTTTGCATCAATGTTCATGAGGAAGATTGGTCTGAAATTCTCCTTCCTTGTTTGGTCTTTGGTTTGGGTATAAGCGTTATTGTGGCTTCATAGAATGAGTTGGGCAGTGTTCCCTAAGTTTCTATTTCATGGAAAAATTTGAAAAATATCAGTATTAACTCTTCTTTGAAGATCTGATAGAATTCCCCGCTAAACCCATCTGGTCCAGAGCTTTTTTTTTTTTTTTTTTTTTTTTTTTTTTTTTTTTTTTTTTTTTTTTTTTTTTAATGGGAGACTATTAATGACTGCTTCGATTTCCTCAGGACTTATGGGACTAGTTAGATGGTTTATCTGATCCTGTTTTAACATTGGCACCTGGTGTATATCTAGAAGTTGTCCATTTCATCCAGGTTTTCAAACTTTGTTGCGTATAAACTCTTGTAGTAGGATCTGATGATTTTTTGAAATTCCACAGTTTCTGTTGTTATGTCTCCCTTTTCATTTCTGATTTTATTAATTTGGATACTGTCTCTGTGCCCTCTGGTTAGTCTAGCTAAGGGTTTATCTATCTTGTTGATTTTCTCAAAGAACCAGCTCCTTGTTTTGTTGATTCTTTATATAGTTCTTTTTGTTTCTGTTTGGTTGATTTCAGACCTAAGTTTGATTATTTCTTGCCATCTTCTCTTCTTGGGCATATTTGCTTCCTTTTGTTCTAGAACTTTCAAGTGCACTATCAAGCTGTTACTGTAAGCTCTCTCCATTTTCTTTTTTTGAGGCACGCAGAGGTATGAGTTTTCCTCTGAGCACTCCTTTCATTGTGTCCCATAAATTTTGGTATGATATCTCTCTATTTTCATTAAATTCTGAAATGTCTTTAATTTCTTTCTTTATTTCTTCCTTGACCAAGCTATCATTGAGAAGAGCATTGTTCAAAGCCCATGTGTATGTGTGTCTTCCATTGCTTTTGTTTGAGCTTAAGACCAGCCTTAGGCCATGGTGATCTGATAAGATACATGGAATAATTTCAATATTTCTGTATCTGTTGAGGCCCATTTTGTGACCAATTATATGGTCAGTTTTGGAGAAGGTACTATGAGGTGCTGAGAAGAAGGTATATTCTTTTGCTTTAGGGTGGGGTGGTCTATAAATATCTGTTAGATTCATTTGGTCCATAATTTCAGTTAGTTTTACTGTATCTCTGTTTATTTCTCAATTCCATGATTTGCCCATTTTTTGAGAGTGGAGTGTTGAAGTCTCCCACTATTCTTGTGTGGGACACAATGTGGGCTTTGAGCTTTAGTAAAGTTTCTTTTATGAATGTGGGTGCTCTTGCGTTCAGAGCATAGATGTTCAAAATTGAGAGTTCATCTTAGTAGACTTCTCCTTTGACCAGTATGAAGTGTCCCTCCTTATCTTTTTTGACAACTTTTGGTTGAAAGCCTAATTATCCAATATAAGAATGGCCACTACAGCTTTTTTCGTGGGACCATTTGCTTGGAAAATTGTTTTCCAACCTTTAACTCTCAAATAGTGACTGTCTTTGTCACTGAGGTGGGTTTCTTGTATGCAGCAAAATATTGGGTCCTGTTTACGTATCCTGTCTGTTAGTCTATGCCTTTATCTAGGGGAACTGAGACCATTGATATTAAAAGATATTAAGGAAAAGTGATTGTTGCTTACTGTTATCTTCTTAGTTAAAGGCGAAATTCTGGTTGTGTAGCTATCGTCTATTTGGTTTGTTGAAAGATTCTCTTATTGCTTTTTTTATGGTGTGGTTTCCTGCCTTGTGTTGGTATTTTCCACCCATTATCCTTTGCAGAGCTGGATTTGTGGAAAGATATTGTATAAATTTGCTTTCATCATGGAATATCTTGTTTTTTCCATCTATGGTAATTGAATGTTTTGGTGGGTATAGTAGTTTGTGCTAAAATTTATGTACTCTTAGTGTCTGTATGACATTTGCCAAGGATCTTCTGGCTTTCATAGTCTCTGGTGAGAAGTCTGGGGCAATTCTGATAGTCTGCCTTTATATGTTACTTGACCTTTTTCTCTCACTGCTTTTAATATTCTTTGTTTAGTGCATTTGGTGTTTTTATTATTATGTAACGGGAAGTATTTCTACTCTGGTCCAATCTGTTTGGAGTTCTGTAGGCTTCTTGTATGTTCATTGGCATCTCTTTCTTTAGGTTAGGAAAGTTTTCATCTATAATTTTGTTGAGGATGTTTACTGGGCCTTTAACATGTAAATCCTTGCTTTCTTCTATACCTATAATCCTTAGGCTTGGTCTTATTATTGTGTCCTGGATTTCCTGGGTGTTTTGGGTTACAAGCTTTTTTTAAAAATATTTTTATTTTCTATATTCTTTGTTTACATTCCAAATGATTTCCCCTTTCCCAGATCCTCCCTCCACATATGTCCCATAAACCTTCTTCTCTCCATCCATTCTTCAATCACCCCCCTCCTTTTTTCTCTGTCTTTATATTCCCCTCCAATGCTAGATCAATCCTTTCCCGGATCAGGACCTTCTCATACTTCTTCATGGGAGTCATTTGTTATGCTATTTGTGCCTTGGGTATTCAGGGCTTCTGGGCTAATTAATATCCACTTATCAGAGATTGCATTCCATGTGTATTCTTTTGTGACTGGGTTACCTCACTTAGGATGATATTTTCCAGATCTTGCCATTTGCCTAAAAATTTTGTGAATTCATTGTTTCTAATTGCTGAGTAGTACTCCATTGTATAAATATACCACATTTTCTGTATCCATTCCTCCTTTGAGGGGCATCTGGGTTCTTTCCAGCTTCTGGCTATTATAAATAAGGCTGCTATGAACATAATGGAGCATGTGTCTTTATTGCATGCCAGGGAATCCTTTGGGTATATTCCCAGGAGAGGTATAGCAGGGTCCTCTGGAAGTGTCATGTCCAGTTTTCTGAGGAACAGCCAGACTGATTTCCAAAGTGGTTGTACCATCTTACAGCCCCAACAGCAGTGGAGGAGTGTTCCTCTTTCTCCACAACCTCGCCAACACCTGATGTCTCCTGAGTTTTTGACCTTAGCCATCTGACTAGTGTAAGGTGAAATCTCAGGGTTGTTTTGATTTGCATTTCCCTAATGACTAATGATATTGAGCACTTCTTAAGGTGCCTCTCAGCAATCTGAATTTCTTCAGGTGAAAATTCTTTGTTTAGATCTGTACCCCATTTTTTAATAGGGTTATTTGGTTCCCTGGGGTCTAACTTCTTGAGTTCTTCGTATATATTGGATATTAGCATTCTATCAGATGTAGGGTTGGTGAATATCCTATCCAAATTTGATGGTTGCTGTTTTGTCCTTTTAACAGTGTCCTTTGCCTTACAGAAACTTAGTAATTTTATGAGGTCCCATTTGTCAATTCTTGATCTTAGATCATAAGCTATTGGTGATCTGTTCAGGAACTTTTCCCCAGTGCCCATGTCCTCTAGGGTCTTCCCCAGTTTCTTTTCTATTAGTTTCAGTGTGTCTGGTTTTACATGGAGGTCCTTGATCCACTTGGAGTGAATTTTAGTACATGGAGATAAGAATGGATCAATTCGTATTCTTCTGCATACTGACCTCCAATTGAACCAGCACCATTTGTTGAAAAGACTATTTTTTTTCCACTGGATGTTTTTGGCTCCTTTGTGGAAGATCCAGTGACCATAGGTGTGTGGGTTCATTTCTGGATCTTCAATTCTGTTCCATTGGTCCACTTATCTGTCACTGTACCAATACCATGCAGTTTTTAACACTATCGCTCTGTAGTATTGCTTGAAGTCAGGGATAGTGATTCCCCCAGAATTTCTTTTGTTGTTGAGAATAGTTTTAGCTATCCTGGGTTTTTTGTTATTCCAGATGAATTTGAGAATTGCTTTTTCTAACTCTGTGAAGAACTGAGTTGGGATTTTGATGGGGATTGCATTGAATCTGTAGAGTGCTTTTGGCAAGATGGCCATTTTAACTATATTAATCCTGCCAATCCATGAGCATGGCAGATTTTTCCATTTTCTGAGGTCTTCTTCGATTTCCTTCTTCAGAGACCTGAAGTTCTTGTCATATAGATCTTTCACTTGTTTGGTTAGAGTCACACCAAGATACTTTATATTGTTTGTGCTATTTTGAAGGGTGTCATTTCCCTAACTTCTTTCTCAGCCTGCTTATACTTTGAGTATAGGAAGGCAACTGATTTGCTTGAGTTGATTTTATAACCAGCCACTTTGCTGTAGGAGTTCTCTGGTGGAGGTTTTCCGGTCACTTAAGTAGACTATCATGTCATCTGCAAATAGAGATAATTTGACTTCTTCCTTTCCAATTTGTATCCCCTTGGCCTCCTTATGTTGTCTAATTGCTCTAGATAGAACTTCAAGTACTATATTGAAAAGATATGGAGAGAGAGGACAGCCTTGTCTAGTCCCTGATTTTAGTGGGATTGCTTCAAGTTTTTATTTCTTTTTATTTCTTCTGGTGTTGTGGGACTGCTTAGTTGATCTATTTGATCCTGATTTAGTTTTGGTGTCGGATATCTGTCTAGGAAACTGTGCATTTCCTCTAGATTCTCCAGTTGCGTTTAGGTATGGGCCTTGAATTCCTGTTCTTTCCAATACTTTTAGCATGAAAGGATCCTGAATTTTGTCAAATGCCTTTTCTGCATCTAATGAGATGATCATATGGTTTTTTAGTTTGAGTTTGTTTATGTAGTAGATAGCATTGATGGATTTTCTTATATTAAACCATCCCTGCATCCCTGGAATGAAGCCTACTTGATCATGGTGGATGATCGTTTTGATGTGTTCTTAGATTCAGTTGGCAAGAATTTTATTAAGTATTTTTGCATCAATATTCATAAGAGAAATTGGCCTGAAGTTCTCTTTTTTTGTTGGATCTTTGTGTGGTTTTGGTATCAGCGTAATTGTGGCTTCATAGAATAAGTTGGGTAGAGTTCCTTCTGTTTCTATTTTGTGGAATAGTTTGAAGAGTATTGGTGTTAGGTCCTCTATGAAGGTCTGATAGAATTCTGCACTGAAGCCATCTGGTCCCGTGCGTTTTTTGGTTAGGAGACTTTCTATGACCCTTTTTTATTTCTTCTGGTGTTATGGGACTGTTTAGTTGATCTATTTGTTTCTGTTTAGTTTTGGTGTCAGATATCTGTCTAGGAAACTGTGCATTTCCTCCAGATTCTCCAGTTGTGTTGAGTATAGGCTTTTGTAGTAGGATCTAATAATTTTTTGAATTTCCTCAGTTTCTGTTGTTATATCTCCCTTTTCATTTCTAGGTTTGTGAATCTGGATACTGTCTCTGTGCCCTTTGGTTAGTCTGGCTAAGGGTTTATCTATCTTGTTGATTTTCTCATAGAACCAGCTCCTGGTTTTGTTGATTCTTTTTATGGTTCTCTTTGTTTCTACTTGATTGATTTTGGCCCTGAGTTTGATGATTTCCTACCTTCTACTCCTCCTGGGTTAAATAGCTTCTTTTTGTTCCAGGGCTTTCAGGTGTGTCATTAAGCTGTTGGTGTATGCTCTCTCCATTTTCTTTTTGGAGGCTCTCAGGGCTATGAGTTTTCCTCTTAGCACTGCTTTCATTGTGTCCCATAGATTTGGGTATGTTGTGTCTTCATTTTCACTAAGTTCTAAAAAGTGTTTAATTTCTTTCTTTATTTCTTCCTTGACCAAGGTGTCATTGAGTAGAATATTGTTTAGTTTCCACGTGCATGTGGGTTTTCTGTTGTTTTTGTTGCTATTGAAGACCACTTTTACTCCATTGTGATCTGATCGGAGGCATGGGATTATTTTGATCTTCTTATATTTGTTGAGGTCTGTCTTGTCACCAATTATATGGTCGACTTTGGAGAAGGTGCCATGAGGTGCTGAGAAAAAGGTATATTCTTTTGCTTTAGGATAGAATGTTCTATATATATCTGTTAAATCTAATTCGTCCAAAGCTTCAATTAGTTTCATTGTGTCCCTGTTCAGTTTCTGTTTTCCTGATTGGTCCATTGAGGAAAGTGCAGTGTTGAAGTCACCCACAATTATTGTTTTAGGTGCAATGTGTGCTTTGAGCTTTAATAAAGTTTCTTTTATGAATGAGTGTGCCCTTGCATTTGGAGCATAGATGTTCAGGATTGAGAGTTCTTCTTGTTGTATTTTTCCTTTGACCAGCAAGAAGTGTCCCTCAGAGTCTCTTTTGATGACTTTGGGTTGAAAGTCAATTTTATCTGATATTAGAATGGCTACTCCAGCTTGTTTCCCTAGACCATTTGCTTGTAAAATTGTCTTCCAGCTTTTACTCTAAGGTAGTGTTTGTCTTTGACCCTGAGGTGTGTTTCCTGTATGCAACAAAATGTAGGGTCCTGTTTACATATCCAGTTGGTTAGTCTATATGTTTTTATTGGGGCATTGAGTCCATTGATCTTAAGAAATATTAAGGAATAGTGATTGTTACTTCCTGTCATTTTTGATGTTATTTTTTAAATTTGATTGGTTAACTTCTTTTGGGTTTGATGAGAGAAGGTTACTATCTTGCTTTTTCCAGGGTAAAGTTTCCCTCCTTGTATTGGTGTTTTTCTTCTATTATCCTTTGTAAGGCTGGGTTTGTGGATAGATATTCGGTAAACTTGGATTTGTCATGGAGTATCTTAGTTTCTCCATCTATGGTGATTGAGAGTTTTGCTGGGTATAGTAGTTTTGGCTGGCTTTTGTGTTCTCTTAGAGTCTGCATGAGATCTGCCCAGGATCTTCTAGCTTTCATAGTCTCAGGTGAAAAGTCTGCTGTGATTCTGATAGGTCTTCCTTTAAATGTTACTTGGCTTTTTTCTCTTACTGCCTTTAATATTCTTTCTTTGTTTAGTACATTTGGTGTTTTGATTATTATATGATGGGAGGTATTTCTGCTCAGGTCCAGTCTGTTTGGAGTTCTGTAGGCTTCTTGTATATTCATGGCCATCTCTCTCTTTAGGTTAGGGAAGTTTTCTTCCATAATTTTATTGATGATATTTGCTGGCCCTTTAAGTTGTAAATCTTGACTCTCATCTATGCCTATAATCCTTAGGTTTGGTGTTCTCATGTGTCTTGGATTTCCTGGATGTTTTGGGTTACAAGCTTTTTACATTTTGCATTTTCTTTAACTGTTGAGTCCATGGTTTCTATGGTATCTTCAGCATCTGAGATTCTTTCTTCTATCTCTTGTATTGTGTTGTTGATATTTGCATCTATGTCCCCTGATTTCTTCCCAAGGTTTTCGATCTTCAAAGTTGTCTCCCTTTGAGTTTTCTTAGTAGTTTCTACTTCTGATTTTAGGTCCTGGATGGCTTTGCTTAACTCCTTCAGTTGCTTGTTTGTGCTTTCCTGTAATTCTTTAAGAGATTTTTGTGTTTCCTCTTTCCTGACCTCAGCCTGTTGACCAAAGTTCTCCTGTATTTCTTTAAGTGTTTTTTGCATTTCCTCCTTATTGGCTTTTGTGTTCTCCTGAATTTCTTTCAATGATTTTTGTGTTTCCCTTGCAAGGGCTTCTAACTTTTGATCCATTTTCTCCTGAATTTCTTTAAGCATGTCCTTCATGTGTTCCTGTACCAGCATCATGACCAGTGATTTTAAATCCAAATCTTGTTTTACTGGTCTGATGGGGTATCCAGGACATGCTGTTAAAGGAGAATTGGGTTCAGATGTTGCCATATTGCCTTGATTTCTGTTAGTGACGTTTCTGCGTTTGCCTTTTGCCATCTAATTCTCACTGGTGTTAGTTGGTCTTGTCAATGCTGGACTCACCAGTGCAAGCTGCCTCTTCCCAGGTGGCCTCTGGTGCACAGCTGACCTCCTGCACTGCCTGGAGACAGGGTTCTGTGGCCCAGGCTGTTCAGATCCTGAAGCAGACACCTGAAGGCTCCTGCTGCTGGGACCTGCTGGACTCACCAGAGCACACTGATTCTTCCTAGCCGACCTCCGGATGCCCCTCTTGCCTCCTGCAGGACTTGGAGATGTGGCTTTGCAGCCCAGGCTGTTCTGGATCCTGAAGCAGTGATCTGAGGGCTCCTGCCAGGGGCCTCAGGACTGGAACTTAAGCTCCGTGTCACTGGAGCAAGCTGTGTGCTCCCAGTGTGCTTCCGGGTGTACATCAGGTCTCCTGAACTTCCTGGAGACCGAGTGCTGTGACCCAGGCTGTTCTGATCCAGAAGCAGACACCTGAAGGCTCCTTCAGGGGCCTGCCGGACTCACCAGAGCACACTGACTTTTCCCAGCCAGCTTCCTGGATGCCCCTCCTGCCTCTTGCAGGACCTGGAGATGTGGCTTTGCAGCCCAGGCTGTTCTGGATTCCGAAGCGGCGATCTAAGGGCTCTGCCAGAGGCCTCAGCACTGGAACCTATGCTCCGTGCAGCTGGAGCAAGCTGTGTGCTCCCAGTCTGCTTCCAGGTGCATACCAGGTCTCCTGCACTTCCTGGAGACCGAGTGCTGTGGCCCAGGCTGTTCAGATCCAGAAGCAGACACCTGAAGGTTCCCGCCAATGGGACCTGCTGGGCTCACCAAAGCACACTGACTCCTCCCAGCCGACCTCTGGATGCCCCTCTTGCCTCTTGAAGGACCTGGAGATGTGGCTTTGCAGCCCAGGCTGTTCTGGATCCCGAAGCGGCGATCTGAGGGCTCCTGCCAGAGGCCTCAGGACTGGAACCTAAGCTCCGTGCTGCCAGAGCAAGCTTTTTGCATTTTGTATTTTCTTTGACTGTTGAGTCAATGTTTTCCATGGAATTTTTAGCATCTGAGATTCTTTCTTCTATCTTTTGTATTCTGTTGTTGATGCTTGCATCTATGACGCCTGAATTCTTTCCAAGCTTTTCTACCTTCAGAGATGTCTCACTTTGTGATTTCTTTATTTATTATATTTCCCGTTTTAGATCCTGCATAGTTTTCTTCAGTTCATTCACTTGTTTGTTTTTTTCCTGAAATTCTTTAAGTAATTTTTATGTTTTCCTCTTTAAGGGCTTCTACCTGTTGACCCATGTTCTCCTATGTTTCTTTTAGGGATTTTTGCGATTCCTCTTTAAGGGATTCTGTATTTTGATCCATGTTCTCCCATAATCCCCTATGGGATTTTTCTATTGCCTCTTTAAGGGCTTCTTCCTGTCGACCCATGTTTTCCTGTATTTCTTTAAGAGATTTTTCTCTTTCCTTGTCAATGGCCTCTACCTTTTCATCCATATTCTCTTACATTTCTTTAAGGGATTTTTGTGCTTCTACCTGTTGACTCATGTTCTCCTGTATTTCTTTAAGGGAGTTAGTTATTTATGTCCTTCTTGAAATCCTTCATCAGCAATATGAGATGTGATTTTATATTTAGCTTTTGCTTTTCTGATGTGATGGAGTATGCAGGAAATACTTTTGTGGGAGAACTGGGTTTTGATGGTGCCATGTTGCCTTGATCTTGCATTTGCCTTTGGCCATCTCGTTATCTCCAGTGTTAGCTGGTCTTTCTATCTCTATCTTGTCTGTCCTGCAGGTCTGTGTTTCTGTACTCCTGGGTTTCCCCTTTTCTCCAATGTCCTGCAAACAGCTGGTTCTCCAGGAAGTATCATATGATGGGGTCTCCTCTGTGGCAGACTTGACAAAGGTCAAATGCCTTGCAGGCTGCTATTTCTCAAATGTTCTGCTGCTGCCGAATTTCTAATGCCATGCTGATGCTGGTTCTGGAATGCACTGCTTCTACCAGTTCGAATGCCCTACTGGTGCCAGTTCTCGAATGACCTGCTCCTGCCTGTTCCCTAGAGAGTATCAGGAAGTAGGATCTTCCCCATGTCAGATATGGCACAGGTCTACTGCCACACCAACTCTGGTGGAGTCTATGTATCATGGAGAAAGTCATGCTTTCAGACCTGAGGCATGTGTTTCTTGGAACTTGGCCTCTCGGAGGTCCCTGGCATCCTGCTTCTGCAAGGTGTTCCAGTGCATTGACCAAATTCTGTGGATTTGGGTTCTGTGCTTTGTCTTTCTTGATCTTTATGGCAATAGTTAACATAATGCAATCTGCCCAGATCTTGATAAGGGCCCAAGGGATGTTCCAGGAAACATTCCTGATAGTGTGATCACTCCAGGGTCTACAAAGACTGATGCCAATAAACCTGATGACTGGCACCAGGTAATACCAGACTTGGGTCAAAGAAGATTCATGAACTATTTAACACAAGATCTCCAATTTTTCTAACTTTACTCAGAGTTAAGTGGAAGGAAAATGAGATATTTGGAGATGTAATGAATCAGTTATAGCAGGAAGAGTTGTTTGTGAAAAATCTAGAAATAGTGGATAGTGAGAGGATAAAAGTTCAACAGCTGTAGTGAAAACCAGGAAGGTGTGTCAGAAGTTGAGGCAAATAGTCTGGAAATTCCAACAGCTATAATATATGGTAGGAAGCATTACTTAGAGGGTGTTGGTGGGCTCCTCTAGTAAATAGGGAAACTTCACAAAGGCTCCGGACATCAATTCCACATTGGCCTGACTGGCCATAAAATAGTAATAAAATATACTAGATACAGCAAATTTGCTCAGACTATAGCTTGGCAGAATTCCAAGAATAGAGTGACCTCAAGTCTGGGTTGATTAACCATTGTCTGGGTACCAAAAGTTTCCCAAAAACATTTCCTGCTCTGTTCTTTTTAGTTTCAAGTTAAGTTATAAACATGTAACCCCCCCCCCCATCTGATCAATACCTGATGTAACCTGGTATGAAATAAAAAATTAGTTCCTGAAATCATGTGCATATATCTGAGATGCTTACAGAAGTAAAATTGCAGCAGATTCCAACCACTTTTTGGTGTGCTGTGTCTGTCTGTCACTTACCGACTCTTTACCTTCCTGAGTACTGGGAGCCTGCTTCTTCCACAGGAGGAGACCCAACTGGGTCTGGCCATGGCAGTCTACCACATCCGATGGAATGGGGCATTGGTGGTCGGGGAGGCAGGGGTAGAAGGGAGGAAAGGGGCTGGTGATCTGGAGGTTGCTGGGTAGTGAGTCCTAGAGCCACTCTGGGCCTCTCAGGGTGAGGGGTGATTCTTACCAAATGCCCTGCTCCTGCCAGTTCTCTAGAGAGTATCAGGAAGTAGGATCTTCCCTGTGTCAGATGTGGCATAGGACGACCACATCTGATGGAACAGGTCAGTGGTGGTAGAGGAGGGAGGGGTAGAAGGGAAGGAAGGGTAGTGATGATCTGGAGGTTTCTGGGTAGTGAGCCCCAGAGCCACTCTTGGCCTCTCAGGGTGAGAGGTGATTCTTACCAAATGCCTTTCTCCTGCCCAGAAACTACTTTTTCATTGCAGGTGAACAAGGGCTATAAAAATTTTATGAATAGGTTTTGTGTGTGGGGGGTGAATAAAGATCATTGGCCATGGTTAAGGGAATGAAAGGAATTCCATGTTGCTACTGGACATATCCTTATAAAACTAAAAAAAAAGTTTAGCCTGAATCTGGTCAAAGAAGAAGGTCAAGAACAGGTATGAATATGTCCTAATCTTGATAGTCTTGGGATGAGAGTTTCCTGTTTTAGAAATGTCTTAATCTCACTCTTGTTCCAGATCAGTCAGCTTCCCTTGTACCACAGCTTTCTGGCCCAACACCCAAGTGAGGCATTGAGTTGGGATTGACCCCCAGACCTGCAGACTTGTTATGCTTTTTAGCAAGTGCCTACTAAGTATGCAGGTGATGCAAGAAAGTTAGTATTCCTTGGATCAGAAGAGAGGGAGGTTCTAGAGTGCTGCTTGAGTAAAGATTGGATTACAGTTTGGAGCATGAATTGTATTGGGTATGAATGTCTTGTGTCACACTAATCATACTTGGTAGATATTTTCTCCAGACCACCATGCAATTTCTTCTGCAAGATTATGACACAGCTTTCCTGAAATGAAAACCAAATCAAAGGTATCTTTAAGAAACTTTGGTATTTGTTTGCTGCGCTTCACATCTCATTCTTTTTTTTTTTTAATTTTCTTTTGTGTTTCTTGTCTTTATTATTCTGAAGTATATCTCTTCTCTGCTAACATTCTTTTTTTCTCTTTCTTTTATTATTCGATATAATTTATTTACATTTCAAATGATTTCCCCTTTTCTAGCCCCCCCACTCCCCGAAAGTCCCGCAAGCCCCCTTCTCTTCCCCTGTCCTCCCACCCACCCCTTCCCACTTCCCCGTTCTGGTTTTGCTGAATACTGTTTCACTGAGTCTTTCCAGAACCAGGGGCCACTCCTCCTTTCTTCTTGTACCTCATTTGATGTGTGGATTATGTTTTGGGTATTCCAGTTTTCTAGGTTAATATCCACTTATTAGTGAGTGCATACCATGATTCACCTTTTGAGTCTGGGTTACCTCACTTAGTATGATATTCTCTAGCTCCATCCATTTGCCTAAGAATTTCATGAATTCATTGTTTCTAATGGCTGAATAGTACTCCATTGTGTAGATATACCACATCTTTTGCATCCACTCTTCTCTTGAGGGATACCTGGGTTCTTTCCAGCATCTGGCAATTACAAATAGGGCTGCTATGAACATAGTAGAACATGTATCCTTATTACATGGTGGGGAGTCTTCTGGGTATATGCCCAGGAGTGGTATAGCAGGATCTTCTGGAAGTGAGGTGCCCAGTTTTCGGAGGAACCGCCAGACTGATTTCCAGAGTGGTTGTACCAATTTGCAACCCCACCAGCAGTGGAGGAGTGTTCCTCTTTCTCCACACCCTCTCCAACACCTGCTGTCTCCTGAATTTTTAATCTTAGCCATTCTGACTGGTGTAAGATGAAATCTTAGGGTTGTTTTGATTTGCATTTCCCTAATGACTAATGAAGTTGAGCATTTTTTAAGATGCTTCTCCACCATCCGAAGTTCTTCAGGTGAGAATTCTTTGTTTAACTCTGTACCCCATTTTTTAATAGGGTTGTTTGGTTTTCTGGAGTCTAACTTCTTGAGTTCTTTATATATATTGGATATTAGCCCTCTATCTGATGTAGGATTGGTGAAGATCTTTTCCCAATTTGTTGGTTGCCGATTTGTCCTCTTGATGGTGTCCTTTGCCTTACAGAAACTTTGTAATTTTATGAGGTCCCATTTGTCAATTCTTGCTCTTAGAGCATACGCTATTGGTGTTCTGTTCAGAAACTTTCTCCCTGTACCGATGTCCTCAAGGGTCTTCCCCAGTTTCTTTTCTATTAGCTTCAGAGTGTCTGGCTTTATGTGGAGGTCCTTGATCCATTTGGATTTGAGCTTAGTACAGGGAGACAAGGATGGATCAATTCGCATTCTTCTGCATGCTGACCTCCAATTGAACCAGCACCATTTGTTGAAAAGGCTATCTTTTTTCCATTGGATGTTTTCAGCCTCTTTGTCGAGGATCAAGTGGCCATAGGTGTGTGGGTTCATTTCTGGATCTTCAATCCTGTTCCATTGATCCTCCTGCCTGTCACTGTACCAATACCATGCAGTTTTTAACACTATTGCTCTGTAGTATTGCTTGAGGTCAGGGATACTGATTCCCCCAGATTTTCTTTTGTTGCTGAGAATAGTTTTAGCTATCCTGGTTTTTTTGTTGTTCCAGATGAATTTGATAAATGCTCTTTCTAACTCTGTGAAGAATTGAGTTGGGATTTTGATGGGTATTGCATTGAATCTGTATAGTGCTTTAGGCAAAATGGCCATTTTAACTATATTGATTCTACCGATCCATGAGCATGGGAGGTTTTCCCATTTTTTGAGGTCTTCTTCCATTTCCTTCTTCAGAGTCTTGAAGTTCTTGTCATACAGATCTTTCACATGTTTGGTAAGAGTCACCCCAAGATACTTTATACTGTTTGTGGCTATTGTGAAGGGGGTCATTTCCCTAATTTCTTTCTCAGCCTGCTTATCCTTTGAGTATAGGAAGGCCACTGATTTGCTTGAGTTGATTTTATAACCTGCCACTTTGCTGAAGTTGTTTATCAGCTGTAGGAGCTCTCTAGTGGAGTTCTTTGGGTCACTTAGGTAGACGATCATGTCGTCTGCAAATAATGATAGTTTGACTTCTTCCTTTCGAATTTGTATCCCTTTGACCTCCTTATGTTGTCGAATTGCCCGAGCTAGTACCCCAAATACAATATTGAAAAGATAAGGAGAAAGGGGGCAGTCTTGTCTGGTCCCTGATTTCAGTGGGATTGCTTCAAGTTTCTCTCCATTTAGTTTGATGCTGGCTACCGGTTTGCTGTATATTGCTTTTACTATGTTTAGGTATGGGCCTTGAATTCCTGTTCTCTCCAAGACTTTAAGCATGAAGGGATGCTGAATTTTGTCAAATGCTTTTTCAGCATCCAATGAAATGACCATGTGGTTTTGTTCTTTGAGTTTGTTTATGTAGTGGATTGTATTGATGGATTTCCGTATATTGAACCAACCCTGCATTCCCGGGATAAAGCCTACTTGATCATGGTGGATGATCGTTTTGATGTGTTCTTGGATTCGGTTGGCAAGAATTTTATTGAGTATTTTTGCATCGATGTTCATAAGCGAAATTGGTCTGAAGTTCTCTTTCTTTGTTGGATCTTTGTGTGGCTTTGGTATCAGCGTAATTGTGGCTTCATAGAAGGAATTGGGTAGTGTTCCTTCTGTTTCTATTTTGTGGAATAGTTTGAAGAGTATTGGTGTTAACTCTTCTTTGAAGGTCTGGTAGAATTCTGCACTGAAGCCATCTGGTCCTGTGCTTTTTTTGGTTGGAAGACTTTCTATGACTCCTTCTATTTCTTTAGGCATTATGGGACTGTTTAGATGGTCTAGTTGGTCCTGATTTAATTTTGGTATTTGGTATCTGTCTAGGAAATTGTCCATTTCCTCCACATTCTCCAGTTGTGTTGAGTACAGGCTCTTGTAGTAGGATCTGATGATTTTTTGGATTTCGTCAGTTTCCGTTGTTATATCTCCCTTTTCATTTCTAAGTTTGTTAATTTGGATACTTTCTCTGTGCCCTTTGGTCAGTCTGGCTAAGGGTTTATCTATCTTGTTGATTTTCTCAAAGAACCAGCTCCTGGTATTGTTGATTTTTTGTATGGTTCTCTTTGTTTCTACTTGATTTCGGCCCTGAGTTTGATGATTTCCTGCCTTCTACTCCTCCTGGGTGAAATAGCTTCTTTTTGTTCTAGGGCTTTCAGGTGTGTCATTAAGCTGGTAATGTATGCTCTCTCCATTTTCTTTTTGGAGGCACTCAGGGCTATGAGTTTTCCTCTTAGCACTGCTTTCATTGTGTCTCATAGATTTGGGTATGTTGTGTTTTCATTTTCATTGTGTTCTAAAAAGTCTTTAATTTCTTTCTTTATTTCTTCCTTGACCAAGGTATCATTGAGTAGAGTATTGTTCAGTTTCCACGTGTATATGGGTTTTCTGTTGTTTCTGTTGCTATTGAAGACCACTTTTACTCCATAGTGATCAGATAGGAGTCATGGGATTAGTTCTATCTTCTTATATTTGTTTAGGTCTGTCTTGTGACCAATTATATGGTTGATTTTGGAGAAGGTACCATGAGGTGCTGAGAAAAAGGTATATTCTTTTGTTTTAGTATAGAATGTTCTATATATATCTGTTAAATCTAATTCGTCCAAAGCTTCAATTAGTTTCATTGTGTCCCTGTTTAGTTTCTGTTTTCCTGATCGGTCCTATGAGGAAAGTGCAGTGTTGAAGTCACCCACAATTATTGTGTTAGGTGCAATGTGTGCTTTTAGTTTTAATAAAGTTTCTTTTACGAAAGAGGGTGCCCTTGCATTTGGGGCATAGATGTTCAGGATTGACAGTTCTTCTTTTTGTATTTTTCCTTTGACCAGCAAGAAGTGTCCCTCAGGGTCTCTTTTGATGACTTTGGGTTGAAAGTCAATTTTATCTGATATTAAAATGGCTACTCCAGCTTGTTTCCTGAGACCATTTGCTTGTAAAATTGTCTTCCAGCCTTTTACTCTAAGGTAGTGTTTGTCTTTGACCCTGAGGTGTGTTTCCTGTAAGCAGCAAAATGTAGGGTCCTGTTTACGTATCCATTCAGTTAGTCTGTGTCTTTTTATTGGGGCATTAAGTCCATTGATGTTAAGAGATATTAAGGAATAGTGATTGTTACTTCCTATCATTTTTGACGTTATTTTTTAAATTTGAATGCTTAACTTCTTTTGGGTTTGATGAAAGGTTACTATCTTGCTTTTTCCAGGGTGAAGTTTCCCTCCTTGCATTGGTGTTTTCCTCCTATTATCCTTTTTAGGGCCGAGTTTGTGGATAGATATTGGGTAAACTTGGTTTTGTCATGAAATATCTTAGTTTCTCCATCTATGGTGATTGAGAGTTTTGCTGGATATAGTAGTTTTGGTTGGCATTTGTGTTCTCTTAGAGTCTGCATGAGATCTGCCCAGGACCTTCTAGCCTTCATAGTCTCAGGTGAAAAGTCTGCTGTGATTCTGATAGGTCTTCCTTTATATGTTACTTGTCCTTTTTCTCTTACTGCCTTTAGTATTCTTTCTTTGTTTAGAACATTTGGTGTTTTGATTATTATGTGACGGGAAGTATTTCTGTTCTGGTCCAGTCTGTTTGGAGTTCTGTAGGCTTCTTGTATATTCATGGGCATCTCTCTCTTTAGGTTAGGGAAGTTTTCTTCCATAATTTTATTGAAGATGTTTGCTGGCCCTTTAAGTTGTAAATCTTCACTCTCATCTATGCCTATAATCCTTAGGTTTGGTCTTCTCATTGTGTCCTGGATTTCCTGGATATTTTGGGTTACAAGCCTTTTGCATTTTGCATTTTCTTTAACTGTTGAGTCCATGGTTTCTATGGAATCTTCAGCATCTGAGATTCTTTCTTCTATCTCTTGTATTCTGTTGTTGATATTTGCATCTCTGTCCCCTGATTTCTTCCCAAGGCTTTCTATCTCCAAAGTTGTCTCCCTTTGAGTTTTCTTAGTTGTTTCTACTTCTGATTTTAGATCCTGGATGGTTTTGCTTAGCTCCTTCACTTGCATGTTTGTGTTTTCCTGTAATTCTTTAAGAGATTTTTGTGTTTCCTCTTTCATGAGCTCAGCCTGTTGACCAAAGTTCTCCTGTATTTCTTTAAGAGATTTTTGTGTTTCGTCTTTCATGACCTCAGCCTGTTGACCAAAGTTCTCCTGTATTTCTTTAAGTGTTTTTTGCATTTCCTCCTTGTTGGCTTTTGTATTCTCCTGGATTTCTTTCAATGATTTTTGTGTTTCCCTTGCAAGGGCTTCTAACTTTTGATCCATTTTGTCCTGAATTTCTTTAAGTATGTCCTTCATGTGTTCCTGTACCAGCATCATGACCAGTGATTTTAAATCCAAATCTTGTTTTCCTGGTGTGATGGGGTATCCAGGACATGTTGGTAGAGGAGAATTGGGTTCAGATGTTGCCATATTGCCTTGATTTCTGTTAGTGACGTTCCTGCGTTTGCCTTTTGCCATCTAGTTCTCACTGGTGTTAGTTTGTCTTGTCAGTGCTGGACTCACCAGTGCAAGCTGCCCCTTCCCAGTTGGCCTCTGGTGCACAGCTTACCTCCTGCACTGCTTGTAGACAGGGTGCTGCTGCCCAGGCTGTTCAGATCCCAAAGCAGGCTCCCGAAGGCTCCCGCTGGGGCCCGCTGGATTCACTGGAGCACACTGACTTCTCCCAGCTGGCCGCCCGGAAACCCAGCTAGCCACTTGCAGGACTTGGAGATGTGGTGCTGCCGCCCAGACTGATCTGGATCCGGAAGCGGAGAGAGTAGAGCTGAGGGCTTCTGCCTGAGGCCTTGCCCCAGATTGTGTCTGTGGACCAGATGGAGCCTGTGTGCACCCCCAGGGAGTGCCGACGGTGTATGCTGCTGTGACCTCCCCTGTGTTCTGCTCACTCCGCTGGGCAGCCGATCCGCCAACCGGGCTGTGGCACACAAGGTTAGCCTGGCTGCCCAGTCCCTGAGTCCAGGCAAAAGCCTGGGAGGCCAAGGTCCGAGCAAAGTTCCCCTAGGGCTATGACTGTTAATTGGGCCCGCCAGGTGACTAGGATGGCGGGCGTACGCGCCCGCGCTCCCTGAAAGCGCCGGGAGAGTCTGCTGTGCTAACAATCACCTGGGCGGGTTGACTCACAGATGGCCCACCAAGCCGCCCAGTTCTTGGGGTCAGTTCTGTGCCTTTTGGGGCTTAGACCCCTGCTTTGTTAGCCTCAGGCTATGCCTGTTACAGGTCTGCCCGCCAGAGCTCTCTGTCGTCCTGCAGGCAAAATGGCGGTGGCACGCATGCAGGCCTGGGCAAAAAACCTCCTGGCTGGGTTGGCACCCCGATGGCCCCCCGACCCGCCCAGGGCCTGGGTGCAGGCCAACGCCCGTCGGGCTCAGACCACCGCGGTGTTGGCCTCGGATTATGTTTGTGTACCTCAGTCTGTCCGATCCCTGGAGTACGGAACCAAGATGGATGCACCTCTCCTGACTGGTGGGAGGCCGAGTTCTGAAGTGGCTTCCGTGCAGGAAAGGCGCCGAACAACTGCAGCTGCTTGCCGCCCGGCTGGTCAGCGAAGGTCAGTGGTCGTGGGCGCAGGGCCTAACTGGTCCCTGTGACGCCTTGGTTCCACTGCTGATGGCCCTTCAGCTGGAGCAGCCACTGCTGCCGCCACCGCCGCCGCCGCCGCCGCCGCCCCCACATCTCATTCTTGAGTGTCATAATGGCATGTGTTTTCTGGATTTGGTGGGGGTGGGTGGGGTTGTGCCATTCTTATGCCTGGAGTAAAAGTGCATGAGAGGGTAGAGCCCAAAACACTTATCTGAAGTGACTTGAAGGGATTGTTTTGTGTCCTTAATCTTTGGCTCTTTTTATAAGGAGAGAAAAAGATGAATGGAAATCTCTAAGAAAAATAAAAGGAGAGAAAACCCAGGCAGAATAACCATATGCCTACTCACCAAAAAAATGCTCAGTGTAAAAATGGAGACACCTTGATTTTCTGAAAGATTCTGGGATTCTTAAGACAAATTGGATATTCTAGAATATGCATTCCTGTGATGGTCTCTTACCACTTCTGCCCTGGATGAAATTGCATTTGGAAAAGAAAATTATTTTTATTGAGGGAGCTTACTCTTGTTTCTGTGGTACCTAATATTGGAGCCTAATGGAGATTTTTGGGAGAGGGAATAGTCTGAGTCCAAAGCCATAGACAGAGAATCAACAAAAATTCAAAGGGAGAGGCAGACCCTTGGATAGATTTCTGTCATATAATACCATAGTTTGCCCAAATAACCTAAGGGGTTGTCTATTCACTTACTGAGCTCTGTTGAAGCCACCTGTTACCTAGCTCATCAGCGAGGGCATGCCAATATACAATAGTAGCAAAAATCATGTGAAGCCAGAATCAACACTTCTTCCAGTTCCATTTAGAATATAACATAACCTCATGAGATATGAATTTTCAGTAAGTGGTCTTTGAGATAGATACCTTTTTCTCATACCCAATGTTCCCTTCTGAGAGTGACATCTTCCTTGCTCTTTAAGTTGTTTGGATTTGACTGACATTGGTTTTATGATGAAAGATACCTTTTAAGAAGGACTCAATTCAAGTCCATTGTACTCTATAGGTTATTATGAGGAGCAACTCTGAACAACTTCATCAAGTAGTCTTAATGGAGAGTGTTTTTGAAAGGAAACATAGAAGGGTTCAAATAAACTACAGCCTATTCTTAGAGTCCTATAGCAAACAGCTCCCAAAGGTCTTCATGAATTTTACTTAAATAGAGCCCCCCCAGTTACACCATGCAGAGTTTGGAGTAAAAATTAATAATTTTACCTCACAGCTAAGGATACCATAACTAGAGAATATTACAAGTGACCAAAAGTGAGGAAACATGGACTCAGAAATGGGTTTCTTGGTGTTAATACAATTTGTCTCTCTCACTACTAGATCTCAAGCATTCCTCATAAGAAATGTATTATTTGCAGAAAGTGATTCTCAGTTTCAAGTAGGAAAGTGATGAATTCATGAATCAGGATGGGTGGAGTGGATCATGGTCCAAGGTGAAATGGCTGGTATGTTGATAGGAAGAATTTACATGCATTGGATATACGCAATAACATGGGTCATATTGATAGCTTTGGTCAGGGTAGTTAGGATTGATAGCAGGGATGTGACATGGTTATAGAGATGAGAAAGGATGCCTAAAAACAGCCCAGCAAAAATGGTTAAAAATAGCCCTAAAGGTTTTCTGTTGCTCATTTTCTTGTGAATGAAAGGAGAGTTTAATTCACTATAGAAGAGTGCAGAGCAACTGATGCTCAATAGTCTGGTATGGACAAGTCAAAAAAGAGATTTCAGGTACCCTGAGAGCATTTTTGTGGAGAAAGACTTTATTTTCCAGATGTGTAGGCCCATAACCATAATGGTAATATCTGTGACATTACATTTCTGGAGCTCTGGTCTGAGAGATGCGGGGTGCCTCAAATTCCTACTCATGGTTCTCTCCACAGCAGTGTTCATTCTCTTTGAGGCCAGGCCCAGTGATATGGCAATGCTAATGTTGAAGTGCACCCCTGTTCATCTTCTTATCATACTTAAGTGCCAGTCTTCCTACCAGGTCCAAAAACTCCTCAAAGGTGAGCCTTTCCTCCAATTTCTCCAATAATGTATTCGCAGGATCTTCTTTTATAACCTGGAAGAGAGATGGTTGATAGCATTGTCTCTCCAGAGAAGAGGACCATGGAGTTCACTGAGAGAACAGATGCTAAATACATAGACAAAGAGGCCCAGTCATGCCATTTAAGTCTAAAAGTGAAGTCCTGAGTGAAAAACTGAAGACCTTAGTTTGATGAACCATACTAAGAACATGCTAATGCTTTTCAATTTGTTCCCTGACATCCTTCAGACTTAGAGTAAACAATCTGTTCTGCAGAAGAGAGACAGACAATTATCAAGTCTCAGCATAGCCCATGTTATAGAAAATTAACATGCATTCATGGTATTTTCCTTAAGAAGACAGGAGACAGTTGGCCTTACAAAAGATGAAAGGTTTTTACAGTTGCAGAAGCTGAAAACAGAGGGGAAGGATGGAGAGGGGATATAAATCCAACCCTCACTTGGAGGCTTCTGTGCCCACTCAACACTTCCAAGTCATTTCTCCATCATTATTCCCCTGAAGACAACTAACTTATTGGATCTCATTCAGGTTTCTTACTGGGAAACATTGCGGAAAACAACCCTGCATGAACTCTTTAAATGGAAAATATTTCTAGGTGAAAATGATGTGGTAAGTTGTTTGCAAGAGATGCATGTAAGGGGGGGTTTCAAGCATAGGATGGATCTGGGTGTGTCTGAGAGTTTGCCCAAGCCTTCCTCATAATGAAAGTGGCCAGGATCTAGATGTCATGCTAGGGATTAGAATTCATAGATGAATCTAACAGAGGACAGCTCTTCTCAGAAACTTCCTTCAGACCCTCTGTGTCTGCGCTTACCCAGCAGTCTGATATTCTGAGTTCCTCATTCATGGCAAGCTTTCCATTGGGACTGGAAATATGGTAGATCTTTTAAGAACACTTGTTGTTTTGCACGGGTAATGTGCTTAGTACTTATGTTGACTCACAAATATTTGTTTTCCAGGGAGTGAGTCTAATTCCTAGGATTGCCTCCTTAGATGTTAATCACACACACACACACACACACACACACACACACACACACACACACACACGCACATGTACACACACGTACATGCACACACATACATGCACACATATATACAAGCATATTCCAGGCAAAATAATTCTATACATAAATTAGAATAAAACAAAATATCAAAAATTAAGAAGGGGGTGCTGCCCACATCACTAATACTGTCCAAAAGGAAATTTTCCATCTAGATTGTGTCTAAGGAAGGCTGGCATCTTGCTCCCAGATGTCAGAACTTACTGATTAAACTAAGACTGGGACCTGTGTGGCAATAAGCTCCACAATTACCTCTATTTCCCCATGTTCAAGAGGAAGCTACTATGTTTGAATGTGCTTCTCATATGCTCTTCATTACTGCATTTTCCACCCCACATCTCCAGCCTGAGAGAAGTCCCTTTAGTCTGCCCCAAGTTGTCAGATAGTGTTTATCCACTTCCCAGTTAATGTGTCCTTTAATAGGGATGTGACATCAGCTTAAATACTTCCATTTTATATTGGAAGGTCCATCTCTTTTACCATATCTACTCATCTTTGCATTATCTGAAGAAAACTATGAAGTCTATCATCCAGGCATTAAGGACCTTAGATTTAAGTTCATTTTTAATTTTGTGCTTCTCTGTGTTTGGTAGATGACTATGAAATTCTGTCTATAACAAAGTGCAGTCCAGGTGCACATTCCTAAGGATCACTATCTCAGTTTGAGCCCAGGAGCAAGTGAACACTGGTTGGAACTAGATGGATAGAGCTTAAACTTTCTCTCAGGTTATTGCAGATTCTAACCTCCAACTTCAGGTAGAAGTCCTACCTTGAGGATATTTGGTAATTCCTTTTCCAATGCAGTTTTGTAATGATTTTTGCTCATGGCAGGTGTATCAGGATTAAAATCAGCATAGTCCTTGAATGTGTTGATGATGAACACTATGTTTTGTTCCATCTGGGATAAATGTTGGCTCATCTTACCCTGTTTAAAGAATGGAAATGTAAAGGTTATAAGGAGGTGAATTAACAACCTGTTTTCCTGGATCTGTCTTCTGGAGCTAACAGACTAGAAGCTGAGGAGAACATCAAATAAAATGAAATACAGTGTTAATTAAGTTGGAATGAAAGCTTGTAATTCACAAATAAAAGATGAGATATGACCATCTAGACAATGTCAAAATGAAAAGAGTTTGTAGCATAAGGCTTAGAAATCATATTGAAAGCAACAAGCCAGAGTTTAAAGAAATGTTGGATAAATAATAAAAAAGAAATAAAAAAATACAAACCAGTCAACAGTGTTCAGCCACAGGAATCTGGAGCTCACTTACAAACTGAGGAACCACACAGATTGCTTGGAACAGTAGATCCAGGCCAGCATTTATAGGCAGTTCCTTGGTAGACACATGGGAGACACTCCCAGGGAAGTCTGATTCACAAGTGAATAATGCAGTGACCCTGCAAAGGACAGAGTTTGGGCAGAACCAATCTCTGTATCTATCTGTCTATCTATTTATCTGGCACAAAACAGATATGTAGTTTAGTGAGACAGAATATAAGATCTAGACAGGAATCCATGAAACTATAATATTGGCTTAATTTTTGAGATTTTATTTATTTTTGGTTCATGAGTATATACATTCTGCCAAGATACATAGCTGTGCTTCATGAGAATTCAGTGCTCACAAAGACCTAAAAAAGGCATTGGCTCCACTGAAACTCAAATTACAGATGGATTTTAGTTGCCACATGGGTGTTAAGAACTGAACACATACCTTCAGGAAAAACAGACATTGCATTATTAATTAATTATTTTTTGCCACTTCTCAGCCTAATATATCTGGGTTTTTCTCCAGTTCTTTTTTTCATTAATTAATCTTTATTCACTTTTTATCCAGATGACAGCCCCCTAACCTTTTCTCCTCCAAGTCTTCCCTTCATATTCCCTATATCTAATCACCCTCTCCTTTTCTCAGATAATGGGAGGCCCTACAACAGTACTAGCCCACCCTGGCACATCAAGTCACAGCAGGACTAGGTACATCCATTCCCTTTAAGGGCAGGCAAGGCAGCCTAGCTAGTGGAATGGGATCCAAAGGCAGGCAACAGACTTATAGATAGCCCCCTATCTAATTGTTAGGAGACACACATAAAGATCAAGCTGCACAACTGCCACATATGTTTAGGGTGCTGAGGTTCAGCCCATGAATTCTCTAGAGTTGATGGTTATGTCTCTTATGAGCCTCAATAGGCCCAGGTTAATTGACTCTGTAGGTCTTCTTGTAGATATACCTTATTCTGGCAAGCTGCTAAGAATGTTAATAGGGGAAAACAGGTGTGCTTGACAGATGGAGGCAGGAAGCTGGATATCTGTATGTAGATGAAATAAAATCGATGTTTATCTCACCTCCTGCTTAATAATCACTGTAATAGAATAAATACATTAATGTATGACCCCAAAATACAAACTTGCTAGTAAAAAGAATAGGGAAAATTCTTTGATATATGAGGATGGACAAGGACAGTTTAATAAATAAAGCCAACATTTGACAAATGCTTCCACATGAAATTAAAACAAAATACCTGTATAAAATGTATGACAATAACTGGATGAAGAAACAGCATACACAGTGGGAGAAAATTTTGCTGAATAAATTAGCAGTAGCTGTATGATAAATTTCATAAAAAACATAACCAATAACAAAAGAAACAACCCATAGAGAATATAGGCTATTAAATGGAATTAAATGTTCTCAAAAAAGGTATATAAAAATGTCTATTGTACGCTTTAAAAGTTGTTGATATCCTTAGTCATAGGAAGATGCAAATTAAAATTATTTTGTCATTGCTTCCCCAGTGTATTCATAATAGCTATCACTGAGAAGAAAATAGACAATAAATACTGAAAGGGTGGGGAGAGAAGATTCTTTCTTCACTATTGCAAATCATATGAATTGGAATTGTGAATATGAAGATTCAGGTAGAAACAATCATGTGACTCAGACATTCATTAAAGAAAATATTAGAAGATGGAACAATTTGTTCTTGCAGATCAGTTAGATTAACATAGGAGACTTTTCCCTCCTTCCAAAAGCATTATACACATTCAAATCAAACTCCATAATCAAAATGACAATACAATTGTCCTTTGAAAGGACAATTTCCAGCTTCATGTGGAAACACAGAGACTCCATCCACCATAATTAAAAGAATCCTGAACCATGAAAGAACTCCTGGAAGTCTCATTATTCCTGAATTCAAGTTACAGTACATAGCTATATTAATAAAATGTGTATTTTACTGGCATAAAACCAGACAGATGGATCAATACAATCAAATCAAAGCTGTATACACAAACACACACATCTATGGACACCTGATTTTTTTAATAAGAAGTCAGAAACCCACACTGGAACAAAAGATAACATCTTAACAAATGATGGCAGTCATGTTGGATGTCTGCATGTAGAAGAGTACAAATAGACCCATAGTTATTATGATGCACATACTGAGGCCCATGTTTGTCAAAGAGTTCAACACAAAACCAGTTACACTGAAACTCATAGAACAGAAAGTGGAGGTTGGCCTTAAATTCACTGGCACAGGCAACAACATCCTGAAGTGTTCTCTAATACCAAAGGCACTAATATCAACAATTAACCAGTGTGATAGCATGAAACCAAAAGGCTTCTCATAAGGCAAAAGACAATTTCATTTGGACAATGAGGCATGCTACAAGCAGAATGGAAAAAAAACACCAACTCCACACTTGATAGAGTATCAATAGTCAAACTACTGAAGGAAGACAAGAAGCTATATATCAAGAAAACAAATAGTCCAAAGAAAGAATGGGGGTATATATATCTACCCAGAAAAATTTCAATAGGAGAAACACAAATGGCTGAGAGATAAAGCAACTTTTAACAACCTTATCCAATAGCTAAATGCAAATAAAAACTACTTTTAGATTTCACAATCACAAAAGAACAAATATGGTATGCACTCACTGATAAGTGGATACTGGCCAAGAAGCTTGTAATACCCAAGACATATTTTCACATATCAAATGATTCCCAAGAGGGAGGAAGAACAAAGTATGGATACTCTGGTCCTTCATAGAAGTAGGAACAAAATACCCACAGAAGGAGAAACAGAGACAATGTGTGGAGCAGAGTCTGAGGGAAAGACCATCCAGAGACTGCCCCACCTAGGGATCCATCCCATATACAGTTACAAAACCTAGACAATATTATCAATTCCCACAAGTGCTGGCTGACTGGAGCTGGATATAGCTGTAACCTGGGAGACTCTGTTAGTGTGTGAGAAATACAGAGGGGTACACTCTCAGTCAGCCATTGAACTGAGCACAGGGTCCCAATAGAGGAGCTAGAGAAAGGACCCAAGGAGCTGAAGGGCTTTGCAGCATCATAGGAGGAACAAGAATATGAACCACCCAGTACTCCCAGGGACAAAATCATCAACCAAAGAGTACATATGGAGTTACCCACGGCTTCAGATGCATAGGCAGCAGAGGATTGCCTTGTGAGACACAAAAGGGAGGAGAGGCCCTTGGTCCTGGAAAGGCTTGATGCTGTAGTGTAGAGGAATACCAGGACAGGGAAGTGCTAGAGGGTTGATTGGGGAACATGGGGAGAGGAGATGTCTTATGGGATTTTTTTGGGGGGGGATTGAACCAGGAAAAGGGACAACATTTGAAATTTAAATGAAGAATATATCTAATAAAAAAGGTAAAAAAGAATAATAATGAAAACATTTCATCAAAGACTGAGTATCCATAAATATGAATACATAAAAACTGTGATGAAAATGTTTATTTTCATACAAGCTATAAATTTGATCTGTTAATCTTCTCTGAACTGAAGTTATTAAAATGCTGACTTGGCAAATGAGAAAACTTAACAAAAAAAAAGAAAAATTTTCAATAGTTATTGATATATGCCTTGTCTACTGTGCAAGAACTTTGAGAGTTTTAAAGCTATCTTTCTGTTGTTGATTACTGATTTTATTATATTTTGGTCTAAAATCTAATTTTTATCATTTTGAATTTGCTAAGGCATGGGTTATGATTTCATAGTATGCTCTTCCTTTCAAATGTTTTCTACAAACTCATGAAGGATTTGTCTATGATTTCTTAATTGTTCTTTGATGTCAATCATTCATTTTACTGTCAGTTATACTCAGTATTAATTCACTTGAATCATTAAATTGTACCATTGATAATTTTTCTTCCTAATCTATTTACTTCTTACAGAGAAGCATTTTAGATTCATCAACTAAAACAATGACTTTACCCATTGTCCCTTGCAGGTTTGCTCCATATATTTGATACTTTGTTTTTTGAATATATGGATACCGAATTTTGTTGTATCTCTTGGAGAACTGACCACATTATACTTTTGTCCCTCTTTATACCTGATAACTGTTTTCATTGTGAATTTCTGCTATCTCAAATTAGCATGAGACACTAGTTTTTGTATGTTTTATACTTAAATTGAGTGTCTCATGCATGAGATTTCAAACTATACCTCTAAGAATGGCTATGGAGAATAGGGAAAAAGACATATCACGCTGTTGGTTTTATGGAGCAAGGGAAATATTCTTCCATTACTGGTGGTAAGGTACAAACTTGTACAGATAATATAATAGAAATTTTCTATCTCAAGATGCAGCTATTGTATTCACAGGGATCTAGCCAAAGGTTGTTTCATTGTACAAGGATACTTGCTCAACCATATTTATTCTGGCTTTATTTATTACTGACAGAAAATGGAAACAACCTAGATGTGTTTCAGAAGAAGAATAGATCAAAATGTGGTACTTTTTTACAATGGTGTATTAATCAGCTATTAAATATGATGACATGAAATTTGCTGAAAAAATGAATAGAACTTCAAATATCAGCCAACCAACCAACCAACCAACCAAGCAAGCAACCACCCACCTACCCACCCAACCAACAAATTCATCCTGAGTCAAGTATCCTAGAGCCAGAATGACAAATTTGGTATGTATTAACTCACAGAGGGTAAGAGACTCTTTAAGTCTATTTAGGTGTAATAAAAGTATCCTTGGGATCCATGGATTCAGAGGCTGCATAAATGAGGCCTCTATTACTTTTAAGTGAAACTGTCCTAACTGCTTTCCTCAACCAAAAAAGAAAGAAAGCAAAAAAAGAAAGAAAAGATAACCTGGAAGGTAAAGCGGACTGGGATAGGAGAGCTGGTCAGGTGGTGGGGGGCTGGTGAAGGTGGGGGGAGAGGGGAACCTGATCTGGTATTTAGTTAGGGAAAAGGACTGAAACCCTGAGGACCAGCAAAAACAATGGAATCAGGCACCCTTAGGAGATAGGAGGTTGGGGGGTCCCTCCAGAATGCACCAGAGACCTGGGAGGTGAAAGACTCTCAGGACTCAAAGGGAGAGTGACCTTAGATGAAATGCTTGACAGTAGAGAGAGTGAACTTATAAAGCCCACTTCTATCAGGAAGACAGGACATCAAATGAGGAAGGGGGGGCACCCCAGAGTCACAACTCTGACCCATAATTGTTCCTGTCTGAAAGAGTTACAGTGATGGAAATGAGAGAAGCTTGAAAAAAGAAGGTCCAGTGACAGGCCCAAAGTGGGATCCAGCTCAAGGAGAGGTCCCAAGGCCTAGCACTATTGCTGAGGCTATGGAACACTCACAAAATGGGATTTAGCATGACCATACTCCAGAAGACCCAACAAATAGCTGAAAGAGTCAGTTGCAGACATTTGCACCCAACCAATAGACAGAAGCAGCTGACACCTGTTGTTGAATTACTGAATGTTGAAAGAAGCTGAGCAGAAGGGTGAGCCTGTAGGAGGACCAGAAGTCTCAATTAATCTGGACCCCAAGATCTCTCAAACACTGGGCCACCAACCAGGCAGCATACACCCGCTGATATGAGACCCCCAGCACACATACAGTAGAGGACTGCTGGGTTTGTGTTCATTCAGAGATGATATGCCTAACCCTCAAGAGACTGGAGGCCTGAGGAAGTTTAGAGGTCAGGTGGGATTGGGAGTGGGGACATCTTTGTGGAGTCTGGGGGTATGGAGGAGATATCAGATGTGGAACAGACAGAGGGTAGACAGGGGAGGGGGAAATAAAATATGGAGTGTAAAAAAATTTAAAAATTAAAATCATACACTAAAAAAACAATACAAAACAACAAAAAAGTTTTACTTGTGGCAAGATGAGTATTACCAAAAGGGATTAATATGGAATTAAGAAAAAAAAGCACTTATAAAATGACACATTCACCTGTAGTATGGATCTGATTTAAAAAAAAAAAACATTGGTCTAATCAATGTTCTTAATTTGAAAAACAAGTCACACCTTTAACTGGTTTGGGAAACTGAGCTATGATCCTCTCCCCTGGGCATTGCCCAACAATGCTGACATATCATCCTGAGTGAGGCAACCCAGTCACAAAAGAACACACATGGTATGCACTTACTCATAAGTGGATATTAGCTAACAGCTCTGAATACCCAAGATACAATTCACAGACCACATGAAATTCAAGTAGGAAGACCAAAGTGTGGTTGCTTCTTAGAAGGGATAATGAAATACTCACAGAAGGAAATACAGAGACAAAGTCTGGAGCAGAGACTGAAGGAAAGGCCATCCAGTGACTGCCCCACCTGGGGATCTATCCCATATACTGCCAGCAAACTCAGACACTAATGTGGATGCCAACAAGTGATTGCTAACAGGAACCTGATATAGCTGTCTCCTGATAGGCTCTGCCAGTACCTGAGAAATACAGAGGTGGGTGCTCTCAGACAACCATTGGACTGAGCACAAGGTCCCCAATGGAAGAACTACTGAAGTAACTGAAGGAGATTTCAGCTCCACAGGAGAAACACCATGAACCAACTAGTATCCCCAGATCTCCCAGGGACTAAACTACCAACCAAATAGTACATATGGAGTGACCCATGGCTCCAGCTGCATATGTAGCAGAGGATGGCCTTGTTGGACATCAAAAGGAGGAGAGGACCTTGGCCCTGAGAAGGCTTGATGTCCTAGTATAGGGAAATATCAGGACAGGGAAGTAGGAGTGGGTTGGTTGGTAAGCATGGGGGAGAGGAATAGGATAGGGTGTTTTTGAGGGGAAACCAGGAAAGAGGATAACATTTGAAATGTAAATAAACAAAATATCTAATAAAAAATGATGCACAGAAAAAAGAAAACTCTTGTACCTAAGACATGCAATAAAATATTCTCAACTTTTACCAATTCTCAATATTATCAATCTTCTCTAGCACATTAGAAATGGCATGAAACTGACATGTAACATCTCTTTGGGAATATTTTACACACATAGATGAAAATGAAACCTGTTGTTTTGTTCAAGTAATATATGCCAATGAGATATAAAATTGCTTTAGGAAAACATTTATTCATTGAGAAATTTCAGTTTTTCTTGATAAACTTAATTTTAACCCTTCTGAAAATTGTTTCCACTTTTGAACCATACTTAATTGATTCTCTTGTAAATTTTCCATTTCCTGTATTATTAATGCTTGTTTATTTTTCACAGATGCAAAAAAAGAATCTCCAGGATGATACAAGGGAGCCAATCAAGCTGTCTTTGGTTCTCATTTTTTTTGTTCTTTTCAAGACAGGGTTTCTCTGTGTAGCCCTGAACTCACTCTATAGACCAGGCTGGCCTCGAACTCAGAAATCCGCCTGCCTCTGCCTCCCAAGTGCTGGGATTAAAGGCATGCGCCACCACGCCCGGCTTTTGGTTCTCATTTTTGCTCAGCCATGCAGAATAATTAGCATTCATAAAGTTCCTAGGGCCATTTCCTTCAGGGATTCATAAAAAAAAGAAATGATCTCTGATGAATAGATTATTAGTATAAGCTGGAATTTGGCAAGAAAAATATGCCTATATCTATGATAGTTTCTGAAATATGAAATTGCCAGTGGTCCAATCTGGAGAGAATGGTACTCATGTTATATCAAACTCAGTATTTCCTTTCCTCTATACTTATTTTGAAGGAAATCAATACTGATAATAGTCTTCCATACAAGTCTCATAAGGCTCAAAACATTTTAAACTTTAATTGATTCTATATGAATTCCAATGTAGGCACTGAATCCTGCTTATCTCCTTGCTCCTTCATATTCACATTTTGTGCTTGTAACCTCCTTACAAAATAAAAGTATAATTTCTAATAAAAAAGAAAAGAAAAAGCTGTGTTATCTGACACAGTATACTTGTTTTGGCCTAATCAGGTTTACTTGTAATTATCAGGTCCAGATCTCCTGCACAATTCTGTAGCTAAATAGGTGTTGTAGCAGCTCCCCCTTTTTCCTGATATTTAGGAGCCACTCTCCCAAGTTTCCCAGGTAAGAGGAAGGTCCAACTTTTCATATTGCTCCAGCTTGTGTCAAGTAGGGCCAGCTCTGAGTAGCCCTCTACATTCTACTACCAGGCAATAGGCCAGATCATTGATATCTAAATATATCTTGATGGTAAAATGGGTAAACCTGTAATGATGCAGGATTATTGACACAGACATGGTACTTAATGGGAGCATGATCTAAGTAAGACATCACCACGTCCTGAAGAAATAGCACAGGCTACACAGACCAGGCTGATATTTATCACATGTGGGTCTCCTGTCCTGTTTAATCTCTCTACCAAATACTTGTTCACCAAATGTCTTCTGCCTCACTGCATAACTTGGTAATGGCAATGGGCCATGTCCAACATTTTTGCAATGCTTTCTGGTTGCACACAAAATTGGGATGCAATGTAATTATATCACAAGCCATTGAGGCACATAAATACTGCACCACTGAAGCTCTGTGTACAAAAAGAAAAAGGAGGAATAGTGGGCTTAGACTATAGGACAAGGTAACTATAATTATCTATAATAACACTTACATCAAATTTTGAATTTTTCCTGAGTACTGACATTTTTCCAAATGAAAATTCTTTTCTAATAAGTCAAAAATCATGATCCTATTGCTATTTCTTATTTGATTGTATGCTCTATGTTTTCAAGATCTCAGGAAGGGGCATGTTAAGGTAGAAGGAAAAGGTTCCATTTGTGTCATTTCACAAGCAGGATACCTTCAGGATTCGTTGTCTCAAAATGAATATCTCTTCCGATTCATGCATTATCCTGTCATGAAAATTCAATGTTTAAAGTTGGGAAGAGAGTGAAATGCCATCAGTTCAGCAGTTTGTGAGACCAGCAGAGCTTTTTTGTTTTTTCATCTTTAAGAGATCTTGTGTATGATCTGAAAAACAGGGACATGGCTACACAAAACCCCATTTGTGGACATATCCTCATTAGGTTATCAAGATCCAAACATTTACACCCAGCAGCTCCACCTGCAGGCTGTCACCCAGACTTCCATATTCCAGCTACCTCTCCACTCCCTCTCATCAGATCTACTCATCTGGAACTACAGATTCCCTTTTAACACCCATTTCCCTTGCTTACTGTTTACTCAGAGTCACATCCAGATAACATGAGCAGCTTGTTATCTCCCAGATCTCCATTGTATTACCACTCTCCTCCCACCTTCAACAAAACTACTGATAAACAACTATACATGAAGAGATTAGTTTACTTTTTGCATCCATTTTACCTTCTTGCATCCATTTATCCTGGTAGCCTAGACCTCTGGATCATGCCCAGCTTTCCTGAATGCCTAGCTTTCCCCATGACCTCCTCTATCTAGATATCATTTTGCCCACCATCATCAGATCTGCAGTTATGGAACCATACAGATTAGGTTTTGTTCTTGCACCAACTTCCCATGCCTACTTAGTTCTCTGGTGCAAGCAAAGTTGCCCTGAGCAACCTACTCCAGGACCTCCACTGTCCAATCACATTTTTATCCCCCTTCACTCCACTCCCTTCACATCTTATACCCAGTGGTACAATAATCTTTTGGAAGACTTACACCATGCCCTGAGTTCTACTGTCAAGCCCATGGACGCCCAACAGATACCTGCCCAACCAGGATCACTGAGGTCATGCTCTATCACAATATGTGCTGCAACAGGAACATCCATGGAAAAATAGATGGCTAAAAGCCCAGGAAAGTACATAATCTATAGAAGCCATAGCAATATATATATTCAGAGCACAGCTATCCTATTACATCAAACTTTGCAGATCTCAATATAATCAAAGCATAAGAAAAAAACCTTAGATCTAATCTTATAAATATGATAGAGGCCTTTAAATAAGAAATGAATAAACCCATTAAAGAAAAATAATTAAGAAGGTAGAGGTCTTTAAAGAAGAAACAAATAAATACCTAGAGGAAATGCAGTAAAACAAAAGTAAACAGGTGAAGGAAATACATAAAACATTTCCACATCTGAAATTAGAAAACAAAAATAATAAAGAAAGCATGCACTGAGAGAGCAGTGGAGATGAAAAACCTGGAGAAGAGGACAGGGAAAACTGGCACAAGCATCACCCACAGAATGTGGGAGTTGGAGAAGAGAATTTCAGGCATAGAAGATAGGATAGAAGAAATTGAAGCATCAGCAAAGAAAATATTAAATCTAAAAGTTCTTAACACAACACATCCAGGAGATCTGGGATACCTTGAATAAATCAAATCTAAAAATAAAAAATAGAATAAATATGAGTCCCATCTCTAAGGTTAGAAAGTATTTCCAACAAAGTCAGTGAAGCAAAGTTTCCAACCTATATAAGGAGATGCCTAAAAACATAAAGGAAGTTTAAAGAAACACTAATTGTATAGGACCGTGAAAGAAAATTACCCACCACCACATGATAATCAAAACACTATATCTATAGAAAAAAAAGAATAGTAAAACATGCAAGGGGAAAAGTCTTGGTAACATACAAATGCAGACCTATCATAATTACACTTGACTTCTCAACAGATACCCTAAAAGCTAGAAGAGCTTGGGCAGATATCACACAACCTCTAAAATCACCATGGATGCCAGCCTAGGCTAGGCTAATATATCCAGCAACATTTTATTTTTTCTTAATTTCTTTTTTTTATTCGATATATTTTTTATTTACATTTCAAATGATTTCCCCTTTTCTAGATCCCCACTCTCTGAACGTCCCATCAGCCTCCTTCTCTCCCCCTGCTTTCCCACCCAACCCTTCCCACTTCCCTGTTCTGGTTTTGCCCTATACTGCTTCACTGAGTCTTTCCAGAACAAGGGGCCACTCCTTTGCTCTTGTACCTCATTTGATGTGTGGATTATGTTTTGGGTATTCCAGGTTTCTAGGTTAATATCCACTTATTAGTGAGTGCATACCATGATTCATCTTTTGAGTCTGGGTTACCTCACTTAGTATGATGTTCTCTAGCTCCATCCATTTGCCTAAGGATTTCATGAATTCATTGTTTCTAATGGCTGAATAGTACTCCATTGTGTAGATATACCACATTTTTTGCATCCACTCTTCTCTTGAGGGATACCTGGTGTCACAACCACCCTTGACCAGCAAGAGATGACGCGACACCAGAGAGTTTCTTCCTCAAGCAGTTTATTCGGGAACCTTGAACAAAACTTCTTCTTCTTCCAGGGAGTGCCCACCGACCCTTTTTATGCTGTCCCAAGATCAAATCAGATTAAGCCCCATGGGAACTGCGGGTAGGCTGTCTCTATGCAGAAGGGGCAAGAAGCAGCAGGCTTTCCAAATAAGGTGTTGTTCACCTCAGAGGGCTTCTGCCAGCGAGGAGGCAGAAGGTGGAAACTGGAGCCAACTTTAAGGCGCGGTGCTTAGCAGCTTCCTACAGTTCCCCCTTTTTTATTTTAAACATGCTATCAGGCGAGAGTAGAGGTCTGACCCCTGATGTTCTCAGCCCATCGAGTGGACTCATGGACTTTGTTTCGACACCCTTTTGAGCTATCGGCCCAGTGGATTTCGTCAAACCCGTCCGGTACCTTTTGCTCAGGGACAGGTTCTGGGGTACCAATCCGTATGCAGTCAAACGTGCTCCCCTCAAGGCTTCATCAATCATGGTCCCCTGAGTGCAGTGCTTAGCCTCGCATCCTGAGCGTGGAAATCATCTTATTAGGCCTTTAAGGCTGCCAGTCAGGCCTGGGGGGACTGCCCAGCTTCAATAGCTGTGAGTGCCTGAACCATCATCGCGGCCTGTCTCTGTTGGACAAACCTCATCCTACAGATACACCACAGGCAAGCAAATGCTATTAAAATCATGAGAACGGCAAGGGCTCCAAGTCCTGCCCACTCCTTCAGATGATTCATTGCTGAACTGATCCAAGATGACAGTCCTTCAGCCAAAGACACATCCACTCGAGTGGAATTCACGGTTATGATGGCCATACGGAGTTGGTCCATCAGGGCGTCAAATTCACCAGTCCAATTTCCTAAGATACTTAGACATTTGCTTAGACAAATTCGCAGCTCTTGTAAAATTCTCATACTGAATGCTGGTAATACATAAACTAGAATACTTCCATTGACATCTCAATTGGGCTAGCTGCCACAAGGTCTCAATTTGTTCTTGTACTAAATCAAATCTTTGGTTTATAACTATAAAGCCTCCTTTCAGTTGACCATTAAGGCTCGCTTGAACATCAATTGCATGGGCAATGCTAGATGACAGATTACTCAGGGCATGATCCGTCCATATGGCCTTCCTATACTTAAAGGATAAGCAGGCTGAGAAAGAAATTAGGGAAATGACCCCCTTCACAATAGCCACAAACAGTATAAAGTATCTTGGGGTGACTCTTACCAAACATGTGAAAGATCTGTATGACAAGAACTTCAAGACTCTGAAGAAGGAAATGGAAGAAGACCTCAAAAAATGGGAAAACCTCCCATGCTCATGGATCGGTAGAATCAATATAGTTAAAATGGCCATTTTGCCTAAAGCACTATACAGATTCAATGCAATACCCATCAAAATCCCAACTCAATTCTTCACAGAGTTAGAAAGAGCAATTATCAAATTCATCTGGAACAACAAAACACCCAGGATAGCTAAAACTATTCTCAGCAACAAAAGGAAATCTGGGGGAATCAGTATCCCTGACCTCAAGCAATACTACAGAGCAATAGTGTTAAAAACTGCATGGTATTGGTACAGTGACAGGCAGGAGGATCAATGGAACAGGATTGAAGATCCAGAAATGAACCCACACACCTATGGCCACTTGATCCTCGACAAAGAGGCTGAAAACATCCAATGGAAAAAAGATAGCCTTTTCAACAAATGGTGCTGGTTCAACTGGAGGTCAGCATGCAGAAGAATGCGAATTGATCCATCCTTGTCTCCTTGTACTAAGCTCAAATCCAAATGGATCAAGGACCTCCACATAAAGCCAGACACTCTGAAGCTAATAGAAAAGAAACTGGGGAAGACCCTTGAGGACATCGGTACAAGGAGAAAGTTTCTGAACAGAACACCAATAGCGTATGCTCTAAGAGCAAGAATTGACAAATGGGACCTCATAAAATTACAAAGTTTCTGTAAGGCAAAGGACACCATCAAGAGGACAAATCGGCAACCAACAAATTGGGAAAAGATCTTCACCAATCCTACATCAGATAGAGGGCTAATATCCAATGTATATAAAGAATTCAAGAAGTTAGACTCCAGAAACCCAAACAACCCTATTAAAAAATGGGGTACAGAGTTAAACAAAGAATTCTCACCTGAAGAACTTCGGATGGTGGAGAAGCATCTTAAAAAATGCTCAACTTCATTAGTCATTAGGGAAATGCAAATCAAAACAACCCTAAGATTTCATCTTACACCAGTCAGAATGGCTAAGATTAAAAATTCAGGAGACAACAAGTGTTGGAGAGGGTGTGGAGAAAGAGGAACACTCCTCCACTGCTGGTGGGGTTGCAAATTGGTACAACCACTCTGGAAATCAGTCTGGCGGTTCCTCCGAAAACTGGGCACCTTACTTCCAGAAGATCCTGCTATACCACTCCTGGGCATACACCCAGAAGACTCCCCACCATGTAATAAGGATACATGTTCTACTATGTTCACCACCACCACCACCACCACCACCACCACCACCACCACCACCATCAACAACAACAATTTAATTTTCCAGAAGATCCTGCTATACCACTCCTGGGCATACACCCAGAAGACTCCCCACCATGTAATAAGGATACATGTTCTACTATGTTCATAGCAGCCCTATTTGTAATTGCCAGATGCTGCAAAGAACCCAGGTATCCCTCAAGAGAAGAGTGGATGCAAAAGATGTGGTATATCTACACAATGGAGTACTATTCAGCCATTAGAAACAATAAATTCATGAAATTCTTAGGCAAATGGATGCAGCTAGAGAATATCATACTAAGTGAGGTAACCCAGACTCAAAAGGTGAATCATGGAATGCACTCACTAATAAGTGGATATTAACCTAGAAAACTGGAATACCCAAAACATAATCCACACATCAAATGAGGTACAAGAAGAAAGGAGGAGTGGCCCCTGGTTCTGGAAAGACTCAGTGAAACAGTATTCAGCAAAACCAGAACGGGGAAGTGGGAAGGGGTGGGTGGGAGGACAGGGGAAGAGAAGGGGGCTTGCGGGACTTTCGGGGAGTGGGGGGGCTAGAAAAGGGGAAATCATTTGAAATGTAAATAAATTATATCGAATAATAAAAAAAATTAAAAAAAATAGTGCGGTGCCATTTTTGGCTGGCCAATCCCTCTCCTCTGTATGGTCTTATTAGTGGTCTCCTTTGGCCACCAGCCAACAAACCATGTAGTCAGACCATCCGCACAGCTCTCCACCAGCTTCTCAACATTGCTTAAATCAAAATAGTGCCAGGATGCATTTTGAAAATGCAGGCTAACACATGAGCCATCAGGTAACATATTATCTCCAAATGCAAAGCATAGGCTACTAGGCAAGGTCATATTTCCATTTAGATGATATTGTTCTTTCTATGGAGTTGCAATCTCCTTCAATTTCTTCAGCCCATCCCCCAACACTTTCATTAGGGTGTAGGCTCAGTGTGATGATTGGCTGTGAGTATCTGCATCTTTATTAGTCAAATGCTAGAAGAGCCTCTTTACCAGTTTCCTATAGCATTTTCCTGATGGCTAAAAGATGTCCAACATTTGTTTAGGTGCTTCTTAGGCATTCATGATGAACTTTCAGTTCTGAACATCTCTACTCCAAATGCAAGAGCTACTGCATTTGTAAAAGAAATGTTATAAAAGCTCAAAGAACATAATGAACCTCACACAATGATAGTTGGAGACTTTAACACCCCACTCTCACCAATTCACAGATCATGCAAACATAAGCTAAATAGAGACACAGTGAAACAAACATAAGTTATGAATCAAATGGATTTAACAGATATATACATAATATTTAACCCTAAAGCAAAGAATATACCTACTTCTCAGCACCTCACAGTACCTTCTTCACAGTTGACCATATAATCAAACACAAAACACACCTCAACAGATACAAGAATATTGAATTAATCTCATGCATTCTATCAGACTACCACAGACTCAGACTGATCTTCAATAACAACAATAACAATAGAAAACCCACATGTCAGTTCACCAACTCTCTACTCAAAGATAACTTTGCCAGGGAAGAAATAAAGAAAGAAATTAAAGACTTTGCTAACCACCCAAAACCCCAAACAACTCAATCAAAAATGGGGTAAAGAACTAAACAGAGAATTCACAATAGAGGAATCTTGAATGGCTGAGAAGTACCTAAAGAAATGTTCAAAGTCCTTAGTGATCAGAAAAGTACAAACCAAAATGACCCTGAGATTCTACTTTCCACAAATCAGAATTGCTAAGATCAAAACCTCAGGTGACTATACATGTTGGCAAGGATGTAGAGAAAGAAGAAACACTCCACCATTGCTGGTGGGATGGCAAACTGGTACAACCACTCTAGAAATCAATCTGCATGTTCCTTAGAAAATTGGAAAGAGACATACCTGAAGATCAGCAATACCACTCTTGGGAATATACCCAAAATATGCCACACCATGCCATAGGGGCACATGTCCCACTATGTTCATAGCAGCCTTTTTGTGATATCCATTAGCTGGAAACAACCCAGATGTCCCATGGCAGAAGAATAGATACAGAAAATGTGGTTCATTTGCACAATGGAAAACTACTCAGCTATTAAGAATGAGGACATTCTGAGTTTTGCAGGCAAATGGATGGAACTAGAAAATATCCTGAGTGAGGTAATCAGACCCCAAAGGACATGCATGGTATGTACTCACTAATAAGTGGATATCAGCCAAAAAAGAAAATGTTAAGCACAGAATACCCAAGATATAGTCCACAGAACTCAAAAAGGTCAACAAGCTTAAGGGCCCAAGTGATGACTCCTCAGTCCGACTTGGAAAAGAAAGCAATCACAAGTGGGGAGGGAGGGAGGGACCTGGGAGTGAAATTTTATGGGGTTTTGGGGGAAAGAGGAACCTGATCTGGTATTGGGTGAGGGAAAAGGACTGAAGTCCTGAGTGAGAGCATAAAGAATTGAAACAGTTAACCTTAGGAGATAGGGTATTGGTGGTGGTGGTGGGACACTCCAGAATGCACCAGAGACCTGGGAGGTGAGAGATTCTCAGGACTCAAATGGAGAGACCTTAGATGAAATGCCTGACAGTATGGAGAGGGAACTTGTAGAGCTCACCTCTTGCAGAAAGGCAGGGCATCGAGTGAGGGAGAGGGTTGCCATCCCAGAGTCCCAACTCTGACCTATAGTTGTTCCTGTCTCAAAGAACTGTAGGGATGGAAATGGAGAGGAGCCTGAGAAAAAGAAGGTCCAGTGACAGACCCCAAGTAGGATCCAGCTCAAGGGGAGGTCCTAAGGTCTGACCCTATTACTGAGACTATGGAGTGCTCACAAAAAGGAACCACACTCTGGAAGACCCAACAAGCAACTGAAAGAGTCAGCTGCAGATATTTGTACCCAACCAATGGACAGAAGCTGCTGACCTCTGTAGTTGAATTAGAGAAAGGCTGGAAGAAGCTGCAGAGGAGGGTGACCCTGTAAGAGGACAAGCAGTCTCAATTAACCTGGACCTCTGAGATCTCTCAAACACTGGACCACCAACCATGAAGCATACACCAGCTTATATGATGCCCCTCCCCCCCAACACATATCCAGCAGAGAACTCCTGGGTCTGGGTTCAGTCAGAGAAGATGAACCTACCTCTCAAGATACTGGAGGCCCCAGGGAGTTTACAGGCCTGGTAGGGTGGGTGGTGGGTGATGCATTGTGGGTGGTGGGTAGTGGGGAATCCTTGTGGGATAGGGGAATGGGGAGGAGGTATGGGATGTGGAACAATTGCCTGATGGACCATGAGTGGGGATAAAATCTTTAGTATAAAATAAATAAATAAATAAATAAAAGAAGTGAAAAAAGAATTTAACAATAATGGAGGCATAGCATACACAAACTTATGGAACAACGTGAAAATAGTGCTAAGAAGAAAACTCATAGATCTGCCTTCATACAAAATTGAAGACATCCTATACTAGTAGCTTAACAGCACATCTGAAAGTTTAAGAACAAAAGGAATGAAATACACCAAAGAGAAGTAGATGGCAGGGAATATTCAAACACTGGGTTGAAATCAACAAAGTAGAAACAAAGAGAACTATACAGAGAATCAACAAAACCCAGAGCTGGTTGTTTGAGAAAATGACAAGCTAGATAAAACCTTAGCCAAAGTATCTAGCAGGCATGGAAACAGTATCCAAAATACAAAATCATAAAGAAAAGGAAGACATAACAACAGAAACTGAGGAAATTAAATAAATCATCAAATCCTACTACAAAAGCCTATACTAAACAAAACTGTAAAATCTAGATGAAACAGATGATTTTCCAGACAGATATTAGGTACCAAACTTAAATCATGATCAGATATGCCATCTAAGCAGTCCAATAACTCCTAAGGAAATAGAAGCAGTCATTAAAAGACTCCCAATCAAAAAAGCCTCGGGCCAGATGATTTTAGTGTAGAATTTTATCAGCTCTTCAAAGAAGACTTAATATTAATATTTCTCAAACTGTCCCACCAAATAGAAACAGAAAGAACAATAACTAATTCATTCTTTGAAGCCCCAGTTCCCTTGACACCTAAACCACACAAAAACTCAACAAAGAAAGAAAACTTTAGACCAATTTCACTTATGAATATCAGTGCAAAAATACTCAATAAAATGCAAACGGAATCCAAGAACACATCAAAACCATCATTTAGTACAATCAAGTAAATTCATCCCAGGGATTCAGAGATGGCTCAATGTATGGGAATCTACCAACATAATCTACTATGTAAACAAACTCAAAGATTAAAAAAAAATCACACGATCATCTCATTAGAGGAGAAAAAAAATCTTTGATAAAATACAACACCTCTTCATGTTAGAAGTCTTGCAAAGATATGGAATTCAAGGCACATACCTAAACATAATAAAAGTAAAGCAGAGCAAACCAATAGCTAACATCAAATTAAATGGAAAGAAACTTGAAGCCATCTCACTAAAATCAGGGACACAACAAGGCTGCCCACTCTCTCCCCATTTATTCAATATAGTATTTGAAGCTCTAGACAGAGAAATTAGACAATAGGAGGTTAAATGCATACCAATTGAAAAGAAAGATGTCCAGATATTCCTATTTGCAGATGGTATGACAGTATACATAAGAGACTCCAAAAATTCCACCAGAGAACTTCTACAGTTGTTATACAAGTTTAGCAAAGTGGCTGGATATAAAATTAGCTCAAAGGAATTCCTATCAGTCCTCTACACAAAGGATAAGTGGGCTGAGAAAGAAATTAGGGAAACATCTTTCATATTAGTCACAAATAATATAACATATCTTGGTATGACCCTAACCAAGCAAGTAAAAGATTTATATGACAAGGACTTCAGTTCTCTGAAGAAAGAAATCAAAGAAGACCTCTGAAGATGGAAAGATATCCCATATTTATGGACTGCAAGGATTAAGATATTCAAAATGGCCATCTTAACAAAAGCATTCTACAGATTCAATGCGATCCTTATCAAAATTCTAACTCAATTCTTCACAGAGATAGAAAGAGCAATTTTCAAATTCATCTGGGATAACAAGAAAACCTAGGATAGTGAAAACTATTCTCAATAAAAGAACTTTTAGGAGCATCACCATCCCTGACCTCAAGCTGTACTACAGAGAAATAGTCACAAAACTGCATGGTATTGGTACAGAGAGAGAGAGGTAGATTAATGGGATAGAATTGAAGACCAAGCAATGAACCCACAGACTTGATCTTTGATAAAGAAGCCAAAACCGCCCAGTGGAAAAATACAGCATTTTCAACAAATGGTGTCCATTCAAGTGGTGGTTGGTATGTAGAAAAATGTAAGTTGTCCCATTTTTATCTCCTTGTAGAAAGCTCAAGTCTAACTGGATTAAGGAACTCCACATAAAACCACATAATGTTTACCTAATAGAAGAGAAAGTGGGAAAAAATCCTCAAACACATTGGCATAGGAAAAAAAATTACTGAACAGAGCATCCATGGTTCAGGTTCCCCAATCAACAAATGACAAATGAGACCTCATAAAATTAAACTTTTGTAGACAAAGGACAGTGTCAATAGGACAAAAGTACAACCTACAGATTGGGAAAAGATCTTTACCAAGGTTACATCTGAGTGAGGGCTAATATCCAAGATATACATAGAATTCAAGAAGTTAGACTCCAGAGAACCAAATAACCCTATTAAAAATGGGGTACCCATCTAAGCAAAGATTTAAGTTAAAGATTTTCTACAGTTCAATGAAAAATAAGGTGCAAATAATCGGTATTGAAAGGGAAGTTCATTAAGGGCCTCCATAAGTAAAGCAGAAGCTTTCATACCATCATTTAAGAGTATATTGCATCCTCTAGAAAAGAAAGGGAAGAAAACACACCCAGGATGAATACAAGGCAGAAAATCATTTTGTTTTTGTGATAAAATACATGAAAACACACTGTAAAAATGATTTGTTTTATTACAAAATTCCAGTGAAGAGTCCATTAAATCCAAAAGGCAGTGGTGTTGCTACCATGTGGTATTTTTGCTTTGTTTCTTGTCAGGAAAAAGATGAAAAAATGTAAGTAATCAGCTAGGGATTTCTTTTCATCATGTTCTAGAGTAGCAGCAGCACCCCCAATTTAGGGTTAGTCCTCTCAGATCAATTTCTCTACTGGAGATTATCCCCCACAAACTTGTGTGTTCAGTGATTCCAAATTTTCTTGAACTGAAAAATGATTACTCACTATAAATAACTAATGCAAATTATTTAGAATAATATTTATACAATAAATGGTAACTAATACAACCTTGATTTAAATATCTCCATATTTTATCATCATAGTTATATGAATTAAAGTTAAACTTTGTACTGGAGATATATCACATTCATAAATAAATATCAATCCTTCTTGAATCATGTTGACTTTTCAACAATACATCAGTTTATAAACTGCTTACATATATAGTAAATGCCCAGTGAATAAAATCTGTTAAATTAAATGGTATTAAGCTATGTAATCCTCTTTAAAAATATTTGTTATTCTATGTATATGTGGGTGAATATGTGCATGTAAATGAAGGGACATCTAACCTGCCCTGGAGCTGGAGTTACAGGTAGTGTGATCTCACTGGTATGAATATTGAGAAATGAACTTGGGAACTTGAGTCATCTCTTCATAAGTTCAGTATGTTCTTTTATCCATTTGGCTATCTCTCAGGCCTCTTAAATTTGATAGTTCATGAATATTGGGCATGTAATTCATCTGTTGGGTTCCAGTAATCACCCTTGAAACCAGAGAAACATAACTCTCAGTTAGACAGGGACAGTTTATTGAACATAAGACCCAGGACTGATTGACCAGGGGCATGGTCCAGATTCATAAGTTGAACAGTGACCTGGAGTTAATTTCCTAAAGGATTTTTAAGCTGAAATCTATGAACACCTATATCAAGTTATTCCACCAGTACAGATTTAGGGATTGGGTATTTCCTTAGGAACATGTCTGTGTTGTATTCTAATTCTGCTCACATTGGTTGATGTTTTCAAGAGTGGCAGGGACTTGTCTTGTCTAATATTTAGGTCTTAACTTGTCTACCAGAATGGGGCTTGTCTAACATTCATGTCTTAACTTAGCAAACAGGATGTCAGTTACCAACATATATGTCTTTCTGCCAAGTAGGATTTCAGTTCCCAAGGCAGTCTTGGGAACTTAAAATTTACTGGAGAATTCAAAATGGAAGCCGTATTCCAAATGGTTTCTTATATTGGTTTAGGTATCTCTCTTACGTTAGGGTACATTCCAGGAGCAGATTATAAATGCAAACACCATAACAGCATAACAGGTGAAAGAAAATCTGCTGCATGATTGCTTAGAATCCAAGCATATTGAGGATATACAAAGCAGTTCTACAACATCTATCATGCTTGGTTTCCAAGGGTACAGAACATAAAAGAATATACAATCAACTCAGGCAAGAGAAAAATTTCCTAGTAACAGCAGAAGCAACATATGAAAAAAATTTCTCACTCTATTAGTAATAAAAAATGGTAGGATAGACAGGTACTAATTACCTATATCTCAACATTAACTACATAACTATTGTTTGGAAATGAAAATATGTTTTGTATATCTATCTATCTATCTATCTATCTATCTATCTATCTATCTATCTATCTATCTATCTATCTATCTCTCTATCTATTATGTGTCCTTGAGAGAATCATTTTAATGGGACTACTTGGAATTGTGTTGGGGAAATGCACAGGTCAGGGAAACATTACAGATTTTTATTTTATGAGTGGTTATACTGAGGCCTCATGGAGAAATAACTTATCAATGAAATGGCCCAGACCTGCATTTTCTGCTTGGAATAGACAGGGATCTCTGCATACAATGCTAGACAGGAAAATATGCAGGTTAACTGGGATGTTGGGATAGATAAAACTTGGTTGGCTTTAGTGTAGGCGAAGCATCCTTCTTCATAGTAGGTTTTCTGTATAACAGATCTCTTTATTGGTGGTTAACCAAAGCCTATCTAAACCTTTGTGAATGGGTGTGGATTTGAGGGGTAAGTGTATGTCCTTTACTGGGGCTGACATACCAGGAATGCTTTATTTTCATGAAAGGAAATTCAGGTGCTAGCTGGGCAAGTCCTTTTAAAAATAGAGGAAATTTACCCGCAAACCAGGCCACACGCTTTGTGAAAACCTCACGAGCAGAAGTGGGGACAGGTCTTGAACCCATCTTGCTCCCAAATAGCTCCTCTGGTACACATCTTTCTGGCCTAAGTAAGGCAATGAGCTAGGATTGCCCCTCAGTCCTATAGATTGGTTCTGCTTTGGACCTGTGAGGGTCATATTTCTTTGGCTCTGCTTTGATGATTGCTGTGGTGTCATTATTCTCTGCCTCCTCTGCCTTAGGATCATTGCCAGGTAATTGTTCCTCTTACAACTTAGCATGTTCTGAAGACATACATACATTGCAGGTCTGGGAAACTTTTTCTGCTGTCCTGAACACCTGAGTCCCAGGATCAGAGATACATGTGATCAAAGGCCAGATTCCCAATATATAGCATGTTCCTCAGCCATGTTATCATAAAGACAGAGAAACTGCTCCAGTAGCAGAAATTTCTTTCAAGACATTTATTAAAATGTCTGCTAAGCTGCAAAGGGTTGTAGATTAAACTTAAACTCAAGATCAAGATTCAGGTAGCCTGTTCAGAATCATAGTCACCTGTGTAGAGTGTGGATCATTTTAGAAGAATCAGTTATATTCTCTGAGCTTCAATGATTTCCTATTTATGATTTAAGAATGTTCTGTTGCATCAATATGTGATATGTATATATATATATATATATATATATATGCATTGAAATTTTGCTTGTGATAATGAATACAACTTCAGTGTGTGGCACTTTGATGTGCCCAAGGAACCATTAGGTATGCAGATGACTCAGGAGAATTACAATTTCTTGGATCAGAAGAAAGGAAAGTTATAGTAATCCTTGATGGTTTAGATTAGAACCAGGAGGAAGAATTGATTAAGGACAAAGTGTGGTGAAGAAACCAGTACTATGTGTGACCATCATCTGTTGTTTGCTAGAGAATATGTGGGTACATGAGAATATAAGGGTCTGTAAAATGTCCAGTGGGTATGAAAGTCTTGTGTTAGTGATTCATACTTGGTACATATTCTCCCATGAACAGCACCCAAGTTTTTTCTCCCAAGACTATTCAACAGTTGCCTGAAATGAAACCAAAGCCAGAGGTATCTTTACAAAGTTTTGGGACTTGTTTTCTGTATGTCACAGCTCATTCTCAGGTGTCACCATGGTGGATATTTTATGGCTGTAGTGGCATTTCTTTGTCCTTATGTATGCCTTACAAAGGAGTGTATGAGAGGCTGCAACCAAGACAATAATCAGAAGTGATAATCTTGTGGATATTTCTGTGTCCTTAGTCTTTAATAGTATATATGTCAGACAATGCCAACCTCTGCTACATATATGGTTGGAGCCTTGGATCCCTCCATGTGAATTCTGGTTGGTGGTTTGGTTGCTGGGAGCTCTGGGGGGTAGGGTCTGGTTGGTTGATATTGTTGCTATTCCTATAGGGTTGCAAAGGGAATGAGCTCCTTCAGTCTTTCCTCTAATTCCTCTCTTGTGGACCCCATGCTAAGTTCAATGGTGGGCTGCAAGCAACCACCTCTGTTTGTGCCAAACTCTGGCATAGCCTCTCAGGAGACAGCCATAATAGGTTCCTGTCAACAAGCATTCCTGGCATCCAAAGTAGTATCTGGGTTTGGTAACTGTATATGTGATGGATCCCCAGGTGGAATAGTCTCTGGATGGCCTTTCCTTCAGTCTCTGCTCCACACTTTGACCTGTATTTCCTTTAGACAGGAGCCATTTTGGGTTATGAGTTTGGAGATGAGTGAGTGGCCCCATTCCTGAACTGAGGGCCTTGCCTAACCTCTGGATATGGTCTCTAGAGGTTCTCCTTCCCCTTTTTAAGAAAAAGCAGACATATTCTCATAGGGCTAAATGTGTGCTCAAGGATTTATGATTCACAATATACAAATTAACTCTATATCAAGGCATCTGTAGAAAACATGTTCCATTCTAGGTTGCAGAGTTTCACAAATGTTTCCATTGCCTTATGTAGTTTCCCAAATTATGGTATACTTTGGGGCTAGTGTCTCTGTCAGTACTAAAATTCAAATCAGGTATAATACTATACTCACTTAAGACTGTCCTGCTTTTATGGTGTGGATAAAATTTGTCAGATTTGTTATTCATTGACTACTTGAACTGGCATGTCTGTAATTGCCATCAAACACTGGTCAACTAATTGTGCCAAGATGAAGACAATCAATCATATTTCTGATACAGGGACATCTTTTCTAATATGGTTGAGGACAGAAACTCTTAGAGCCTTGGAAATAGAATTAGCTTCTTTAGCCTTTTTTTATTTACTATGTCATAAAGCTGTAGGGACAAGATACAATGCAAAACCAGGGACTATGTTCACAGTAACTAATAGAAATAGCATTTCTGATGATGGTATTTATCTATGATTGCCAAATTCCATACAGTTCAAACCTTGGGAACATTGCCTGGGATTGTCCATCATAGATTCTCAGAAAAGGGCTTCTCCTCTTTATTAAACAGTCACTGTGTCAAGTTTTGCATCCATCCATCTTCCTGGATAACTCCCGGTCTTGGCCTGGACACTGACCTTCATCTTCCTAGTCTTGTGAATATTCACAATGTATGACCAATCATATCTTATTAACATCTCTCTAGGTGAATATTCTTTATTGCAAAATTTATGAGCTCAGATATATGACATAACAGGAATATTATGCAACCTCTGCAATAGAGAAAATATATATAAAATATTCCAGATACATGAAATATTTCTTGATTCAAATTCAAATATTGTCAACAAAAGCAATTTATAAGTACTGTTTCAAAAATGGATCATGGATGTTTTAAGTGCCATTGAAATGTAGTAATAGTGACTTATATGTCCAGTCTTTATAGTTAACTTTTCTACATCTACTTCTGTATGTTTACCACTTAAATCTAACACTTTAGGTTTGAGGCAATAAATATTCATGATCTGATCTGACCAAGTTCTTTATTTTAAAATGTAGATATTTTGGAATGTTTTGATTTTAATGGGATGAAAAAAATAAAAGGCATTTTAACATGAAATTCACATTTAGCTTTTTAATATGAGCTTTTGATTGCTCCAAATTCCTGGTGGGTATAAGAATAATATTTTCCTCTAAAACATTCATGGTTGTAATTAATTTTTAAGTTACTAGAATATATTTCAATTTATCTTGGCATAAGTGGAAATATAGTAACTGTAATTAATTGGCTAGGATATTTCATAGGAAAGCTTTCATCTTTTGATGCATGGTTCTTTGCAGAGGAATTTCTGAATTATAACATTGGTCAATATGCTGTTTTGATTCAATGAGCTGCTAATAATTATTAAATAGGATTTCATGAATGAGCTAAGAAAATTTGTTTTGCTTTTCTAACTGTTTGTCTTATATCTGAGAGTGGTGCACTGATTTTGTTTCTTTCTCAGTATTAGCAATCTATCCCCTGGGCAAAGGTTGCTGTTATTCAGTAGGCTTTTTTGTTTTTGTTTTTGTTTGTTTTGTTTGCTCTTTAATCACTGATTAATGAACCAGCAGTAAACTGTGCATTAGACATGTATTGAGCCTAGATACGTGAAAGGAATCAACATGCAGGTAACATTATCAATGATGGCTCATGATTTAAATGTTAGGAGACACTCATAAAGACTATCTTTCCAAATGCTACATATGCTTAGAGTCTTAGTTTCAGTGCATGAATACTTAATGGATGGTGGTTAAGAATCTAAGAGCCCCATTGTGCCCAGAATCATTGAATCTTTAGGTCTTCTTATGGATATCCCTAATTTTCAGAAGCTGCTAAGAATGCTAATGGGGAAAGAGGGGTGTTTTACAAATGGTGCAAAGAAATTGGATATCTGCATGTAGAAGAATTAAATGCTTATCTGCCTTACTGCTCAATAATCACTACAAGAGGTTAGAGATTTTTGCTTTATATCCAAATTCCAAACTGTTAGAGGAAATGATTAGAAAAAAATCTCTGAGATATGAGGACAAGTAAAGATAATATGTACAAAATTTTGGTTGATCAATAAATAATGCCTACATTTGACAAGTGAAACTTTATGAAATACCTGTGCAACAATGCCATATGAAGACACAGCATACAGACTGGGAGAAAATTTTTCTGACTGTGTTAGGAATATCTGAGAACTAAAAGACATATAAACATAACCAACAATAAAAGAAACAAGCCGAAGAAAAAACTGGGTAAAAAATGGAAATTAGAATTCTCAATGGAGAAATACAAAATATATATATCTTCAATGTATACTTTAAGTTTGTGACCTAATTTGGTATTTGGAAAATGCAAACTAAAATGATTTTGGCATCTCACTTTCCATCTAACCATTATGGCACTCATTAAGAAAACAAAAGACAACATATTCTGGGAAGGTAGGGAGAGAATGTTTTATTGCACACTCCTGATAAGTGTGTGAACTGGAATAGCAATTATGAAGATGCCTGTGGAAACTAGAATATGACTCGGATAATAATTAAAGGATTAATCAGAACATGGAACGATCTGTGCTTTTGGATCATTTAAATTAACATATAAAATAATTTCTCGCTAGAAAAGGGGAAATCATTTGAAATGTAAATAAATTATATCAAATAAAAAAAAATAATTTCTCTCCTACGAAAAGCAAATTACAGATTCAAATCAAACATTGCCATCAAAATTCCAATACAGTTTCTTACAAAACTTGAAAGGATATTTTTCTTCTTCATGTGGAAACACAAAGTTTCCATGACAGTTTAAAGAATCCTGAAAAATAAGAGCTACTCACTATCTATGATTTCAAGTTACATACTACAGAGCTGTGTTAATAAAACCTTTATAATCCTGGTATAAAAATGAGAGTTTAATCAGAATAATCCAATAAAGCACCAGACATAAATTCATGCATCTATGAACCCATGATTTTTATTAAGAACCAAGAAATTTATGCTAGAAAAAGTAGCATCTTCAACAAATGATGTCACTGATAGAGGATGTTTGCATGGAGAAGGATACAAATAGATGCATATTTATTGCCATGCACAAGACTGAAGCCAATGTGGATCAAAGATACCAACATAAAACAAGATACACTGAACCTGATCAAATACACTGTGGAGGATAGTCTTAAAATAATTGGCATGGACAAAAAGAAGCTAATTCACCCAGGAAGAGGAGAAGACAGGAATTCATCAAACTCAGGGCTGAAATCAATCAAGCCGAAACCAAGAGAACCGTACAAAGAATCAACAAAACCAGGAGCTGGTTCTTTGAGAAAATCAACAAGATAGATAAACCCTTAGCCAGACTAATCAAAGGGCACAGAGAAAGTATCCAAATTAACAAAATTAGAAAAGAAAAGGGAGATATTACAACAGAAACTGCAGAAATTCAAAAAATCATCAGATCCCACTACAAAGGCCTGTACTCAACACAACTGGAGAATTTGGAGGAAATGGACAATTTCTTAGACAGATAACAAATATCAAAATTAAACCAGGATCAAATAGATCATCTAAACATACCCATAACCCCTAAAGAAATAGAAGCGGTCATAGATAGCCTTCCGACCAAAAAAAGCACAGGACCAGATGGTTTTGGTGCAGAATTCTATCAAATCTTCAAAGAAGACTTAGCATCAATACTCTTCAAACTATTCCACCAAATAGAAACAGAAGGAACACTACCCAACTCCTTCGAAGCCACTATTATACTGATACAAAAACCACACAAAGATCCAACTAAGAAAGAGAATTTCAGGCCAATTTCCCTTATGAATATCGATGCAAAAATACTCAGTAAAATTCTTGCCCATGGAATCTAAGAACAAATCAAAACGATCATCCACCATGATCAAGTAGGCTTCATCCCAGGGATGCAGGGATGGTTCAATATAAGGAAATCCATCAATGCAATCCACTACATAAACAAACTCAAAGAAAAAACCACATGATCATTTCATTAGATGCTGAAAAAGCATTTGACAAAATTTAGCATACTTTCATGCTAAAAGTCTTGGAAAGGACAGGAATTCAAGGCCCATATCTAAACATAGTAAAAGCAATATACAGCAAACCAGTAGCCAACATCAATATAAATGGAGAGAAAATTGAAGCAATCCCACTAAAATCAGAGACTAGACATGGCTGCCCCCTCTCTCCATATCTTTTCAATAAAGTTCTTGAAGTCGTAGTTAGAGCAAGTAGACAACATAAGGAGGTAAAAGGGATACAAATTTGAAAGGAGGAAGTCAAACTATCACTATTTGCAGATGATATGATAGTATACTTAAGTGACCCACAAAATTCTACTAGAGAACTCCTACAGCTGAGAAACAACTTCAGCAAAGTGGCTGGCTACAAAATCAACTCAAGCAAATCAGTAGCCTTTATATACTCAAAGCATAAGCAGACTGAGAAAGATATTAGGGAATTGACACCCTTCACAATAGCCACAAACAGTATAAAGTATCTTGGTACTACTCTAACCAAACAAGTGAAAGACCTATATGACAAGAACTTCAGATCTCTGAAGAAGGAAATCGAAGAAGATCTCAGAAAATGGAAAAATCTTCCATGCTCATGGATTGGCAGGATTAATATAGTTAAAATGGCCATCTTGCCAAAAGCAATCTATAGATTCAATGCAATCCTCATCAAAATCCCAACTCAGTTCTTCACAGAGTTAGAAAAAGCAATTCTCAAATTCATCTGGAATAACAAAAAATCCAGGATAGCTAAAACTATTCTCAACAACAAAAGAAATTCTGCGGGAATCAGTATCCCTGACTTCAAGCAATACTACAGAGCAATAGTGTTAAAAAGTGCATGGTATTGGCACAGTGACAGACAAGTGGACCAATGGAATAAAATTGGAGATACAGAAATGAATCCACACACCTATGGTCACTTGATCTTCGACAAAGGAGCCGAAAACATCCAGTGGAAAAAAGATAGCTTTTTCAACAACTGGTGCTTGTTCAATTGGAGGTCTGCATGCAGAAGAATGCGAATTGATCCATTCTTATCTCCATGTACTAAACTTCACTCCAAGTGGATCAAGGACCTCCATGTAAAACCAGACACACTGAAACTAATAGAAAAGAAACTGGGGAAGACCCTAGAGGACATGGGCACAGGGGAAAACTTCCTGAACAGAACACCAATAGCGTATGTTCTAAGATCAAGAATTGACAAATGGGACCTAATAAAATTACAAAGTTTCTGTAAGGCAAAGGATATTGTTAAAAGGACAAAACGGCAACCATAAAATTGGGAAAGGATATTCACCAACACCACATCTGATAGAGAGCTAATATCCAATAGATACAAAGAACTCAAGAAGTTAGACCCCAGGGAACCAAATTACCCTCTTAAAAATGGGGTACAGATCTAAACAAAGAATTTTCACCTGAAGAAATTCGAATAGCCGAGAGGCACCTTAAGAAGTGCTCAACATCATTAGTCATTAGGGAAATGCAAATAAAAACAACCCTGAGGTTTCACCTTACACCAGTCAGAATGGCTAAGGTCAAAAACTCAGGAGACAGCAGGTGTTGGCGAGGATGTGGAGAAAGATGAATCCTCCTCCACTGCTGGTGGGGCTGTAAGATGGTACAACCACTTTGGAAATCAGTCTGGCGGTTCCTCAGAAAACTAGACATAACTCTTCTGGAGGACTCTGCTATACCTCTCCTGGCATATACCCAAAGGATTCCCCGGCATACAGTAAAGACACATGCTCCATTATGTTCATAGAAGCCTTATTTATAATAGCCACAAGCTGGAAAGAACCAAGTTGTCCCTCAAAGGAGGAATGGACACAGAAAATATGGTATATTTACACAATGGAATACTACTCAGCAATTAGAAACAATGAATTCACAAAATTTTTAGGCAAATGCTTTGATCTGGAAAATATCATCCTAAGTGAGGTAACCCCATCACAAAAGAGTACACATGGAATGCAATCTCTGATAAGTGGATATTAATTAGCCCAGAAGCTCTGAATACCCAAGGCACAAATCACATAACAAATGACTCCCATGAAGGAGAATGGAGAGGGTCCTGATCTTGGAAAGGATTGATCTAGCATTGGAGAGGAATATAAGGACAGAGAAAAAGGAGGGAGGTGATTGGAGAATGGATGGAGAGAAGAAGGTTTATGGGACATATGGGGAAGTAGGATCTGGGAAAAGGGAAATCATTTGGAATGTAAACAAAGAATAAAGAAAATAAAAATATTACAAAAAAAGAAAAATTAATCAAAAAGGGAAGTTATAATGACTTCTCTTTCCTTTAATGTGACCAGTTATTCTAACTCAGTCATGGACTTGTGAGGGAAATCCCACTGAGGATTTGTATACTAGGCAGATTAGAGGCCTTACACAAGAACAATTAGCCAAACATTCTTGTTTTTTACATCACCAAAATAGTAATAGCTTGATACATCATTTAGTATTTCTAGAGAATATTAATGTCAAATTGTAAAGAATTGTCCTCAATGTCCTCAATTTCTTCCTTTACCGTATAATGGTGTTAATCCTTAAGGACTTGTACCTCATCAGTTATGGCAAATTGATTGTACTGGCAGGTTTTTTGTGTCAACTTGTCACAATGTCTTTTAGATCTCAGATACTGCCAACATGTTCAACAAAATTTTCTCCCACTCTGCATGCTGTGTCTTCATTCAGTTATTGTCATGAATTGTTGCACAGGTATTTCACTTTTGTTTCCTGAAGTTCCACTTGTCAAATGTTGGCATTATTTATTGATCAACCAATATTTTGTTTATATTCTCTTTGCTTATCCTCATATCTCAGAGACATTTTTTCTAATCATTTCCTCTAACAGTTTGGAGTTTTGGGTATAACGTTAAGATCTCTAACCTCTTGTAGTGATTATTGAGCAGTAGGGCATATAATCATTTAACTCTTCTACATGCACATATCCAGTTTCCTTGCCCCATTTGTAAAACACACCTGTTTCCCCTATTAACATTTTTAGCAGCTTCTGAAAACTAGGGATAACCACAAGAAGACCTATAGAATCAATGATTCTGGGCCCAATGAGGGCACATAGATACTTAACCACCCTCCAATGAGCATTCATGCACTGAAACTAAGACTCTAAGCATATGTTGCAATTGGAAAGTTGGTCTTTATGAGTGGCTCCTAACAATTAAATCACGAGCCATCATTGACTCAGTTGCCTGCATTGTGATTCTTTACCCCTACCTGGGCTACATATTCTGTACTCAGGGGAGAAGGATTTGCCTAGTTACCCTATTACTTGATGTGCCGGGGCATGTTGGTAACTATGAGGGAAGGGGAAGCGTCTTCCACTTCTCAAAAGAGCTGAAGGAGGATGTGGAGGATTCACAGTAGGTATTTAAGAGAGACTTGGAGGGCAGGATGCTTGGTGGCTGTCATCAGTGTGAAAATAAAATAAAATAATTAATTAATAAAAACAAATCTGTTAAAAATGAAAACCCAGATATGAGTGGCTATGGCCTAGATAAATAAATTAAACCAGTGTCTGCTCTTTCTGAGGACATGGATTTAGTACCCAGTACACATATGACAGCTAATCTCAGTTTCTGAGGATCCAATGTTTTGTTTTGGTCCCTGTGAGCACTTATCTGAACGATACATTGATATATAACCAGGCAAAGCAAATACTCATAAATTAAATAAAATCTCAAAAATTAAGTCAATAATATAGTTTCATGAAATCCATGTCTAGCTCTTCTATTCTGTCTCGTTGACCAGCATATTGGTTTCATGCCAGATAGATGATAAATAGACAAATAAGCCAATAATTAGATAGATAGATAGATAGATAGATAGATAGATAGATAGATAGATAGCTATTCAGACAGAAAGAAAAACAGACAGGGAGACAAGCAGAGAAGCAGACAATTCAGTCCTTCCCTAATTCCATTCTTGTCAGGTTCACTACATTATTCACTTGTGAGTCAGTCTTTCCCTGGGAGAGTCATGTGTCCATGCACAGCCTGCTTATAAATGCTGACGTACTCCACCACTGCCAAGAACTCCTCAGCTTTGGTAAGTGAACACTAGATTCCCCAGGCTGGTGCCTACCTTCTGCCATTTGTTTGTTTTATTTTATTTTATTTTATTTTATTTTATTTTATTTTATTTTATTTTATTTTTATCTGTACCTAACATTCTTCCTCCTGGAAACCCTTTCAATTGATAATGACTGGTGTGTAGATTTATTTAACATTTCTTATATTTTTGTGCTACAAAGTAGTTTACCTTTTGACATATTCTAGAGGGGCAAAGTGTCCTTTTTTTTTTTTTATATGTGACAAACAACCTTAATCAACAACTTTTTAAATAATGTCTTTGTTTTTAATTTGATGTTATTCACATCCTTTAGACGCTTTCTTCTCAAAAGACAGGTCCAGGAATAGTGGATGTTCTTTTTTTTTTCTCCCTTCAGCTTTTGTATTTCCAGTCTCCAAACAGTGAAATATGGATCGAGGTTTGTCCCTAATGGAACACAAAGTAATGGAAATCATCAAAATATTCTACAATTATACTCCACGTGTGGGACTACAAGACTATGTGTTTAAAAAAGATCTTAGAGAGTTGGTGGAAAAGAAAATACCAAATTTCCTTTCGGTAAGGTTCCTTCCTGAAAGTGGATAATATGGTCTGCAATAGCTAAAGAGACAGTTTAATCTCCTTCAGTTCAGGGTCAAGCAGCACTCGGTCACTATTCTGTTCATACTTAGATAATGAACCTTAGGAAACTGTGTGTGGACTATATTGTGAGACACCTTATTCTAGATAGAGGTAGGTAGTCTCCTGCTAATGACAGTGATACACAAAATAAAAACACTGTAAATACAATGTTTTAAATGCCTGGAGGATTGACTGTATGGTGACTGTATGGGTTTTTGTTTTGTTTTTTGTTTGTTTGTTTGTTTCTGTTTGGGATGGAACATAACAGAGTGGGTATGGTAAAAGAGAATGACCTTCTAGTATCAAGTGGGAAAATTTGAGCTTATGCCAGGTCACTGTTTAAGGACAAACTCCCAGGTGGTTCATGACTGTGAGTTAGAAGGACACTAAGACACATCTGTGGACATAGAGAAGACATAGGTTGTGTTCTTTTCATGGACATTTTGGATAGAAAATGCAAGAAATAGGCACATTAAACAAAGTTAATGTGCTCTTTTCAATCTTGCAGAAATAGAGGCACACATGGAGACAGGTGACACACAGTTTCCAGATACTGAGTTTTAATACGTATGAAGGTTTAATATAACCTTCCTTATATTCCCTTCAAATGTAAATTTGCTCTTGGACAAAATTAGAGATGTGGACAGCTCCCCTTTTCATTCCTTTTAATGTTACTTATTTTATTTCATTATTTTCTATTTTCTTCTATGAGATTTTTGGAATGAAATATATGTTTCTGCAGTGTGTGTGTTTGTTCTAGTAATAGCCGTGGAGTCAAGTATAGGTAATAAGCCTCATTCATAGGAATTCTAATGTTTGTGAGCCAATATAAGTACTAAACCTATGTCCTGTGAAAAAGCACCAAGTGGTTTTACTACAGAACCATATTTCCAGCATCAGTGGAAAGGTCGTCATAAATGAAGAACTTAGAATATCAGAATTCTGGATATGGAAGGTACATAGTAGGATCCAAAATTTCCATAGCAGAGTTGTTCGTTGCTTGAGTCCTCGATGAATTCTACTCCCTGATCTGAAAACTAGATCATTGGTCACTTAGGTTCTAGAAGGGGCTCATCTAAGTTGCCCTAGACAGAGAGTGTAAGATCTGCAGCTAATCAGGAACTCAGACTTACTAAGATCCATTACTAAATTTGAGTCCCCTCACATTCATCTCCTGAACATAGATTACCATATACTTTATAACCTAGAACGCTTTACATCTTATAGAGTCCATACAAGATTGTTCTCCTCGGTGTTTCCCAGTAAAACGCCTGAGTGAGATAAACTAAACAAATTACCTTCAGGGAAGAAAGTAGAGATCACAGACTGCACCACAGGAGGGTTTGATTTATATCCTTGTCTCCTTTCCTTTCCTGAGTTTTAGACTCTGTATCTTTAAAAAAAACTTTTGTAAGGCCAGTTGTCCTCTTATTTTCATCAAGAGCAATTATGTCATTTATGTAGGATAACATTTTACAAAGATGAATGTGGGGAATTTCTAGACATAATAACTGTTTTATGTTATTATGTAAAGCAGAGACTCAAAAAAAAAAAGCTCTGAATTTGGCAGACATAAAGGATCAAAATGGAAAGTAGTAGTATGTGCTTAGTTTAGCTCATCACTTCTCAGGTCTTCCCTTTTATACTTAAGTAAGATTCCTTGGTCAGTTTTCCCTATTTATTTGCTGTCTGGTCATTCAGTATGTGCCCTGATCCTTTACACTGGACACAGTCAATACTAACAGCCACCTCTCTTCCAGATGATGAAAAAAGATCCTGCAACAAATATTTTGAACCAATCAAAGGAAGAGACCAGCCTTGAAGAGTTATGGGATATGATAATGAAAATAGGCCTTGAGTACTATGAAAAGATGGAGAGCAATGCTATCTAGAATTACCAGCTTCATAATCATTTACCTGGCCTTAAAAGGGGTTAAAATAGGCATGGATAGAGCCACTAAGCAGGGGTTCAAGGCATCTTGCATCTAACTAATTTTTCATACATAATTGTTATGTCACAGACATTAATATAAAGGTTGTGGACCTGGACATCAGGGGAATAAAGACATTATCCACACTAATGCTCTCAGTGCTGCTGCTGCTGATTTCGTTGTCCTTCCCATAAAACTGTCTACAAGTTACTCTGCAATCTTCTACAGTGGTTTAAGTTCTTCATTCATTTACAAATAAATGACCAACATTAAAATATTAGGACTGTTTTTAACCACTTTTGTTCACCTCTATAAGAATAGCACACTGTTGAAATCAGTCCAACTTCCCAAGTCCACTTATCATTACGGCACTTATCACAGCAGAAATTCAAAACGGATAGTTTCCTCTTCTCAACATAGCTGTCATATTACAGCAGGTTAAGATCTATTCTATACATAACAATTTATCTCTCTAATACTTGAAATTGTATAGAACTAACAGTCTTGGTGTTAGGAATTCATGTCAGAAGAATGCTGGAATTCGAGTAGTGTGAACAGAGAGAAGTGAGATTAGCACCAAGAAACCTATTTCTGAATCCATGTTACCTTGTTTTTGGTCAATTGCATGATTCTTTAGTCTTTAGATTGTGGCATGCTCATCTGCAAGGTAAAGGATGTAATTCTTCTTCTTCACTCTCCATGGTGGATGTGGTACATCTATTTTGAGAAAATACATGAAAAACTTTGTAAGCTATTGTACTGACAGACTCACAGAGGAGGTTGCAGTTGTTCCTTTGGTCACAAGCTGCTAAATCTATGAAGGAAGCACCACAGAATCCCAAGAGTGCTCCGTAAATAAATGGTGTGTTTCTGTTCCCTATAAAATATCACCCAGGAGAGAAGTGTAAAAGACACTTATATGTATACAGACTCTAGTGCATTTTCTTAAGAAGTCCAGAAGCTCTGTGAAAACAAAGATATCCCCATTCCCTACTGTGGGTTTCCTTGGTAAAGTGGTAGCTGTGTATTTTTCTAGAGATTTCTCCTCTCTCATTATTTTCAAAGATTTCCTTTCATTTTTTCTCTCCTTATTCAATGATCATGCCAAATATTAAAGACACAAAATAGTTCATGAAAATCACTGCAGATAATTTTCTTGGTTCCACCCTCTCATACATTCCTATTCCAGAAATACTTAAGAACAAAAATCCCTATCACGTCCACAAAACACCCACCATTATGACTTCTGAGAATGAGCAGTGTGGTACAGCAAGCAGTTCACAATACTTTGTAAGCAAACCTCTGGCTTGGGTTTCACTTCAGGAAAGGTGTTGGATAGTTTTGAACAAGAATTTTCATGGTGTTCTGGGAGAATATCTAACAAGTACAATCAGTGTCACAGTAATAAGTACTCACTACAAAGGTCACACACCCTTGGTTTCTCATCTTCTCATATATTTTCTAGCAAACAAAATAGGAATGTCATAATCATAATAGTTTCTACTAACCACTCACAATGACACTAAAAAATTCTTACACCTGGTTCTAATTCCATCTATTCCATCATGAAGAATCACTATAGTCCCACACTCTTCTGAGCTATACTGATCCAAGCTATACTAAATATCCAGAGTTCCCTGCTTACCTAATAGGTATTTGAGCAAAGTACAGAGCTACATACCAAGGTGGGATTCATCCAATTGAGCAAAATTCCAATACATATTATTATATCACACTGACAAAATAGAAAGGTTTTGAAACCAAAAGGTGAACTCATTGTATCTCAAAAAACAAAACTGGTTCCTCAGTCATGATCCACATTCTAAGACAAAGTTTGTGATTCTGACCATGCTTCTTGACTCTTGATCTTGAGTTTAAATCTACAAATCTTCACTACTTCACAGACATTTTAGAAAAACTTTACATAGACACTGCCTGCATGTGAGCAATTGTTCTGTCTTTATGATAAAATCACTAAGGGTTCCATTCTATATATTGTGAGTCTGACCTTTGAACACATATTACCCTGACACTGAGATGCATGTATTCACGACACTAAGAGATATTGCTGAGGACTGGATCTTATTATATATGTCTTCTGAATATGTTACTGAACTGTAAGAAGATCATATTCCTGCCAGTGATCCCAAGGAAAGGGATATATAGAATAATGCCACAACATAGTGAAAGCTATCAATTCAGACGTGATGGCATCTCTGTCTCACTGGTTCAAAGTAGAGCCATGCTATATGGCTGAGAGTTGATGTGAGCATTCTACCTCACTTGGGTGTTTGCAGAGAATGTAATGTAACCAGGTGAGCTGGTATGGAATAAAAGCGGTGTCAAAATATTTCCAAGTAAAATTTCAAGCTGTTTCTATCAGGACTAGGATTGAGCTATTACCTGTTCTTGGCCTTCATTTTGTAGTGCACTTAGCCTTAAAAACTCTCTCTCTCTCTCTCTCTCTCTCTCTCTCTCTCTCTCTCTCACACACACACACACACACACACACACACAAATACATATTTCTTTACTTGGCATGATGGCCATATATGAAGTACCACTTTCTCTTCTCTTATAAGGATATGTCCAGTAAACACTTGGAATTTCTTTTCTGCAAATATGCATTCCCAACACCTCAATGCCAGTCAATAATGTACACTAACCCTCAATACCCATACCTCTTCTCCAAAGTTTATACAGGCCTGTTAAACTTCTCCAAAGTTTATTCATCCCCAATAAAGACATGTTTTTCACTACATGCTTTCTCTGGAGAAAGGTGTTTCTCCTACTCTAATGCCAAACGTTATCCTCCCTATACCACTCACTCTACTAAGGTTCATGTCCTCTGGTCTAGCAATATTTTCAATGATGTCTGAATATTCAGATGTGTAAAAAGCCGTGTGAATCTGCCAAGGAGACAGTCATGATAGGTTCCTGCCTATAAGCATACCAGAGTATCACAATTAGAATCTGGGGTTGGCTCTCTCACATTAGCTGGGTCTATAGCTGGGGCAGTTATTGCTTGGGTTTTCCTTCAGTCTCTGTTCACTCTTTATCACTGCACATCTTATTGGAAAGACAAATTTAGAAAGGAAGATTTTATGGGTGGACTCATGATCCCTCTCTCCTCTGGGAGTCCTGCCTAGCTTGTAGATGGCCATTTCAGTATCTATATCCTGCTTTGATAAGAATCGATTCACTGCCTCAACTTGTGATTTGCCTTCTCATTCCCATGCCTTACTCACCTCATTCCCTTTCACTTCCCTCCTTTCCTACTGAGATCCATCTCATCTTCAATCTCTGTGTACTATTTAGTTTCTTCTTCTGAGTGAGATTCATTCATTTTACCTTGGAACTAATGTATTGTCCAGTTTCTTTGGGTCTTTAGGTTGTAGTATGGTTATCCTACAATTTTCAGCTAGTATCTACTTATAAGTGAGTATGACTTTCTGGCTCTGAGGTATATAACTTCAGATAATATTCTCAAAGTCCATCCCTTTGTATGCAACTTTCATTACACCACTTATTTTAACAGCCAAATAATATTCCACTATGAAGATGTACCTCATTTTCTTTATCCACTCTGCTGAAGGACATCTAGTTTTTTTTCTGGTTACTGGCTATTATGAACAAAGCTACCATGAAAATATTGGAATAATTGCCCATGTGGTATAATAGGGCATCTTTGGGAATATTTGCAGGAGTGTTATTGAAGTGTCTTGAGGTACAACTATTCCTTTATTTTTTTTTGAGAAACAGCCAAATAGTTTTCCAATGTGGTTGTACAAGTTTGGGCATCCATTAGATCGGCAACCAACAAATTGGGAAAAGATCTTCACCAATCCTACATCAGATAGAGGGCTAATATCCAATATATATAAAGAACTCAAGAAGTTAGACTCCAGAAAACCGAACAACCCTATTAAAAAATGGGGTACAGAGTTAAACAAAGAATTCTCACCTGAAGAACTTTGGATGGCGGAGAAACATCTTAAAAAATGCTCAACTTCATTAGTCATTAGGGAAATGCAAATCAAAACAACCCTAAGATTTCATCTTACACCAGTCAGAATGGCTAAGATTAAAAATTCAGGAGACAGCAGGTGTTGGAGAGGGTGCGGAGAAAGAGGAACACTCCTCCACTGCTGGTGGGGTTGCAAATTGGTACAACCACTCTGGAAATCAGTCTGGCGGTTCCTCCGAAAACTGGGCACCTCACTTCCAGAAGATCCTGCTATACCACTCCTGGGCATATACCCAGAGGATTCCCCACCATGTAATAAGGATGCATGCTCTACTATGTTCATAGCAGCCCTATTTATAATTGCCAGATGCTGGAAAGAACCCAGGTATCCCTCAACAGAAGAGTGGATGCAAAAAATGTGGTATATCTACACAATGGAGTACTATTCAGCCATTAGAAACAATGAATTCATGAAATTCTTAGGCAAATGGATGGAGCTAGAGAACATCATACTAAGTGAGGTAACCCAGACTCAAAAGGTGAATCATGGTATGCACTCACTAATAAGTGGTTATTAACCTAGAAAACTGGAATACCCAAAACATAATCCACACATCAAATGAGATACAAGAAGAAAGCAGGAGTGGTCCCTGGTTCTGGAAAGACTCAGTGAAACAGTATTTGGCAAAACCAGAACGGGGAACTGGGAAGGGGTGGGAGGGAGGACAGGGGAAGAGAAGGGGGCTTACAGGACTTTCGGGGAGTGGGGGGGGCTAGAAAAGGGGAAATCATTTGAAATGTAAATAAATTATATCGAAAAAAATAAGAAATTGTAGAGTGTACGCTTTGCTCCACATCATAGTCAGTATGTGCTATTATTTGAAATTTTGACCTTAGCCAACCTTACTAGTTGCTAGATGTAATCTCAGAATCATTTCTATTTCCATTTCCTTAGTGACTGAAGACAGTCACCAGTCTCAGCTTCTCAAGGATTCCTCTGTTGAAAATTCTCTGTTTAGCTATGTACTCCATTTTAATTGGGTTATTTGAATTGTTCCTGTCTAATTTAGTATGTTCCTTATAAATTTTGGATATTAGTTCTCAGTTAGATTGATGTTTGGCTAATGTATTTCCTCTGTCAACTCACATTTTCCCCTTTGATAATGTCCTTGTCCTTTGGACATGATTATGGCTAAATTGCTTTAAATTTCACCACAATTAATTTGATGTTAGCCACTAGAATGCTGTATATTAACATTCTTGGGGTTAGGTATACTCCTTGTTATCATTAAGACATTTTAACCTGAGGGAGTGTTGAATTTTTCAAATGATTTTCAACAACTAAGGAGATAGTCTGTGATATTTTTCTTTTTGTTTGTTTATATCTTGGATTATATTGATGGATTTTCACATACTGAACCATTCCTGCATCCCAAAGATGAACCTACTTGATCATGGTGGACTATGTTTTGCTATATTTCTGGATTCATTTGTCAAGCATTTTATTGAGTATTTTTGCATCAATATCCATAAAAGATATTGGTCTGAAATTCTCTTTCTTAGTTGAGTCTAGTTGAGCTTAGTACAAGGAGACAAGGATGGATCAATTCGCAGAAAATTGTTCTTTCTAGATCTATGAAGATTTAATTTGGGATTTTGATGGCCATTGCATTGAATCTGTAGATTTCTTTTGGCAAGATGGCCATTTTTATTATATTGATCCTACCAATCAATGAAGATTGGAGATCTTTCCATCTTCTGAGATCTACTTCAATTTCTTTCTTCAGTTGCTTGAAATTCTTGTCATACAGATCTTTCATTTGCTTCCTTAGGGCCACACCTAGGAATGAAATATTATTAGAAACTATTGTGAAGGGTGTCATTTCCCTAATTTCTTTCTCATCTTGTTTATCCTTTGAGTAGAGGAAAGCTACTGATTTGCTTGAGTTAATTTTATATCCAGCCACTTTTCTGAAGTTGTTTATCAGCTTTAGGAGTTCTCTGTTGCAACTTTTGGGGTCGCTTAAGTATACTATCATATCATCTGCAAATAGTGATATTTTGACTTCTTCCTTTCCAATTTGTATACCTTTGACCTCCTTTTCTTGTCTGATTGCTCTGGCTAGGACTTCAAGTACTATATTGAATAGATAGGGAGAGGGTGAACAGTCTTGTCTGCTCCCCGATTTTAGTGGGATTGCTTCATGTTTCTCTCATTTTAACTTGACGTTGGCTACTGGTTTGTAGTATATTGCTTTCACTATGTTTAGGTATGGACCTTGGATTCCTGATAACGCCAAGACTTTTATCATGAAGGGATGCTGGATTTTGTCAAAAGCCTTTTTAGTATCTAATGAAAGAAACATGTGGTTTTTTTCCTTTGGTTTGTTTATGTAGTGGATTAAATAGATGGATTTCTGTATATTAAACTATCCCTGTATCCCTGTGATTAAGCCTACCTGATCGTGGTGAATTATAGTTTTGATGCATTCTTGGATTCAGTTGGCAATGATTTTCTTCAGTATTTTTGCATCAATGTTCATGAGGAAGATTGGTCTGAAATTCTCCTTCCTTGTTTGGTCTTTGGTTTGGGTATAAGCGTTATTGTGGCTTCATAGAATGAGTTGGGCAGTGTTCCCTGAGTTTCTATTTCATGGAAAAGTTTGAAAAATATCAGTATTAACTCTTCTTTGAAGATCTGATAGAATTCCCTGCTAAACCCATCTGGTCCAGAGGGTTTTTTTTTTTTTTTTTTTTTTTTAATGGGAGACTATTAATGACTGCTTCTATTTCCTCAGGACTTATGGGACTAGTTAGATGGTTTATCTGATCCTGTTTTAACATCGGCACCTGGTGTATATCTAGAAGTTGTCCATTTCATCCAGGTTTTCAAACTTTGTTGCGTATAAACTCTTGTAGTAGGATCTGATGATTTTTTGAAATTCCACAGTTTCTGTTGTTATGTCTCCCTTTTCATTTCTGATTTTATTAATTTGGATACTGTCTCTGTGCCCTCTGGTTAGTCTAGCTAAGGGTTTATCTATCTTGTTGATTTTCTCAAAGAACCAGCTCCTTGTTTTGTTGATTCTTTATATAGTTCTTTTTGTTTCTGTTTGGTTGATTTCAGACCTAAGTTTGATTATTTCTTGCCATCTTCTCTTCTTGGGCATATTTGCTTCCTTTTGTTCTAGAACTTTCAAGTGCACTGTCAAGCTGTTACTGTAAGCTCTCTCCATTTTCTTTTTTTGAGGCACACAGAGGTATGAGTTTTCCTCTGAGCACTCCTTTCATTGTGTCCCATAAATTTTGGTATGATATCTCTCTATTTTCATTAAATTCTAAAATGTCTTTAATTTCTTTCTTTATTTCTTCCTTGACCAAGCTATCATTGAGAAGAGCATTGTTCAAAGCCCATGTGTATGTGTGTCTTCCATTGCTTTTGTTTGAGCTTAAGACCAGCCTTAGGCCATGGTGATCTGATAAGATACATGGAATAATTTCAATATTTCTGTATCTGTTGAGGCCCATTTTGTGACCAATTATATGGTCAGTTTTGGAGAAGGTACTATGAGGTGCTGAGAAGAAGGTATATTCTTTTGCTTTAGGGTGGAGTGGTCTATAAATATCTATTAGATTCATTTGGTCCATAATTTCAGTTAGTTTTACTGTATCTCTGTTTATTTCCCAATTCCATGATTTGTCCATTTTTTGAGAGTGGAGTGTTGAAGTCACCCACTATTCTTGTGTGGGGCACAATGTGGGCTTTGAGCTTTAGTAAAGTTTCTTTTATGAATGTGGGTGCTCTTGCATTCAGAGCATAGATGTTCAAAATTGAGAGTTCATCTTAGTAGACTTCTCCTTTGACCAGTATGAAGTGTCCCTCCTTATCTTTTTTGACAACTTTTGGTTGAAAGCCTAATTATCCAATATAAGAATGGCCACTCGAGCTATTTTCTTGGGACCATTTGCTTGGAAAATTGTTTTTCAACCTTTAACTCTCAAATAGTGACTGTCTTTGTCACTGAGCTGCGTTTCTTGTATGCAGCAAAATGTTGGGTCCTGTTTACGTATCCTGTCTGTTAGTCTATGCCTTTATGTAGGGGAATTGAGACCATTGATATTAAGAGATATTAAGGAAAAGTGATTGTTGCTTACTGTTATCTTCTTAGTTAAAGGCGAAATTCTGGTTGTGTAGCTATCGTCTATTTGGTTTGTTGAAAGATTCCCTTATTGCTTTTTTTATGGTGTGGTTTCCTGCCTTGTGTTGGTATTTTCCACCCATTATCCTTTGCAGAGCTGGATTTGTGGAAAGATATTGTATAAATTTGCTTTCATCATGGAATATCTTGTTTTTTCCATCTATGGTAATTGAATGTTTTGGTGGGTATAATAGTTTGTGCTAAAATTTATGTACTCTTAGGGTCTGTATGACATTTGCCCAGGATCTTCTGGCTTTCATAGTCTCTGGTGAGAAGTCTGGGGCAATTCTGATAGTCTGCCTTTATATGTTACTTGACCTTTTTCTCTCACTGCTTTTAATATTCTTTGTTTAGTGCATTTGGTGTTTTGATTATTATGTAACAGGAAGTATTTCTACTCTGGTCCAATCTGTTTGGAGTTCTGTAGGCTTCTTGTATGTTCACTGGCATCTCTTTCTTTAGGTTAGGAAAGTTTTCATCTATAATTTTGTTGAAGATGTTTACTGGGCCTTTAACATGTAAATCCTTGCTTTCTTCTATACCTATAATCCTTAGGTTTGGTCTTATTATTGTGTCCTGGATTTCCTGGATGTTTTGGGTTACAAGCTTTTTTTAAAAATATTTTTATTTTCTATATTCTTTGTTTACATTCCAAATGATTTCCCCTTTCCCAGATCCCCCCTCCACATATGTCCCATAAACCTTCTTCTCTCCATCCATTCTCCAATGACCCCCCTCCTTTTTTCTCTGTCTTTATATTCCCCTCCGATGCTAGATCAATCCTTTCCAGGATCAGGACCTTCTCCTTGCTTCTTCATGGGAGTCATTTGTTATGCAATTTGTGCCTTGGGTATTCAGGGCTTCTGGGCTAATTAATATCCACTTATCAGAGATTGCATTCCATGTGTATTCTTTTGTGACTGGGTTACCTCACTTAGGATGATATTTTCCAGATCTTGCCATTTGCCTAAAAATTTTGTGAATTCATTGTTTCTAATTGCTGAGTAGTATTCCATTGTGTAAATATACCACATTTTCTGTATCCATTCCTCCTTTGAGGGGCATCTGGGTTCTTTCCAGCTTCTGGCTATTATAAATAAGGCTGCTATGAACATAATGGAGCATGTGTCTTTATTGCATGCCAGGGAATCCTTTGGGTATATGCCCAGGAGAGGTATAGCAGGGTCCTCAGGAAGTGTCATGTCCAGTTTTCTGAGGAACCTCCAGACTAATTTCCAAAGTGGTTGTACCATCTTACAGCCCCAACAGCAGTGGAGGAGTGTTCCTCTTTCTCCACATCCTCGCCAACACCTGCTGTCTCCTGAGTTTTTGACCTTAGCCATCTGACTAGTGTAAGGTGAAATCTCAGGGTTGTTTTGATTTGCATTTCCCTAATGACTAATGATATTGAGCACTTCTTAAGGTGCCTCTCAGCCATCTGAATTTCTTCAGGTGAAAATTCTTTGTTTAGATCTGTATCCCATTTTTTAATAGGGTTATTTGGTTCCCTGGGGTCTAACTTCTTGAGTTCTTTGTATATATTGGATATTAGCACTCTATCAGATGTGTGGTTGGTGAATATCCTATCCCAATTTGATGGTTACTGTTTTGTCCTTTTAACAGTGTCCTTTGCCTTACAGAAACTTTGTAATTTTATGAGGTCCCATTTGTCAATTCTTGATCTTAGAGCATAAACTATTGGTGATCTGTTCAGGACCTTTTCCCCAGTGCCCATGCCCTCTAGGGTCTTCCCCAGTTTCTTTTGTATTAGTTTCAGTGTGTTTGGTTTTACATGGAGGTCCTTGATCCACTTGGAGTGAAGTTTAGTACATGGAGATAAGAATGGATCAATTCACATTCTTCTGCATACTGACCTCCAATTGAACCAGAACCATTTGTTGAAAAGACTATCTTTTCCACTGGATGTTTTTGGCTCCTTTGTGGAAGATCCAGTGACCATAGGTGTGTGGGTTCATTTCTGGATCTTCAATTCTATTCCATTGGTCCACTTATCTGTCACTGTATCAATACCATGCAGTTTTTAACACTATCACTCTGTAGTATTGCTTGAAGTCAGGGATAGTGATTCCCCCAGAATTTCTTTTGTTGTTGAGAATAGTTTTAGCTATCCTGAGTTTTTTGTTATTCCAGATGAATTTGAGAATTGCTTTTTCTAACTCTGTGAAGAACTGAGTTGGGATTTTGATGGGGATTGCATTGAATCTGTACATTGCTTTTGGCAAGATGGCCATTTTAACTATATTAATCCTGACGATCCATGAGCATGGCAGATTTTTCCATTTTCTGAGGTCTTCTTCGATTTCCTTCTTCAGAGACCTGAAGTTCTTGTCATATAGATCTTTCACTTGTTTGGTTAGAGTCACACCAAGATATTTTATATTGTTTGTGCTATTTTGAAGGGTGTCATTTCCCTAACTTCTTTCTCAGCCTGCTTATCCTTTGAGTATAGGAAGGCAACTGATTTGCTTGAGTTGATTTTATAACCAGCCACTTTGCTGAAGTTGTTTATCAGCTGTAGGAGTTCTCTGGTGGAGGTTTTTGGGTCACTTAAGAAGACTATCATGTCATCTGCAAATAGAGATAATTTGACTTCTTCCTTTCCAATTTGTATCCCCTTGACCTCCTTATGTTGTCTAATTGCTCTAGATAGAACTTCAAGTACTATATTGAAAAGATATGGAGAGAGAGGACAGCCTTGTCTAGTCCCTGATTTTAGTGGTATTGCTTCAAGTTTTTATTTCTTTTTATTTCTTCGGGTGTTATGGGACTGCTTAGTTGATCTATTTGATCCTGATTTAGTTTTGGTGTTGGATATCTGTCTAGGAAACTGTGCATTTCCTCCAGATTCTCCAGTTGTGTTTAGGTATGGGCCTTGAATTCCTGTTCTTTCCAATACTTTTAGCATGAAAAGATGCTGAATTTTGTCAAATGCCTTTTCTGCATCTAATGAGATGATCATATGGTTTTTTTAGTTTGAGTTTGTTTATGTAGTAGATAGCATTGATGGATTTTCTTATATTAAATCATCCCTGCATTCCTGGAATGAAGCCTACATGATCGTTTTGATGTGTTCTTGGATTCGGTTGGCAAGAATTTTATTAAGTATTTTTGCATCAATATTCATAAGAGAAATTGGCCTGAAGTTCTCTTTCTTTGTTGGATCTTTGTGTGGTTTTGGTATCAGCGTAATTGTGGCTTCATAGAATGAGTTGGGTAGAGTTCCTTCTGTTTCTATTTTGTGAATTCATGAAATTCTTAGGCAAATGGATGGAGCTAGAGAATATCATACTAAGTGAGGTAACTCAGACTCAAAAGGTGAATCATGGTATGCACTCACTAATAAGTGGATATTAACCTAGAAAACTGGAATACCCAAAACATAATCCACACATCAAATGAGGTACAAGAAGAAAGGAGGAGTGGCCCCTGGTTCTGGAAAGACTCAGTGAAACAGTATTCAGCAAAACCAGAACGGGGAAGTGGGAAGGGGTGGGTGGGAGGACAGGAGAAGAGAAGGGGGTTTGCGGGACTTTCGGGGAGTGGGGGGGCTAGAAAAGGGGAAATCATTTGAAATGTAAATAAATTATATCGAATAATAAAAAAAATTAAAAAAAAAAGAATGAGTTGGGTAGAGCTCCTTCTGTTTCTATTTTTTTGAATAGTTTGAAGAGTATTTGTCTTAGGTCTTCTATGAAGGTCTGATAGAATTCTGCACTGAAGCCATCTGGTCCTGTGCTTTTTTTGGATAGGAGACTTTCTATGACCCTTTTTATTTCTTCTGGTGTTATGGGACTGTTTAGTTGATCTATTTGTTCCTGATTTAGTTTTGGTGTCGGATATCTGTCTAGGAAACTGTGCATTTCCTCCAGATTCTCCAGTAGTGTTGAGTATAGGCTTTTGTAGTAGGATCTAATACTTTTTTGAATTTCCTCAGTTTCTGTTGTTATATCTCCCTTTTCATTTCTAAGTTTGTGAATCTGGATACTGTCTCTGTGCACTTTGGTTAGTCTGGCTAAGGGTTTACCTATCTTGTTGATTTTCTCATAGAACCAGCTCCTGGTTTTGTTGTTTCTTTGTATGGTTCTCTTTGTTTCTACTTGATTGATTCCAGCCCTGAGTTTGATGATTTCCTACCTTCTACTCCTCCTGGGTGAAATATCTTCTTTTTGTTCCAGGGCTTTCAGGTGTGTCATTAAGCTCTTGGTGTATGCTCTCTCCATTTTCTTTTTGGAGGCTCTCAGGGCTATGAGTTTTCCTCTTAGCACTGCTTTCATTGTGTCCCATAGATTTGGGTATGTTGTGTCTTCATTTTCATTAAGTTCTAAAAAGTGTTTAATTTCTTTCTTTATTTCTTCCTTGACCAAGGTGTCATTGAGTAGAATATTGTTTAGTTTCCACGTGTATGTGGGTTTTCTGTTGTTTTTGTTGCTATTGAAGACCACTTTTACTCCATAGTGATCTTATAGGAGGCATGGGATTATTTTGATCTTCTTATATTTGTTGAGATCTGTCTTGTCACCAATTATATGGTCGACTTTGGAGAAGGTACCATGAGGTGCTAAGAAAAAGGTATATTCTTTTGCTTTAGGATAGAATGTTCTATATATATCTGTTAAATCTAATAGGTCCAAAGCTTCAATTAGTTTCATTGTGTCCCTGTTCAGTTTCTGTTTTCCTGATTGGTCCATTGAGGAAAGTGCAGTGTTGAAGTCATCCACAATTATTGTTTTAGGTGCAATGTGTGCTTTGAGCTTTAATAAAGTTTCTTTTATGAATGAGTGTGCCCTTGCATTTGGAGCATAGATGTTCAGGATTGAGAGTTCTTCTTGTTGTATTTTTCCTTTGACCAGCAAGAAGTGTCCATCAGAGTCTCTTTTGATGACTTTGGGTTGAAAGTCAATTTTATCTGATATTAGAATGGCTACTCCAGCTTGTTTCCTGAGACCATTTGCTTGTAAAATTGTCTTCCAGCTTTTACTCTAAGGTAGTCTTTGTCTTTGAACCTGAGGTGTGTTTCCTGTATGCAGCAAAATGTAGGGTCCTGTTTACGTATCCAGTTGGTTAGTCTATGTGTTTTTATTTGGGCATTGAGTCCATTCATGTTAAGAGATATTAAGGAATAGTGATTGTTACTTTCTGTCATTTTTGATGTTATTTTTTAAATTTGATTGGTTAACTTCTTTTGGGTTTGATGAAAGGTTACTATCTTGCTTTTTCCAGGGTAAAGTTTCCCTCCTTGTATTGGTGTTTTTCTCCTATTATCCTTTGTAGGCCTGGGTTTGTGGATGGATATTCAGTAAACTTGGTTTTGTCATGGAGTATCTTAGTTTGTCCATCTATGGTGATTGAGAGTTTTGCTGAGTATAGTAGTTTTGGCTGGCATTTGTGTTCTCTTAGAGTCTGCATGAGATCTGCCCAGGACCTTCTAGCTTTCATAGTCTCAGGTGAAAAGTCTGGTGTGATTCTGATAGGTCTTCCTTTATATGTTACTTGGCTTTTTTCTCTTACTGCCTTTAATATTCTTTCTTTGTTTAGTACATTTGGTGTTTTGATTATTATGTGACAGGCCATATTTCTGTTCAGGTCCAGTCTGTTTGGAGTTCTGTAGGCTTCTTGTATATTCATGGGCATCTCTCTCTTTAGGTTATGGAAGTTTTCTTCCATAATTTTATTGATGATATTTGCTGGCCCTTTAAGTTGTAAATCTTGACTCTCATCTATGCCTATAATCCTTAGGTTTGGTGTTCTCATTGTGTCCTGGATTTCCTGGATATTTTGGGTTACAAGCTTTTTACATTTTGCATTTTCTTTAACTGTTAAGTCCATGGTTTCTATGGTATCTTCAGCATCTGAGATTCTTTCTTCTATCTCTTGTATTGTGTTGTTGATATTTGCATCTATGTCCCCTGATTTCTTCCTAAGGTTTTCTATCTTCAAATTGTCTCCCTTTGAGTTTTCTTAGTAGTTTCTACTTCTTTTTTTTTTCATTCTTTTTTTTTATTTGATATAATTTATTTACATTTCAAATGATTTCCCCTTTTCTAGCCCCCCCCCCACTCCCCGAAAGTCCCGTAAGCCCCCTTCTCTTCCCCTGTCCTCCCTCCCACCCCTTCCCAGTTCCCCGTTCTGGTTTTGCCAATTACTGTTTCACTGAGTCTTTCCAGAACCAGGGACCACTCCTGCTTTCTTCTTGTATCTCATTTGATGTGTGAGTGTGTAAGTTACCTCACTTAGTATGATGTTCTCTAGCTCCATCCATTTGCCTAAGAATTTCATGAATTCATTGTTTCTAATGGCTGAATAGTACTCCATTGTGTAGATATACCACATTTTTTGTATCCACTCTTCTGTTGAGGGATACCTGGGTTCTTTCCAGCATCTGGCAATTATAAATAGGGCTGCTATGAACATAGTAGAGCATGTATCCTTATTACATGGTGGGGAATCCTCTGGGTATATGCCCAGGAGTGGTATAGCAGGATCTTCTGGAAGTGAGGTGCCCAGTTTTCGGAGGAACCGCCAGACTGCTTTCCAGAGTGGTTGTACCAATTTGCAACCCCACCAGCAGTGGAGGAGTGTTCCTCTTTCTCCGCACCCTCTCCAACACCTGTTGTCTCCTGAATTTTTAATCTTAGCCATTCTGACTGGTGTAAGATGAAATCTTAGGGTTGTTTTGATTTGCATTTCCCTAATGACTAATGAAGTTGAGCATTTTTTAAGATGCTTCTCCGCCATCCGAAGTTCTTCAGGTGAGAATTCTTTGTTTAACTCTGTACCCCATTTTTTAATAGGGTTGTTCGGTTTTCTGGAGTCTAACTTCTTGAGTTCTTTATATATATTGGATATTAGCCCTCTATCTGATGTAGGATTGGTGAAGATCTTTTCCCAATTTGTTGGTTGCCGATCTGTCCTCTTGATGGTGTCCTTTGCCTTACAGAAACTCTGTAACCTTATGAGGTCCCATTTGTCAATTCTTGCTCTTAGAGCATACGCTATTGGTGTTCTGTTCAGAAACTTTCTCCCTGTACCGATGTCCTCAAGGGTCTTCCCCAGTTTCTTTTCTATTAGCTTCAGAGTGTCTGGCTTTATGTGGAGGTCCTTGATCCATTTGGATTTGAGCTTAGTACAAGGAGACAAGGATGGATCAATTCGCATTCTTCTGCATGCTGACCTCCAGTTGAACCAGCACCATTTGTTGAAAAGGCTATGTTTTTTCCATTGGATGTTTTCAGCCTCTTTGTCGAGGATCAAGTGGCCATAGGTGTGTGGGTTCATTTCTGGATCTTCAATCCTGTTCCATTGATCCTCCTGCCTGTCACTGTACCAATACCATGCAGTTTTTAACACTATTGCTCTGTAGTATTGCTTGAGGTCAGGGATACTGATTCCCCCAGATTTTCTTTTGTTGCTGAGAATAGTTTTAGCTATCCTGGGTTTTTTGTTGTTCCAGATGAATTTGATAATTGCTCTTTCTAACTCTGTGAAGAATTGAGTTGGGATTTTGATGGGTATTGCATTGAATCTGTATAGTGCTTTAGGCAAAATGGCCATTTTAACTATATTAATTCTACCGATCCATGAGCATGGGAGGTTTTCCCATTTTTTGAGGTCTTCTTCCATTTCCTTCTTCAGAGTCTTGAAGTTCTTGCCATACAGATCTTTCGCATGTTTGGTAAGAGTCACCCCAAGATACTTTATACTGTTTGTGGCTATTGTGAAGGGGGTCATTTCCCTAATTTCTTTCTCAGCCTGCTTATCCTTTGAGTATAGGAAGGCCACTGATTTGCTTGAGTTGATTTTGTAACCTGCCACTTTGCTGAAGTTGTTTATCAGCTGTAGGAGCTCTCTAGTGGAGTTCTTTGGGTCACTTAGGTAGACGATCATGTCGTCTGCAAATAATGATAGTTTGACTTCCTCCTTTCCAATTTGTATCCCTTTGACCTCCTTATGTTGTCGAATTGCCCCAGCTAGTACCTCAAGTACAATATTGAAAAGATAAGGAGAAAGGGGGCAGCCTTGTCTGGTCCCTGATTTCAGTGGGATTGCTTCAAGTTTCTCTCCGTTTAGTTTGATGCTGGCTACCGGTTTGCTGTATATTGCTTTTACTATGTTTAGGTATGGGCCTTGAATTCCTGTTCTCTCCAAGACTTTAAGCATGAAAGGATGCTAAATTTTGTCAAATGCTTTTTCAGCATCCAATGAAATGACCATGTGGTTTTGTTCTTTGAGTTTGTTTATGTAGTGGATTGTATTGATGGATTTCCGTATATTGAACCAACCCTGCATTCCCGGGATAAAGCCTACTTGATCATGGTGGATGATCGTTTTGATGTGTTCTTGGATTCGGTTGGCAAGAATTTTATTGAGTATTTTTGCATCGATGTTCATAAGGGAAATTGGTCTGAAGTTCTCTTTCTTTGTTGGATCTTTGTGTGGCTTTGGTATCAGCGTAATTGTGGCTTCGTAGAAGGAATTGGGTAGTGTTCCTTCTGTTTCTATTTTGTGGAATAGTTTGAAGAGTATTGGTGTTAACTCTTCTTTGAAGGTCTGGTAGAATTCTGCACTGAAACCATCTGGTCCTGTGCTTTTTTTGGTTGGAAGACTTTCTATGACTCCTTCTATTTCTTTAGGCTTTATGGGACTGTTCAGATGGTCTAGTTGGTCCTGATTTAATTTTGGTATTTGGTATCTGTCAAGGAAATTGTCCATTTCCTCCAGATTCTCCAGTTGTGTTGAGTACAGTCTCTTGTAGTAGGATCTGATGATTTTTTGGATTTCCTCAGTTTCCGTAGTTATGTCTCCCTTTTCATTTCTAAGTTTGTTAATTTGGATACTTTCTCTGTGCCCTTTGGTCAGTCTGGCTAAGGGTTTATCTATCTTGTTGATTTTCTCAAAGAACCAGCTCCTGGTTTTGTTGATTTTTTGTATGGTTCTCTTTGTTTCTACTTGATTTCGGTCCTGAGTTTGATGATTTCCTGCCTTCTACTCCTCCTGGGCGAAATAGCTTCTTTTTGTTCTAGGGCTTTCAGGTGTGTCATTAAGTTGGTAATGTATGCTCTCTCCATTTTCTTTTTGGAGGCACTCAGGGCTATGAGTTTTCCTCTTAGCACTGCTTTCATTGTGTCCCATAGATTTGGGTATGTTGTGTTTTCATTTTCATTGTGTTCTAAAAAGTCTTTAATTTCTTTCTTTATTTCTTCCTTGACCAAGGAATCATTGAGTAGAGTATTGTTCAATTTCCACGTGTATGTGGGTTTTCTGTTGTTTCTGTTGCTATTGAAAACCACTTTTATTCCATAGTGATCAGATAGGAGGCATGGGATTAGTTCTATCTTCTTATATTTGTTGAGGTCTGTCTTGTGACCAATTATATGGTCGATTTTGGAGAAGGTACCATGAGGTGCTGAAAAAAAGGTATATTCTTTTGTTTTAGGATAGAATGTTCTATATATATCAGTTAAATCTAATTGGTCCAAAGCTTCAATTAGTTTCATTGTGTCCTTGCTTAGTTTCTGTTTTCCTGATCAGTCCATTGAGGAAAGTGCAGTGTTGAAGTCACCCACAATTATTGTGTTAGGTGCAATGTGTGCTTTGAGTTTTAATAAAGTTTCTTTTATGAAAGAGGGTGCCCTTGAATTTGGAGCATAGATGTTCAGGATTGAGAGTTCTTCTTGTTGTATTTTTCCTTTGACCAGCAAGAAGTGTCCCTCAGAGTCTCTTTTGATGACTTTGGGTTGAAAGTCAATTTTATCTGATATTAAAATGGCTACTCCAGCTTGTTTCCTGAGACCATTTGCTTGTAAAATTGTCTTCCAGCCTTTTACTCTAAGGTAGTGTTTGTCTTTGACCCTGAGGTGTGTTTCCTGTAAGCAGCAAAATGTAGGGTCCTGTTTACGTATCCAGTCAGTTAGTCTGTGTCTTTTTATTGGGGCATTGAGTCCATTGATGTTAAGAGATATTAAGGAATAGTGATTGTTACTTCCTATCATTTTTGACGTTATTTTTTAAATTTGATTGCTTAACTTCTTTTGGGTGTGATGAAAGGTTACTATCTTGCTTTTTTCAGGGTGAAGTTTCCCTCCTTGTATTGGTGTTGTCCTCCTATTATCCTTTTTAGGGCTGGGTTTGTGGATAGATATTGGGTGAACTTGGTTTTGTCGTGAAATATCTTAGTTTCTCCATCTATGGTGATTGAGAGTTTTGCTGGATATAGTAGTTTTGGTTGGCATTTGTGTTCTCTTAGAGTCTGCATGAGATCTGCCCAGGACCTTCTAGCCTTCATAGTCTCAGGTGAAAAGTCTGCTGTGATTCTGATAGGTCTTCCTTTATATGTTACTTGGCCTTTTTCTCTTACTGCCTTTAATATTCTTTCTTTGTTTAGAACATTTGGTGTTTTGATTATTATGTGACGGGAAGTATTTCTGTTCTGGTCCAGTCTGTTTGGAGTTCTGTAGGCTTCTTGTATATTCATGGGCATCTCTCTCTTTAGGTTAGGGAAGTTTTCTTCCATAATTTTATTGAAGATATTTGCTGGCCCTTTAAGTTGTAAATCTTCACTCTCATCTATGCCTATAATCCTTAGGTTTGGTCTTCTCATTGTGTCCTGGATTTCCTGGATATTTTGGGTTACAAGCTTTTTGCATTTTGCATTTTCTTTAACTGTTGAGTCCATGGTTTCTATGGAATCTTCAGCATCTGAGATTCTTTCTTCTATTTCTTGTATTCTGTTGTTGATATTTGCATCTCTGTCCCCTGATTTCTTCCCAAGGCTTTCTATCTCCAAAGTTGTCTCCTTTTGAGTTTTCTTAGTTGTTTCTACTTCTGTTTTTAGATCCTGGATGGTTTTGCTTAGCTCCTTCACTTGCTTGTTTGTGCTTTCCTGTAATTCTTTAAGAGATTTTTGTGTTTTTTCTTTCATGACCTCAGCCTGTTGACCAAAGTTCTCCTGTATTTCTTTAAGAGATTTTTGTGTTTCGTCTTTCATGACCTCAGCCTGTTGACCAAAGTTCTCCTGTATTTCTTTAAGTGTTTTTTGCATTTCCTCCTTGTTGGCTTTTGTATTCTCCTGGATTTCTTTCAATGATTTTTGTGTTTCCCTTGCAAGGGCTTCTAACTTTTGATCCATTTTCTCCTGAATGTCCTTCATGTGTTCCTGTACCAGCATCATGACCAGTGATTTTAAATCCAAATCTTGTTTTACTGGTGTGATGGGGTATCCAGGACTTGCTGGTAGAGGAGAATTTGGTTCAGATGTTGCCATATTGCCTTGATTTCTGTTAGTGACGTTCCTGCGTTTGCCTTTTGCCATCTAGCTCTCACTGGTGTTACTTGGTCTTGTCAGTGCTGGACTCACCAGTGCAAGCTGCCCCTTCCTCGTTGTCCTCTGGTGCACAGCTTACACTCTGCACTGCCTGTAGACAGGGTGCTGTTGTCCAGGCTGTTCAGATCCCGAAGCAGGCTCCTGAAGGCTCCCGCTGGGGCCCGCAGGATTTATTGGAGCACACCGACTTCTCCCAGCTGGCCGCCCGGAAGCCCCCACTAGCCTCTTGAGGGACCTGGAGATATGGTGCGGCCACCCAGGCTGATCTGAAGCGGAGAGAGTTGACTTGAGGGCTTCTGCCTGAGGCCTTGCCCCAGATTGTGTCTGTGGACCAGATGGAACCCGTGTGCACCCCCAGGGAGCTCCGAAGGTGTATGCTGCTGTGACCTCCCCTGTGTTCCGCTCACTCCGCTGGGCAGCCGATTTCCCCAACCGTGCTGGCGCACACTAGGTTAGCCTTGTCGCCCAGGCCCTGAGTCCAGGCAAAAGCCTGGGAGGCCAAGGTCTGAGCAAAGTTCCCCTAGGGCTATGACTGTTATTTGGGTCCGCCAGGTGACCCGGATGGCGGGCGTGCGCGTCCGCGCTCCCCGAAAGCACCGGGAGGGTCTGTTGTGCTAATAACCTCCTGGGCGGGTTGACACACAGATGGCCCACCAAGCCGCCCAGTTCTTGGGGTCAGTCCTGTGCCTTTTGGGGCCTAGACCCCCGTTTTGTTAGCCTCAGGCTACGCTTGTTAGCAGTCTCTGCCCTTCCGAGCACTCTGGCTCCTGTAGGCAAAATGGCGGTGCGTGCGCCGGCCAGGGCAAAAAAAAAACTCCTGGCTGGGTTGGCGCCCTGATGGCCACTCGAACAGCCGAGGGCCTGGGTGCAGGCCAACGCCCGTCTGACTCAGACCCCTGCGGTGTTGGGCCTAGGATTATGTTTGTGTACCTCAGTCTGACCGATCTCTGGAGCCCGGGATCAAGATGGAGGTGAGTCTCTCCTGACTGGCGGGAAGCCGAGTTCTGAAGTGGCTTCCGTGCAGCGAAAGGCTCAGCAGAACCGCAGCTGCTTGCCGCCCGGCTGGTCAGCGAAGGTCAGTGGTCGTGGGCGCAGGGCCTAACTGGACCCTGTGTCGCCTTGGTTCCACCGCTGATGGCCCTTCAGCTGGAGCAGCCACTGCTACCCGCCGCCGCCGCCACCGCCGCCTAGTTTCTACTTCTGATTTTAGATCCTGGATGGTTTTGCTTAGCTCCTTCACTTGCTTGTTTGTGCTTTCCTGTAATTCTTTAAGAGATTTTTGTGTTTCCTCTTTCCTGACCTCAGCCTGTTGACCAAAGTTCTCCTGTATTTCTTTAAGTGTTTTTTGTGTTTCCTCCTTATTGGCTGTTGTGTTCTCCTGAATTTCTTTCAATGATTTTTGTGTTTCCCTTGCAAGGGCTTCTAACTTTTGATCCATTTTCTCTTGACTTTCTTTAAGCATGTCCTTCATGTGTTCCTGTACCAGCATCATGACCAGTGATTTTAAATCTAAATCTTGTTTTACTGGTCTGATGGGGTATCCAGGACATGCTGTTAAAGGAGAATTGGGTTCAGATGTTGCCATATTGCCTTGATTTCTGTTAGTGATCTTCCTGCGTTTGCCTTTTGCCAGCTAGTTCTCACTGGTGTTAGTTGGTCTTGTCAATGCTGGACTCACCAGTGCAAGCTGCCTCTTCCCATGTGGCCTCTGGTGCACAGCTGACCTCCTGCACTGCCTGGAGACAGGTGCTGTGGCCCAGGCTGTTCAGATCCCGAAGCAGACACCTGAAGGCTCCTGCCGCTGGGACCTGCTGGACTCACTAGAGCACACTGATTCTTCCCAGCCGACCTCCGGATGCCCTTCTTGCCTCTTGCAGGACTTTGAGATGTGGCTTTGTAGCCCAGGCTGTTCTGGATCCTGAAGCAGTGATCTGAGGGCTCGTGCCAGGGGCCTCAGGACTGGAACTTAAGCTCCGTGTCGCTGGAGCAAGCTGTGTGCTCCCAGTGTGCTTCCGGGTGTACACCAGGTCTCCTGAACTTCCTGGAGACCGAGTGCTGTGACCCAGGCTGTTCAGATCCAGAAGCAGACACCTGAAGGCTTCTTCAGGGGCCTGCTGGACTCACCAGAGCACACTGACTTTTCCCAGCCGGCCTCCTGGATGCCCCTCTTGCCTCTTGCAGGACCTGGAGATGTGGCTTTGCAGCCCAGGCTGTTCTGGATTCCGAAGCGGTGATCTAAGGGCTCTGCCAGAGGCCTCAGGACTGGAACCTAAGCTCCGTGCAGCTGGAGCAAGCTGTGTGCTCCCAGTCTGCTTCCAGGTGCACACCAGGTCTCCTGAACTTCCTGGAGACCGAGTGCTGTGGCCCAGGCTGTTCAGATCCAGAAGCAGACACCTGAAAGTTCCCACCGCTGGGACCTGCTGGACTCACCAAAGCACACTGACTCCTCCCAGCCGACCTCCGGATGCCCCTCTTGCCTCTTTTTTTTTTTTTTTTTTTTTTTTTGGAACTATGGTATTTATTTATTTATTTATTTATTCTTTTTTTTTATTCGATATAATTTATTTACATTTCAAATGATTTCCCCTTTTCTAGCCCCCCACTCCCCGAAAGTCCCTTAAGTCCCCTTCTCTTTCCCTGTCCTCCCACCCACCCCTTCCCACTTCCCTGTTCTGGTTTTGCCGAATACTGTTTCACTGAGTCTCTCCAGAACCAGGGGCCAGTCCTCCTTTCTCGTTGTACCTCATTTGATGTGTGGATTATGAGTTGGGTATTCCAGTTTTCTAGGTTAATAACCACTTATTAGTGAGTGCATACCATGATTCACCTTTTGAGTCTGGGTTACCTCACTTAGTCTGATGTTCTCTAGCTCCATCCATTTGCCTAAGAATTTCATGAATTCATTGTTGCCTCTTGAAGGACCCGGAGATGTGGCTTTGCAGCCCAGGCTGTTCTGGATCCCGAAGCGGCGATCTGAGGGCTCCCGCCAGAGGCCTCAGGACTGGAACCTAAGCTCCGTGCTGCCGGAGCAAGCTGTGCTGGGTTACAAGATTTTTGCATTTTGTATTTTCTTTGACTGTTGAGTCAATGTTTTCCATGGAATTTTTAGCATCTGAGATTCTTTCTTCTATCTTTTGTATTCTGTTGTTGATGCTTGCATCTATGACGCCTGAATTCTTTCCAAGCTTTTCTACCTTCAGAGATGTCTCACTTTGTGATTTCTTTATTGATTATATTTCCAGTTTTAGATCCTGCATAGTTTTCTTCAGTTCATTCACTTGTTTGTTTTTTTCCTGAAATTCTTTAAGTAATTTTTGTGTTTTCCTCTTTAAGGGCTTCTACCTGTTGACCCATGTTCTCCTATGTTTCTTTTAGGGATTTTTGTGATTCCTCTTTAAGGGATTCTGTATTTTGATCCATGTTCTCCCATAATTCCCTATCTGATTTTTCTATTGCCTCTTTAAGGGCTTCTTCCTGTCGACCCATGTTTTCCTGTATTTCTTTAAGAGATTTTTCTCTTTCCTTGCCAATGGCCTCTACCTTTTCATCCATATTCTCTTGTATTTCTTTAAGGGATTTTTGTGCTTCTACCTGTTGACTCATGTTCTCCTGTATTTCTTTAAGGGAGTTAGTTATTTATGTTCTTCTTGAAATCCTTCATCAGCAATATGAGATGTGATTTTATATTTAGCTCTTGCTTTTCTGATGTGATGGAGTATGCAGGATATACTTTTGTGGGAGAACTGGGTTTTGATGGTGCCATGTTGCCTTGATCTTGCATTTGCCTTTGGCCATCTCGTTATCTCCAGTGTTAGCTGGTCGTTCTATCTCTATCTTTTCTGTCCTGCAGGTCTTTGTTTCTGTACTCCTGGGTTTCCCCTTTTCTCCAATGTCCTGCAAACAGCTGGTTCTCCAGGAAGTATCATATGATGGGGTCTCCTCTGTGGCAGACTTGGCAAAGGTCAAATGCCTTGCAGGCTGCTATTTCTCAAATGTTCTGCTGCTGCCGAATTTCTAATGCCATGCTGATGCTGGTTCTGGAATGCACTGCTTCTACCAGTTCGAATGCCCTACTGGTGCCAGTTCTCAAATGACCTGCTCCTGCCTGTTCTCTAGAGAGTATCAGGAAGTAGGATCTTCCCCATGTCAGATATGGCACAGGTCTACTGCCACACCAACTCTGGTGGAGTCTATGTATCATGGAGAAAGTCATGCTTTCAGACTTGAGGCATGTGTTTCTTGGAACTTGGCCTCTCGGAGGTCCCTGGCATCCTGCTTCTGCAAGGTGTTCCAGTGCATTGACCAAATTCTGTGGATTTGGGTTCTGTGCCTTGTCTTTCTTGATCTTTATGGCAATAGTTAACATAGTGCAACCTGCCCAGATCTTGATAAGGGCCCAAGGGATGTTCCAGGAAACATTCCTGATAGTGTGATCACTCCAGGGCCTACAAAGACTGATGCCAATAAACCTGATGATTGGCACCAGGTAATACCAGACTTGGGTCAAAGAAGATTCATGAACTATTTAACATAAGATCTCCAATTTTTCTAACTTTACTCAGAGTTAAGTAGAAGGAAAATGAGATATTTGGAGATGTAATGAATCCGTTATAGCAGGAAGAGTTGTTTGTGAAAAATCTAGAAATAGTGGATAGTGAGAGGATAAAAGTTCAACAGCTGTAGCGAAAGACCAGGAAGGTGTGTCAGAAGTTGAGGAGAATAGTCTGGGAATTCCAACAGCTATAATATATGGTAAGAAGCATTACTTAGAGGGTGTTGGTGGGCTCCTCTAGTAAATAGGGAAACTCCACAAAGGCTCTGGACATCAATTCCACATTGGCCTGACTGGCCATAAAATAGTAATAAAATTTACTAGATACACCAAATTTGCTCAGACTATAGCTTGGCAGAATTCCAAGAATAGAGTGACCTCAAGTCTGGGTTGATTAACCATTGTCTGGGTACCAAAAGTTTCCCAAAAACATTTTCTGCTCTGTCCTTTTTAGTTTCAAGTTAAGTTGTAAACATGTAACCCCCCCCCCCCCCAATCTGATCAATACCTGATGTAACCTGGTATGAATTAAAAAATTAGTTCCTAAAATCATGTGCATATATCTGAGATGCTTACAGAAGTAAAATTGCATCAGATTCAAACCACTTTTTGGTGTGTTGTGTCTGTCTGTCACTCACTGACTCTTTACCTTCCTGAGTACTGGGAGCCTGCTTCTTCCACAGGAGGAGACCCGACTGGGTCTGTCCATGGCAGTCTACCACATCTGATGGAATGGGGCAGTGGTGGTCGGGGAGGCAGGGGTAGAAGGGAGGAAAGGGGCTGGTGATCTGGAGGTTGCTGGGTAGTGAGTCCTAGAGCCACTCTGGGCCTTTCAGGGTGAGGGCTGATTCTTACCAAATGCCCTGCTCCTGCCAGTTCTCTAGAGAGTATCAGGAAGTAGGATCTTCCCTGTGTCAGATGTGGCATAGGATTACCACATCTGATGGAACAGGGCAGTGGTGGTAGAGGAGGGAGGGGTAGAAGGGAAGGAAGGGTAGTGATGATCTGGAGGTTTCTGGGTAGTGAGTCCCAGAGCCACTCTGGGCCTCTCAGGGTGAGAGGTGATTTTTACCAAATGCCTTGCTCCTGCCCAGAAACAACTTTTTCATTGCAGGTGAACAAGAGCTATAAAAACTTTATGAATAGGTTTTGTGGGGGGGGGGGTGAATAAAGATCATTGGCTGTTGTCATGGTTAAGGGAATGAAAGGAATTCCATCTTGCTACTGGACATATCCTTATAAAACTAAAAAAAAAGTTTAGCCTGAATCTGGTCAAAGAAGAAGGCCAAGAACAGGTATGAATATGTCCTAATCTTGATAGTCTTGGGATGAGAGTTTCCTTTTTTAGAAATGTCTTAATCTCACTCTTGTTCCAGATCAGTCAGCTTCCCTTGTACCACAGCTTTCTGGCCCAACACCCAAGTGAGGCATTGAGTTGGGATTGACCCCCAGACCTGCAGAATTGTTATGCTTTTTAGCAAGTGCCTACTAAGAATGCAGGTGATGCAAGAAAGTTAGTATTCCTTGGATCAGAAGAGAGGGAGGTTCTACAGTGATGCTTGAGTATAGATTGGATTACAGTTTGGAGCATGAATTGTATTGGGTATGAATGTCTTGTGTCACACTAATCATACTTGGTAGATATTTTCTCCAGACCACCATGCAATTTCTTCTGAAAGACTATGACACAGCTTTCCTGAAATGAAAACCAAATCAGAGGTATCTTTAAGAAACTTTGGTATTTGTTTGCTGCACTTCACATCTCATTCTTGAGTGTCATAATGGCATGTGTTTTCTGGATTTGGTGGGGATGGGTGGGGTTGTGCCATTCTTATGCCTGGAGTAAAAGTGCATGAGAGGGTAGAGCCCAAAACACTTATCTGAAGTGACTTGAAGGGATTGTTTTGTGTCCTTAATCTTTGGCTCTTTTTATAAGGAGAGAAAAAGATGAATGGAAATCTCTAAGAAAAATAAAAGGAGAGAAAACCCAGGCATAATAACCATATGCCTACTCACCCAAAAAAATGCTCAGTGTAAAAATGGAGACACCTTGATTTTCTGAAAGATCCCGGGATTCTTAAGACAAATTGGATACTCTAGAATATGCATTCCTGTGAGGGTCTCTTACCACTTCTGCCCTGGATGAAATTGCATTTGGAAAAGAAATTTATTTTTATTGAGGGAGCTTACTCTTGTTTCTGTGGTACCTAATGTTGGAGCCTAATGGAGATTTTTGGGAGAGGGAATAGTCTGAGTCCAAAGCCATAGCCAGAGAATCAACAAAAATTCAAAGGGAGAGGCAGACCCTTGGATAGATTTCTGTCATATAATACCATAGTTTGACCAAATAACCTAAGGGGTTGTTTATTCACTTACTGAGCTCTGTTGAAGCCACCTGTTACCTAGCTCATCAGCGAGGGCATGCCAATATACAATAGTAGCAAAAATCACGTGAAGCCAGACTCAACACATCTTCCAGTTCCATTTAGTATATAACATAACCTCATGAGATATGAATTTTCAGTAAGTGGTCTTTGAGATACCTTTTTCTCATACCCAATGTTCCCTTCTGAGAGTGACATCTTCCTTGCTCTTTAAGTTGTTTGGATTTGACTGACATTGGTTTTATGATGAAAGATACCTTTTAAGAAGGACTCAATTCAAGTCCATTGTACTCTATAGGTTATTATGAGGAGCAACTCTGAACAACTTCATCAAGTAGTCTTAATGGAGAGTGTTTTTGAAAGGAAACATAGAAGGGTTCAAATAAACTACAGCCTATTCGTAGAGTCATATAGCAAACAGCTCCCAAAGGTCTTCATGAATTTTACTTAAATAGAGCCCCCCCCCAGTTACACCATGCAGAGTTTGGAGTAAAAATTAATAATTTTACCTCACAGCTAAGGATACCATAACTAGAGAATATTACAAGTGACCAAAAGTGAGGAAACATGGACTCAGAAATGGGTTTCTTGGTGTTAATACAATTTGTCTCTCTTCTCACTACTAGATCTCAAGCATTCCTCATAAGAAATGTATTATTTGCAGAAAGTGATTCTCAGTTTCAAGTAGGAAAGTGATGAATTCATGAATCAGGATGGGTGGAGTGGATCATGGTCCAAGGTGAAATGGCTGGTATGTTGATAGGAAGAATTTGCATGCATTGGATATACGCAATAACATGGGTCATATTGATAGCTTTGGTCAGGGTAGTTAGGATTGATAGCAGGGATGTGACATGGTTATAGAGATGAGAAAGGATGCCTAAAAACAGCCCAGCAAAAATGGTTAAAAATAGCCCTAAAGGTTTTCTGTTGCTCATTTTCTTGTGAATGAAAGGAGAGTTTAATTCACTATAGAAGAGTGCAGAGCAACTGATGCTCAATAGTCTGGTATGGACAAGTCAAAAAAGAGATTTCAGGTACCCTGAGAGCATTTTTGTGGAGAAAGACTTTATTTTCCAGATGTGTAGGCCCATAACCATAATGGTAATATCTGTGACATTACATTTCTGGAGCTCTGGTCTGAGAGATGCGGGGCGCCTCGAATTCCTACTCATGGTTGTCTCCACAGCAGTGTTCATTCTCTTTGAGGCCAGGCCCAGGGATATGGCAATGCTAATGTTGAAGTGCACCCCTGTTCATCTTCTTATCATACTTAAGTGCCAGTCTTCCTACCAGGTCCAAAAACTCCTCAAAGGTGAGCCTTTCCTCCAATTTCTCCAATAATGTATTCGCAGGATCTTCTTTTATAACCTGGAAGAGAGATGGTTGATAGCATTGTCTCTACAGAGAAGAGGACCATGGAGTTCACTGAGAGAACAGATGGTAAGTACATAGACAAAGAGGCCCAGTCATACCATTTAAGTCTAAAAGCGAAGTCCTGAGTGAAAAACTGAAGACCTTAGTTTGATGAACCATACTAAGAACTAATGCTTTTCAATTTGTTCCCTGACATCCTTCAGATTTAGAGTAAACAATCTGTTCTGCAGAAGAGAGACAGACAATTATCAAGTCTCAGCATAGCCCATGTTATAGAAAATTAACATGCATTCATGGTATTTTCCTTAAGAAGACAGGAGACAGTTGGCCTTACAAAAGATGAAAGGTTTTTACAGTTGCAGAAGCTGAAAACAGAGGGGAAGGATGGAGAGGGGATATAAATCCAATCCTCACTTGGAGGCTTCTGTGCCCACTCAACACTTCCAAGTCATTTCTCCATCATTATTCCCCTGAAGACAACTAACTTATTGGATCTCATTCAGGTTTCTTACTGGGAAACATTGCGGAAAAACAACCCTGCATGAACTCTTTAAATGGAAAATCTTTCTAGGTGTAAATGATGTGGTAAGATGTTTGCAAGAGATGCATGTAAGGGGGGTTTCAAGCATGGGATGGATCTGGTGTGTCTGAGAGTTTGCCCAAGCCTTCCTCATAATGAAAGTGGCCAAGATCTAGATGTCATGCTAGGGATTAGAATTCACAGATGAATCTAACAGAGGACAGCTCTTCTCAGAAACTTCCTTCAGACCCTCTGTGTCTGCACTTACCCAGCAGTCTGATATTCTGAGTTCCTCATTCATGGCAAGCTTTCCATTGGGCCTGGAAATATGGTAGATCTTTTAAGAACACTTGCTGTTTTGCACGGGTAATGTGCTTAGTACTTACGTTGACTTACAAATATTTGTTTTCCAGTGAGTGAGTCTAATTCCTAGGATTGCCTCCTTAGATGTTAATCACACACACACACACACACACACACACACACACACACACACACACACACAGACACACACACACACACACACACACGTACATGTACACACACGTACATGCACACACACACATGCACACATATACACAAGCATATTCCAGGCAAAATAATACTATACATAAATTAGAATAAAACAAAATATCGAAAATTAAGAAGGGGGTGCTGCCCACATCACTAATACTGTCCAAAAGGAAATTTTCCATCTAGATTGTGTCTAAGGAAGGCTGGCATCTTGCTCCCAGATGTCAGAACTTACTGATTAAACTAAGACTGGGACCTGTGTGGCAATAAGCTCCACAATTACCTCTATTTCCCCATGTTCAAGAGGAAGCTACTATGTTTGAATGTGCTTTTCATATGCTCTTCATTACTGCATTTTCTACCCCACATCTCCAGCCTGAGAGAAGTCCCTTTAGTCTGCCCCAAGTTGTCAGATAGTGTTTATCCACTTCCCAGTTAATGTGTCCTTTAATAGGGATGTGACATCAGCTTAAATACTTCCATTTTATATTGGAAGGTCCATCTCTTTTACCATATCTACTCATCTTTGCATTATCTGAAGAAAACTATGAAGTCTATCATCCAGGCATTAAGGACCTTAGATTTAAGTTCATTTTTAATTTTGTGCTTCTCTGTGTTTGGTAGATGACTATGAAATTCTGTCTATAACAAAGTGCAGTCCAGGTGCACATTCCTAAGGATCACTATCTCAGTTTGAGCCCAGGAGCAAGTGAGCACTGGTTGGAACTAGATAGATAGAGCTTAAACTTTCTCTCAGGTTATTGCAGATTCTGACCTCCAACTTCAGGTAGAAGTCCTACCTTGAGGATATTTGGTAATTCCTTTTCCAATGCAGTTTTGTAATGTTTTTTGCTCATGGCCAGTGTATCAGGATTAAAATCAGTGTAGTCCTTGAATGTGTTGATGATGAACACTATGTTTTGTTCCATCTGGGATAAATGTTGGCTCATCCTACCCTGTGTAAAGAATGGAAATGTAAAGGTTATAAGGAGGTGAATTAACAACCTGTTTTCCTGGATCTGTCTTCTGGAGCTAACAGACTAGAAGCTGAGGAGAACATCAAATAAAATGAAATCCAGTGTTAATTAAGTTGGAATGAAAGCTTGTAATTCACAAGTAAAAGATGAGATATGACCATCTAGACAATGTCAAAGTGAAAAAAATTTGTAGCATAAGGCTTAGAAATCATATTGAAAGCAACAAACCAGAGTTTAAAGAAATGTTGAATAAATAATAAAAAAGAAATAAAAAAATACAAACCAGTCAACAGTGTTCAGCCACAGGAATCTGGAGCTCACTTACAAACTGAGGAACCACACAGATTGCTTGGAACAGTAGATCCAGGCCAGCATTTATAGGCAGCTCCTTGGTAGACACATGGGAGACACCCCCAGGGAAGTCTGATTCAAAAGTGAATAATGCAGTGACCCTGCAAAGGACAGAGTTTGGGCAGAACCAATCTCTGTATCTATCTGTCTATCTATTTATCTGGCACAAAACAGATATGTAGTTTAGTGAGACAGAATATAACATCTAGACAGGAATCCATGAAACTATAATATTGGCTTAATTTTTGAGATTTTATTTATTTTTGGTTCATGAGTATATACATTCTGCCAAGATACATAGCTGTGCTTCATGAGAATCCAGTGCTCACAAAGACCTAAAAAAGGCATTGGCTCCACTGAAACTCAAATTACAGATGGATTTTAGTTGCCACATGGGTGTTAAGAACTGAACACATACCTTCAGGAAAAACAGACATTGCATTATTAATTAATTATTTTTTGCCACTTCTCAGCCTAATATATCTGGGCTTTTCTCCAGTTCTTTCTTCATTAATTAATCTTTATTCACTTTTTATCCAGATGACAGCCCCCTAACCTTTTCTCCTCCAAGTATTCCCTTCATATTCCCTATATCTAATCACCCTTTCCTTTTCTCAGATAATGGGAGGCCCTACAACAGTACTAGCCCACCCTGGCACATCAAGTCACAGCAGGACTAGGTACATCCATTCCCTTTGAGGGCAGGCAAGGCAGCCTAGCTAGTGGAATGGGATCCAAAGGCAGGTAACAGACTTATAGATATCCCCCTACCTAATTGTTAGGAGACACATAAAAATCAAGCTGCACAACTGCCACATATGTTTAGGGTGCTGAGGTTCAGCCCATGAATTCTCTAGAGTTGATGGTTATGTCTCTTATGAGCCTTCATAGGCCCAGGTTAATTGACTCTGTAGGTCTTCTTGTAGATATACCTTATTCTGGCAAGCTGCTAAGAATGTTAATAGGGGAAAACAGGTGTGCTTGACAGATGGAGGCAGGAAGCTGGATATCTGTATGTAGATGAAATAAAATCGATGTTTATCTCACCTCCTGCTTAATAATCACTGTAATAGAATAAATACATTAATGTATGACCCCAAAATACAAACTTGTTAGTAAAAAGAATAGGGAAAATTCTTTGATATATAAGGATGGACAAGGACAGTTTAATAAATAAAGCCAACATTTGACAAATGCTTCCACATGAAATTAAAACAAAATACCTGTATAAAATGTATGACAATAACTGGATGAAGAAACAGCATACAAAGTGGGAGAAAATTTTGCTGAATAAATTAGCAGTAGCTGTATGATAAATTTCATAAAAAACATAACCAATAACAAAAGAAACAATCCATAGAGAATATAGGCTATTAAATGGAATTAAATGTTTTCAAAGAAGGTATATAAAATGTCCATTGTACGCTTTAAAAGTTGTTGATATCCTTAGTCATAGGAAGATGCAAATTAAAATTATTTTGTCATTGCTTCCCCAGTGTATTCATAATAGCTATCACTGAGAAGAAAATAGACAATAAATCCTGAAAGGGTGGGGAGAGAAGATTATTTCTTCACTATTGCAAATCATATGAACTGGAATTGTGAATATGAAGATTCAGGTAGAAACAATCATATGACTCAGACATTCATTAAAGAAATATTAGAAGATGGAAAAATTTGTTCTTGCAGATCAGTTAGATTGACATAGGAGACTTTTCCCTCCTTCCAAAAGCATTATACACATTCAAATCAAACTCCATAATCAAAATGACAATACAATTGTCCTTTGAAAGGACAATTTTCAGCTTCATGTGGAAACACAGAGACTCCATCCACCATAATTAAAAGAATCCTGAACCATAAAAGAACTCCTGGAAGTCTCATCATTCCTGAATTCAAGTTACAGTACATAGCTATATTAATAAAATGTGTATTTTACTGGCATAAAACCAGACAGATGAATCAATACAATCAAATCAAAGCTGTATACACAAATACACACATCTATGGACACCTGATTTTTTTAATAAGAAGTCAGAAACCCACACTGGAACAAAAGATAACATCTTAACAAATGATGTCAGTCATGTTGGATGTCTGCATGTAGAAGAGTACAAATAGACCCATAGTTATGATGCACATACTGAGGCCCATGTTTGTCAAAGAGTTCAACACAAAACCATTTACACTGAACCTCATAGAACAGAAAGTGGAGGTTGGCCTTAAATTCACTGGCACAGGCAACAACATCCTAAAGGGTTCTCTAATACCAAAGGCACTAATATCAACAATTAACCAGTGTGATAGCATGAAACCAAAAGGCTTCTATAAGGCAAAAGACAATTTCATTTGGACAATGAGGAATGCTACAAACAGAATGGAAAAAAAAACACCAATTCCACACTTGATAGAGTACCAATAGCCAAACTACTGAAGGAAGACAAGAAGCTATATATCAAGAAAACAAATAGTCCAAAGAAAGAATGGGGTATATATCTACCCAGAAAATTTTCAATAGCAGAAACACAAAAGGCTGAGAGATAAAGCAACTTTTAACGACCTTATCCAATAGCTAAATGCAAATAAAAACTACTTTTAGATTTCACAATCACAAAAGAACAAATATGGTATGCACTCACTGATAAGTGGATACTGGCCAAGAAGCTTGTAATACCCAAGACATATTTTCACATATCAAATGATTCCCAAGAGGGAGGAAGAACAAAGTATGGATACTCTGGTCCTTCATAGAAGGAGGAACAAAATACCCACAGAAGGAGAAACAGAGACAATGTGTGGAGCAGAGTCTGAGGGAAAGACCATCCAGAGACTGCCCCACCTAGGTATCTATCCCATATACAGTTAAAAAACCCAGACAATATTATCAATTCCCACAAGTGCTGGCTGACTGGAGCTGGATATAGCTGTAACCTGGGAGGCTCTGTTAGTGTGTGAAAAATACAGAGGGATACACTCTCAGTCACCCATTGAACTGAGCACAGGGTCCCAATAGAGGAGCTAGAGAAAGGACCCAAGGAGCTGAAGGGCTTTGCAGCATCATAGGAGGAACAAGAATATGAACCACCCAGTACTCCCAGAGCTCCCAGGGACAAAATCATCAACCAAAGAGTACATATGGAGTTACCCATGGCTCCAGATGCATAGGCAGCAGAGGATTGCCTTGTGAGACACAAATGGGAGGAGAGGCCCTTGGTCCTGGAAAGGCTCGATGCTGTAGTGTAGAGGAATACCAGGACAGGGAAGTGCTAGAGGGTTGTCTGGGGAACATGGGGAGAGGAGATGGCTTATGGGATTTTTTGGGGGGGATTGAACCAGGAAAAGGGACAACATTTGAAATTTAAATGAAGAATAAATCTAATAAAAAAGGTAAAAAAGAATAATAATGAAAACATTTCATCAAAGACTGAGTATCCATAAATATGAATACATAAAAACTGTGATGAAAATGTTTATTTTCATACAAGCTATAAATTTGGTCTGTTAATCTTCTCTGAACTGAAGTTATTAAAATGCTGACTTGGCAAATGAGAAAACTTAACAAAAAAGAAAAATTTTCAGTAGTTATTGATATATGCCTTGTCTACCGTGCAAGAACTTTGAGAGTTTTAAAGCTATCTGTCTGTCGTTGATTACTGATTTTATTATATTTTGGTTTAAAATCTAAATTTTATCATTTTGAATTTGATAAGGCATGGGTTATGATTTCATAATATGCTCTTCCTTTCAAATGTTTTCTACAAACTCATGAAGGATTTGTCTATGATTTCTTAATTGTTCTTTTGATGTCAATCATTCATATTACTGTCAGTTATACTCAGTATTAATTCACTTGAATCATTAGATTGTACCATTGATAATTTTTCTTCCTAATCTATTTACTTCTTACAGAGAAGCATTTTAGATTCATCTTCTAAAACAATGTCTTCACCCATTGTCCCTTGCAGGTTTGCTCCATATATTTGATACTTTGTTTTTTGAATATATGGATACCGAACTTTGTTGTATCTCTTGGAGAACTGATCACATTATACTTTTGTCCCTCTTTATACCTGATAACTGTATTCATTGTGAATTTCTGCTATCTCAAATTAGCATGAGACACTAGTTTTTGTATGTTTTATACTTAAATTGAGTTTCTCATGCATGAGATTTCAAACTATACCTCTAAGAATGGCTATGGAGAATAGGGAAAAAGACATATCAAGCTGTTGATTTTATGGAGCAAGGGGAATATTCTTCCATTACTGGTGGTAAGGTACAAACTTGTACAGATAATATAATAGAAATTTTCTATCTAAAGATGCAGCTATTGTATTCACAGGAATCTAGCCAAAGGTTGTTTCATCGTACAAGGATACTTGCTCAACCATATTTATTCTGGCTTTATTTATTACTGACAGAAAATGGAAACAACCTAGCTGTGTTTCAGAAGAAGAATAGATAAAAATATGGTACTTTTATACAATGGTGTATTAATCAGCTATTAAATATGATGACATGAAATTTGCTGAAAAAATGAATAGAACTTCAAATATCAACCAAGCTAGCAAGCAAGCAAGCAAGCAAGCAAGCAAGCAAGAAACCACCCACCCACCCACCCAACCAACAAATTCATCCTGAGTCAAGTATCCTAAAGCCAGAATGACAAATTTGGTATGTATTAACTCAGAGAGGGTAATAGACTCTTTAAATCTATTTAGGTGTAATAAAAGTATCCTTGGAATCCATGGATTCAGAGGCTGCATAAATGAGGCCTCTATTACTTTTAAATGAAAATGTCCTAACTGCTTTCCTCAACCAAAAAAGAAAGAAAGAAAAAAAGAAAGAAAAGATAACCTGGAAGGTAAAGCAGACTGGGATAGGAGAGCTGGTCAGGTGGTGGGGGGCTGGTGAGGGTGGGGGGAGAGGGGAACCTGATCTGGTATTTAGTTAGGGAAAGGACTGAAACCCTGAGGACCAGCAAAAACAATGGAATCAGGCAACCTTAGGAGATAGGAGGTTGGGGGGTCCCTCCAGAATGCACCAGAGACCTGGGAGGTGAAAGACTCTCAGGACTCAAAGGGAGAGTGACCTTAGATGAAATGCTTGACAGTAGAGAGAGTGAACTTATAAAGCCCACTTCTAGCAGGAAAACAGGACATCAAATGAGGAAGGGGGGCCACCCCAGTGTCACAACTCTGACCCATAATTGTTCCTGTCTGAAAGAGTTACAGTGATGGAAATGAGAGAAGCTTGAAAAAAGAAGGTCCAGTGACAGGCCCAAAGTGGGATCCTGCTCAAGGAGAGGTCCCAAGGCCTAGCACTATTGCTGAGGCTATGGAGCACTCACAAAATGGGATTTAGCATGACCATACTCCAGAAGACCCAACAAATAGCTGAAAGAGTCAGTTGCAGACATTTGCACCCAACCAATAGACAGAAGCAGCTGACACCTGTTGTTGAATTACTGAATGTTGAAAGAAGCTGAGCAGAAGGGTGAGCCTGTAGGAGGACCAGAAGTCTCAATTAATCTGGACCCCAAGATCTCTCAAACAGTGGGCCACCAACCAGGCAGCATACACCCGCTGATATGAGACCCCCAGCACACATACAGTAGAGGACTGCTGGGTTTGTGTTCATTCAGAGATGATATGCCTAACCCTCAAGAGACTGGAGGCCTGAGGAAGTTTAGAGGTCAGGTGGGATTGGGAGTGGGGACATCTTTGTGGAGTCTGGGGGTATGGAGGAGATATCAGATGTGGAACAGACAGAGGGTAGACAGGGGAGGGGGAAATAAAATATGGAGTGTAAAAAAATTTAAAAATTAAAATCATACACTAAAAAAACAATACAAAACAACCAAAAAGTTTTACTTGTGGCAAGATGAGTATTACCAAAAGGGATTAATATGGAATTAAGAAAAAAAGCACTTATAAAATGACACATTCACCTGTAGTATTGATCTGATTTAAAAAAAAAAAAAACATTGGTCTAATCAATGTTCTTAATTTGAAAAACAAGTCACACCTTTAACTGGTTTGGGAAACTGAGCTATGATCCTCTCCCCTGGGCATTGCCCAACAATGCTGACATATCATCCTGAGTGAGGCAACCCAGTCACAAAAGAACACACATGGTATGCACTTACTCATAAGTGGATATTAGCTAACAGCTCTGAATACCCAAGATACAATTCACAGACCACATGAAATTCAAGTAGGAAGACCAAAGTGTGGTTGCTTCTTAGAAGGGATAATGAAATACTCACAGAAGGAAATACAGAGACAAAGTCTGGAGCAGAGACTGAAGGAAAGGCCATCCAGTGACTGCCCCACCTGGGGATCTATCCCATATACTGCCAACAAACTCAGACACTAATGTGGATGCCAACAAGTGATTGCTAACAGGAACCTGATATAGCTGTCTCCTGATAGGCTCTGCCAGTACCCGAGAAATACAGAGGTGGGTGCTCTCAGACAACCATTGGACTGAGCACAAGGTCCCCAATGGAAGAACTACTGAAGTAACTGAAGGAGATTTCAGCTCCACAGGAGAAACACCATGAACCAACTAGTATCCCCAGATCTCCCAGGGACTAAACTACCAACCAAATAGTACATATGGAGTGACCCATGGCTCCAGCTGCATATGTAGCAGAGGATGGCCTTGTTGGACATCAAAAGGAGGAGAGGACCTTGGCCCTGAGAAGGCTTGATGTCCTAGTATAGGGAAATATCAGGACAGGGAAGTAGGAGTGGGTTGGTTGGTAAGCATGGGGGAGAGGAATAGGATAGGGTGTTTTTGGAGGGGAAACCAGGAAAGAGGATAACATTTGAAATGTAAATAAACAAAATATCTAATAAAAATGATGCACAGAAAAAAGAAAACTCTTGTACCTAAGACATGCAATAAAATATTCTCAACTTTTACCAATTCTCAATATTATCAATATTCTCTAGCACATTAGAAATGGCATGAAACTGACATGTAACATCTCTTTGGGAATATTTTACACACATAGATGAAAATGAAACCTGTTGTTTTGTTCAAGTAATATATGCCAATGAGATATAAAATTGCTTTAGGAAAACATTTATTCATTGAGAAATTTCAGTTTTTCTTGATAAACTTAATTTTAACCCTTCTGAAAATTGTTTCCACTTTTGAACCATACTTAATTGATTCTCTTGTAAATTTTCCATTTCCTGTATTATTAATGCTTGTTTATATTTCACAGATGCAAAAAAAGAATCTCCAGGATGATACAAGGGAGCCAATCAAGCTGTCTTTGGTTCTCATTTTTTTTGTTCTTTTCAAGACAGGGTTTCTCTGTGTAGCCCTGAACTCACTCTATAGACCAGGCTGGCCTCGAACTCAGAAATCCGCCTGCCTCTGCCTCCCAAGTGCTGGGATTAAAGGCATGTGCCACCATGCCCGGCTTTTGGTTCTCATTTTTGCTCAGCCATGCAGAATAATTAGCATTCATAAAGTTCCTAGGGCCATTTCCTTCAGGGATTCATAAAAAAAAGAAATGATCTCTGATGAATAGATTATTAGTATAAGCTGGAATTTGGCAAGAAAAATATGCCTATATCTATGATAGTTTCTGAAATATGAAATTGCCAGTGGTCCAATCTGGAGAGAATGGTACTCATGTTATATCAAACTCAGTATTTCCTTTCCTCTATACTTATTTTGAAGAAAATCAATACTGATAATAGTCTTCCATACAAGTCTCATAAGGCTCAAAACATTTTAAACTTTAATTGATTCTATATGAATTCCAATGTAGGCACTGAATCCTGCTTATCTCCTTGCTCCTTCATATTCACATTTTGTGCTTGTAACCTCCTTACAAAATAAAAGTATAATTTCTAATAAAAAAGAAAAGAAAAAGCTGTGTTATCTGACACAGTATACTTGTTTTGGCCTAATCAGGTTTACTTGTAATTATTAGGTCCAGATCTCCTGCACAATTCTGTAGCTAAATAGGTGTTGTAGCAGCTCCCCCTTTTTCCTGATATTTAGGAGCCACTCTCCCAAGTTTCCCAGGTAAGAGGAAGGTCCAACTTTTCATATTGCTCCAGCTTGTGTCAAGTAGGGCCAGCTCTGAGTAGCCCTCTACATTCTACTACCAGGCAATAGGCCAGATCATTGATATCTAAATATATCTTGATGGTAAAATGGGTAAACCTGTAATGATGCAGGATTATTGACACAGACATGGTACTTAATGGGAGCATGATCTAAGTAAGACATCACCACGTCCTGAAGAAATAGCACAGGCTACACAGACCAGGCTGATATTTATCACATGTGGGTCTCCTGTCCTGTTTAATCTCTCTACCAAATACTTGTTCACCAAATGTCTTCTGCCTCACTGCATAATTTGGTAATGGCAATGGGCCATGTCCAACATTTTTGCAATGCTTTCTGGTTGCACACAAAATTGGGATGCAATGTAATTATATCACAAGCCATTGAGGCACATAAATACTGCACCACTGAAGCTCTGTGTACAAAAAGAAAAAGGAGGAATAGTGGGCTTAGACTATAGGACAAGGTAACTATAATTATCTATAATAACACTTACATCAAATTTTGAATTTTTCCTGAGTACTGACATTTTTCCAAATGAAAATTCTTTTCTAATAAGTCAAAAATCATGATCCTATTGCTATTTCTTATTTGATTGTATGCTCTATGTTTTCAAGATCTCAGGAAGGGGCATGTTAAGGTAGAAGGAAAAGGTTCCATTTGTGTCATTTCACAAGCAGGATACCTTCAGGATTCGTTGTCTCAAAATGAATATCTCTTCTGATTCATGCATTATCCTGTCATGAAAATTCAATGTTTAAAGTTGGGAAGAGAGTGAAATTCCATTAGTTCAGCAGTTTGTGAGACCAGCAGAACTTTTTTGTTTTTTCATCTTTAAGAGATCTGGTGTATGGTCTGAAAAACAGGGACATGGCTACACAAAACCCCATTTGTGGACATATCCTCATTAGGTTATCAAGATCCAAACATTTACGCCCAGCAGCTCCACCTGCAGGCTGTCACCCAGACTTCCATATTCCAGCTACCTCTCCACTCCCTCTCATCAGATCTACTCATCTGGAACTACAGATTCCCTTTTAACACCCATTTCCCTTGCTTACTGTTTACTCAGAGTCACATCCAGATAACATGAGCAGCTTGTTATCTCCCAGATCTCCATTGTATTACCACTCTCCTCCCACCTTCAACAAAACTACTGATAAACAACTATACATGAAGAGATTAGTTTACTTTTTGCATCCATTTTACCTTCTTGCATCCATTTATCCTGGTAGCCTAGACCTCTGGATCATGCCCAGCTTTCCTGAATGCCTAGCTTTCCCCATGACCTCCTCTATCTAGATATCATTTTGCCCACCATCATCAGATCTGCAGTTGTGGAACCATACAGATTAGGTTTTGTTCTTGCACCAACTTCCCATGCCTACTTAGTTCTCTGGTGCAAGCAAAGTTACCCTGAGCAACCTACTCCAGGACCTCCACTGTCCAATCACATTTTTATCCCCCTTCACTCCACTCCCTTCACATCTTATACCCAGTGGTACACTAATCTTTTGGGAGACTTACACCATGCCCTGAGTTCTACTGTCAAGCCCATGGACGCCCAACAGATACCTGCCCAACCAGGATCACTGAGGTCATTCTCTATCACAATATGTGCTGCAACAGGAACATCCATGGAAAAATAGATGGCTAAAAGCCCAGGAAAGTACATAATCTATAGAAGCCATAGCAATATATATATTCAGAGCACAGCTATCCTATTATATCAAACTTTGCAGATCTCAATATAATCAAAGCATAAGAAAAAAACCTTAGATCTAATCTTATAAATATGATAGAGGCCTTTAAATAAGAAATGAATAAACCCATTAAAGAAAAATAATTAAGAAGGTAGAGGTCTTTAAAGAAGTAACAAATAAATACCTAGAGGAAATGCAGTAAAACAAAAGTAAACAGGTGAAGGAAATACATAAAACATTTCCACATCTGAAATTAGAAAACAAAAATAATAAAGAAAGCATGCACTGAGAGAGCAGTGGAGATGAAAAACCTGGAGAAGAGGACAGGGAAAACTGGCACAAGCATCACCCACAGAATGTGAGAGATGGAGAAGAGAATTTCAGGCATAGAAGATAGGATAGAAGAAATTGAAGCATCAGCAAAGAAAATATTAAATCTAAAAGTTCTTAACACAACACATCCAGGAAATCTGGGATACCTTGAATAAATCAAATCTAAAAATAAAAAATAGAATAAATATGAGTCCCATCTCTAAGGTTAGAAAGTATTTCCAACAAAGTCAGTGAAGCAAAGTTTCCAACCTAAATAAGGAGATGCCTAAAAACATAAAGGAAGTTTAAAGAAACACTAATTATATAGGACCATGAAAGAAAATTACCCACCACCACATGATAATCAAAACACTATATCTATAGAAAAAAAAGAATAGTAAAACATGCAAGGGGAAAAGTCTTGGTAACATACAAACTCAGACCTATCATAATTACACTTGACTTCTCAACAGATACCCTAAAAGCTAGAAGAGCTTGGCCAGATATCACACAACCTCTAAAATCACCATGGATGCCAGCCTAGGCTAGGCTAATATATCCAGCAACATTTTATTTTTTTTTAATTTCTTTTTTTTATTCGATATATTTTTTATTTACATTTCAAATGATTTCCCCTTTTCTAGATCCCCACTCTCTGAAAGTCCCATCAGCCTCCTTCTCTCCCCCTGCTTTCCCACCTAACCCTTCCCACTTCCCTGTTCTGGTTTTGCCCTATACTGCTTCACTGAGTCTTTCCAGAACAAGGGGCCACTCCTCCACTCTTGTACCTCATTTGATGTGTGGATTTTGTTTTTGGTATTCCAGTTTTTAAGGTTAATATCCACTTATTAGTGAGTGCATACCATGATTCATCTTTTGAGTCTGGGTTACCTCACTTAGTATGATGTTCTCCAGCTCCATCCATTTGCCTAAGAATTTCATGAATTCATTGTTTCTAATGGCTGAATAGTACTCCATGGTGTAGATATACCACATTTTTTGCATCCACTCTTCTGTTGAGGGATACCTGGTGTCACAACCACCCTTGACCAGCAAGAGATGATGCGACACCAGAGAGTTTATTCCTCAAGCAGTTTATTCAGGAACCTTGAACAAAGCTTCTTCTTCTTCCAGGGAGTGCCCACCGACCCTTTTTATGCTGTCCCAAGATCAAATCAGGTTAAGCCCCGTGGGAACTGCAGGTAGGCTGTCTCTATGCAGAAGGGGCAAGAAGCAGCAGGCTTTCCAAATAAGGTGTTGTTCACCTCAGAGGGCTTCTGCCAGCGAGGAGGCAGAAGGTGGAAACTGGAGCCAACTTTAAGGCGCGGCGCTTAGCAGCTTCCTACAGTTCCCCCTTTTTTATTTTAAACATGCTATCAGGCGAGAGTAGAGGTCTGACCCCTGATGTTCTCAGCCCATTGAGTGGACTCATGGACTTTGTTTCGATGCCCTTTTGAGCCATTGGCCCAATGGATTTCAGCAAACCCATCCGGTACCTTTTGCTCAGGGACGGGTTCTGGGGTACCAATCCGTATGCAGTCAAACGTGCTCCGCTCAAGGGTTCATCAATCATGGTCCCCTGAGTGCAGTGTTTAGCCTCGCATCCTGAGTGTGGAAATCATCTTATTAGGCCTTTAAGGCTGCCAGCCAGGCCTGGGGGGACTGCCCAGCTTCAATAGCTGTGAGTGCCTGAACCATCATCGCGGCCTATCTCTGTTGGACAAACCTATCCTACAGATACACCACAGGCAAGCAAATGCTATTAAAATCATGAGAACGGCAAGGGCTCCAAGTCCTGCCCACTCCTTCAGATGATTCATTGCCGAGCTGATCCAAGATGACAGTCCTTCAGCCGAAGACACATCCACTCGAGTGGAATTCACGGTTATGATGGCCATACGGAGTTGGTCCATCAGGGCGTCAAATTCACCAGTCCAATTTCCTAAGATACTTAGACATTTGCTTAGACAAATTCGCAGCTCTTGTAAAATTCTCATACTGAATGCTGGTAATACATAAACTAGAATACTTCCATTGACATCTCAATTGGGCTAGCTGCCACAAGGTCTCAATTTGTTCTTGTACTAAATCAAATCTTTGGTTTATAACTATTAAGCCTCCTTTCAGTTGACCATTAAGGCTCGCTTGAACATCAATTGCATGGGCAACGCTAGATGACAGATTACTCAGGGCATGATCCGTCCGTATGGCAACAGCCGCTGCAGAGGCTCCCACAGCAGCGAGGGATATGGCAGTAAGAATGGTCACAGTGATGCCAAAGTCCCTCTTCTGTCTAAACAAAGTCATAGCATGTGGCACATCCACAGGAATGGGCACCCATCTGGGCATGCGAGCAACCACGGCAATATTAAACCTTCTTACATCCCAGCATTGGCTATAAAAGCAAGTATCATTAGAGCAACTTAAAATTCCATCAAAAACACTACTAGCATTACCAACAATAAACACAAAAGGAGGATAAACATACTGGGGTCGGCTTAAAAACAACCCTCTTATTATTGAAACTGTCTTCTTTGCCTTTTCTTATGGGGCAATTGACTACTCTATGTTCACCACCACCAAGCATAGCCATGGGCTCTAAATTCATACAACTACTATTAATGCCACACAAAAGCCAATCATCAAAGGGATTAGTAGAATAAATGATTTTGCACAAACCTCCACCACAATCCTCTTCCCTAGCTCTAAAGCCTAAATTTACAGCAACTATCAATGACTTGATGGCCTTCGCTCCTGGGGAAAATGTAAAAAACTCATTAATCTGGCTCACTCTTCTAGATTGGCACCCTATCCAGGGCCATAGATGTCCCCAATCCTGACTATAATAGTGCGGTGCCATTTTTGGCTGGCCAATCCCTCTCCTCTGTATGGTCTTATTAGTGGTCTCCTTTGGCCACCAGCCAACAAACCATGTAGTCAGACCATCCGCACAGCTCTCCACCAGCTTCTCAACATTGCTTAAATCAAAATAGTGCCAGGATGCATTTTGAAAATGCAGGCTAACACATGAGCCATCAGGTAACATATTATCTCCAAATGCAAAGCATAGGCTACCAGGCAAGGTCATATTTCTATTTTCACCCATTCCAGATATTTCTTTATCTAAAGGCAAATAGGGCATATCAAAAGTTTTGTTAGCACTAAAAAGACGGGGAAACAATTTGGCATCATGGCGTATCGGCATGGATTTGGGAAACACGGAGAGTATTCCCCATCTCTGCTCCATCCAAACCATCATCTGGCTCCCACTGAGGATCAGTAGCAACAATAGAACTTTCATTCTTGTTGCACTTCCGGATCAGTCTCTCAGGAATCCACACCGGGTCTTGTCGATCCTGAGGGAACACACAAGCAGAACCCCTCGCCCATGCTAAAACTGGATCTGGGCCATTCCATAGACCAGTAAGCACATCTTTCCATTTTACATAGCCATTCAATGAGCTATCATAACATTGATGTCAATCAGTGGCAGAGCGGCCGTCATGATCCAAATTTAAAAAATTTAAAGTAAAGAGAGCTAATGAGAGTCACTCCTTTGGTGTTCTGCCATTCCCTATTCCTCCTTTTTGTTTTGTTAAGCATTCCTTCAAGGTGTGGTGGGCACGCTCAACAATGCCCTGACCTTGGGGATTATAGGGAAGGCCATGATTTAATTGTATCTGGATTTGTTTGCAGAAAGACTGGAACAACTGAGCAGTATAAGCTGGGCCATTATCTGTTTTTAACTGACAAGCCTGCCCCCAGGCAGCCCATGCTTCAAGGCAGTGTCCAATCACATTGTGAGCCTTTTCTCCACTCATGGCAGTAGCATGAATAATGCTAGAGCATGTATCCACAGAGACATGAACATACTTTAAGGTTCCAAACTCAGATATATGAGTCACATCCATTTGCCATAATTTTAGGAGCAATAGGCCCTTTGGATTAACTCCTAGACCCGGGGAATGGTGAAAAACTACACATTGTTGGCACTCCAGCACGATCTGGCATGCATCTGCACAGGAAAGATGGAATTTCTGTTGTAATGTCTTGGCTGAAACATGAAATTGGTGATGGAATTTTTGTGCAGCTTCCAGGGGTGAGGCCAGGAAGACACATTCCATTCTGGTGCATCGATCAACAAGGTCATTGCCCTCATTCAGCGGGCCTGGCAGACCAGAATGGGCTCTAATATGTTGTATAAAAAATTTTGAATCCCTGGACCAGATAATTTTCTGTGATTCCTTCATTAAATGGCTCACTGTACTAATGGGTTTTATGGGGCCAGCTACTTCTAATATCCTAACAGTATTCACCACATAAGATGAATCTGAAAGTAAATTAAGTGGAAAGGAGCATTTTTTGAAAACTTCTAACACAATTTGCAACTCAACCACCTGTGGGGAGCCAGGCTGATATTGGCACAAAATGGGTTCATTATGCTCGATCATATAAGCCCCGCAGCCTGTTTTTGATCCATCTGTAAATATATTGGGGGCACCCGGCAAGGGTGCTTGTACAGTTACTTTTGGAAACACCACGGGATGTTCCTTAAAAAAGGAAAGCAAAGGATGTATGGGATAATGATTATCTATTAATCCATCAAAGCAGCAGCGCAATATGGCCCAGTCATCAATTGTCCCACACAAAACCTGCACCTGAGAGGCAGTATAGGGAACGATCAGTGATGCAGGATTCTTCCCAAAAAACTGTAGACATTGTTGCATCCCAAGGAGGGCCAATTTAGCAACCGCAGTAGGGTAATGATCAATAGATTTTACTGGTGAGGCTCTAGGATGCACCCACGACAGGGGACCTTCCTGCCATAGCAGGCCTGTAGGCTGCAAAAAGGTAGACAAAATGCATAAAACGATTTTCTCTCCTTCCTTGCAGCGAGACAACACTGCATCTTGCAACCCTTGTTCTACTCTCTTGAGGGCTACTCTGGCCTCCTGTGTTAATATTCAGGGTGAATCCAAGGCCGAATCACCCGCCAAGAGGCTGAACAATGGCTTCAATTCATAATTAGGGATCTTAAGATACATTCTAATCCAATTAAATCCAATCTAATCTCCTAGCAATCTAAATCCAATTAAATCCAATCTAATCTCCTAGCAATTTTTGAAAATCATTAAGGGTCTTAAAATTATCTTTCCTCAACTCTATTTTTTGGGGTATAATAGTTAAGGGACTTATTTTTGCCCCCAAGTAGGAGACCAAACTGCCTTTCTGAACCTTTTCAGGGGCTACCACCAGCCTCTTATCTCCTAATAATTTTACCAAATCATGATAAGCATGGTCCAAGGCCTTCTCTTCTTTACTAGTCAATAAAATATCATCTGTATAGTGGATACATCTGAGCTTTGGATATTTTTCCCTAATAGGGGCAATAACATTGCTCACAAATAACTGACACATAGTGGGGTTATTTGCCATACCCTGTGGTAAAACTTTCCATTTAAATATCTTATCAGGCTCTTCATGATTAGAAGATGGGATTGTAAAGGCAAATCTCTCCCTGTCCTTCAAACAGAGGGGAATCGAGAAGAAACAATCCTTGATATCGATCACTATCATGGGCCAAGTATTGGGCAATGATGATAATAAAGGGAGCCCACGCTGCACAGGGCCCATAATTTGCATTTGCTGATTGATGGCCCGGAGGTCGTGCAATAGTCTCCACTTTCCTGTTTTCTTTTTAATAACAAATATGGGGGTATTCCAGGGGGAAATTGATGGCTGCTGGGGGTATTCCAGGGCCAACTGCTCATCCACAAGGGCATTCACAGCTTTAAGTTTTTCAGAGGAGAGAGGCCACTGAGGAACCCACACCGGCTCCTCTGTCTTCCAGGTAATGGGCATGCTCTCCTCAGCGGCCCCTAGGAAAAACCCAGGCCATGCTGGTCGGATTTCGGCTGGCCTATAATAGGACTGGGATTTCCTTGTAAATACTTCCCCAATCCTTTTCTGAGAACATGCCCCATTTGCTTCATGAGGTGTTGTGACACATCAGAATAATCATTTGTTAACTTATAACCCATGTCCTTCAACAAGTCCCTTCCCCAAAGGGAAATGGGTAGTTCCAATACATAAGGTTGCATCGTCCCTGAATGTCCTTCCTGGTCTGGCCAACTCAACTGCCTTGCACTGATATCTGGAGTCTTTGCATAACCCAGGCCTTGTAAGGTCTGGGAGGAAGTTTGAAGGGGCCAACTTGATGGCCAGTCCTTTTTTGCAATGATACTTTTGTCAGCTCCGGTATCTAACAGGCCTTGTAATCTTTTTCCTTCTACTTTGAGCTCCATAACAGGCCATTGGTCAAGATCCAATGCTACGTATGCCAGGGAATTGCCTGAGGACCCAAATCCTTGGGTCCCCCGTTGTATAGGATGGGCACTAAATGTGCGATGTAGACTGGGGAGGACTATTAACTGAGCTATCCTATTTCCAGGAGAAATGACAGTGATCCCTTTTGGTGACTCAGCCATAACCTTGACTACTCCTGTATAGTCAGGGTCTATAATTCCTGGGTGGATCCTGATTCCTTTAAGGATTGTAGAGGATCTCCCAATAAGCAGGCCCACAGTATCAGAGGCAAGAGGTTCCTTAAAATCAGTATCTATTAGCTGGACCCCCATTTGAGGGGTTAATACAAGCCTGGTGGTGGAGAAAAGGTCCCACCTTGCAGAGCCCTTAGTGGCTCTCCGTGGTCTCTCGGAGGAGTGAGGGATGGCCATTGTTCTTGATTCTGGCTCGCATTCTGCTCCTCCACTGCCCCATACATTTGCAGGCCCTGAGGGTAGGGGCCCCGCTGGCTATTTTTTGGCTGAGTGCCTCCATAGCCAAGGTTAAGTGGCCGTCCCTGGGCATCTTTGACTGAGCGGCATTCATTAGCCCAATGGTTCCTCTTTTTGCATCTTGGACACAGCCCTGGCTGTCTAGGGAGCGGATGACCATTGGCAGTACCCAGATTTCCTCTTTCAGGGCACTGGCGTTTAAGGTGCCCCATCTTGCCACATTTAAAACATGCTCCTGGCTGTGACCTCTTGCCTTGTGTTAGCTGTACCATAGCTGCAGCGAGGCCTGCATTAGTCAGTGGTTCCCCCCCCAGGTCCCTACACACCTTCATCCATACCTCTATTCCTTTATTTTTATAGGGAGTTATAGCCGCTCTACACTCCTTTGTACACTGTTCTAGTGTGAGCTGTTTTAGCATGGGTCCTGCCAGATCCACATTGCCAAAAATTCTAGTGGCAGTTTCTAAAAGTCAAGCAACAAAATCAGAAAAGGGCTGCATCGGTCCTTGTATAACCTTGGTAATGTTACTGGACCCCTCTCCCTTATTAGGGAGGGATTTCCAAGCCTTTATAGAGATATTATTAACCTGATCATATACCGGGACTGGATAGTGAATCTGCTGATTGGCATGTCTCCCGTGCCCCAAAAGCATCTCTCTGTCCCACTGCGGGTTGCCTGCCACGATATTGGCAGCCTCCTATTCAATAGCAAATTCTATGAAAAAGGCTCTCCACTCTAAGTATTGTCCTGGGGATAGGCAGGCACAAACGAGTGAGTTCCAATCTCCGGGAGTCAAACACTGCCTTGCAAGCGACTCAACCTGAGCCACCATACAGGCAGCGGAGGTCCCATAGTTTCTGACCGATTCAGCTAAAGATTTGATAAATTTAAAATCTAGGGCCTCATAAACCCTCTGGCCCTGCGGATCCTGGAGCACTGGATAAGCCAAGAAGAGTTCCATGCGCACCCGCCTCCAGACTTCTGGGCAAAAGGAACACCCAGAAAGTACGGGGAGGCCCACAGTTGAAGCGTCCTCCTGATAAGGAGGCGGGGCTGACAGAGTGGAGTAGAGATCGGGCACCCTAGAGGGCGTCTGTCCTTTGTTCTTTTGTTTCTTCTTCCTTTTGATTGATGGCCGCCCTCTCTAACTGACTCACAAGAGCCTGAAGCTCCTCTTCACTATCAGAATCCTCAGATTCCATCTCTTCTAAGTCCCAGAGGCTGGGATATAGGGACGACCGTCCCCTATCCCCCTTCTTGCTTTCAGCTTTATCTGACCTTTCTTCTTTGAGCATTTCGAGAGCATTTTGGCCATTCTCGAGGGCCTTGCAACATCTCTGATCTTCTAGGCAACCTCTCACAAGCTTCCAGACAGGCTTCACCCCTGGTTTCAGGGTGCCTTGTTCCCAGGCAAAATCCAAGTCCCTGCCTAATTTATCCCAGCAGGCTACTGTGAGGCTTCCTGACACGGCAAACCAAGGAGCCACCTTATCACATTCATTCAGGAATCTCTCCAGGGTAGAATTCTTAAGTTTTAAGTTTTTGGATAATAGCAGCTCTTGAAGAGCCAAAAAAATTGGGTGCAACTGTGAAGTCCCCATCCTAACAAGTTTCTTTTATCACTGCTGTTGCATATTGATACAACTTGGGTAGCAGAACCAAAAAAAACTACTCCCCAAAAAACCATGAAGGCAAGCAGATAACACACTGCTATGAGAGCAGGGTCCATGAACTTTCTTTTATTTCCCTCAGTCCTTTAACTCCCGGACTTTACTTTCGGTTCGTTACTATGCAAATCCCCTTTCCTTTTGTTTCACCATGAACTTCTTTCTCTTTATTGCTCCACACTGGAGTCTTTATAGCCTCTTGTAATTAGGACTTTTCCCTTTGTCCCTCCTTACCTGGGAACTTTATTGTCTCTCAATACTGAGAACTTTACTTCATCCCACTTACCCGGGAACTTACCAGTGTGCTACCCCGACTGTAGGAGGTTCTGAAGATGTATTCCCCAGTCCTCGTACGGGCCACCAACTGTCACAACCACCCTTGACCAGCAAGAGATGACACGACACCAGAGAGTTTCTTCCTCAAGCAGTTTATTCGGGAACCTTGAACAAAGCTTCTTCTTCTTCCCAGGAGTGCCCACCAATCCTTTTTATGCTGTCCCAAGATCAAATCAGGTTAAGCCCTGTGGGAACTGTGGGTAGGCTGTCTCTATGCGGAAGGGGAAAGAAGCAGCAGGCTTTCCAAATAAGGTGTTGTTCATCTCAGGGGGCTTCTGCCAGCGAGGAGACAGAAGGTAGAAACCGGCGCCAACTTTAAGGCGCGGCGCTTAGCAGCTTCCTACAACCTGGGTTCTTTCCAGCTTCTGGCAATTATAAATAGGGCTGCTATGAACATAGTGGAACATGTATCCTTATTACATGCTGGGGAATCTTCTGGGTATATGCCCAGGAGTGGTATAGCAGGATCTTCTGGAAGTGAGGTGCCCAGTTTTCGGAGGAACCGCCAGACTGATTTCCAGAGTGGTTGTACCAATTTGCAACCCCACCAGCAGTGGAGGAGTGTTCCTCTTTATCCACATCCTCGCCAACATCTGCTGTCTCCTGAATTTTGAATCTTAGCCATTCTGACTGGTGTAAGGTGAAATCTCAGGGTTGTTTTGATTTGCATTTCCCTAATGACTAATGAAGTTGAGCATTTTTTAAGATGCTTCTCCGCCATCCAAAGTTCTTCAGGTGAAAATTCTTTGTTTAACTCTGTACACCATTTTTTAATAGGGTTATTTGGTTTTCTGGAGTCTAACTTCTTAAGTTCTTTATATATATTGGATATTAGCCCTCTATCTGATGTAGGGTTGGTGAAGATCTTTTCCTAATTTGTTGGTTGCCGATTTCCAGCAACATTTTCAATCAACATAGGCAGAGAAAACATGATACTTTAAGAGAAATCCAAATTTAAAAAATATCTATGAATCTAGTACTACAGAAAATACTAAAAAGGAAACTCCAAACCAAGAAGGATAAGTACAGCATGAAAACCCAGGAAAAAAGTAATTCCATACCACCACAAACAAATGAAGAGAGCAAAAACAGGAAGCCCAAACACTAACACTATCAATATAAAAATAACAGTATTTATATTGTTATTATCTGGTCATTTATAACTCTCAACATAAATGCACTTAATTCCCAATGAGAATACATAGGCTAACGGAATGCTCCTACAAGAAACACACTTCAACTATAAAGATATATATGACTTCAGAGCAAATCCAGATTAAGAAAAATCTAAGTAAATAAAGCCAAGATACAAGCTGGAATATCTATTGTAATATCTACTTAAATAGACTTTCAACCAAAATTAATCCAAAGAGACATGGAAGTACACTTCTTACTCATCAAAGGAAAAATGCTAAAATGATATCTCAATTCTAAATATCCATATCCAAACACAAGTGTACTCACATTTGTAAAAGAGCTATTACTAAAGATTAAATTCACACATTGCCCACTACACATTAATAGTGGGACACTTCAATACCACACTATCAATTGGCAGGTCATACAGACAAAAACTAAATAGAGAAATAATGAAACTAAGCAATGTTATTAATCAAAACAACCTAACAGTTATCCACAGACTATTTTACCCAAACACAAAAATATGGCTTATTTTAAATGACACATGGAACATTCTCCAAAACTCGCCATAGTTGATCAGAAAGCAAGCCTTAAAAGATACAAGAAAACTGAAATAGCACATCTTATATGATAAGACTACTATGGATTAAAGCAGGACATCAATCACAACAGAAACAGCAGAAAACCTATGCACTCATGGAAATTGAACAGCTCTTTACTCATTGATCTTTGTACCAGAAAAGAAATAACATCACCACCACTACCACCACCACCACCACCACCACCACCACCACCACCACCACCACCACCATCAACAACAACAATTTAATTTTTTTCACATTTTTAATTTTTTGTTGTTATTTTATTAATTTACATTTCAAATGTCCCCATTCCTGGTCTTCCCTCTGCAACCCCCCCCCCATTCCATCCATCTTCTCCTTTGCCTCTATGAGGGTGCTTTCCCCCCCACTCCTGCCTCACTACTCTATCAGCCCCCTATTCTAGGGTATCAAGCATTCACAGGACCAGGAGCCTCCCCTTCCATTGATGCCAGATAAAGCATTACTCTGCTACATATGTAGCTCGCGTCATGGACTTATTCATGCTCTTTGGTGGCTTAGTGTCTGCAAGCTCTGGGAGGTTCATTTAGATGATATTGTTCTTTCTATGGAGTTGCAATCTCCTTCAATTTCTTCAGTCCATCCCCCAACTCTTTCATTAGGGTGTAGGCTCAGTGTGATCATTGGCTGTGAGTATCTGCATCTTTATTAGTCAAATGCTATAAGATCCTCTTTGCCAGTTTCCTATAGCATTTTCCTGATGGCTAAAAGATGTCCAACATTTGTTTAGGTGCTTCTTAGGCATTCATGATGAACTCTCAGTTCTGAACATCTCTACCCCAAATGCAAGAGCTACTGCATTTGTAAAAGAAATATTACAAAAGCTCAAAGAACATATTGAACCTCACACAATGATAGTTGGAGACTTCAACACCCCACTCTCTCCAATTCACAGATCATGCAAACATAAGCTAAACAGAGACACAGTGAAACAAACATAAGTTATGAATCAAATGGATTTAACAGATATATACATAATATTTAACCCTAAAGCAAAAGAATATACCTACTTCTCAGCACCTCACAGTACCTTCTTCACAGTTGACCATATAATCAGACACAAAACACACCTCAATAGATACAAGAATATTGAATTAATCTCATGCATTCTATCAGACTACCACAGACTCAGACTGGTCTTCAATAACAACAATAACAATAGAAAACCCACATGTCAGTTCACCAACTCTCTACTCAAAGATAACTTTGCCCGGGAAGAAATAAAGAAAGAAATTAAAGACTTTGCTAACCACCCAAAAACCCAAACAACTCAATCAAAAAATGGGGTAAAGAACTAAACAGAGAATTCACAACAGAGGAATCTTGAATGGCTGAGAAGCACCTAAAGAAATGTTCAAAGTCCTTAGTGATCAGAAAAGTACAAACCAAAATGACCCTGAGACTCTACTTTCCACCAATTAGAATTGCTAAGATCAAAATTTCAGGTGACTATACATGTTGGCAAGGATGTAGAGAAAGAAGAAACACTCCACCATTGCTGGTGGGATGGCAAACTGATACAACCACTCTGGAAATCAACCTGCATGTTCCTTAGAAAATTGGAAAGAGACATACCTAAAGATCAGCAATACCACTCTTGGGCATATACCCAAAATATGCCACACCGTGCCACAGGGGCACATGTCCCACTATGTTCATAGCAGCCTTTTTGTGATATCCAGAAGCTGGAAACAACCCAGATGTCCCATGGCAGAAAAATAGATACAGAAAATGTGGTTCATTTGCACAATGGAAAACTACTCAGCTATTACGAATGAGGACATTCTGAGTTTTGCAGGCAAATGGATGGAACTAGAAAATATCCTGAGTGAGGTAATCAGACCCCAAAGGACATGCATGGTATGTACTCACTAATAAGTGGATATCAGCCAAAAAAGAAAATATTAAGTACGGAATACCCAAGATATAGTCCACAGAACTCAAAAAGGTCAACAAGCTTAAGGGCCCAAGTGATGACTCCTCAGTCCGACTTGGAAAAGAAAGCAATCACAAGTGGGTATGGAGGGAGGGACCTGGGAGTGAAATTTTATGGGGGTTGGGGGGAAAGAGGAACCTGATCTGGTATTGGGTGAGGGAAAAGGACTGAAGCCCTGAGTGAGAGCAGAAAGAATTGAAACAGTAACCTTAGGAGACAGGGTATTGGTGGTGGTGGTGGGACACTCCAGAATTCACCAGAGACCTGGGAGGTGAGAGATTCTCAGGACTCAAATGGAGAGACCTTAGATGAAATGCCTGACAGTATGGAGAGGGAACTTGTAGAGCTCACCTCTTGCAGAAAGGCAGGGCATCGAGTGAGGGAGAGGGTTGCCATCCCAGAGTCCCAACTCTGACCCATAGTTGTTCCTGTCTCAAAGAACTGTAGGGATGGAAATGGAGAGGAGCCCAAGAAAAAGAAGGTCCAGTGACAGACCCCGAGTAGGATCCAGCTCAAGGGGAGGTCCTAAGGTCTGACCCTATTACTGAGACTATGGAGTGCTCACAAAAAGGAACCACACTCTGGAAGACCCAACAAGCAACTGAAAGAGTCAGCTGCAGATATTTGCACCCAACCAATGGACAGAAGCTGCTGACCTCTGTAGTTGAATTAGAGAAAGCCTGGAAGAAGCTGCAGAGGAGGGTGACCCTGTAAGAGGACAAGCAGTCTCAATTAAGCTGGACCTCTGAGATCTCTCAAACACTGGACCACCAACCATGAAGCACACACCAGCTTATATGATGCCCCTCCCCCCCAACACATATCCAGCAGAGAACTCCTGGGTCTGGGTTCAGTCAGAGAAGATGAACCTACCTCTCAAGATACTGGAGGCCCCAGGGAGTTTACAGGCCTGGTAGGGTGGGTGGTGGGTGATGCATTGTGGGTGGTGGGTAGTGGGGAATCCTTGTGGGATAGGGGAATGGGGAGGAGGTATGGGATGTGGAACAGTTGCCGGATGGACCATGAGTGGGGATAAAATCTTTAGTATAAAATAAATAAATAAATAAATAAATAAATAAATAAATAAATAAATAAAAGAAGTGAAAAAAGAATTTAACAACAATGGAGGCATAGCATACACAAACTTATGGAACAATGTGAAAATAGTGCTAAGAAGAAAACTCATAGATCTGCCTTCATACAAAATTGAAGACATCCTATACTAGTAGCTTAACAGCACATCTGAAAGTTTAAGAACAAAAGGAATGAAATACACCAAAGAGAAGTAGATGGCAGGGAATATTCAAACACTGGGTTGAAATCAACAAAGTAGAAACAAAGAGAACTATACAGAGAATCAACAAAACCCAGAGCTGGTTGTTTGAGAAAATGACAAGCTAGATAAAACCTTAGCCAAAGTATCTAGCAGGCATGGAAACAGTATCCAAAATACAAAATCATAAAGAAAAGGAAGACATAACAACAGAAACTGAGGAAATTAAATAAATCATCAAATCCTACTACAAAAGCCTATACTAAACAAAACTGTAAAATCTAGATGAAACAGATGATTTTCCAGACAGATATTAGGTACCAAACTTAAATCATGATCAGATATGCCATCTAAGCAGTCCAATAACTCCTAAGGAAATAGAAGCAGTCATTAAAAGACTCCCAATCAAAAAAGCCTCGGGCCAGATGATTTTAGTGTAGAATTTTATCAGCTCTTCAAAGAAGACTTAATATTAATATTTCTCAAACTATCCCACCAAATAGAAACAGAAAGAACAATAACTAATTCATTCTTTGAAGCCCCAGTTCCCTTGACACCTAAACCACACAAAAACTCAACAAAGAAAGAGAACTTTAGACCAATTTCACTTATGAATATCAGTGCAAAAATACTCAATAAAATGCAAACGGAATCCAAGAACACATCAAAACCATCATTTAGTACAATCAAGTAAATTCATCCCAGGGATTCAGAGATGGCTCAATGTATGGGAATCTACCAACATAATCTACTATGTAAACAAACTCAAAGATTAAAAAAAAATCACACGATCATCTCATTAGAGGAGAAAAAAAATCTTTGATAAAATACAACACCTCTTCATGTTAGAAGTCTTGCAAAGATATGGAATTCAAGGCACATACCTAAACATAATAAAAGTAAAGCAGAGCAAACCAATAGCTAACATCAAATTAAATGGAAAGAAACTTGAAGCCATCTCACTAAAATCAGGGACACAACAAGGCTGCCCACTCTCTCCCCATTTATTCAATATAGTATTTGAAGCTCTAGACAGAGAAATTAGACAATAGGAGGTTAAATGCATACCAATTGAAAAGAAAGATGTCCAGATATTCCTATTTGCAGATGGTATGACAGTATACATAAGACACCCCAAAAATTCCACCAGAGAACTTCTACAGTTGTTATACAAGTTTAGCAAATGGCTGGATATAAAATTAGCTCAAAGGAATTCCTATCAGTCCTCTACACAAAGGATAAGTGGGCTGAGAAAGAAATTAGGGAAGCATCTTTCATATTAGTCACAAATAATATAACATATCTTGGTATGACCCTAACCAAGCAAGTAAAAGATTTATATGACAAGGACTTCAGTTCTCTGAAGAAAGAAATCAAAGAAGACCTCTGAAGATGGAAAGATATCCCATATTTACGGACTGGAAGGATTAAGATATTCAAAATGGCCATCTTAACAAAAGCATTCTACAGATTCAATGCGATCCTCATCAAAATTCTAACTCAATTCTTCACAGAGATAGAAAGAGCAATTTTCAAATTCATCTGGGATAACAAGAAAACCTAGGATAGTGAAAACTATTCTCAATAAAAGAACATTTAGGAGCATCACCATCCCTGACCTCAAGCTGTACTACAGAGAAATAGTCACAAAACTGCATGGTATTGGTACAGAGAGAGAGAGGTAGATTAATGGGATAGAATTGAAGACCAAGCAATGAACCCACAGACTTGATCTTTGATAAAGAAGCCAAAACTGCCCAGTGGAAAAATACAGCATTTTCAACAAATGGTGTCCATTCAAGTGGTGGTTGGTATGTAGAAAAATGCAAGTTGTCCCATTTTTATCTCCTTGTAGAAAGCTCAAGTCTAACTGGATTAAGGAACTCCACATAAAACCACATAATGTTTACCTAATAGAAGAGAAAGTGGGAAAAAATCCTCAAACACATTGGCACAGGAAAAAAAAAATTACTGAACAGAGCATCCATGGTTCAGGTTCCCCAATCAACAAATGACAAATGAGACCTCATAAAATTAAAAAAAACTTGTAGACAAAGGACAGTGTCAATAGGACAAAAGTACAACCTACAGATTGGGAAAAGATCTTTACCAAGGTTACATCTGAGTGAGGGCTAATATCCAAAATATACATAGAACTCAAGAAGTTAGACTCCAGAGAACCAAATAACCCTATTAAAAATGGGGTACCCATCTAAGCAAAGATTTAAGTTAAAGACTTTCTACAGTTCAATGAAAAATAAGGTGCAAATAATCGGTATTGAAAGGGAAGTTCATTAAGGGCCTCCATAAGTAAAGCAGAAGCTTTCATACCATCATTTAAGAGTATATTGAATACTCTAGAAAAGAAAGGGAAGAAAACACACCCAGGACGAATACAAGGCAGAAAATCATTTTGTTTTTGTGATAAAATACATGAAAACACACTGTAAAAATGATTTGTTTTATTACAAAATTCCAGTGAAGAGTCCATTAAATCCAAAAGGCAGTGGTGTTGCTACCATGTGGTATTTTTGCTTTGTTTCTTGTCAGGAAAAAGATGAAAAAATGTAAGTAATCAGCTAGGGATTTCTTTTCATCATGTCCTAGAGTAGCAACAGCACCCCCAATTTAGGGTTAGTCCTCTCAGATCAATTTCTCTACTGGAGATTATCCCCCACAAACTTGTGTGTTCAGTGATTCCAAATTTTCTTGAACTGAAAAATGATTTCTCACTATAAATAACTTATGCAAATTATTTAGAATAATATTTATACAATAAATCGTAACTAATACAACCTTGATTTAAATATCTCCATATTTTATCATCATAGTTATATGAATTAAAGTTAAACTTTGTACTGGAGATATATCACATTCATAAATAAATATCAATCCTTCTTGAATCATGTTGACTTTTCAACAATACATCAGTTTATAAACTGCTTACATATATAGTAAATGCCCAGTGAATAAAATCTGTTAAATTAAATGGTGTTAAGCTATGTAATCCTCTTTAAAAATATTTGCTATTCTATGTATATGTGGGTGAATATGTGCGTGTAAATGAAGGGACATCTAACCTGCCCTGGAGCTGGATTTACAGGTAGTGTGATCTCACTGGTATGAATATTGAGAAATGAACTTGGGAACTTGAGTCATCTCTTCATAAGTTCAGTATGTTCTTTTATCCATTTGGCTATCTCTCAGGCCTCTTAAATTTGATAGTTCATGAATATTGGGCATGTAATTCATCTGTTGGGTTCCAGTAATCACCCTTGAAACCAGAGAAACATAACTCTCAGTCAGACAGGGACAGTTTATTGAACATAAGACCCAGGACTGATTGACCAGGGGCATGGTCCAGATTCATAAGTTGAACAGTGACCTGGAGTTAATTTCCTAAAGGACTTTTAAGCTGAAATGTATGAACACCTATATCAAGTTATTCCACCAGTCCAGATTTAGGGATTGGGTATTTCCTTAGGAACATGTCTGTGTTGTATTCTAATCCTGCTCACATTGGTTGAGGTTTTCAAGAGTGGCAGGGACTTGTCTTGTCTAATATTTAGGTCTTAACTTGTCTACCAGAATGGGGCTTGTCTAACATTCATGTCTTAACTTATCAAACAGGATGTCAGTTACCAACATATATGTCTTTTTGCCAAGTAGGATCTCAGTTCCCAAGGCAGTCTTGGGAACTTAAAATTTACTGGAGAATTCAAAATGGAAGCCGTATTCCAAATGGTTTCTTATATTGGTTTAGGTATCTCTCTTACGTTAGGGTACGTTCCAGGAGCAGCTTATAAATGCAAACACCATAACAGCATAACAGGTGAAAGAAAATCTGCTGCATGATTGTTTAGAATCCAAGCATATTGAGGATATACAAAGCAGTTCTACAACATCTATCATGCTTGGTTTCCAAGGGTACAGAACATAAAAGAATATACAATCAACTCAGGCAAGAGAAAAATTTCCTAGTAACAGCAGAAACAACATATGAAAAAAATTTCTCACTCTATTAGTAATAAAAAATGGTAGGATAGACAGGTACTAATTACCTATACCTCAACATTAACTACATAACTATTGTTTGGAAATGAAAATATGTTTTGTATATCTATCTATCTATCTATCTATCTATCTATCTATCTATCTATCTATCTATCATGTGTCCTTGAGAGAATCATTTTAATGGGACTACATGGAATTGTGTTGGGGAAATGCACAGGTCAGGGAAACATTACAGATTTTTATTTTATGAGTGGTTATACTGAGGCCTCATGGAGAAATAACTTATCAATGAAATGGCCCAGACCTGCATTTTCTGCTTGGAATAGACAGGGATCTCTGCATACCATGCTAGACAGGAAAATATGCAGGTTAACTGGGATGTTGGGATAGATAAAACTTGGTTGGCTTTAGTGTAGGGGAAGCATCCTTCTCCATAGTAGGTTTTCTGTATAACAGATCTCTTTATTGGTGGTTAACCAAAGCCTATCTAAACCTTTGTGAATGGGTGTGGATTTGAGGGGTAAGTGTATGTCCTTTACTGGGGCTGACGTACCAGGAATGCTTTATTTTCATGAAAGGAAATTCAGGTGCTAGCTGGGCAAGTCCTTTTAAGAATAGAGGAAATTTACCCGCAAACCAGGCCACACGCTTTGTGAAAACCTCATGAGCAGAAGTGGGGACAGGTCTTGAACCCATCTTGCTCCCAAATAGCTCCTCTGGTACACATCTTTCTGGCCTAAGTAAGGCAATGAGCTAGGATTGCCCCTCAGTCCTATAGATTGGTTCTGCTTTGGACCTGTGAGGGTCATATTTCTTTGGCTCTGCTTTGATGATTGCTGTGGTGTCATTATTCTCTGCCTCCTCTGCCTTAGGATCATTGCCAGGTAATTGTTCCTCTTACAACTCAGCATGTTCTGAAGACATACATACATTGCAGGTCTGGGAAACTTTTTCTGCTGTCCTGAACACCTGAGTCCCAGGATCAGAGATACATGTGATCAAAGGCCAGATTCCCAATATATAGCATGTTCCTCAGCCATGTTATCATAAAGACAGAGAAACTGCTCCAGTAGCAGAAATTTCTTTCAAGAAATTTATTAAAATGTCTGCTAAGCTGCAATGGGTTGTAGATTAAACTTAAACTCAAGATCAAGATTCAGGTAGCCTGTTCAGAATCATAGTCACCTGTGTAGAGTGTGGATCATTTTAGAAGAATCAGTTATATTCTCTGAGCTTCAATGATTTCCTATTTATGATTTAAGAATGTTTTGTTGCATCAATATGTGATATATATATATATATATATATATATATGCATTGAAATTTTGCTTGTGATAATGAATACAACTTCAGTGTGTGGCACTTTGATGTGCCCAAGGAACCATTAGGTATGCAGATGGCTCAGGAGAATTACAATTTCTTGGATCAGAAGAAAGGAAAGTTATAGTAATCCTTGATGGTTTAGATTAGAACCAGGAGGAAGAATTGATTAAGGACAAAGTGTGGTGAAGAAACCAGTACTATGTGTGACCATCATCTGTTGTTTGCTAGAGAATATGTGGGTACATGAGAATATAAGGGTCTGTAAAATGTCCAGTGGGTATGAAAGTCTTGTGTTAGTGATTCATACTTGGTACATATTCTCCCATGAACAGCACCCAAGTTTTTTCTCCCAAGACTATTCAACAGTTGCCTGAAATGAAACCAAAGCCAGAGGTATCTTTACAAAGTTTTGGGACTTGTTTTCTGCATGTCACAGCTCATTCTCAGGTGTCACCATGGTGGATATTTTATGGCTGTAGTGGCATTTCTTTGTCCTTATGTATGCCTTACAAAGGAGTATATGAGAGGTTGCAACCAAGACAATAATCAGAAGTGATAATCTTGTGGATATTTCTGTGTCCTTAGTCTTTAATAGTATATATGTCAGACAATGCCATCCTCTGCTACATATATGGTTGGAGCCTTGGATCCCTCCATGTGAATTCTGGTTGGTGGTTTAGTTGCTGGGAGCTCTGGGGGGTAGGGTCTGGTTGGCTGATATTGTTGCTATTCCTATAGGGTTGCAAAGTGCATCAGCTCCTTCAGTCCTTCCTCTAATTCCTCTCTGTGGACCCCATGCTAAGTTCAATGGTTGGCTGCAAGCAACCACCTCTGTTTGTGCCAAGCTCTGGCATAGCCTCTCAGGAGACAGCCATAACAGGTTCCTGTCAACAAGCATTTCCTGGCATCCAAAGTAGTATCTGGGTTTGGTAACTGTATATGTGATGGATCCCCAGGTGGAACAGTCTCTGGATGGCCTTTCCTTCAGTCTCTGCTCCATACTTTGTCCCGTATTTCCTTTAGACAGGAGCCATTTTGGGTTATGAATTTGGAGATGAGTGAGTGGCCCCATTCCTGAACTGAGGGCCTTGCCTAACCTCTGGATATGGTCTCTAGAGGTTCTCCTTCCCCTTTGTTGGGCATTTCAACTAATCTTATTCCCATTGTGTTCTGGCAACCTCTTGCTTTCCTAGAATCTGGAATTTGCTTGTGTCTATTCCCAGTTCCCCATTTCCCATTGCTATACACCTCTGTACAAATTCCTGACTCTGTACATCTCCCCTGTCTCCTATCATATCCGATCCTACCCCCATTTCAGGCTTCACAAATAGGCTATCTTGTTAGTACCTACAACTAAATCAGAAGTGAGTCTGAAAGAAGTATTCCACCACTGTTTCTGCTTTAGGTTTCTGCCTTTTGTTCCTTCCCTGACTTTGCTCTCTGATGGAGTATGACCTGGAAAAGCAAGCCAAATAAAATATTTCATAAAAAAAGAATAAACACAGGCCCATTCATCCAACTAACTGCCAGTATAAAATGGAGGCACCTTGGTTTTCAGAGAGCTCCTTGTCTTCCTAATAGAAAGAGACCCTCTAGAATCTACCTTCCTGTGAGGATCTCTTACACTTCTCCAAATGGTGAGATTGTATTTGGAAAAGAAGCACACACTTTATTCTCTGTGACCTATAGTAGTTGAAGGCAATGGAGCTTCCTTCAGAGAGTTACTGGCCTGAGACCAAAGGCATAGTCAGAGACTCAAGTACAATTTCAAATGAAGAGGCTGTGCTTTGATTAGACATTTTACATGCCATTCTGTGATATCTCACTCATACCATACTTTTCCAAATGAGCTAGGGGAATTTCCATTTATATGCAGAGCTCTAATGAGGTCAACTGTTGCATAGATCATCAGTGAGAGCTTGTGAATAGATGAACGTTTTTACAGTTGCTGAGTCTGAGAACAGAGGAGAGGACTGAAGAAGGAATATACACCCAACTTTAACTTGGAGGAGTCATTGCTCACTCAATGCTGCTCAGTCAATTTTCCCCTTATTTTTTGTGAAGGAAACTAGTTAGTGGATCTCATTCAGGCACCTTTCTGGGCAACTCTGTGGCAAACAACCCTGTTTGGTCTTTTGAATAGGTAAAGCTTTTATGTTCTAAAGTTTGTGATAAGATGTGTGAAGTAGATGTAAGCAAGGAAGCTGAAGGGTGGTGATGGATCTTAGTATGTCTGAGATTTTTACCAGTTGCATATCTTCTACTCTCTAGCTAGAAATTCCTGTTAAGGCTTTTCATGAATCTAGTGGCCAATGATGCAGATGTCATATTAGGAAATAGAGATCAAGCATAGATCAAGCAAAGGACAAATCTGCTCAGAGTTTTCCTACACACCCTTTTCCTTTACCTAGAATTCTGATATACTGAGTTCCTCATTTATTGTAAGCTTCCCACTGTTGATGAAAATATGGTTCAGCTGTTAACAATACTTTCTGCTTTTGTAAAGGACATGGGCTTAGAATTTATGCTTGCTAACAATATCTGTATTTTAATGAATGATTTTAATGCCCCAGTCTTGCCTCCACAGACATTAATTACACACAAAAAGAGAGGGGGAGGAGAGAGAGATAGTGCATATACATATATTCCAATAAAAAATCATACACAATAAATTAAATTAAATTTGTACACATTTTAAAAGGAAAGAAAACAGAAGCTGTCCACATCACTAATATTGTACAAAGAGAAAATTTCCATCTGAATGGTGTTCAATGAAGCCTGTGATCTTGTTCATAGATGTCAGTCCTAAGAGATCTAATGGAGACTGGGACCTGTGTGTCCTCTATCTCCATGCATGTCTCCATTTCCCCAGCTTTGAAAAGAGAATAATAAATATGCTAGAATTTACTTTCCACATGTTCTTTATTCTTTCATTTTGCACCCTAGATGTCCAGACCAACTGCAGCCCCTAAGTCTGCCCCAAGTCCCCAACTGAGTTTTAACTTTCTATCACTTCCCAGTCAAGGGCCATCTTGGAATGTACTCTTTAATAGGGAAATGGCCTAAGCTAAAATGTTTCCCCTTTATAGCGAAAGGTTCATTTCTTTTACCAAAGCCACTCACCTTTGCTTTCCCCACAGAAAACCACACAGTCTATCTCCAGGCATTTAGAGTATTGAATGTAAACATTTGTTTAATTTTGTGCCTCTCTGTCATTAGTGGACATCTATATATATCTGTCTACAACAAGGTGTCTCACAGTGTAACACAGCTGTAGTATCTATGAACATAGTAGGGACTGAGGGTTGGTTGACCATGTATAGAAAAATGGTGAATTTTGCCTCTGACTATTGCACCCTTTCTGCACCCTTGTGGAAAAACCCCACCTTTAGGAAATTGTATCCTTCCATTTTCACCAAATCTTTGAAAAATTCCTGGTGATATTTTCTATAAAATAATCTTTTGACAGTATACTTTTAAATGTCATAATGATGACCATTATGTTGAGTTAACTTTGGTAACAACCTTGGTCCATCTTACACTGGAAAATGTAAATGTAAATGTTGTAAGGAGAAGAATGAACATCCAGTTTTTTTCTGAATCTGTTTTCTGTCAACTAACAGATTAGAAAGTGAGAAGAACATCAAATTAAAAGAAAATCAGTGTTACCCATGTTGGGGAGAAAGTTTGTTATTCATGTGTTTAAAAAACCCCTGAGATTTGACTCTCTAGAAAATGTCAAAAATTAAAACATTTTGTAGCACAAGACTCTTTGAAATTGTAAAGAAAACAATGAACTAGTCAAGGTCAACACAAAGTGCTTCAAGTAGAAGGGTTTGGAGGAATGTTGGTTTAAGAAAACACAACAACAAAAACAAAAACAAAGTAGGCAGCCTCCTGTCATCTGAATCTGGAGATCTCTTGCCAATGCTGAGGATGCACACAGATTGCTTGGCAAACGAGGTGAAGGCTAGTCTTAAAGGCAGACACTAGCTGGCCATATGACTCTTCTAGGATAAGTTAATAATATGGTGACTGTGGCAAGTATTGAGTTGGGGCAGAACCAATATCTGTCTCTGTTTCTCTCTGTCTCTTTCATCCTTTCTTCTTTTTCTGTCCTCTCTATGCTTCTTAATATGCCATTACAATCTTTCCCCCTCTCTTGCTTGATTTTTAGCACCCTCTCCTTCTTTGGAATTACAAATCAGATCCTAGAGATGGACTGAGAGGAGGATGTATGGTTCTTTCATTTTCACACTATTTCTTAACTTCTTTCGGCAAGACACCCTGTCTGACACACTTCCTGTCTCACTTCTAACCATCAGTCTGGCTGTGTATTCTTGGGAGCTAAACCAGATGGTTTTTGTCTCTCACCCCAAATCCATTTGGTCTCTCTTGCTTATGTAATGACTCTTATCTCATATTTTTCTGCGTTTATTAAGTGCTCTTAGGTGGATAGGTTATTGACAGTATCTAGGCCATGTGTCTTAGGTACAGTTTCCATTGCTGAGAAGGAACACAATTACCAAGGAAATTCTTATGAAGGACAACATTTAATTGGGTCTGGCTTACTGGTTCTGATGTTCAGATCATTATCATCATTGTGGGAACCAGGGCACTGTCCAAGCAGGTGTGGTGCTATACAAGATGATAGTTCTACTTCTTGTTCTGAAGGCAAACAGGAGAAGCCAATCTTTCAGTCAGCTAGAAAGATGATCTCAGAACCACCCCCACAGTGACACACTTCCTTCACAAGGACAAACCTACTCCAACAAGGCCACATCTCCAAATACTGTCACCTACTTCCTATTTCAAAAATGTTCAAAGCACTACATTTCATTCCCTGGTCCCCACAAGCTGTTTAAACACATGTATCTATGGGAGCCTTACATAGACATCATGCATCATAAATTACATTTAGTACAATTTTAAAAATTCACATAGTCTACTGCAGTCTCAACATCATCAAAAATCCAAGTCTCTTTTGAGATTCATCCAATCATGGAACTGTTATTTCATATAAAATCAAAATTAAAAAGCAAATCACAAACCTCCAACTTATCATGTCACAGGATATATGCTACTCTTCCAGAATGTCTTAGTGAGGAAATAATGGATGGAATCAAGACCAAAACCCAGCTGGGCAATCTTCTAACTGTGCATCTCCATGACTGATATCAAAGTGCTCTTCAGATTTCCAACTCTTTTCATCTTCATTGTCTGCAAGGCAATTCTTTCTCTTGGTCTTGTTCAATTCACTCTTAGAAGCTTTCTTCTGCAGGTATCCCATGACTCTGGCATGTCTAAAATCTGGTGTATTTAAAGCAACTTCAACTTTACAGCTTCTTGTTACAATTTCTGAGATCTACACATGATCTTCTGGGATCCCTTCAAGGACTTAGGTCACATCTAGAGTTCTCTCCTCTGTAGCACTAGATCCTATGGTTGAATATACTCTGGTGCTACTGTTGTCCTTGCTGATCATCCCATGATAATGGCATCTGCAATCTGCTGGAGTCATTCACTCCAACTAGGTTTCATCAATAGTTTTCCCATAGACTACCCTTTATGGTACTAAGCCTCAGCTTTTATGCATATCCCATTTAGTCTTGGGTCATCAACTTCAAGTGAGGTTGTACTTTCAGCAATGCCCTTTGGGCCTTCAAAACCAGTACCACCTGTGTGATTATTCAGCATTTCCAAGTGTAGCTGCAGCATGAATAAAAATCTTGACTATCTCTGGAACGGAGCTTTGAGTTCTCAGAAAACACTTCTCAGAAGATTTCACCCCAGTGATGTTAGTGTCTTCTTCTTTTTTTTTATAACAAAAACACTCATGTATTATTGTCAATTCTCATATAGTTAGAAAAATAACGTTTCAAGCAAGTACAGTTGGCACTTTCTCAGTCTCCAGTTACATGATGAGTTAAAGCTGTGTAGCAGTCACTGCTGACGAGCACTATGAAGACAAATGTTTGATGAGATATAATTTTTCTCCTTGTTCACTTGCAAAGATTAGTGCCTTTTTGTAATGTTCTACAAGTTCCTCCATGGTGCTGAATTTCCACTGCCCAATGCAGTAAACAGTCTCTTTCAGCTGGACTTTAAAATTCTTGTTTTTCCCTTGTGCTTTCAGTGATACTGAGAAATCACTTGGCGAAGATTCACTGTAATGAATGAGGAAGTCCCCTTCATGCCCTCTTTCATTTAATGCCATTTCTGCCTGGTGCCTGATGACTTTGGTGTAATACCAAGGATTGCCAGCAAACTTCCCAGTGAGTGAAGGCCTGATGTAATCACATTGTGAGGGCAATGGTTCCAAACCTGAGGTTAATGGATTATTGTGCATAATGGCAACATAGTTTTTTTTTTTTTTGCATCAGGGCAACCATGCCATTGATTTTCCTGCATTTCCACCACTCTGAGCCATTTTCCAGCTTTTCAATAACATTCATTACATCACCTTTCTCAAAATTGAGTTCTTCATCATTGGATGAGCTGAACGGGCAAAGAGCCTGTACAACATGCAATTCTTGACCTGTATTTAGGTTACTGACAACTGCTGCTAATTTCTCTGACAGAGGACCTATGTGATCACCCAAAGGACTGTCACCTTCTTCAGTTACATAGTTTGAAGAAACCATCCAATTTGTCCATTGTAGCTGCCATGTCACCATCCATCACTGCATTTCTCCATGATGATCACCTTGGTCCCTTTTATCAGTGACAATTCATCTTCTCTCTCAGCCATGTAGTTAAATTTCACAAAACAGGCATGTTATTGTAATAGAGATGTTCTCCTGGATCAACAAAGCTATCATCAGCAGGAGATGCAGTATCTGGAACATTGTTTTTTTTTTTTTTCACTTTTCCAATATGAAAAAAATTAAAGATGTTTAGCCAATCCATTTTGAATAAAAATTCTGTGTTCTCTTTTCAAAGTTTGTTGACACAGCTCTGGGATAATTTTCAGTGAGCTTCCTGGTCTGTTCTGTAACACTGAAACTTCCCACACCCAATCCATATCCTTCAGGTGTTTAATAATAGATGATTTCCAAGCCCTATTTTTTCTTTCCACACAGATAGAAGGGACAAAACTTGTTTTATTCATGGAATTTTGAACTCACCACCAGGATTTAACACTAAATGCAAAGAGCAAAGAAATTTTAAAAACTGTAAGGGGAAAAGGCCAAGTAAAACACGAAGGCAGACCTATCAGCATTATACCAGACTTCTCAACAGAGACTCTAAAAGCCAGAAGATCTTTTAGAGATATCATCCAGACCCTATGTGAACCCAAATGCCAGGCCTCAATATATACCCAGCAAACCTCTCAATAATTATAGATGGAGAAATCAAGATGTTCCATAAGAAAACAAAATTTAAACAATATCTTTCCAATAATTCAACCCTACAGAGCATACTAGAACTAGGTTTCCAACACAAGGAGGGTAACTACACCAAACTATACTGAAGAAAAGACAAAAATTAAACATTTCAAAACAAACCTAAAAGAAGATAATCATACACACATAATACAATATCCAGCAACAAAAATAACAGGAATTAACAATTATTTGCCTTTAATGTCTCTCAATATCAATGGACTTAACTCCTTAATAAGACTAACAGACTGGATGTGTAAACAGGATCCAGCCTTTTTCTACATACAAGAAACAGAACTCAGTTACAAAGACAGACACTATGTCAGAGTAAATGGTTGGAAAAAAGTTAACAAACAAATGGTCCCTCCCCCCCCCCCCCCCGAAAAGCTGGAGTTGCCATTCTTTTTTTTAATATTTTTATTTTCTGTATTCTTTGTTTACATTCCAAATGATTTCTCCTTTCCCGGATCCCCCCTCCTCATATGTCCCATAAACCTTCTTCTCTCCATCCATTCTCCAATCACCTCCCTCCTTTTTCTCTGTCCTTATATTCTCTTCCCATGCTAGATCAATCCTTTCCAGGATCAGGACCCTCTCCATACTTCTTCATGGGAGTCATTTGTTATGCAATTTGTGCCTTGGGTATTCAGAGCTTCTGGGCTAATTAATATCCACTTATCAGAGATTGCATTCCATGTGTATTCTTTTGTGAATGGGTCACCTCACTTAGGATGATATTTTCCAGATCAAACCATTTGCCTAAAAATTTTGTGAATTCATTGTTTCTAATTGCTGAGTAGTATTCCATTGTGTAAATATACCACATTTTCTGTATCCATTCCTCCTTTGAGGGGCATCTGGGTTCTTTCCAGCTTCTGGCTATTATAAATAAGGCTGCAAAGAACATAATGGAGCATGTGTCTTTATTGCATGCCAGGGAATCCTTTGAGTATATGCCCAGGAGAGGTATAGCAGGGTCCTCTGGAAGTCTCATGTCCAGTTTTCTGAGGAACCTCCAGACTGATTTCCACAGTGGCTGTACCATCTTACAGCCCCACCAGCAGTGGAGGAGTGTTCCTCTTTCTCCACATCCTTGCCAACACCTGCTGTCTCCTGAGTTTTTGACCTTAGCCATTCTGACTGGTGTAAGGTGAAATCTCAGGGTTGTTTTGATCTGCATTTCCCTAATGACTAATGATGTTGAGCACTTCTTAAGATGCCTCTCGGCCATCAGAATTTCTTCAGGTGAAAATTCTTTGTTAAGATCTGTACCTTGAAGAGCATTAGGAAGGACGAGCGGCAGCAGCGGCAGCAGCAACAGCAGCAGCTGCTGGTCCAGAGGAAGGACCATCAGCAGTAGAACCAAGCGGACAGGGTCCAGGCAGACCATGCGCCCACGACCACTGGTCATCGCTGGCCAGCCAGGCTGCAAGCAGCGGCGGATTTATGGCGCCTTTCACCACACAGAAGCCACATCAGAACTCTGCCTCCCGCCAGTCAGTTATGAGGCCTCCATATTGGTTCTCCGTCGCCAGAGAAATCAGACTGAGGTACGCAAATATAATCCGAGACCAACATCGCGGGGGTCTAAGCCCGATGGGCGTTGGCCTGCACCCAGGCCCTGGGCTGATCGGGGGGCCACTGGGGTGCAAACCCGGCCAGGAGGTTGTTTGCCTGGGCCAGCGCGGGAAGCCAGAGAGACCTAGCAGGCAAAACCAAACCAGCTAACAGGCATAGACCGAGGTGGACATAGCAGGGGTCTCAGATGGTCAGGCCCTGGACTGCCGCCAGGTCCTGGGCTGCTCGGTGGGCCATCTGTGTGCCGACCCGGCCAGGAGGTTGTTTGCCCAGGCCGGCGCGCACGACACCACCATTTTGACTACGGGAAGCCAGAGAGACCTAGCAGGCAAAATCAAACCGGCTAACAGGCATAGCCCGAGGCGGACATAGCAGGGGTCACAGACGGTCAGGCCCTGCACTGCCCCAAGGCCCTGGGCTGCTCGGTGGGCCATCTGTGTGCCGACCTGGCCAGGAGGTTGTTAGTCCAGCAGACTCTCCCAGAACTCTCAGGGAGCGCGCGCACGCCACCATCCTAGCCACCTTACAGACCCAATTAACACTCACAGCTGAGGGGAACTTTGCTCGGACATTGGCCTGCCAGGCTTTTGCCTAGACTCAGGGCCTGAGCAGCTAGGCTAGCCTTGTGTGCACCAACCCGGTTGGGAGTTCCGCTGCCCAGCAGAGTGATCAGCACTCAGAAAAGGTGCCTGCAGCATACAGCCTCAGCACTCCCTGAAGGAGCAAACAGGCACCATCTGGTTCACGGTCACAATCTGGGGCAAAACACACTAGGGCTGCAAAAGCACCCAACAGGAGGACAGCACATCAGCAATCTGCAACAGGGGAAACCCTGCCATCCAGTGTTGCAGAAATAGCCCTAGAGCCTCTCAGGAGGCTGAAACACCAGCCAGAGACAAGACCAGCTAGCTCCAGAGAACAAGATGGCAAAGGGCAAACGCAGGAACGCTATTAACAGAAATCTAGACAATATGGCAGCATCTGAACCAAACTCTCCAACATCAGCAAGTCCTGGTTATGCCAACACACCAGAGAAACAATATTTGGATTTAAAATCACTGTTCATGATGCTGCTAGAAGACCACAAAAAGGACATGAATGAATCTCTTAAAGAAATACAGGGGGACATGAGTAAGCTAGAAACCCGTATAATGGAAACACAAAAATTACTTAAAGAAATGCAGGAGAATAAGGCCCAAGAGATAGAAGCCAATAAAGAAGAAAGGCAAAAAAAAAAAAAAAAAAAAAAGAAAGAAAGAAAGAAAAGAAATGCAGGAGAACTTGAGTCAACAGGCAGAAGTCATGAAAGAGGAAACACAAAAATCTCTTAAAGAATTACAGGAAAACACAAACAAACAAATGATGGAACTGAGCAAAACCATCCTGGATCTAAAAACAGAAGTAGAAACAACTAAGAAATCACAAAGGGAGACAACTTTGGAGATAGAAAACCTTGAGAAGAAATCAGGGGCAATAGATGCAAATATAAACAACAGAATACAAGAGATGGAAGAAAGAATCCATGCCGAAGATACCATAGAAACCATTGACTCAACTGTCAAAGAAAATGCAAAATGCAAAAAGCTTGTATCCCAGAACATCCAGGACATCCAGGATACAATGAGAAGACCAAACCTAAGGATTATAGGTATAGATGAGAGTGAAGATTTACAACAGAACGGGCCAGCAAATATCTTCAACAAAATTATGGAAGAAAACTTTCCTAACTTAAAGAGAGAGATGCCTATGAATATACAAGAAGCCTACAGAACTCCAAACAGACTGGACCTGAGCAGAAATACCTCCCATCACATAATAATCAAAACCCCAAATGCACTAAACAAGAAAAGAATATTAAAGGCAGTAAGAGAGAAAGGCCAAGTAACATATAAAGGAAGACCTATCAGAATCACACCAGACTTCTCACCAGAGACCATGAAAGCTAGAAGATCCTGGGCAGATCTCATGCAGACTCTAAGAGAACACAAATGTCAGCCAAGACTACTATACCCAGCAAAATTCTCATTCACCATAGATAGAGAAACCAAGATATTCCATGACAAAACCAAATTTACACAATATCTTTCCACAAACCCAGCTCTGCAAAGAATAATAGGAGGAAAACTCCAATACAAGGAGGGAAACTACACCCTGGAAAAAGCAAGATAGTTACCTTCCTTCATCAAACCCAAAAGAAGATAACCACTCAAATATAAAAAGAACATCAAAAATGACAGGAAGTAATAATCACTATTCCCTAATATCTCTTAACATCAATGGTCTCAATTCCCCAATAAAAAGACATAGACTAACAGACTGGATAAGGAAACAGGACCCTACAATTTGCTGTATACAGGAGATACACCTCAGTGTCAAAGATAAAAACTACCTTAGAGTAAAAGGCTGGAAGACAATCTTACAAGCCAATGGTCACAGGAAACGAGCAGGAGTAGCCATTCTAATATCAGATAAAATTGACTTTCAACCTAAAGTTATCAAAAGAGACACGGAGCGACACTTCTTGCTGGTCAAAGGAAAAATCCACCAAGAAGAACTGTCAATTCTGAACATCTATGCACCAAATGCAAGGGCACCCTCATTCATAAAAGAAACTTTACTAAAGCTCAAAGCACACGTTGCACCTAACACAATAATTGTGGGGGACTTCAACACTCCACTCTCCTCAATGGACCAATTGGGAAAACAGAAACTAAACAGGGACACAGTAAAACTAATTGAAGCTTTGGACCAATTGGATTTGACTGATATTTATAGAACATTTCACCCTAAAGCAAAAGAATATACCTTTTTCTCAGCAACTCATGGTACCTTCTCCAAAATCGACCATATAATTGGACACAAGGCAGACCTCAACAAATATAAGATGATCGAACTAATCCCATGCCTCCTATCAGATCACTATGGTGTAAGAGTGATTTTCAATAGCAACAAAAACAACAGAAAGCCCACATACACATGGAGGCTGAATAATACTCTATTCAATGACACCTTGACCAAAGAAGAAATAAAGAAAGAAATCAGCGACTTTTCAGAATTTAATGAAAATGAAGGCACAACATACCCAAATCTTTGGGACACAATGAAAGCAGTGCTAAGAGGAAAACTCATAGCCCTGAGTGCCTCCAAAAAGAAAATGGAGAGAGCATACACTAGAAGCTTAACAACACACCTGAAAGTCCTGGAACAAAAAGAAGCCAATTCACCTAGGAGGAGTAGAAGACAGGAAATCATGAAACTCAGGGCTGAAATCAATCATTTGGAAACAAAGAGAACCATATAAAGAATTAACGAATCCAGGAGCTGGTTCTTTGAGAAAATCAACAAGATAGATAAACCTTTTGGCCAGACTGACCAAAGGGCACAGAGAAAGTATCCAAATTAACAAACTTAGAAATGAAAAGGGAGATATAACAACGGAAACTGAGGAAATCCAAAAAATCATTAGATCCTAATACAAGAGACAATACTCAACACAACTGGAGAATCTTGAGGAAATGGACAATTTCCTTGACAGATACCAAATACCAAAATTAAATCAGGACCAAACAGATCATCTAAACAGTCCCATAATGCCTAAAGAAATAGAAGGAGTCATAGAAAGTCTTCCAACCAAAAAAAGCACAGGACCAGATGGTTTCAGTGCAGAATTCTATCAGACCTTCAAAGAAGACTTAACACCAATACCCTTCAAACTATTCCACAAAATAGAAACAGAAGGAACCCTACCCAATTCCTTCTACGAAGCCACAATTACACTGGTACCAAAACCACACAAAGATCCAACAAAGAAAGAGAACTTCAGACCAATTTCCCTTATGAACATCGATGCAAAAATACTCAATAAAATTCTTGCCAACCGAATCCAAGAACACATCAAAATGATCATCCACCATGATCAAGTAGGCTTTATCCCAGGGATGCAGGGTTGGTTCAATATACGGAAATCCATCAATGCAATCCACTACATAAACAAACTCAAGGAAAAAAAACCACATGGTCATTTCATTGGATGCTGAAAAAGCATTTGACAAAATTCAGCATCCTTTCATGCTTAAAGTCTTGGAAAGAACAGGAATTCAAGGCCCATACCTAAACATAGTAAAAGCAATATACAGCAAACCGGTAGCCAGCATCAAACTAAATGGAGAGAAACTTGAAACAATCCCACTAAAATCAGGGACTAGACAGGGCTGCCCCCTCTCTCCTTATCTTTTCAATATTGTACTTGAGGTACTAGCTCGGGCAATTCGACAACATAAGGAGGTCAAAGGGATACAAATCGGAAAGGAAGAAGTCAAACTATCATTATTTGCAGATGACATGATAGTCTACCTAAGTGACCCAAAACACTCCACTAGAGAACTCCTACAGCTGATAAACAACTTCAGCAAAGTGGCAGGTTATAAAATCAACTCAAGCAAATCAGTGACCTTCCTATACTCAAAGGATAAGCAAGCTGAGAAAGAAATTAGGGAAATGACCCCCTTCACAATAGCCACAAACAGTATAAAGTATCTTGGGGTGACTCTTACGAAATGTAAAAGATCTTTATGACAAGAACTTCAAGACTCTGAAAGGAAATGGAAGAAGACCTCAAAAAATGGGAAAACCTCCCATGCTCATGGATCAGCAGGATCAATATAGTTAAAATGGCCATTTTGCCAAAAGCAACATACAGATTCAATGCAATACCCATCAAAATCCCAACTCAATTCTTCACAGAGTTAGAAAGAGCAATTAACAAATTCATTTGGAAGAACAAAAAACCCAGTATAGCTATAACTATTCTCAGCAACAAAAGAAATTCTGGGGGAATCAGTATCCCTGACCTCAAGCAATACTACAGAGCAATAGTGTTAAAAACTGCATGGTATTGGTACAGTGACAGGCAGGCAGATCAATGGAACAGGATTGAAGATCCAGAAATGAACCCACACACCTATGGCCACTTGATCTTTGACAAAGGGGCTGAAAACATCCAATGGAAAAAAGATAGCCTTTTCAACAAATGGTGCTGGTTCCACTGGAAGTCAGCATGCAGAAGAATGCGAATTGATCCATCCTTGTCTCCTTGTACTAAGCTCAAATCCAAATGGATCAAGGATTTCCACATAAAGCCAGACACTCTGAAGCTAATAGAAAAGAAACTGGGGAAGACCCTTGAGGACATCGGTACAGGGAGAAAGTTTCTGAACAGAACACCAATAGCGTATGCTCTAAGAGCAAGAATTGACAAATGGGACCTCATAAAATTACAAAGTTTCTGTATGGCAAAGGACACCGTCAAAAGGACAAATCTGCAACCAACAAATTGGGAAAAGATCTTCACCAATCCTACATCAGATAGAGGGCTAATATCCAATATATATAAAGAACTCAAGAAGTTAGACTCCAGAAAACCAACCAACCCTATTAAAAAATGGGGTACAGAGTTAAACAAAGAATTCTCACCTGAAGAACTTCGGATGGTGGAGAAGCATCTTAAAAAATGCTCAACTTCATTAGTCATTAGGGAAATGCAAATCAAAACAACCCTGAGATTTCACTTTACACCAGTCAGAATGGCTAAGATTAAAAATTCAGAAGACAGCAGGTGTTGGAGAGGATGTGGAGAAAGAGGAACACTCCTTCACTGCTGGTGGGGTTGCAAATTGGTACAACCACTCTGGAAATCAGTCTGGCGGTTCCTCCGAAAACCGGGCACCTCACTTTCAGAAGATCCCCACCATGTAATAAGGATACATGCTCTACTATGTTCATAGCAGCCCTATTTATAATTGCCAGATGCTGGAAAGAACCCAGGTATCCCTCAACAGAAGAGTGGATGCAAAAAATGTGGTATATCTACACAATGGAGTACTATTTAGCCATTAGAAACAATGAATTAATGAAATTCTTAGGCAAATGCATGGAGTTAGAGAACATCATACTAAGTGAGGTAACCAAGACTCAAAAGGTGAATCATGGTATGCACTCACTAATAAGTGGATATTAACCTAGAAAACTGGAATACACAAAACATAATCCATACATCAAATGAGGTACAAGAAGAAAGGAGCAGTGGCCCCTTGTTCTGGAAAGACTCAGTGAAGCAGTATTCGGCAAAACCAGAACGGGGAAGTGGGAAGGGGTGGGTGGGAGGACAGGGGGAGAGAGGGGGGTTATGGGCTTTCGTGGAGTGGGGGGCTAGAAAACGGGATATCATTTGAAATGTAAATAAAAAATATATCGAATAAAAAAAAAGATCTGTACCTCATTTTTCATAGGGTTATTTGGTTCCCTGGGGTCTAACTTCTTGAGTTCTTTGTATATATTGGATATTAGCCCTCTATCAGATGTGGGGTTGGTGAATATCCTTTCCCAGTTTGATGGTTGCCATTTTGTCCTTTTAACAGTGTCCTTTGCCTTACAGAAACTTCGTAATTTTATGAGGTCCCATTTGTCAATTCTTGATCTTAAAGCATAAGCTATTGGTGATCTGTTCAGGAACTTTCCCCCTGTGCCCATGTCCTCAAGGGTCTTACTCAGTTTCTTTTCTATTAGTTTCAGTGTGTCTGGTTTTACATGGAGGTCCTTGATCCACTTGGAGTGAAGTTTAGTACATGGAGATAAGAATGGATCAATGCGGATTCTTCTGCATGCTGACCTCCAATTGATCCAGCACCATTTGTTGAAAAGGCTATCTTTTTTTCCACTGGATGTTTTTGGCTCCTTTGTCGAAGATCAAGTGACCATAGGTGTGTTGATTCATTTCTGGATCCTCAATTATATTCCATTGGTCCACTTGTCTGTCACTGTGCCAATACCATGCTGTTTTTAACACCATTGCTCTGTAGTATTGCTTGAAGTCAGGGATACTGATTCCCCCAGAATTTCTTTTGTTGTTGAGAATAGTTTTAGCTATCCTGGGTTTCTTGTTATTCCAGATGAATTTGAGAATTGCTTTTTCTTACTCTGCAAAGAACTGAGTTGGGATTTTGATGGGGATTGCATTGAATCTGTAGATCACTTTTGGCAAGATGGCCATTTTAACTATATTAATCCTGCCAATCCACGAGCATGGCAGATTTTTCCATTTTCTGAGGTCTTCATCAATTTCCTTCTTCAGACACCTGAAGTTCTTGTCATATAGATCTTTCACTTGTTTGGTTAGAGTCACACCAAGATACTTTATATTGTTTGTGGCTATTTTGAAGGGTGTCATTTCCCTAACTTCTTTCTCAGCCTGCTTATCCTATGAGTATAGGAAGGCAACTGATTTGCTTGAGTTGATTTTATAACCAGCCACTTTGCTGAAGTTGTTTATCAGCTGTAGGAGCTCTCTGATGGAGGTTTTCGGGTCACTTAAGTAGACTATCATGACATCTGCAAATAGTGATAATTTTACTTCTTCCTTTCCAATTTGTATTCCCTTGACCTCCTTATGTTGTCTAATTGCTTTAGCTAGAACTACAAGAACTATATTGAAATGATATGGAGAGAGAGGACAGTCTTGTCTAGTCCCTGATTTTAGTGGGATTGCTTCAAGTTTCTCTCTGTGTAGTTTGATGTTGGCTACCGGTTTGCTGTATATTGCTTTAACGATGTTTAGGTATGGGCCTTGAACTCCTGTTATTTGCAAGACTTTTAGCATGAAAGGATGCTGAATTTTGTCAAATGCCTTTTCAGCATCTAATGAGATGATCATATGGTTTTTTTCTTTGAGTTTGTTTATGTAGTGGATAGCATTGATGGATTTCCTTATATTGAACCATCCCTGCATCCCTGGGATGAACCCTACGTGATCATGGTGGATGATCGTTTTGATGTGTTCTTGGATTCGGTTGGCAAGAATTTTATTAAGTATTTTTGCATCAATATTCATAAGAGCAATTGGCCTGAAGTTCTCTTTATTTGTTGGATCTTTGTGTGGTTTTGGTATCAGCGTAATTGTGGCTTCATAGAATGAGTTGGGTAGAGTTCCTTCTGTTTCTATTTTGTGGAATAGTTTGAAGAGTATTGGTGTTAGGTCTTCTATGAAGGTCTGATAGAACTCTGAACTGAAGCCATCTGGTCCCGTGCTTTTTTTGGTTGGGAGACTTTCTATGACCCTTTTTATTTCTTCAGGTGTTATGAGACTGTTTAGTTGATCTATTTGATCCTTATTTAGTTTTGGTGTCGGCTATCTGTCTAGGAAACTGTCCAATTCTTCCAGATTCTCCAGTTGTGTTGAGTATAGGCTTTTGTAGTAGGATCTAATTATTTTTTGAATTTCCTCAGTTTCTGTTGTTATATCTCCCTTTTCATTTCTAAGTTTGTTAATCTGGATACTGTCTCTGTGCCCTTTGGTTAGTCTGGCTAAGGGTTTATCTATCTTGTTGATTTTCTCAAAGCACCAGCTCCTGGTTTTGTTGATTCTTTTTATCGTTCTCTTTGTTTCTACTTGATTGATTTCGGCCCTGAGTTTGATGATTTCCTGCCTTCTAGTCCTCCTGGGTGAAATAGCTTCTTTTTGTTCCAGTGCTTTCAGGTGTGTCATTAAGCTGCTAGTGTATGCTCTCTCCATTTTCTTTTTGGAGGCACTCAGGGCTATGAGTTTCCCTCTTATCACTGCTTTCATTGTGTCCCATAGATTTGGGTATGTTGTGTCTTCATTTTCACTGTGTTCTAAAAAGTCTTTAATTTCTTTCTTTATTTCTTCCTTGACCAAAATATCATTGAATAGAATATTGTTCAGTTTCCACGTGTATGTGGGTTTTCTGTTGTTTTTGTTGCTATTGAGGACCACTTTTACTCCATAGTGATCTGATAGGAGGCATGGGATTATTTTGATCTTCTTATATTTGTTGAGGTTTGTCTTGAGGTACTGAGAAAAAGGTATATTCTTTTGCTTTAGGATAGAATGTTCTATATATATCTGTTAAATCTAATTGGTCCAAAGCTTCAATTAGTTTCATTGTGTCCCTGTTTAGTTTCTGTTTTCCTGATCGGTCCATTGAGGAAAGTGCATTGTTGAAGTCACCCACAATTATTGTGTTAGGCGCAGTGTGTGCTTTGAGCTTTAATAAAGTTTCTTTTACGAAAGAAAGTGCCCTTGCATTTGGAGCATAGATGTTCAGGATTGAGAGTTCTTCTTGTTGTATTTTTCCTTTCACCAGCAAGAAGTGTCCCTCCGAGTCTCTTTTGATGACTTTGGGTTGAAAGTCAATTTTATCTGATATTAAAATGGCTACTCCAGCTTGTTTCCTGAGACCATTTGCTTTTTAAGCCCCTTCATTTGGTGCTGAGACTTGGATGAGAAACACTGTGGGTTTTGCTTAAGCCCCCTTCATTGGTTCCGAAACCCGGGATGAGAAGCACTATGGTACACTTGCTTAAGCCTCTTTCATTGGTGTGTTGGGCTGGGAACCTTGCTCGCTAGCCCTGGATGGTAAGCTAATAACCCCTTCCCCCATGGGGCCAGAGTAAAAGTTTACATAGTTCTAGGATACTGTTGCATTGTCTTGAGGATGAGAGTCTGTACTTTCCCCCCCTTTCCTCATCTGCGAACTGCTAATTAGCTGCATTTGCCTGAAGTGTCCTTCCTCACCCTCCTATTTCCCCCTTACCCGACCAATGGCCTCCTGTCCGCTGCTGGGCCCTTGCCATGGTTCCAGTTGCAGTAGATTGTGGCTGCTGGCGGAGGCAGTTGTCTCATCCCTGCCAAACCACGGCCTCACAGATGTCCCACACGTCCCTGCCGGATGTCAGTGGTTCCTCTCCTAGTTCTGTCTCTCTGTTTGTGCTGCCACAGCATATGCCAGCCTGCCGCTGTGCAAAACTATCATGCCAATGTCCTGTTCTCCACCTGACGAGTGGTAGGCTGTGGCCAGTGGTGATGCTCTGTGCCATTGCCCTGTGAACATGTGCGCAAGTGGTAGGATACTAGAGGCAGTGGTGGTCCCCCCCTCCTGCGCTATTGCTAGGATATGAAACAAGCTATTTTGATACTATCCCTTTCCAGCCAGCATGGCAATGACTTCCTTTGCTGGCAGGAAGTCCCGCTCTGTGCCCGTGCAACCACCTTTCCCCATACAACTTTTCTCCCTGTCAAACCATTCTGCACTCTCAACTGCAGTGCACAGCTGGTCTCAGGCTAATGGTGCTCAGGTCTCAGACCCACAGAAATGCTGTGCTCCATCCCTGCTGTGCAGTGCCACGCGATCCTGCTGCCACCACTCTCAGAGACCACTGCTCTCAGAGCCCCAGCAAGCCTGCACCCCATCCCCGTTGCTGTGCCCCCACCACGCTGTCCTGCTCTGCTGGTCACAGTGCAGATTTCTCCTGCTGTTGCCTGCCACAGCCTGGCTGCAGCCCACGCCTAGCTCAGCTCCGCTATACCTTGCTGCTTTTGTCATAGCAGCTGCTATGTCTCCTGTGGGCCTCTCCTGCTGGTCATGTGGATCTGGATGCCAATTCCCACAGGTGCACATACCTCCCATGTGTGCGTGGTTGTACCAATGCTTGCTTTTCTCAAGCTTCCAGTTTTCTGCACCTAGGAGAACAGTTGCACTGGCTCCCACAATGTGTGTGCTTCCTGTCAGGTTCTTATTTATTCTACCAGATTTTCAAATTCAAACAGAGACCAACCATAGTAATAAATAACCCTTAGCTTTCAAATGAGGCCTGGCAAGCTTCTTTTGGAACTAATAGGCGACTTCCAATGAACAATCCATAGGACTGCCCTCATCACAAGCACTCCTGCTTAGGACATTTAGGCCCTCCTTTGGGTGCCCCTCCCCAAACACTCAGAAGCAACCCACATTCCCTCTTCCACTTGCTGCTGAAAATCCTGGAACCAGGTTGGATTCTTCCTTAGCCATTTGCCACCTAAATGTCTCGTGATGACCTGAATTTCTAGTCTTGGCTGTAACACACTGTAATAGTCTTCTAGGACACTGGAATTCTATCCAGCAGGTACCCCTTCCTCACCCAGTGGGTGCTAATTGTCTTCGACGATATATTTTTTAAAATTAACAATCTGGTAAATGATAAAGAACCTAAACCTCACCTATTCTTTGTTCCCACACCCTTAGCTCATTTGTTCCTATAGCCTGTGTGCTCAAGTTGATGTTAATGAGCCTAAGTCTGCCTAGACAAACTCATTTTCTGCCACTATGATTTAATCTATTGCTGCCAGCTTTCTTACTCTGATCCTAGCATCTTTACTAACCAAAGTGATATACTTTCCTCTACCTATGCAACCTGTCAAAGCTACTTGAGATTCCCATCCCTATCTTCTTTTAACTATTGCTCTCCTATCTTGTGCTCAATCTTGTCAGAAGTTTGTTATTAAATTTAAGACAGACAGAATTCCCAAAGGCCTGACAACTTCTCCCAGGAGGTCTCAGAAGAAAGATATGGACACTGCCACAGGATGCTGCCTAAAAGAGTGCCGTGGACAAGACCAGATACCTTGAGTCAAATGACTTAGCTAAACAAAGGTAAGCCATTTCTCATGTCATGGGTATCCATTCCACAGAGAAAAGCTGTGCATCTTCTGTGCTTAAAAGCTGGATTGACAGCCAAAGCTACCATGGAGACCAGAGACCACAAAGAACTGCTGGCCACTGGAATCTGTCATTCTTTAATAATATAACTGCTAAGTTATTGTTCATTCCTCAGACTTCTGACTACATTGACAGCTAGACAGTTATCTCCTTACCTAAACTCTGTTTCCATTAAATGCTTCATATTTCCTCTTCTTGCTGTGTCACTGTCCTAACATCTGCATTCCTATAGATTTTTCTAATAATAAATATTCCACTGTACGATCCAACTTTCAATCCTACTCCTTCCGATCCACAAAAGGCTCATCTTAAAGACTGGTCATGTGGTTAACTCATGTTGTTATCTCTTTAATAAACTTGCTAACCACAGAAAACCTACCCAGATCTACTGCTCATGGACCAAATAGGCTCTATCCAGATAAGTACATCTGCCCTTACTACCTTTCCAAAGGGTGGGATTCTTCTGGGTTTCAATTTCTGGATTTCAGTTGTACATCTTAAGAAAAAATTTCCTTTCTCCCAAATGTACTTAGTCTTATTCCCTAACTATACTAATGTGTTCCAACATCTTGTTAAGTCCAGGCCCTTGCCATATCCAGGACAGCTCCAGAGAAGCAACCTTCAGATGCTCCAATCTCCTCTCAGCTTCTCTAGACACAGACAACTTCTACTGGACCTGTTCTCCTGACCTATCCTCAAATGGCTCTACAAACCCTGGACAGCAAGAAAGCAGCCAATTCTCCTGAGACTGGACAATCACCCCCCATACCCCTTTCTCTAGGTTCCCTAGAGACACGTCGCCCCAATGTCAGCATGAAGCAGCCAGATCTCAACGATGACCCTATTCCTGCTTCCTCGTCACCTCTTTTTATTTTTCTTTTTTAATTAAGCAAATATTGGACAATGTTGGTATTCTGTCTAAGCTCCACCCCACACCTACCTGGCAATAGCCAGGTATGCCCTGCCCCATAGATCTGACCCACTATAAAAGGGGGAACTTGCCCCTCCTCTCTCTCTCTCTCTCTCTCTCTCTCTCTCTCTCTCTCTCTCTCTCTCTTCACTCTCTTCCATCCCACTCTCAGCTCTCTGCCCCTTGGGCTCTCCTACCCTCCCCCTCTCTCCAGGTGGTCATGGCTGGCTTCCACTTCTCTCTCTCTCTCTCTCTCTCTCTCTCTCTCTCTCTCTCTCTCTCTCTCTGTATCTCTCTCTGTCTTTCTCTACTTCTACTATACCACTAACTTCCAACCTCTACCCTGAATAAACTCTATTCTATACCATGCCTGTGTGTGTGTGTGGTCCCTCAGGGGGAAGAGGTGCTTGGACAAGGGCCTGCCTTCCCCCACACTGCCGTGCCACACTCCCTTAATCCCCAATTCTCTCTTTTTAAGCCCCTTCATTTGGTGCCGAGACTCAGATGAGAAACACTGTGGGTTTTGCTTAAGCCCCCTTCACCGCCCAACACATAGTGTCATGGAGCCACTCTGCTCTGGGACTCACTACTCAGCAACCTCCAGTTTCCCTTTCCCCTTCCTCCCCTTCTACCCCTCCCTCCTCCTCCATCACTGCCCCTTTCCTTCAGATGTGGGAGATCTGTGTCACATCTGGCACGGAGAGGATACCACTTCCTGATACACTTTAGAGAACCTACAGGAGCAGGGCATTTGAGATTTGGTAGGAGCAGGGCATTTGACCCTTGCCAAGTCTGCCATAGGGGAGACCCCATCTGATACTTCCTGGAGAATCAGCTGTTTGCAGGGCATTGGACAGAAAGAAAATCCCAGGAGTACAGAAACACAGGCCTGCAGGATAGAGAAGATAGTGTCAGCAAGACCAGCTAACAGCAGAGATAACAAGATGGCCAAAGGCAAATGCAAGATCATTACCAACAGAAACCAAGGCAACATGGTACCATCAAAACCCAGCTCTCTCACAGCAGCAAATCCTGCACACTCCATCATATCAGAAAAGCAAGAACCAGATTTAAAATCACATCTCATATCGCTGATGGAGGACTTCAAGAAGGACATAAATAACGCCCTTAAAGAAATACAAGAGAACATGGGTCAACAGGTAGAAGCACACAAATCCCTTAAAGAAAGACATGAGAATATGGATCAAAAGGTGGAAGCCTTTAAAGAGGAAACACAAAAATCTCTTAAAGAAATATGGGAGAATATGTGTCAACAGGTTGAAGCCCTTAAAGAGGCAATACAAAAAACCCATAGGGGAGAATTATGGGAGAACATGGGTCAACATGCAGAAATTCTTAAAGAGGAATCACAAAAATCCCTAAAAGAAACACAGGAGAATATGGATCAACAGGTAGAAGCCCTTAAAGAGGAATCACAAAAATTCCTTAAAGAATTTCAGGAAAAAACAAACAAACAAACAAACAAACAAACAAACAAGTGAAGGAACTGAAAAAAACTATCCAGGATATAAAAATGGAAATAGAATCAACAAAGAAATCACAAAGTGAGACATCTCTGAAAATAGAAAACCTTGGAAAGAATTGAGGAGTCATAGATGCAAGCATCAACAACAGAATACAAGCGATAGAAGAAAGAGTCTCAGATGCTGAAGATTTCATAGAAATCATTGACTCAACAGTCAAAGAAAATGCAAAATGCAAAAAGCTTGTAACCCAAACCATCCAGGAACCCCAGGACACAATGAGAAAACCAAACCTAAGGATTATAGGAATAGAATAAAGTGAGGATTTACATCTTAAATGCCCAATAAATATCTTCAACAAAATTATAGAAGAAAACTTCCCTAACCTAAAGAAAGAGATGCCCATAAACATACAGGAAGCCTACAAAACTCCAAACAGATTGGACCAGAGCAGAAATTCCTCCCATCACATAATAATCAAAACACCAAATGCACTAAACAAATAAAGAATATTAAAAGCAGTAAGAGAATAAGGTCAAGAAGAGCCTGGGCAGATACCATACAGATCCTAAGAGAACATAAATGTCAGCCCAGACTACTATATCCAGCAAAACTTTCAATTACCATAGATGGTGCAAACAAGACATTCCATGTCAAAAATAAATTTTCACAGTATCTTTCCACAAATCCAGCTCTGCAAAGGATAATGGGTGGAAAATACCAACACAAGACAGTGAACCACACTGTAGAAAAATCAGTAACGTAATCTATCATCAAACCCAATATAGATATAGCTATAGATAGCTACACAACCAGAATGTCACCTTTAACTAAGAAGAAAACAATAAGCAATAATCACTTTCCCATAATATCTCTTTATATCAATGGTCTCAATTCCTCTATAAAAAGACATAGACTAAAGGACTGGCTATGTAAAGAGAACCCAACGTTTTGCTGCATACAAGAAACCCACCTCAGTGACAAAGACAGACACTATTTAAGAGTCAAAGGATGGAAAACAATTTTCCAAGCAAATGGTCCCAAGAAACAAGCTCGAGTGGCCATTCCTATATCGGATAAAATTGACGTTCAACCAAAAGTCAAAAAAGATAAGGAGGGATACTTCATACTGGTCAAAGGAAAAGTCTACCAAGATGAACTCTCAATTTTGAACATCTATGCTTCGAATACAAGGGCACCCACATTCATAAAAGAAAGTTTACTAAAGCTCAAAGCACACATTGCGCCACACACAATAATAGTGGGAGACTTCCACACCCCACTGTCAAAAATGGAAAAGTCATGGAACCAGAAGCTAAACAGATGTACAGTGAAACTAACTGAAGTTATGGACCAACTGGATCTAGCAGATATTTATAGAACACTCTACCCTAAAGCAAAAGAATATACCTTCATCTAAGCACCTCATGGTACCTTCTCCAAAATTGACCATATAATTGGTCACAAAACAGGCCTCAACAGATATAGAAATATTGAAATTATTCCATGTATCTTATCAGATCACCATGGTCTAAGGCTGGTCTTAAGCTCAAACAAAAGCAATGGAAAACACACATACACATGGACTTTGAACAATGCTCTTCTCAATAATATTTTGGTCTAGGAAGAAATAAAGAAAGAACTTAAAGACTTTTTAGAATTCAGTGAAAATGAAGACACATCATACCAAAATTTATGGGACATGATGAAAGCAGTGCTAAGAGGAAAACTCATAGCTCCGTGTGCCTCCAAAAAGAAAATGGAGAAAGATGGCCATTTTAACTATATTAATCCTGCCGATCCATGAGCATGGCAGATTTTTCCATTTTCTGAGGTCTTCTTTGATTTCCTTCTTCAGAGACCTGAAGTTCTTGTCGTATAGACCTTTCACTTGTTTGGTTAGAGTCACACCAAGATACTTTATATTGTTTGTGGCTATTGTGAAGGGTGTCATTTCCCTAACTTCTTTCTCAGCCTGCTTATCCTATGAGTATAGGAAGGCAACTGATTTGCTTGAGTTGATTTTATAACCAGCCACTTTGCTGAAGTTGTTTATCAGCTGTAGGAGTTCTCTGGTGGAGGTTTTCGGGTCACTTAAGTAGACTATCATGACATCTGCAAATAGTGATAATTTTACTTCTTCCTTTCCAATTTGTACCCCCTTGACCTCCTATGTTGTCTAATTGCTCTAGCTAGAACTTCAAGTACTATATTGAAAAGATATGGAGAGAGAGGACAGCCTTGTCTAGTCCCTGATTTTAGTGGGATTGCTTCAAGTTTCTCTCCATTTAGTTTGATGTTGGCTACCGGTTTGCTGTATATTGATTTAACGATGTTTAGGTATGGGCCTTGAATTCCTGTTCTTTCCAAGACTTTTAGCATGAAAGGATGCTGAATTTTGTCAAATGTTTTTTCTGCATCTAATGAGATGATCATATGGTTTTTTTCTTTGAGTTTGTTTATGTAGTGGATAGCATTGATGGATTTCCTTATATTGAACCATCCCTGCATCCCTGGGATGAAGCCTACTTGATCATGGTGGATGATCCTGGAAAGGATTGATCTAGCATTGGAGGGAAATATAAGGACAGAGAAAAAAAGGAGGGAGGTGATTGGAGAATGGATGGAGAGAAGAAGGTTTATGGGACATATGGGGAGGGGGGATCCGGGAAAGGGGAAATCATTTGGAATGTAAACAAAGAATATAGAAAATAAAAATATTAAAAAAATAAGAAAAAAGAAGTTTACAACAGAGAATGTTTACATGAACAGCCATTAGGAATAATAATAATAATAAAAAAAGAAAATGGAGAGAGCTTACACTAACAGCTTGACAGTGTACTTGAAAGCTCTAGAACAAAAGGAAGCAAACACACCCAAGAGGAGTAGATGGCAGGAAATACTCAAACTTAGAACCGAAATCAACCAAGCAGAAACAAAAAGAGCTATACGAAGCATCAACAAAACAAGGAGATGGTTCTTTGAAAACATCAACAAGTTAGAAAAACCCTTAGCCAGATTAACCATGGGGCACGGAGACAGTATCCAAATTAATAAAATTAGAAATGAAAAGGGAGACATAACAACAGAAACAGTGGAAATTCAAAAAATCATCAGATCCTACTACAAGAGTTTATATTCAACAAAGTTTGAAAACCTGGATGAAATGGATAACTTTCCAGAAACATACCAGTTGCCAATGTTAAAACAGGATCAGATAAACCATCTAAATAGTCCCATAAGACCCGAGCAAATAGAAGCAGTCATTAATAGTCTCCCTTCAAAAAAAAAAAAAAAAGCCCAGGACCAGATGGGTTTAGCAGGCAATTCTATCAGATCTTCAAAGAAGAATTAATACCGATACTCTTCAAACTTTTCCATGAAATAGAAACTCAAGTAACACTACCCAACTCATTCTGTGAAGCCACAATCACGCTTATACCTAAACCAAACAAAGACCAAACAAGGAAGGAGAATTTCTGACCAATCTCCCCCATGAACATTGATGCAAATATACTGAACAAAATCCTGGCAGACTGACTCCAAGAAAGCATCAGAACTATAATTTACCAGGATCAGGTAAGCTTCATCCCAGGCATGCAGGTATGGTTCAATATTCAGAAATCTGTCAATGTAATTCACTACATAAACAAACTAAAGGAAAAAAAAAAACACATGGTCATTTCATTAGATGCTGAAAAGTCTTTTGACAAAATTCAGCATCTCTTCATGATAAAAGTCTTGGAGAGACTAGGAATCCAAGGCCCATACCTAAACATAGTGAAATCAATATACTGCAAACCAGTAGACAACATCAAACTAAATGGAGAGAAACTTGAGGCAGTCCCACTAAAATCAGGGACCAGACAAGGCTGCCCACTCCCTCCCTATCTGTTCAATATAGTACTCAAAGTCCTAGCCAGAGCAATCAGGTAGCAAAAAGAGATCAAAGGTATACAAATTGGAAAGGAAGAAGTCAAACCATCACTATTTGCAGATGATATGATAGTATACTTAAGCGACCCCAAGACTTCCACCAGAGAACTCCTAAAGCTGATAAACAACTTCAGCAAAGTGGCTGGATATAAAATTAACTCAAGCAAATAAGTAGCCTTCCTCTACTCAAAGGATAAATAAGAAGAGAAAGAAATTAGGGAAATGGCACCCTTCACTATAGTACCAAATAATATTTCATACCTAGGTATGACCCTGATGAAGCAAGTGAAGAGTCTATATAACATGATCTTTAAGCCTCCGAAGAAAGAAATCGAAGAAAGTCTCAGAAGATGGAAAAATCTCCCACGTTCATTGAATGGCAGGATCAATAGAGTAAAAATGGCCATCTTGCCGAAAGCAATCTACAGATTCAATGCAATCCCCATCAAAATTCCAAATTAATTCTTCATTAATAGATCTAGAAGGAGCAATTATCAAATTTATCTGGAATAACAAAAAAATCCTACAATAACAAAAACTATTCTTCACACCAAAAGATCTTCTGAGGGTATCACCATCCCTGACCTCAAGCTCTACTACAGAACAATAGTGATAAAAACTGTTTGGTATGGTATTGGTATGAAGACAGGCAGGAAGATCAATGGAATAGAATAGAAGACCCAGAAAAGAACCCACACACGTACAATCACTTGGTATTTGAAAAAGGAGCTAAAAACCATCCAGTGGGGAAAAGACAGCATTTTTAACAAATGGTGCTGGATCAACTGGAGGTCTGCATGAAAAAAAAAATCAAATCATCCCATTCTTATATCCTTGTACAAAGGTCAAGTCCAAGTTGATCAAGGATCTACACATAAAACCAGACACACTGAAGCTTACAGAGGAGAAAGTGGGGATGAATCTTGAACACATGGGCCCATGGGAAAAGTTCCTGAACAGAATACCAATGGTTTATGCTGTAAGAACAAGAATTGATAAATGGGACCTCATAAAACTGCAAAGTTTCTATAAGGCATAGGACATGGTCAATAGGACAAACTGACAACCAACAAATTGGGAAAAGATCTTTACTAACACTACATCTGATAGAGGGCTAATATCCAATGTATACAAAGAACTCAAGAAGTTAATCTCCAGAGAGTCAAGTAACCCTATTAAAAATGGGGTACAGAGCTAAACAGGGAATTCTCAACTGAGGAAACTCAAATGTCTCTAAAGCACCTAAAAAAATGTTCAGCATCCTTAGTTATCAGGGAAATGCAAATCAAAACAACACTGAGATTCCACCTTACACCAGTCAGAATGGCTAAGATGAAAAACTCAGGGGACAGCAGATTCTGGAGAGGATATGGGGAAAAAGAAACACTTCTCCATTGCTGGTGGGATTGCAAGCTGGTAAAACCACTCTGGAAATCAGTTTGGTGATTCCTCAGAAAATTAGACATAGTACTACCTGTGGATTCAGCCATACCACTCCTGGGCATATACCCAGAAGGTGCTCCTACATGTAATAAGGACACATGCTCCATTATGTTCATTGTTGCCTTATTTATAATAACCAGAAGCTGGTAAGAACCCAGATGTCCTTCAACAGAGGAATGGATACAGAAACATGGTATATATACACAAGAGAGTACTATTCAGCTATAAATAACAATGAATTCATGAAATTCTTAGGCAAATGGATGGAACTAGAAACTGTCATCCTGAGTGAGGTAACCAGTCACAAAAGAACTCACATGGTATGTCACTAATAAGCGGATGCTAGTTCAAAAGCTCAAAATAAACTATTTACAATTCCAGTACAGGAAGCTCAAGAAGAAGGAGGACTTAAGTGAGGGTGCTATGGTTTCTCTGAGAAAAGGAACATAATACTCACAGGACCAATAAGGGAGGCAATGTGTGGAGCAGAATCTGAAGTAAAGGCCACCCAGTGACTGCCCTACCTGGGGATTCATCTTATAAATAGTCACCAAACCCCGACACTACGACAAGAATCATGCAACAAAAGTAACATGCCATGGCTGTCTCCAGAGGGGCCCTGCCAGAGCCTTACAAATACAGAGGCAGAAACTAGCAACCAACTATTGGACTGGCCTTGGGGTCTCCAATGAAGGATCTGGAGGGTGATCTGGAGGAGATGAAGGGGTTTATAGCCCCATGGGAAGAGCAATGACTTCGGACACCCAGACACCCCAAGACTACCAGGGACTGAACCATCAACCAATACATGGTTCCAGCTAAAAATTTGCAGAGGAATTCCTTGTTGGGCATCGGTGGGAGGAGTAGTCTTTGTCAGGAAAATGCTCAATAGAGGACCCAACAAAGGGAAACGGACAGGGGGTGAGGGGTTGGGGAGAGGTGGGAGTGTGTCAGGTAGAGGGGCATATACATGGAGGTAGGGGTGGGAGGAGGGATAGGGAATCTTTGGGGAGGGGGGCTTTTGGAAGGGCGGAAATTGGGAAAGGTTTTACTGTTGGCAATGTAAATGAAGAAGATACTCAATAAAAAAATAAATAAAAAAATGTTCAGAAAAAAAAGAAAACCAAGAGCTGGTTCTTTGTGAAAATCAACAAGATATATAAATCTTTAGCCAAACTAAGTAAAGGACATAGAGACAGTACCCAAGTTAACAAAATCAAAAATGAAAAGGGAGAGATAACAACAGAAATTTAGGAAATTCAAAAACTCACCAGAACTTACTAAAAAGCCTTTACTCTGCAAAACTTGAAAATCTAGATGAAATGAATGATTTTTCTAGACAGATACCACATACCAAAGTAAAATCAAGATCAGATAAACTGTCTAAATAGTCATATAAACTCTAAGAAAACATAAATAGTCTTTAAAATTCTCCAAATCAATAAAAGCCCAGGGTCAGATGTTTACAATGCAGAATTCTACCAGATTTCAAGGAAGAGCTAATACCAATACTCCCCAAACAATTCCCTGAAATAGTAATAATAGGAACACTACCTAATTCATTCTGAGAAGTCACAGTTACTCTGATGCCTAAACTGCACAAAGACCCAACAAAGAAGAACATCAGAGCAATCTTGCTTCTGAATATCAATGCAAAAAATACTCAATAAAATTCTTGTAATCTGAATCCAGGAACACATTAAAAAAACCATCTTTCACTACAATCAATTAAGGTCATACCAGGGATGGAGGAATGGTTCAATATATGAAAATCCATCAACATAATCTATTATATAAACAAACTCAAAGAAAAAGGCACATGATCATTTAACTAGATGCTGAAAAAGTCTTTTGAAAAAATATTGCACCCCTTCATGTTAGCAGGCTTAGAGAGAAAAGGAATTCATGCCATATAACAAAACATAATAAAATCAATATACAACAAACCAGTAGCCAACTAAACGAAGAGAAACTTGAAGCAATCCCACTAAAATCAAGCACTAGATAAGGTTGTCCACTCTCTAGCTACTCAATTTAGTACTCAAAGTTCTAGCTAGAGCAATTAGAAAACAAAAGGAGATCAAGGGGATATAATTTGGAAAGGAAAGTGTCTATCACTATTTGCGGATAATATGTTAATATACTTAAGTGACACCAAAAATTCATCAGAGAACTCCTAGAGCTGATAAAATCTTCAGCAAATTGGCAGGATATAAAATGAACTAAAATCAGTAGTTTACATATGACAGACTGAGAAAAAAACTAGGGAAAGAATATACTTCATAGTAGCTACAGACAATACACAATAGCTTGGTCTAATCCTTACTAAGCAAGTGAACAATCTGTAGAAAAATAAATACAAATACCTGAAAATAGAACAGAGAAAAAGGAGAAGAGGTGATTGGAGAATGAGTGGAGAGAAGAGGGTTTATGGGACATATGGGGAGGGGGGAACTGGGAAAGGGGAAATCATTTGGAATGTAAACAAAGAATATAGAAAATAAAAATATATAATTAAAAAAAAAAGAAATCAAAGAAGACTTCAGAAGACAGGAAATATTTCCTATGCTCATGGATTGGTATGCTTAACATAGTGACATCTTGCCAAAACAATCTACAGGTTCAATGCAAGTCCCTTCAAAATTGCAACATGGTACTTCAGAGAGAGAGAGAGAGAGAGAGAGAGAGAGAGAGAGAGAGAGAGAGAGAGAGAGAGAGAGAGAGAGAGAGATTCTCAACTTCATTTGTAATAACAAAAATCTAAGGATAGCAAAAACAATTCTCAACAATAAAAGAATTTCCAGGGGAATCACCATCCCTGACCTCAAATTGTACTACAGAGCAGTAGGGGTAAAAACTGCATGGCATTGCTACAGAAACAGACAGGTCGATCAAAAACATACAGTGGAAAAATGAAAACATCTACAAAAAATGCTACTGGTGTGACTAGCAGTCTGTACATAGGAGAATGAAATGGTCCATAATCATCCCTGCACAAAGCTCAAGTACAAGTAAATCAAGGACCTCAAAATAAACCCAGATTCACTGAAGCTAGTAGAAGAGAAACTTTGAAAAAGCCTTGAACTTATTGGCACAGGGGGATATTTCCTGAACAGAACCCAATAGATCAAGCTCTAAGATCAACAATTGAAACATCAGACCTCATGAAACCCTTCTGTAAGGGAAAAGACACCATTCATAAGACAAACAGGCAATGCAGAAATTGAGGAAAAAAACTTCATTAACCCTACAACTGACAGAGGTTCAATATACAAAATATATAAAGAACTGAAGAAGCTACCCTTCAAAAACTCAAATAACACAATTTAAAAACATGGAGTACAGAGCTAAACAGAAAATTTACAGTAGAAGAATCTCGAATGGCTTGGAAGAATCTCGAATGGCTGAGAAGCACTTAAAGACATATTCAAGTCCTTAGTCATCAGAGAAATGCAAATCAAAATGACCCTGGGATTTCACCTCACACCAATCAGAATGGCTAAGATCAGAAACTCAAGTGACAGTACATGCTGGCCAGGATGTGGAGAAAGAGGAACACTCTCCAGTTGATGGGATTACAAGCTGCTATAACCACTCTGGAAATCAATATGGTGGTTCCTCAAAAAATGGGAATAGTTCTATCTGAAGATACAGCTATGCCACTCTTGGGCATATACCCAAAACATGCCTCCAATACCACAAGGATACCTGCTCTACCACGTTCATAGAAACCTTATTTGTAATAGCAAGGTGATGGAAACCACACAGATGTTTCTCAAAGAATGGATATAGAAAATGTGGTTCATTTAAACAATGGAATACTATTCAACTATTTAAAAGGAGGGAATCATGAATATTGCAGGCAAATGGATGGAACTAGAAAATATCATTCTGAGTGAGGTAACTCAGATCCCAAAAGTCATGCATGATGTATACTCATGATAAGTGGATATTAGCCATAAAGGTAAGAATACCTAGGATACAATGTTCATACCTTAAGAAGTATAACAATCAGAAATGCCCAAGTAAGGTTTTGGCCCCACTTAGAAGGGGTCAGGAAATAATTATGGAGGCAGAGGGAGGGAAGGACATGGGTGGGAGAGGCAATTAGGTGGGGAAAATGGGAACATGATCATATTTGGAGGGTAAAAGGACAAGGTAGAAGCCTAGAAGGGCAAGAGAATAAATGGAAATAGGCAGCCTCAGGGAGTAGAAGGTGGGAGATCCTATAGAGAGTACCAGAGAACCAAGAGGTGAGACACTTTCAGGGACTCATTTATCCAAAATGCCCAACATTGGAGAAAGGAAACTTCAAGAATCCACCTCTAGTAGATAGATAGGCTCTCAAATGGTTGGGCAGGGTTCCTAACCCACAATCAAAATTCCTGACCCAGAATTGTTCCTGTCTAAAAATATCTACAGGTAAAAAATGCAGAAAAGACAGGAGAGGAGGTCCAACGAGTAGTCCACCTTAGGAACCATCTCATGGCAGGGATAGGGGTGCAACAAGATCTGATACTGCTATACTATGATGTACTTACATATGGAAGCACGGCATGGCTGTCCTCATAGAGGCCCTACTAGCATCTAACTGAGACAGAAGCAGATACTTACTTCCAACATTGGACTGAAGTGAGGGATTCCTATAGTTTAATTTGCCCGAGGATTGAAGGAGCTGAAAGAGAGAGAGAGGGTGACCCCATAGGAGGATCAGCAGTCTCAACTTTCCCAGACCCCAAGGAGTTCACAGAGAGTGAGCAACCATCCAGGACTATACACGGGCTAGTCAGAGGCTCATGGCACATATGTAGCACTGTTCTGGACTCATTGGGAAAAGATGAGATTAATCCTTGAGAGTCTTAAGTCCCCAGAGAAAGGGGAGGCCTTATGGGGGTATAGAACCATCTCAGAGGCAAGAGGGAAGAGGGATGGGATAAGAAACTGTTTGATTGGGGATTGACAAAGGTGGTCAATGACTGAAATACAAATAAATGAAATAATTTAAATTAAAAAAATAAAGAAAACAGCAGACACAGGAGACAAAACAGGCATATCTCTGAATATTGGACCAGCCTCATCTATATAAGAAAATCAGGTTGGACTCTCTGTTGATAGATATAGCCTCTTCCTAACAACAGTCTGGGATTCAAAATTACCTGTTTTTTCCCTTAAAATTATGATATAGGTTTTGCTCAATAATAATGTTTAATAATTATTAGGAGTGTTATTAGTAACTTAAAAAAGTAGTCACTGATATTAAATTTATATAAAGAAAAAAGGCAAATATGGGCATAGTTATACACACAAGGTATATTTATAATTTGTAATTGAAGGATAATCACTTTATAGTGCCAAAAATCATTTTTTCCTAGAGAAGGGACAATCTACTGGTCAATGTGGGGACCCAGAGTTGGGTTGGGACAAAAACGTTTTACTTTTATCTAACAGAAAAACAAAAACTGTATTCATGAGAGCTGATATTGGGTAGAATTTCAGGATACTCTGAGCAGTCAGCTTGTCTTCTTGGAATGTGGGGCTCCCAGGGGAGTACTAATGTCAGCTCATTAGAGCTAATTTAAAATATGGTGTAATGCTGGTATGAGCAAGAAGTCTCTTATTGAACACAGGGAAAACTGATTATGCCTCTCCCTATCTAGCAAGACACATAACCCAGGCCAAAATCTCTCAGTAGATACATGGTGGCTTTAGAATTTGTTTATACAAATTCGAAATGGAAGGAAATTTGAATGAAGTTAAATGTAGAGAAGAATATTAAATTAAGAGAAAAGGGGGTAAGATAAATAAGTCTACATAGATAATAATCTTCTAAGAGGGAGAAAGAAATGGTAATTGATATAATTATTATCATAGGACCATAGATAAATAGATAAATTCAGGCCTTTGATCTCAACACTTGTGAAACAAGGGAAATAGGTTTCTTGTGAGTACTAGGTCAACCTAATGTACAGAGCAAATTCAAGTCAGACCCGGTTACACAAAGAAACCCTGTCATAATAAATAATAACAATTTCTTTAAATTGTTTTAATTGTGTTGAATTATCAAAAGGAAGGTGGCCCTAAGTTCGGTGGTTATGATGACATTACACAGCTTCCATGAGAGGGGCCAAAATAGCAGACCTATGTAGAAAGGTGGCTGTTAATTTTGATCAATCTATAATTTTTATGACTTCATACTGCTAGGTGAAGGACATGGTATGCTGGGAGGGAAGCTATGTATCTGTGTTAACAGGAAAGGAGAAAAGGCATTGGGCTCATTTCAAAGTAATAAAGATCAGATTTAATAGAGGAAGACCCTCTGAAGTTCTTGTCTGCAGATAAGAGAAAATAAGCAGGATGAAATACAGTGACAATATATACTCTAAGGTATTTATTTTAAGTCTAGAACAAATAGAAATGTCTATGTATGTATGTATGTATGTATGTATGTATGTATGTATGTATGTATGTATCTATCTATCTATCTATCTATCTATCTATCTATCTATCTATCTATCTATCTATCTCCAGTCAGGACTTTACCTTACATCACCAATAAATCTTGTTGGCTACAGAATTCTCCAGACTTATTCCATACCATCTTTTCATATGTAATGAATTGAGGCCTATGTTTCAGTTTGATTCTATGATGAAACTAACTGCAGTTGTCTTTCACCTATTCAAACAAAGAGCAAAAAAACCCATTAATTTACCTGTGCTCCCTGTATATTTGAAGTAAATGTCCTTATAGGACCATGAGTTTCTAAGAGGGTTTATGTATTGCAGAATGAAAGACCAAGAGTGCAGTCCCGATAGGATACACCCTCCAGAATGCTGAGATGTTTAGATCTTATGTTCTAGATCCCTGTCTCAAATTGGTGCTGTTTCCAGAGAAGTGCTTCTAGAAAAGTTTCAGAAAAGACTGCTAATCCCAGAGGACCTTGGTTCACCCAACTTTTCATACTCTTACTGTAAGAACAGTAAAACATCAAGTAAGCCCCGAACTTTCTTTTTTTCTTTTTTTAAATTGAACATTCTCTTCATTTACATTGCCAATTGTAAAACCTTTCTCGATTCCCCCCCTTCCTAAAGACCCCTAACCTCTCCTCCCACCCCCTGCCTTCACCTATATGCCCCTCCAACTGACCCACTCCCATCTTCCCTCCCATGATTTTCCTTTGTTGGGGCATCTATTGAGCCTTTACCTGACCAAGGACCACTCCTCCCACTGATGCCCAACAAGGCATTCCTCTGCCACATTTTTGGCTGGAACCATGTGTACCCCTTGGAGGGTACCCCTTGGTTTAGTCCTTTGGAATCCTGGGGCATCTGGGTGGCTGAAATCATTGTTCTTCCCATGGGGCTGTAAACCCCTTCAGCTCCTCCAGGCCACCCTCCAGGTCCTCCATTGGGGATCCCATACCAAGTCTAATTGTTGACTGCTAGCATGTGACTCTGTATTTGTAAAGGTCTGGAAGGGTCCCTCCAGAGACAGCCATGACATACTCCTTTTGGTATACACTTCTTGTCATCCATAGCATTGCTGGGGTTTGATGACTGTTTATAAGATGAATCCCCAGGTAGGGCAGTCTCTGGGATTCCTTTCCTTCAGTCTCTGCTCCACACTTTGTCTCCTTTATGGCTCCTGTGAGTATTTGGTTCCCTTTCTCAGAGGAATCAAATCACCCTCACTTAAGTCCTCCTTCTTCTTGAGCTTCCGGTGTTGGGTGATTTGTAACTTGTTTATTTTGAGCTTTTGGGCTAACATCTGCTTATTAGTGAGTGCATAGCATGTGCATTCTTTTGTGATTGGGTTGCCGTGCTCAGGATGGCCCTTTCTAGTTCCTTCTATTGCCTAAGAATTCATGAATTCCAAAAAAAAAAAAAAAAAGAATTCATGAATTCCATCCTGTAAACAGTCACCAAACCCCAACACTACGGCCGACAAGAAGTGTATACCAAAAGGAGCATGTCATGGTTGTCTCTGGAGGGGATCTGCCAGAGTCTTACAAATACAAAGGCACATGCTAACAGCCAACCATTGTAATGGGTGTGGGGTCCCCAATGGAGGAGCTGGAGGGTGATCCAGAGGAGTTGAAGGGGTTTACAGCCCCATGAGAAGAACAATGATTTCGGCCACCCAGACGCCCCAGGACTCCAAGGGACTAAACCATCAACCAAGGGGTACATATGGTTCCAGACAAAAGTGTGGCAGAGGAATGCCTTGTTGGGCATCAGTGGGAAGAGTGGTCCTTGGTCAGGTAAAGGCTCAATAGATGCCCCAACAAAGGGAAATTGTGGGAGGGGAGGTGGGAGTGGGTTGGTTGGAGGGGCATATAAGTGGAGACAGGGGGTGAGAGGAGGGTTTTGGGGTCTTTGGGGAGGGGGGGATCTCGAAAAATTTTACCATTGGTAATGTAAATGAAGACGATATTCAATTAAAAAAAAAAGAAAAAAAAGGGCGACAGCTATGAGTATTCTGTTTTCTAACTCTGAAACACGCCTCAAAGGTAGTTGTTGAAGCAGTGAGGACCTCCCATACAAGGAATCTAGATGAATGGAATAGAGTTGCAGTGGACTGAATGATAATTTTACCCATAGGTGTAGATATTTTTGCTTTTCTGGTCCCTAGTTGGTGGCACAGTTTGGCAAGGCTTAGATAGTGCAACCATGCTGGAGGAAGTGCATCAGTGGGCTGGGCTTTGAGAATCAAAGCCTTGTGTCCCTTCTGTTCACACTTTCTGCTCCCAGCTTGTACATCTGAGGACACAAGCTCTCAACTTCCCATCTCTGCTGCCATGCCTCTGTGCCATGATGGATTATTCTTATCTCTCTGGAACCGTAAGCCAAAATAAACTCTTCTTTCCATAAGGTGCCTTGGTATTGATATTTTATCACAGCCACAGAAGAAAAGTAGCTAATACAAGAGCAGAAAGCCAAGGGTTAAGTCAAGATGTTGAGTTATTTTTTAGCAATAATAAAGAAAAGGATATTGTGTCAATAAATGGTGCTGGAAAAAACTGGAAAACTATATACAAAAGAAGGAAGCTCAACTCTTACCATACACCACTGCAAAAGATACGCAAATGAACCAACAACCCAGACATAAGAACTAACACTACAGCTAGAAAAAGACACTAGGGAATACATTCATAACAGGATCTGACAACAGTCTCACAGCTATAACTCCAAAACCACAGACAGTAGCAGCAACAAAGGGGAAATGAGATTTCACCAGGATTCAGAACTTGTGTATATTAAAGAAAGTAAAAAGCCTACAAGATGGGAGAAAATACTTTCAAATCATATCTCAGATAAGAGATTAATGTGCAGACCTATAATTCGACAATGAAAAAACAACTCATCTTAAAGCTTAACAAAGAATATAATCAGTTATTTCTCTATAAAATATAGTTGTTTGCTTGGCACCATCCACAATAGAAATGCAACATCTAAGTGCAATAAGGTGACCCCTTATATGGGAAAGACTGCTAGGGAAGAAATGCAAACAGCCAGATGTGGTGGTCTCAACCTATATTCCCAGCAGTGGAGTGAGAAGGTGGGGCAAGAGCTTTGCTGTAGGTTGCAGGTAGGCTTAGGGTACACAGTGAGGCCCTACATCAAGGAAACAGCAACTATTGAGAGATCATGGACACCCCAGAGCCCTCATATATGGCTCCTGGGGAAAAAAGAATTTCATGAATTCATTGTTTTTAATAGCTGAATAGTACTCCATTGTGTATACATACCAGTTTCTGTATCCATTCCTCTGTTAAAGGACATCTGGGTTCTTTCCAGTTTCTGGCTATTATAAATAAGGCAGCAATGAGCATAGTGGAACATGTGTCCTTATTACATGTAGGAGCACCTTCTGGGTATATGCCCAGGAGTGGTATAGCTGGGTCCTCAGGTAGTACTAAGTTTCTGAGGAATCACCAAACTGATTTCCAGAGTGGTTTTATTAGCTTGCAATCCCACCAGCAATGGAGAAGTGTTTCTTTTCCCCCACATCCTCTCCAGAATCTGTTGTCCCCTGAGTTTTTCATCTTAGCCATTCTGACTGGTGTAAGGTGGAATCTCAGTGTTGTTTTGATTTGCATTTCCCTGATAACTAAGGATGCTGAACATTTCTTTAGGTGCTTTAGAGACATTTGAGTTTCCTCAGTTGAGAATTCCCTGTTTAGCTCTGTACCCCATTTTTAATAGGGTTACTTGACTCTCTGGAGATTAACTTCTTGAGTTCTTTGTATACATTGGATATTAGCCCTCTATCAGATGTAGTGTTAGTAAAGATCTTTTCCCAATTTGTTGGTTGTCATTTTGTCCTATTGACCATGTCCTATGCCTTATAGAAGTTTTGAAATTTTATGAGGTCCCATTTATCAATTCTTGTTCTTACAGCATAAACCATTGGTATTCTGTTCAGGAACTTTTCCTGTGGGCCCATGTGTTCAAGATTCATCCCCACTTTCTCCTCTGTAAGCTTCAGTGTGTCTGGTTTTATGTGTAGATCCTTGATCAACTTGGACTTGAGCTTTGTACAAGGATATAAGAATGGGATGATTTGATTTTTTTTCATGCAGACCTCCAGTTGATCCAGCACCATTTGTTAAAAATGCTGTCTTTTCCCCACTGGATGGTTTTTAGCTCCTTTTTCAAATACCAAGTGATTGTACGTGTGTGGGTTCTTTTCTGGGTCTTCTATTCTATTCCATTGATCTTCCTGCCTGTCTTCATACCAATACCATACCAAACAGTTTTTATCATTATTGTTCTGTAGTAGAGCTTGAGGTCAGGGATGGTGATTCCTTCAGAAGATCTTTTGGTGTGGAGAATAGTTTTTGTTATCATAGGTTTTTTGTTATTCCAGATGAATTTGAAAATTGCTCTTTCTAGATCTATGAAGAATTAATTTGGAATTTTGATGGGGATTGCATTGAATCTGTAGATTGCTTTCAGCAAGATGGCCATTTTTACTCTATTGATCCTGCCAATCCATGAACATGGGAGATTTTTGATCTTCTGAGACCTTTGATTTCTTTCTTCAGAGAATTGAAATTCTTGTCATATAGATATTTCACTTGCTTCGTTAGGATCACACCTAGGTATGAAATATGATTTGGGACTATTTTGAAGGGTGTCAGTTCCATAATTTCTTTCTCATCTTATTTATCCTTTGAGTAGAGGAAGGCTAATTATTTGCTTGCATTAATTTTATATCCAGGCACTTTGCTGAAGTTGTTTATCAGCTTTAGGAGTTCTCTGGTGGAAGTCTTGGGGTTGCTAATGTATACTACTATCCTATCATCTGCAAATAGTGATATTTTGACTTCTTCCTTTCCAATTTGTATCCCTTTGACCTCCTTTTGTTGCCTGATTACCCTGGCTAGGACTTAAAATACTATATTGAACAGATAGGGAGATAGTGGGCAGCCTTGCCTTGTCCCCGATTTTAGTGGGATTGTTTTAAGTTTCTCTCTCTTTAACTTGATGTTGGCTACCAGTTTGCACTATATTGCTTTCACCATGTTTAGGTATTGGCCTTCGATTCCCACATCTCTCCAAGACTTTTACCACAAAGTGAGGCTGGATTTTATCAAAAGCCTTTCTGTCATCAAATGAAATGACCCTGTGGTTTTTTCCTTTAGTTTCCTTATGTAGTGGCATACATTGATGGATTTCTGTATATTGAACCATCCCTGCATCCCTGGGATGAAGCATATGTGATCATGGTGAATTATAGTTTTGATGCATTCTTGGATTTGGCTGGCCAGGATTTTGTTCAGTATTTTTGCATCAATGTTCATGAGGGAGATTGGTCTGAAGTTCTCCTTCCTTGTTTGGTCTTTGGTTTAAATATTAGCATTATTGTGGCTTCATAGAATGAGTTGGGTAGTGTTCCTTGTGTTTCCATTTCATAGAATAGTTTGAAGAATGTCAGTATTAACTCTTCCTTAAAGATCTGATAGAATTCCCTGCTAAACCCATCTAGTCCTGAGCTTTTTGATGGGAGACTATTGATGAATGCTTCTATTTCCTCAGGACTTATGGGACTATTTAGATGGTTTATCTGATCCTGTTTTTAATGTTGGCACCTGGTATGTATCTCGAATGTTGTCCAAGGTTTTCAAACTTTGTTGAGAATAAACTCTTGTAGTAGGATATGATGATTTTTGAATTTCCACAGAATCTGTTGTTATGTCTCCCTTTTCATTTCTGATTTTATTAATTTGGATACTTTATCTGTGCCCTCTGGTTAGTCTGGCTAATGGTTTATCTATCTTGTTGATTTTTTCAAAGAACCAGCTCATTGTTTTGCTAATTCTTTGTATAGTTCTTTTTGTTTCTGTTTGGTTTATTTCAGCCCTGAATTTGATTATTTCCTGCCGTCTACTCCTCTTGGGTGCATTTGCTTCTTTTTGTTCTAGAGCTTTCAAGTGCACTGACAAGCTGTTAGTTTAAGCTCTCTCCATTCTCTTTTTGGAGGCACTCGGAGCGACAAGTTTTCCTCTTAGCACTGTTTTCATTTTGTCCCATAAATTTTGGTATGATGTGTCTTCATTTTCATTGAGTTCTAAAAAGTCTTTAATTTCTTTCTTTATTTTTTCCTTGACCAAGCTATGGTGGAGAAGAGCATTGTTTGAGGTTCATGTGTATGTGTGTTTTCCATTGCTTTTGTTTGAGCTTAAGACCAGCCTTAGGCTGTGTTGATCTGATAAGATACATGAAATAATTTCAATATTTCTATATCTGTTGAGGCCCATTTTGCGACCAGTTATATGGTCAGTTTTTGAGAAGGTACCACGAGGTGCTGAGAAGAATGTATATTCCTTTGCTTTAGGGTGGAATGTTCTATAAATATCTGTTAGATCAAGTTGGTCCATAACTTCAGATAGTGTCACTTTATCTCTGTTTACCTTCTGATTCCATGATTTGTCCAATTTTGAGAGTGGAGTGTTGAAGTCTCCCACTATTATTGTGTGGGGTGCAATGTGTGCTTTGAGCTTTAGCAAAGTTTCTTTTATGAATGTGGGTGCCCTTGTGTTTGGAGCATAGATGTTCAAAATTGAGAGTTCATCTTGGTAGACTTTTCTTTGCCCAGTATGAAGTCCATCCTTATGTTTTTTGACAACTTTTGGTTGAAAGCCAATTTATCCAATATAAGAGTGGCCACTGCAGCTTGTTTCTTCAGACCATTTGCTTGGAACATTGTTTTCCACCCTTTGACTCTTAAATAGTGCCTGTCTTTGTCGCTGAGGTTTCTTGTATGCAGCAAAACATTGCATCATGTTTATGTATCCAGTCTGTTAGTCTATGTCTTTTTACTGGGGAATTGAGACCACTGATATTAAAAGATATTAAGGAAAAGTGACTGTTGCTTACTGTTATCATCTTAGTTAAAGGTGAAATCCTGGTTGATTAGCTATCTTCTTTTTTTTTAATTTTTTTTATTCGATATAATTTAATTACATTTCAAATGATTTCCCCTTTTCTAGCCCCCCACTCCCCAAAGGCCCGTAAGCCCCCTTCTCTTCCCCTGTCCTCCCACCCACCCCTTCCCACTTCCCCGTTCTGGTTTTGTCGAATACTGCTTCACTGAGTCTTTCCAGAACCAGGGGCCACTCCTCCTTTCTTCTTGTACCTCATTTGATGTGTGGATTATGTTTTGGGTATTCCAGTTTTCTAGGTTAATATCCACTTATTAGTGAGTGCATACCATGATTCACCTTTTGAGTCTGGGTTACCTCACTTAGTATGATGTTCTCTAGCTCCATCCATTTGCCTAAGAATTTCATGAATTCATTGTTTCTAATGGCTGAATAGTACTCCATTGTGTAGATATACCACATTTTTTGCATCCACTCTTCTGTTGAGGGAGTTGAAAGATTACCCTATTGATTTTTCTACAGTGTGGTTTCCTGCCTTGTGTTGGTGTTTTCCACTTATTATCCTTTGCAGAGCTGGATTTGTTGAAAGATACTGTGTAAATTTGCTTTTGTCATGGAATGTCTTGTTTTCTCTGTCTATGGTAATTGAAAGTTTTGCTGGGTATTGTAGTCTGGGCTGTCATTTATGCTCTCTTAGAGTCTGTATGACATCTGTCCAAGATCTTCTGGCTTTCATATTCTCTGGTGAGATGTCTGGTGTAATTCTCATAGGTCTGCCTTTATATGTTACTTGACATTATTCTATTACTGCTTGTAATATTCTTTGTTTAGTGCATTTGGTGTTGGATTATTATGTGATGGGAGGAATTTCTGCTCTGGTCTAATCTGTTTGGAGTTCTGTAGGCTTCTTGCATGTTCATGGGCATCTCTTTCTTTAGGTTAGGGAAGTTTTCTATAATTTTGTTGAAGATATTTACTGGGCCTTTAAGGTGTAAATCCTTGCTTTCTTCTATACCTATAATCCTGAGGTTTGGTCTTCTCATTGTGTCCTGGATTTCCCAGATGTTTTGAATTAGGAGCTTTTTGCATTTTCTTCGACTGTTGAGTCAATATTGTCTTTGGAATCTTCAGCAACCAAAATTCTTTCTTCTATCTCTCGTATTCTGTTGTTGATGCTTGCATCGTTGACTCCTGAATTCTTTCGAAGCTTTTTTATCTTCAGAGATGTCTCACTTTGTGATTTATTTGTTTCTATTTCCATTTTTAGATCCTTGATAGTTTTTTTCTTTATTGATATATTTTTTTTAATTACATTTCAAATGATTTTCCCTTTTCTGGGTCCCCACTCCCCGCAAGTCCCATAAGCCCACTTACCTCCCCTTGTTCATCCATCTACCCCTTCCCACTTCCATGTTCTGTTATTCCCCTATACTGTTGCATTGAGTCTTTCCAGAACCAGGGGCCACTCCTCCATTCTTTACGGACATCATTTAATATGTGGATTATGTCTTGGGTATTCAAAGTTTCTAGGCTAATATCCACTTATCAGTGAGTGCATACCATGATTGATCTTTTGAGACTGGGTTATCTCACTTAGTATGATGTTCTCCAGCTCCATCCATTTGTCTAAGAATTTCATGAATTCATTGTTTCTAATGGCTGAATAGCACTCCATTGTGTAAATATACCACATTTTTTGTATCCATTCCTCCGTTGAAGGACACCTGGGTTCTTTCCAGCTTCTGGCTACTACAAATAGGGCTGCTATGAACATAGTGGATCATGTGTCCTTATTGCATGCTGAAGAATCCTCTGGGTATATGCCCAGGAATGGTATAGCAGGGTCCTCAGGAAGTGTCATGCCCAGTTTTCTGAGGAACCGCCAGACTGATTTCCAAAGTGGTTGCACCATCTTGCAATCCCAGCAGCAGTGGAGGAGTGTTCCACTTTCTCCACATCCTCGTCAACACCTGCTGTCTCCTGAGTTTATGACCTTAGCCATTCTGACTAGTGTGAGGTGAAATCTCAGGGTTGTTTTGATTTGCATTTCCCTAATGATTAATGATGTTGAACATTTCTTAAGGTGTTTCTCAGACCTTCAAAGTTCTTCATGTGAAAATTCTTTGTTTAGCTCCATACCCCACTTTTTAATGGGGTTATTTGGTTCTCTGGGTTCTACCTTCTTGAGTTCTTTGTATATATTAGATATTAGCCCTCTGTCAGATTTAGGGTTGGTGAAGATCCTTTCCCAGTCTGTTGGTTGATGTTTTGTCCTTTTGACAGTGTCCTTTGCCTTACAGAAACTTTGTAGTTTTATGAGGTCCCATTTGTCAATTCTTGGTCTTAGAGCATAAGCTATTGGTGTTCTATTCAGGAACTTTTCCCCTGTGCCCATGTCCTCAAGGGTCTTCCCCAGTTTCTTTTCTATTAGTTCCAATGTGCCAGGTTTTATGTGGAGGTCCTTGATCCATTTGGAGTTGAACTTGGTACAAGGAGATAAGAATGGATCGATTCACATTCTTCTGCATGCTGATCTCCAATTGAACCAGCACCATTTGTTGAAAAGACTATCTTTTTTTCCACTGGATGCTTTCAACTCCTTTGTCGAAGATCAAGTGACCATAGGTGTGTTGGTTCATTTCTGGGTCTTCAGTTCTATTCCATTGATCTGCTTGCTTGATATTGTACTAATACCATGAAATTTTTTTTTTCACTATTGCTCTGTAGTAAAGTTTGAGGTCTGGGATACCAAATCCCCCCTGAAGTTCTTTTACTGTTGAGAATAGTTTTAGCTATCCTGGGTTTTTTGTTATTCCAGATGAATTTGAGCATTGCTCTTTCTAGCTCTATGAAGAACTGGGTTGGGATTTTTATGGGGATAGCATTGAGTCTGTAGATTGCCTTTGGTGAGATGTCCATTTTAACTATATTAAGCCTGCCAATCGATGAGCATGGAAGATTTTTCCATTTTCTGAGATCTTCTTCGATTTCCTTCTTCAGAGATCTGAAGTTCTTGGCATATAGGTCTTTCACTTGTTTGGTTAGAGTCACCCCAAGATACTTTATGCTCTTCATGGCTATTGTGAAGGGTGTCATTTCCTTAATTTCTTTCTCAGTCTGCTTATCCTTTGAGTATATAAAGGCTACTGATTTGCTAATATTGATTTTGTAGCCAGCCACTTTGCTGAAGTTGTTTATCAGCTGTAGGAGTTCTGTAGTAGAGTTTTTGGGGTCACTTGAGTATACGATCATATCATCTGCAAATAGTGATACTTTGACTTCTTCCTTTCCAATTTGTATCCCTATGACCTCCTTATGTTGTCTATTTGCTCTAGCTAGGACTTCAAGATATGAAAAGATATGGAGAGAAGGGACAGCCTTGTCTAGTCCCTGATTTTAGTGGGATTGCTTCAAGTTTCTCTCCATTTAGTTTGATGTTGGCTACCTGTTTGCTGTATATTGCTTTTACTATGTTTAGATATGGGCCTTGAATTCCTGTCCTTTCCAAGACTTTTTAGCATGAAAGGATGCTGAACTTTGTCAAATGCTTTTTCAGCATCTAATGAAATGATCAAGTGGTTTTTTTTCTTTGAATTTGTTTATGTAGTGGATAGCATTTATGGATTTCCTTATATTGAAACATCGCTGCATCCCTGGGATGAAGCCTACTTGATCATGGTGGATGATCGTTTTGATGTGTTCTTGGATTCGGTGGGCAAGAATTTTATTTAGTATTTTTGCATCAATATTCATAAGGGAAATTGGCCTGAAATTCTCTTTCTTAATTGGATCTTTGTGTGGTTTTGGTATCAGCATAATAGTGGCTTCAAAGAAGGAGTTGGGTAGTGTTCCTTCTGTTTCTATTTGGTGGAATAGTTTGAAGAGTATTGGTGTTAAGTCTTCTTTGAAAGTCTGATAGAATTCTGCACTGAAACCATCTGGTCCTGTGCTTTTTTTGGTCAGAAGGCTATCTATAACCCCTTCTATTTCTTTAGGGGTTATGGGTCTGTTTAGATGGTCTATTTGATCCTGGTTTAATTCTGGTAATTGGTATCTGTCAAGAAAATGTCCATTTCCTCCAGATTCTCCAGTTGTGTTGAGTACAGGTTTTTGTAGTAGGATCTGATGATTTTTTGAATTTCCTTGGTTTCTGTTGTAATATCTCCCTTTTCATTTCTAATTTTGTTAATTTGGATACTTTCTCTGTGCCCTTTGATTTGTCTGGCTAAGGGTTTATCTATCTTGTTGATTTTTTCAAAGAACCAGCTTTTGGTCTTGTTGATTCTTTGTATGGTTCTCTTGGTTTCTACTTGATTGATTTCAGCCCTGAGTTTGATGATTTCCTGTCTTCTCCTCCTGGGTGAATTAGCTTCTTTTTGTTCCAGGACTTTCAGTTGTTCCGTTAATCTTCTAGTGTATGCTCACTCGAATTTCTTTTTGGAGGCACTCAAAGCTATTAGTTTTCCTCTTAGCACTGCTTTCATTGTGTCCTATTGATTTGTGTATGTTGTGCCTTCATTTTCGTTAAATTCCAAGAAATCTTTGATTTCTTTCTTTATTTCTTCCTTGACCAAGGTATCATTGAGTATTGTTCAGTTTCCATGTATATGTGGGCTTTCTGTTGTTTTTATTGTCATTAAAGACCACTTTTACTCCATAGTGATCTGATAGGAGGCATGGTATTATTTAAATCTTCTTAAATTTGTTGAGGTCTGTCTTGTGACCTACTATATGATTGATTTTGGAGAAGGTACCATGAGGTGCTGAGAAAAAGGTATATTCTTTTGCTTTGGGATGAAAAGTTCTATATATATCTGTTAAATCCAATTGGTCAAAAGCTTCAATTAATTTCACTGTCTCCCTGTTTAGTTTCTGTTTTCCTGATTGGGCCATTGGTGAGAGTGGAGTGTTGAAGTCACCCATAATTATTGTGTTATGTGCAATGTGTGATTTGTGCTTTAGTAAAGTTTCTTTTATGAATGATGGTGCCCTTATATTTGGAGCATAGATGTTCAGGATTGAGAGTTCTTCTTGTTGGATTTTTCCATTGGCCAGCAAGAAGTGACCTTCCATGTCTCTTTTGATGACATTAGGTTGAAAGTCAATTTCATCTGATATTAGAATGCCAACTCCGGCTTATTTCCTGGGACCATATGCTTGTAGAATTTTCTTCCAGCATTTTACTCTAAGGTAGTTTTTGTCTTTGACACCGAGGTGTTTCCTGTATGCAGCAAAATGTAGGGTTCTGTTTATGTAACCAGTCTATTAGCCTATGTCTTTTTATTGGAGCATTGAGTCCATTGATGTTAAGAGATATTAAGGAGTAGTGGTTATTGCTTCCTATTATTTTTGATTTTAATTTTCTATGTGTGGTTATCTTCTTTTGGGTTTGATGAAAAGAAGCTTAATATCCTGCTTTTTCCAGGGTATAGTTTCCCTCGTTGCAATGGTTTTGTCATGGAATATCTTGGTTTCTCCATCTATAGTAATTGAGAGTTTCACTGGTTATAGTAGTCTCAGTTGGCATTTGTGTTCTCTTAGAGTCTGTATGAGCTCCGCCCAGGATCTTCTAGCTTTCATGGTCTCTGGTGAGAAGTCTGGTGTAATTCTGATAGGTTTTCCTTTATATGTTACTTGCCCTTTTTCTCTTACTCCCCTAAGTATTCTTTCTTTGTTTAGTACATTTGGGTTTTTGATTATTATGTGAATGGAGGTATTTCTGTTCTGGTCCAGTGTGTTTGGAGTTCTGTAGGCTTCTTGTATATTCATGGGCATCTCTCTCTTTAGGTTAGGGAAGTTTTCTTCCATAATTTTGTTGAAGATATTTGCTGGCCCTTTAAGTTGTAAATCTTCACTCTCATCAATGCCTATAATCTTTAGATTTGGCTTTCTCATTGTGTCCTGGATTTCCTGGATGTTTTGGGTTACAAGCTTTTTGCATTTTGCATTTTCTTTAACTGTTGAGTCCATGGTTTCTATGGTATCTTCGGCATCTGAGATTCTTTCTTCTATCTCTTGTATTCTGTTGTTGATATTTGCATCTATGGCCCCTGATTTTTCCCAAGGTTTTCTATCCCCAAAGTTGTCTCCCTTTGTGCTTTCTTAGTTTTTTCTACTTTTGTTTTTAGATCATGGAAGTTTTTGCTCAGTTCTGTCATTTGCTTGTTTGTGTTTTCCTGTAATTCTTTAAGAGATTTTTGTGTTTCCTCTTTCATTACTTCTGCCTGTTGATCAAACTTCTCCTGTATTTTTTAAGTGATTTTTTCCATTTCCTCCTTATTGGCTACTAACTTCTGACCCATATTGTCCTGAATTTCTTTAAGTGATTTTTGTATATCCCTTGTAAGGGCTTCTAGCTTTTGATCATTTTTCTCCTGAATTTCTTTAAGAGATTTATTTATGTCCTTCATGTGTTCCTCTATCAGCATCCTTACCAGTACTTTTGAATCCAACTCTCGTTTTTCTGGTGTGTTGGGGTATCCAGGACTTGTTATTGTTGGAGAATTGGGTTCAGATGCTGCCATAATGCCTTGGTTTCTGTTAGTAACATTCCTACGTTTGCCTTTAGCCATCTAGTTCTCCCTGGTGTTAGATGGTCTTATTGTTACTGGCTGGTGCTTCAACCTACTGTGTATTTTTAAGGTTATTTCTGCAACACTGGATGGGTTTCCTCTGGCACAGATTACTGATATGCTGCCTTCCTCTTTTGTGCCTTTGGAGCCTTGCTCAGTCTTGCCTCAAGCAATGTTATACTTAGATTGTCAAGGTCAACCAGGTATTCTCTGACTACTCTGTTATGGAACAAAGATGATGTGGTGGGGGTCACTCCCTCTGTTGATTCTCACATAGGACACAGGTCCCGTGACAGACCGGCTTGCAGATGAACTGCCTATGTGCTCAGTTCCTGAGTGCAGGCAGACCCCTGGAGATTTGCACCCCCAGAGATCTAAAGCTCAGGGTGATCCATACCTAGTGATGCTTTTCTGTCCTGGCAGGCAGTGAATATGTCCACGGGGAATCTCTTCCTCTGCTGCTCTCTGGGTAGGACACAGGTCCCATGCCCAGTGGGCTGGCGTACAAACCACCTATGTGCTCAGTTCTTTGGCGCAGGCAGACCCCTGGCAGTTTGCACCATCAGAGATCTAAAGCTCAGGGTGATACAGTACCTCTTGACCCTTTTCTGTCCTGGCAGGGAGCGACTATGGCCTCGGGGCTTCTCTCCTTCTGCTGCTCTCCAGGCAGGACATAGGCCCCACCTCTGGCGGGGTGTCGGACAAACCACCTATGTGCTCAGTACTTTGGTGCAGGCAGACCCCTGGCAGTTTGCACCACCAGAGATCTAAAGCTCAGGGTGATACAGTACCTCATGACCCTTTTCTGTCCTGGCAGGGAGCTAATATGGCCATGGAGCTTCTCTCTTTCTGCTGCTCTCTGGGCAGGACACAGGCCCCATGCCCAACAGGCTGGCAGACAAACCGCCTATGTGCTCAGTTCTTTGGCACAGGCAGACCTCTGGCGGTTTGCACCACCAGCGATCTAAAGCTCAGGGTGACCCTTTTCTGTTCCGGCAGGGAGCGAATATCTATTTTGTTCAGTTCCTTCTCTTGTTTGTTTGTTCCTGAAATTCTTTAAGGAATTTTTGTGTTTCCTCTTTAAGGGCTTCTACCTCTTTACCCATGTTCTCCTGTGTTTCTTTCAGGGATTTTTGTGATTCCTCTTTAAGGGCTTCTGCATGTTAACCCATGTTCTCCCATAATCCACTCTGGGATTTTTATATTTCCTCTTTAAGGGATTCTACTTGTTGACCACGTTCTCCCATATTTCTTTAAGGGATTTTTGGGCTTCCTTTTTAATGGCTTCCATCTGTTGACCCGTATTCTCCTGTATTTTTTTTAAGGGATTTATTGATGACTTTCTTGAAGTCCTCCATCAGCAATATGAGATGCGATTTTAAATCTAGCTCTTGCTTTTCTGATGTGATGGAGTATTCAGGATTTTCTGTTGTAGAACTGTGTTCTGATGGAGAGGGGTCAGCCCTGAACTTTCTTAACATACAGAAACTAGATAGCAAACGCTACAGCTAGCTTCTTGAAGACTAACCTTTTTTCCAACTTCCTTTTGTGCCCTAAACAGGACTCCTTCATCAACTTCAACAGGAAGCAATTGTAGGAATACTATCATCACAGTCCCGTAAGTTGGGGTGGATATTTTTAGATATTTTATATATTTTACATATGTTGTCATTTTAAGGAATTAATTACAAATAATTATGATCTGCGATAGGGAAGAAATAAATAGGAAGCTTACACTCAGGGATTACTATTTTTCCTTTCTTTTTCCTTATCATTCTTTATTAGCTAAAGGAAGGGGCTGAGAAATGTGGGTATATAGAAATAGTATAAAAATTAGATGAGAAGAGGTATACAATATTGAATCTTGTCTTAAGCCAATGCCAACCAACAAAACAAGACACAAGACAAAATAATTTTTAGCCATAATCTTATTTTAGTAGATGTCTTTATATTTTTGTACAGAATTGAGGTTATATTTTGCTTAAAAATTTCATTGTTATAAACCATTATATATTGATACACAATTTAAAATTAAATTTTATAGAAATACATGTTTTAAACCTTGTATAGGTATTAAGCATATGCAAATCATTTCATGATTTAAAGTTTAGTCCTGTCCTTTTGATCGCTGCTGTTACAAACTTTTAAAGAAAATTGAGTAATGCTAGGTAATAGACAGCTGAAAATAAGGTCTAAACATCTCAGTATAGCCATGTCAGATATTAGATCTAGATCATCACAGAAATATACATATTGGGTTGAATAGCTAATAGTTAGCTGGAGATGTTTGCTTCTTCAGGTATGCTATGAAATTAGATGGTTTTCAAAGGCATGAGAGATCCACAAAATATGGCATTCAAAATTATTTCATTATTAAAAGATTTTTGATTATGAGAGAGATATGAACCTGGCAATACCCCCTTTCCACTTCAAAGAATATGACAAGCATCAATAATCTCCAAGTGGTTTTACTTAATTTGTGTCAAGTTAGTCACTGGACAAGAAATGCTCTAACTTCATCTCTAGACAGAATGTGTCCAAAAAGAAAAAAAATAGAACTAGAATAGCTTATAGGTAAGCTCTCCCAAGTCAGAATAAGTTAATATTTCATAATTCTTGCTTCACTTAAGGTACATCAGAATGACTGGGCCATAGACTGAAGCTCCTCCAATATACATGAAACATTGTGGACTGTCAAGACAATGAGCTGTCTCTGACATTTTAATGACTCTTGGAAGCTATGTTCCTGCACTTCTTAGATACTAAGGTAATATTTATTTCTTTTCATGTCTCTGATAGGGTTGTAGAAAAGATATTCATAGTCTTACTTTAAGTTTAAGTTGTTTAGGATTTAAGAAGATGTTCTAGGTCTAAGAAGGTATTTTTATAATGGTAATACATGTTAGGATAGAAATTGATGTAGATACAGATCTCTGAATTCCCTGGGATAGGATCAATGATAGAATCCTTTCTTCTATTTTCTCTTTTTTTAATGTATTGATATATTTATTTATATTTCAAATGATTTCCCCTTTTCTGGACCCCCACTCCCCAAAAGTCCCATCAGTCCCCTTCCCTCCCCCTGTTTTCCCACCCAACCATTCTTGGGTATTGGGTGGGAAATAACCTTTTTGGGTATTCCAGTTAATATCCACTTATTAGTGAGTGCATACCATGATTCATCTTTTGAGTCTGGGTTACCTCACTTAGTATAATGTTCTCCAGCTCCATCCATTTGCCTAAGAATTTCATGAATTCATTGTTTCTAATGGCTGAATAGTACTCCATTGTGTAGATATACCACATTTTTTGCATCCACTCTTCTGTTGAAGAATACCTGGGTTCTTTTCAACTTCTGGCAATTATAAATAGGGCTGCTATGAACATAGTGGAACATGTATTCTTATTACACGCTGGGGAATCTTTTGGGTATATGTCCAGGAGTGGTATAGCAGGATCTTCTGGAAGTGAGGTGCCCAGTTTTCGGAGGAACCGCCAGACTGATTTCCAGAGTGGTTGTACAAATTAGCAACCCCACCAGCAGTGGAGGAAAGTTCCTCTTTCTCCACATCCTCGCCAACACCTGCTGTCCCCTGAATTTTTAATCTTAGCCATTCTGACTGGTGTAAGGTGAAATCTCAGGGTTGTTTTGATTTGCATTTCCCTAATGACTAATGAAGTTGAGCATTTTTTAAGATGTTTCTCTGCCATCCGAAGTTCTTCAGGTGAGAATTCTTTGTTTAACTCTGTACCCCATTTTTAATAGTGTTGTTTGGTTTTCTGGAGTCTAACTTCTTGAGTTCTTTATATATATATTGGATATTAGCCCTCTATCTGATGTAGGATTGGTGAAGATCTTTTCCCAATTTGTTGGTTGCCGATTTGTCCTTTTGATGGTGTCCTTTGCTGTACAGAAACTTTGAAATTTTATGAGGTCCCATTTGTCAATTCTTGATCTTAGAGCATACGTTATTGGTGTTCTGTTCAGAAACTTTCTCCCTGTACCGATGTCCTCAAGGGTCTTCCCCAGTTTCTTTTCTATTAGCTTCAGAGTGTCTGGCTTTATGTGGAGGTCCTTGATCCATTTGGAGTTGAGCTTAGAACAAGGAGACAACGATGGATCAATTTCCATTCTTCTGCATGCTGACCTCCAGTTGAACCAGCACCATTTGTTGAAAAGGCTATCTTTTTTCCATTGGATGTTTTCAGCCCCTTTGTCGAGGATCAAGTGGCCATTGGTGTGTGGGTTCATTTCTGGGTCTTCAATCCTGTTCCATTGATCAGCCTGCCTGTCACTGTACCAATACCATGCAGTTTTTAACAGTATTTCTCTGTAGTATTGCTTGAGGTCAGGGATACTGATTCCCCCAGAATTTCTTTTGTTGCTGAGAATAGTTTTAGCTATCCTGGGTTTTTTGTTATTCCAGATGAATTTGAGAATTGCTCTTTCTAACTCTGTGAAGAATTGAGTTGGGATTTTGATGGGTATTGCATTGAATCTGTATATTGCTTTTGGCAAAACGGCCATTTTAACTATATTGATTCTACCGATCCATGAGCATGGGAGGTTTTTCCATTTTTTGAGGTCTTCTTCCATTTCCTTCTTCAGAGTCTTGAAGTTCTTGTCATACAGATCTTTCACGTTTGGTAAGAGTCACCCCAAGGTACTTTATACTGTTTGTGGCTATTGTGAAGGGTGTCATTTCCCTAATTTCTTTCTCAGCCTGCCTATCCTTTGAGTATAGGAAGGCCACTGATTTGCTTGAGTTGATTTTATAACCTGCTACTTTGCTGAAGTTGTTTATCAGCTGTAGGAGTTCTCTAGTGGAGTTTTTTGGGTCACTTAGGTAGACTATCATGTCATCTGCAAATAATGATAGTTTGACTTCTTCCTTTCCAATTTGTATCCCTTTGACCTCCTTATGTTGTCGAATTGCCCGAGCTAGTACCTCAAGTACAATATTGAAAAGATAAGGAGAGAGGGGGCAGCCCTGTCTAGTCCCTGATTTTAGTGTGATTGCTGCAAGTTTCTCTCCATTTAGTTTGATGCTGGCTACAGGTTTGCTGTATATTGCTTTAACTATGTTTAGGTATGGGCCTTGAATTCCTGTTCTTTGCAAGACTTTAAGCATGAAAGGATGCTGAATTTTGTCAAATGCTTTTTCAGCATCCAATGAAATGACCATGTGGTTTTTTTTCTTTGAGTTTGTTTATGCAGTGGATTGCATTGATGGATTTCCGTATATTGAACCAACCCTGCATCCCTGGGATAAAGCCTACTTGATCATGGTGGATGACCGTTTTGATGTGTTCTTGGATTCGGTTGGCAAGAATTTTATTGAGTATTTTTTTCATCGATGTTCATAAGGGAGATTGGTCTGAAGTTTTCTTTCTTTGTTGGATCTTTGTGTGGTTTTAGTATCAGCGTAATTGTGGCTTTGTAGAAGGAATTGGGTAGTGTTCCTTCTGTTTCTATTTTGTGGAATAGTTTGAAGAGTATTGGTGTTAGGTCTTCTTTGAAGGTCTGATAGAATTCTTCACTGAAACCATCTGGTCCTGTGCTTTTTTTTTTGGTTGGAAGACTTTCTATGACCCCTTCTATTTCTTTAGGTGTTATGGGACTGTTTAGATTATCTATTTGGTCCCGATTTAATTTTGGTATTTGGTATCTGTCTAGGAAATTGTCCATTTCCTCCAGATTCTCCAGTTGTGTTGAGTATAGGCTTTTGTAGTAGGATCTGATGATTTTTTGGATTTTCTCAGTTTCCCTTGTTATATCTCCCTTTTCATTTCTAATTTTGTTAATTTGGATACTTTCTCTGTGCCCTTTGGTCAGTCTGGCTAAGGGTTTATCTATCTTGTTGATTTTCTCAAAGACCAGCTCCTGGACTCGTTGATTCTTTATATGGTTCTCTTTGTTTCCACTTGATTGATTTCAGCCCTGAGTTTGATGATTTCCTGTCTTCTACTCCTCCTGTGTGAAATAGCTTTGTTTTGTTCCGGGGCTTTCAGGTGTTTCATTAAGCTGCTAGTATGTGCTCTCTCCATTTTCTTTTTGGAGGCACTCAGGGCTATGAGTTTTCCTCTTAGCACTGCTTTCATTGTGTCCCATAGATTTGGGTATGTTGTGTCTTCATTTTCATTAAATTCTAAAAAGTCTCCGATTTCTTTCTTTATTTCTTCTTTGGCCAAGGTGTCATTGAGTAGAGTTTTCTTCAGCCTCCATGTGTATGTGGGCTTTCTGTTGTTTTTGTTGCTATTGAAAACCACTCTTACTCCATAGTGATCTGATAGGAGGCATGGGATTAGTTCGATCTTCTTGTATTTGTTGAGGGCTGTCTTGTGACCAATTATATGGTCGATTTTGGAGAAGGTACCATGAGGTGCTGAGAAAAAGGTATATTCTTTTGCTTTAGGGTGAAATGTTCTATAAATATCAGTCAAATCCAATCAGTCCAAAGCTCCAATTAGTTTTACTGTGTCCCTGTTTAGTGTCTGTTTTCCTGATCGGTCCATTGAGGAGAATGGAGTGTTGAAGTCCCCCACAATTATTGTGTTAGGTGCAATGTATGCTTTGAGCTTTAGTAAAGTTTCTTTTATGAATGAGGGTGCCCTTGCATTTAGAGCATAGATGTTCAGAATTGAAAGTTTTTCTTGGTGGATTTTTCCTTTGACCAGCAAGAAGTGTCCCTCAGTGTCCCTTTTGATGACTTTAGTTTGAAAATCAATTTTATCTGATATTAGAATGGCTACTCCGGCTCGTTTCCCGAGACCATTGGCTTGTAAAATTGTCTTCCAGCCTTTTACTGTAAGGTAGTTTTTGTCTTTGACATTTAGGTGTGTTTCCTGTATGCAGCAAAATGTAGGGTCCTGTTTCCTTATCCAATCTGTTAGTCTATGCCTTTTTATTGGGGAATTGAGTCCATTGATTTTAAGAGATATTAAGGAATAGAGATTATTACTTCCTGTCATTTTTGATGTTATTTTTATATTTGAGTGATTATCTTCTTTTGGGTTTGATGAAGGAAGGTTACTATCTTACTTTTTCCAGGGTGTAGTTTCCCTCCTTGTATTGGAGTTTTCCTCCTATTATTCTTTGTAGAGCTGGGTTTGTGGAGAGATATTGTGTAAATTTGGTTTTGTCATGGAATGTCTTGGTTTCTCCATCTATTGTGACTGAGAGTTTTGCTGGGTATAGTAGTCTTGGCTGACATTTGTGTTCTCTTAGAGTCTGCATGAGATCTGCCCAGGATCTTCTAGGTTTCATGGTCTCTGGTGAGAAGTCTGGTGTGATTCTGATAGGTCTTCCTTTATATGTTACTTGGCATTTTTCTCTTACTGCCTTTAATATTCTTTCTTTGTTTAGTACATTTGGGGTTTTAATTATTATGTGGCGAGAGGTATTTCTGCTCAGATCCAGTCTGTTTGGAGTTCTGTATGCTTCTTGTATATTCATAGGCATCTCTCTCTTTAAGTTGGGAAAGTTTTCTTCCATAATTTTGTTGAAGATATTTGCTGGCCCTTTCAGTTGTAAATCTTCACTCTCATCTATGCCTATAATCCTTAGGTTTGGTCTTCTCATTGTATCCTGGATCTCCTGGATGTTCTGGGATACAAGCTTTTTGCATTTTGCATTTTGCATTTTTTTGACTGTTGAGTCAATGGTTTCTATGGTGTCTTCGGCATCTGAAATTCTTTCTTTCATCTCTTGTATTCTGTTGTTTATATTTGCATCTATGGCCCCTGATTTCTTCTCAAGGTTTTCTATTTCCAAAGTTGTCTCCCTTTGTGATTTCTTAGTTGTTTCTACTTCTGTTTTTAGATCCAGGATGGTTTTGCTCAGTTCCATCATTTGTTTGTTTGTGTTTTCCTGTAATTCTTTAAGAGATTTTTGTGTTTCCTCTTTCATGACTTCTGCCTCTTGACGCAAGTTCTCCTGCATTTCTTTAAGTTTCTTTTGCGTTTCTTCTTTATTGGCTTCTATCTCTTGATCCTTATTCTCCTGCATTTCTTTAAGTGATTTTTCTGTTTCCATTATACAGGTTTCTAGCTTATTCATGTTCCCCTGTATTTCTTTAAGAGATTCATTTATGTCCTTTTTGTGTTCTTCTAGCAGCATCATGATCAGTGATTTTAAATCCAAATCTTGTTTCTCTGGTGTGTTGGCATAACCAGGACTTGCTGATGTTGGAGAGTTTGGTTCAGATGCTGCCATATTGCCTAGATTTCTGTTAGTAGCGTTTCTGCGTTTGCCCTTTGCCATCTTGTTCTCTGGAGTTAGTTGGTCTTGTCCCTGGCTGGTGTTTGGGCCTCCTGAGGGGCTCTGGGACTATTACTGTAACACTATATGGCTGGGTTTCCCCTGTAGCAGATTGCTAATGTGCTGTCTTCCTCTTGGGTGCCCTTGCAGCTCTAGTGTGCTTTGCCCCAGATTGTGTCTGTGAACCAGATGGAGCCCGTTTGCACCTTCAGGGAGTGCTGATGGTGTGTGCTGCCATGACCTTTTCTGAGTGCTGATCACTCTGCTGGGCAGCCGATCTCCCAACCGGATTGGTGCACACAAGGCTAGCCTGGCTGCTCAGGCCCTGGGTCCAGGTAAAAGCCTGGGAGGCCAAGGTCCGAGCAAAATTCCCCTCGGGCTATGACTGTTAATTGGGTCTGTCAGGTGGCCAGGATGGCCGGAGTGTGCGCTCGTGCTCCCTGAAAGTGCCGGGAGAGTCTGCTGGGCTAACAACCTCCTGGGCGGGTTGACACACAGATTGCCCACTAAGCCGCCCAGTTCTTGGGGTCAGTCCAGGGCCTGTTGGGGCCTAGACCCCTGCTTTGTTAGCCTCAGGCTATGCCTGTTAGGAGGCTTTGCCTGCTAGAGCTCTCTGGTGTCCTGTAGGCAAAATGGCGGTGCGCGCGCAGGCGCGAGCAAAAAAAACCTCCTGGCTGGGTTGGCACTCTGATGGCTCCCCGAACAGCCCAGGGCCTGGGTGCAGGCCAACGCCCGTCGGGCTTAGACCTCCGCGATGTTGGCCTCGGGTTATGTTTGTGTACCTCAGTCTGTCCGATCTCTCTGGAGTCTGAAACCAATATGGAGGTGAGTCTCTCCTGACTGGTGGGAGGCAGAATTCTGATGTGGCTTCTGTGGGGGTGAAAGGCACCATAAATCCGCAGGTGCATGCAGCTTGGCTGGCCAGCGAAGGTCAGTGGTCATGGGCACAGGGCCTAACTGGACCCTGTGTCCCCTTGGTTCCACTGTTGATGGCCCTTCAGCTGGACCAGCCACTGCTGCACTGCCCGAATCCTTTCTTCTTAGTTGCCAAATATAGAGACTGTATATTTGAATGTAACTCTTATCTAATAACTTCTATAATAGTTTAATAATTGTACCTACTGATTGTTATTTATCATTATATAAAGACAGCCCTTTTATTTGGACAAAATGAGGAAGTATTGTTTTTTTTTTAATGTTTTTGCTAAGTATTTTAATATTGAATACTGATCTGCAAGGCTTGCTTGGCCCCAGGGATGAAAGATGGAAGAATCCATACTTACATTGTAGCATTACTACTTAATTTAAAACTCTGGGTAGAATAAAGATGCTGACAGCCTATTTCCTGGGAGGAAGAGAGATAAGCAGGGTTTATGATTCCTGAGCATAGGGTCAAAGGACAACCACAAGGGGGCGGGAGAGTAAAATGGAGAGAGGAGATGACATGGTTAGGTGAGTAATGAAAACATAGCAACTAATGCTAGCCTATTGAAGTTAAGGGCTGCCCATATAAAACATGGTTAATTATAACTCAGGCTTATTGATGAGAAAGTAGATCCTAATAGCATAAACGGTAGATATCTGTCTAGTTTTAGTGCTAATTAAGGTTGATTATAAATATAAAGCTTGTATATCTTTCATATGAAAAATGAATTATAAAGACAGAGTATAAACCTTGATTTGAGAACAAATGCTTCACTCAACAATTTCCCTGCTGCCATATATACTCCAGTCTTAATGTCAGAGACACATGTTTCCAAAGGACAGTATCTCATTATCTAGCATGTTGCTGACAATGATTTATTTTAAATAGAAACTCTGCCCATATGGAAGACATGTCTTTCTCAAGTTTATCCATAATGTCTCAAAAATAGAGAATATGTTGGTTTTGAAAAGAATATCATAACTCAAGGAGACTGGTAGTATTATAACCAACTGCTTAGAATATTGATCCTGTTAGAGAAAACTGGTATACATTCCGTGCTACAATGAGTTTATAATTTTGTTTCAAGAACTTTCTTTTGCACCAGTTTGTGCTTATCACATGTATCAATGTTTGCTCAAAATAATGAATAACCTGGAATATGTGGCACTATAATTTATCCACTGACCTATTAGCAGCTGTCTAAAGAGAGGCAGTATTCCTTGAATCATAAAACAGGGAGATTATAGTTATCATTGAGCAGGGTTTGATTAGAGCAGGGTTGATGATTATAAAAGGTAAGACCAGAAATATCTGTGGCTCTCTTTTGCTCTTTTCTAAAGAATATAGGGGGATTTAAGAATCCAAGGGTCTTGTTCTCTATTATATGAATGAGAAGCATGTCACTAATCATAATTGGTAGATGATCTTCACGGAACCAGGACAAGTGTTCCTTTGTAAGGCAGTACTGCTGATATGAGATCAAGCCCATACCTTAAAAAGTTTTTAGATATGTTTACTGTATCTCACAACTTGTTCACAAGATTCATAATAGTGGGTAATTCATGGATTTTCTGGGATTACTTTTGCCTTAATTATGTCTGGACTATCTGTGTACAAAAGTGTGGAACAAAAAGGCTCACTTGCAATGATTTTTATGAATTGTTCTATGTTTTTAGGCATTGGAACACTCTGTTGCCTAAGGAAAGAAAATATAAATAGAACTCTCTGAGAAGAATAAGGAGAGAGACTATCAGGGAAAGCCTACTCATGCCCATTTAACAACTCTCAGGGAAAAGTGAAGCTACCCTGTTTTTAAAAGTATTTTATTTATTTAAATCCCAAAATGTTGGCCACATCTTTATCCACCCTCCTCTAAGTTCCCAGCCATTCTTCTATCCCCTTCACCTCTGAGATATGGTTGCCCACTGAGAGATTCCTTCGTTTTCAAGAGAGTTTCTGTGATTCTTAAGACAAAGGGAAAATCCAATAATCCATATTCATCCAAGGACCTCTCACACTTCTGTCCTTGGAGGTACTGCATCTTGTAAAGAGACAAACTTTATATTTAGGGATCTTCCTGTGCATTCTGTGGCTGCTAGTACAACGGGCCTTTGTAGAAAGTTTCCCAGACCGTGAGAACTAATTAATTACTCAATGTTAAAATAATGACAGAGGCAGAGTGTGGTAGACCTGTTCCATGGCCTTCAGTGATCTATGACATAACACTCCCTCCGTAGTTTTTCAAAATAAGTGATGGAAATGTTCACTAACTAGCAAAGTTCTGCTGAAAAGAACTGTGAACTACCTCTTTAGTGAGAACTTGACACACTGAAGAGCAGGAAATTACCAGTTGCAGCCATATATGAAATTTTCTACTTATAGTTACATCCTGTCTAGAACATTAACTCATGTAATGTCACTTTTCATTATGAGGTTGGTCAGTTATCTTTCTTCCATCTACAATCTGCCCCATGAGAGTTCTTTCTGCATGCTTTTTTGTGCACTGTGTAAAATTAATCCTTGTGTGGTTCAAATGCTGATTTCTCTGCTCTCATATCCTGTTTCAATCTAGACATGCTTATATCTAGAATCTCCTGTCTCAAGTTTGTGTAAATAATTTTTAAAATTATTTCCCTGCCTTGTCAACAAATGCTGATCAGACAATTGGTCAGTAGAAGTGGGAATAGGGGAGAAATTTCTGCCAGATATAATAATGAGAGAGAAAGAAAGTGGCTGGTTGATTCAGATTGGAGCCACATGAAGGGACCAGAAGACACAATGGAAAGAAACACCTAAAGCAGAGAGTTAGAACAGCAAGTGTCATAGACATTGGGTTGGGAGGCATCTAAGTTTGTATGGGAGCTTAAATTAAATCATCCAACTGCCATGATATTGAGATGTAGCTTAAAATAAATATTGGTTTCTTGGTGTGGTTATTAGGGAGTAGCAAATATAAAGAAATACAGTCACCAGATTTATCTATTGATTAGACTTACATTAAAATAATTTTATATCTTCATTTCATTACATAGTTAATTGCATTTATCTGACACTGGTTTACAAAAAACCAAAAAATGGTTTCAAGAACAATTCAGGCAAGGTCCATCATTTTTCATTGGCCAGGACGAGGAAAAACATTGAGTTACTTCCTCAAGAGGTCTTTACTGTGGGAGCACAGAAAGGAAGCAAAGAATGTTTGAAGCAATTGCTGTCTCCACTGTGTGCCACTTAGTATGACAACTTACAAAAGTCTTCATTGGTATTACCCAAATAGAACCATCCACAGTGCCAGTTTATAGTGTGTTATAGAAAAATCATAACTGTACCCACAGATGAGGATGCCACAGTCTAAAGCAACCAAATTATAAGTGAAACCAAAGGAGGGAAAATAGGTTTCAAAGGGACTCAGAAATTGTTTATGTGTATTAATATTGCATTTGTCGCTGTTCTCACTATGACAGCTCCAGAATACCTCTTCCTACTTGAGTAATTTTCAGAGAGACTGTTACAATTTAATTAGGAGAGAGATGAGTTCATGAATATCTGGTGGTTTAATAAATGATGTCTGGGTCAAAAATGGTATTATGTTGATAGGAAGAGAAGAGCTGTTTTGATCAGCAGAGACAGGGCACATTGATAGGCAGGATGTAGTATTTGGGCACAGTTTGAGGACTAATGTGAGATGTGTGATATTAGGGAGATGAGCAAAAATGGCTAAAAATGGTATCATGGGTTGCTGATGATCATTTTTAATGTGACTGAATCAAGAGCAGAATCCACTCTAGAAGAATGCATAGTAACTGATGCTTAGTTGTCTTGGAAGGACATGTCTAGAAATTGACACCAGTAGGACTGTGAGAACTTGTGTGCAAAAAACAAACAAAACAAAACAAAAAAACCCCAACCAACCAACCAACCAACCAACCAAACAAACAAACAAACAAACAAACAAAAACCCCTTTATTTTCAGCCTCCTAAAAGCCGGCACTTGTTGGCATCCACAATAGTGACTGGGTTTGGCAGCAGTATAATGGATGGAAATCCAGGTGGGACAGTCTCTGGATGGTCTTACCTTCAGTCTCTGTTCCACACTTTGTCTCTGATACTCCTCCTATGGGTATTTTGTCCCCACTTCTAAGAAGAATCAAAGTATCCACACTTTGGTCTTCCTTCTTCTTGAGCTTCATGTGGTCTGTGAATTATATTTTGGGTAGTGTGAGCTTCTGGGCTAGTCCACTTATTAGTGAATACATACCATGTATGCTCTTTTGTCATTGGGTTACCTCACTCAGGATGATATTTTCTAGCTCCATCCATTTTACCAAGAATTTCGTGAATTCATTGTTTTTTAATAGCTGAGTAGTACTCCATTGTATATCTGTACCACATTTTCTGTATCCATTCCTCTGTTGAAGGATATCTAGATTCTTTTTTTTTATTTTTATTTTCTATATTCTTTGTTTACATTCCAAATGATTTCCCCTTTCCCGGATCCCCCCTCCCCATATGTCCCATAAACCTTCTTCTCTCCATCTATTCTCCAATCACCTCTCTCCTTTTTCTCTGTCCTTATATTCCCCTCCAAAGGTAGATCAATCCTTTCCAGGATCAGGACCCTCTCCATACTTCTTCATGGGAGTCATTTGTTATGCAATTTGTGCCTTGGGTATTCAGGGCTTCTGGGCTAATTCATATCCACTTATCAGAGATTGCATTCCATTGTGTTCTTTTGTGATTGGGTTACCTCACTTAGGATGATATTTTCCAGATCAAACCATTTGCCTAAAAATTTTGTGAATTCATTGTTTCTAATTGCTGAGTAGTATTCCATTGTGTAAATATACCACATTTTCTGTATCCATTCCTCCTTTGAAGGGCATCTGGGTTCTTTCCAGCTTCTGGCTATTATAAATAAGGCTGCTATGAACATAATGGAGCATGTGTCTTTATTGCATGCTGGGGAATCCTTTGGGTATATGCCCAGGAGAGGTATAGCAGGGTCCTCCGGAAGTCTCATGTCCAGTTTTCTGAGGAATCGCCAGAGTGATTTCCAAAGTGGTTGTACCATCTTACAGCCCCACCAGCAGTGGAGGAATGTTCCTCTTTCTCCACATCTTTGCCAACACCTGCTGTCTCCTGAGTTTTTGACCTTAGCCATTCTGACTGGTGTACGGTGAAATCTCAGGGTTGTTTTGATCTGCATTTCCCTAAGGACTAATGATATTGAGCACTTCTTAAGGTGCCTCTCGGCCATCCGAATTTCTTCAAGTGATAATTCTTTGTTTAGATCTGTACCCCATTTTTTAATAGGGTTATTTGGTTCCCTGGGGTCTAACTTCTTGAGTTCTTTGTATATATTGGATATTAGCCCTCTATCAGATGTAGGGTTGGTGAATATCCTTTCCCAATTTGATGGTTGCCGTTTTGTCCTTTTAACAGTGTCCTTTGCCTTACAGAAACTTTGTAATTTTATGAGGTCCCATTTGTCAATTCTTGATCTTAGAGCATAAGCTATTGGTAATCTGTTCAGGAACATTTCCCCTGTGACCATGTCCTCTAGGGTCTTCCCCAGTTTCTTTTCTATTAGTTTCAGTGTGTCTTGTTTTACATGGAGGTCCTTGATCCACTTGGAGTGAAGTTTAGTACATGGAGATAAGAATTGATCAATTCGCATTCTTCTGCATGCTGACCTCCAATTGAACCAGCACCATTTGTTGAAAAGGCTATCTTTTTTCCACTGGATGTTTTCAGCTCCTTTGTCGAAGATCAAGTGACCATAGGTGTGTGCATTCATTTCTGGATCTTCAATTCTATTCCATTGATCCACTTGTCTGTCACTGTGTCAATACCATGCAGTTTTTAACACTATTGCTCTGCAGTATTGCTTGAAGTCTGGGACACTGATTCCCCCAGAATTTTTTTTTTTTTGTTGTTGAGGATAGTTTTAGCTATCCTGGGTGTTTTGTTATTCCAGATGAATTTGAGAATTGCTTTTTCTAACTCTGTGAAGAACTGAATTGGGATTTTTATGGGGATTGCATTGAATCTGTAGATTGCTTTTGGCAAGATGGCCATTTTAACTATATTAATACTGCCGATCCACGAGCATGGCAGATTTTTCCATTTTCTGAAGTCTTCTTCGATTTCCTTCTCCATAAACCTGAAGTTCTTGTCAGTATAGATCTTTCACTTGTTTGGTTAGAGTCACACCAAGATACTTTATATTGTTTGTGGCTATTGTGAAGGGTGTCATTTCCCTTCTTTCTCAGCCTGCTTATTCTTTGAGTATAGGGAGGCAACTTTTGGGTTTGATGAAAGGTTACTATCTTGCTTTTTCCAGGGTGAAGTTTCCCTCCTTGTATTGGTGTTTTCCTTCCATTATCCTTTGTAGGGCTGGGTTTGTGGATAGATATTGGGTAAACTTGGTTTTGTCATGGAATATCTTAGTTTCTCCATCTCTGGTGATTGAGAGTTTTGCTGGGCATAGTAGTTTTGGCTGGCATTTGTGTTCTCTTAGAGTCTACATGAGATCTGCCCAGGATATTCTAGCTTTCATAGTCTCAGATGAGAAGTCTGGTGTGATTCTGATAGGTCTTCCTTTATATGTTACTTGGCCTTTTTTTCTTATTGCCTTTAATATTCTTTCTTTGTTTAGTACATTTGGGGTTTTGATTATTATGTGATGGGAGGTATTTCTGTTCTGGTACAGTCTGTTTGGAGTTCTGTAGGCTTCTTGTATATTCATGGGCATCTCTCTGTTTTAGTTAGGAAAGTTTTCTTCCATAATTTTATTGAAGATATTTACTGGCCCTTTAAGTTGTAAATCTTTACTCTCATCTATGCCTATAATCCTTAGGTTTGGTCTTCTCATTGTGTCCTGGATTTCCTGGATGTTTTGGGTTACAAGCTTTTTGCATTTTGCGTTTTCTTTAACTGTTGAATCCATTGTTTCTATGGTATCTTCAGCATCTGAGATTCTTTCTTCTATCTCTTGTATTCTGTTGTCGATATTTGCACCTATGTCCCCTGATATCTTCCCAAGGTTTTCTATCTCCAAAGTTGTCTCCCTTTGAGTTTTCTTAGTTGTTTCTACTTCTGATTTTAGATCCTGGATGGTTTTGTTTAGCTCCTTCACTTGCTTGTTTGTGCTTTCCTGCAATTCTTTAAGAGATTTTTGTGTTTCCTCTTTCATGACCTCAGTCTGTTTACCAAAGTTCTCCTGTATTTCTTTAAGTGATTTTTGTGTTTCCTCCTTATTGGCTTTTGTATTCTTCTGAATTTCTTTCAATGATTTTTGTGTTTCCCTTGTAAGGGCTTCTAACTTTTGATTCATTTTCTCCTGAATTTCTTTAAGTATGTCCTTCATGTGTTCCTGTACCAGCATCATGACCAGTGATTTTAAATCCAAATCTTGTTTTTCTGGTGTGATGGGTGTATCCAGGACATGCTGTTAAAGGAGAATTGGGTTTAGAGTATGCCATATTGCCTTGATTTCTGTTAGTGATGTTACCGCATTTGCCTTTTGCCATCTAGTTCTCACTGGTGTTAGTTGGTCTTGTCAATGCTGGACTCACCAGTGCAAGCTGCCTCTTCCCAGGCGGCCTCTGGTGCACAGCTGACCTCCTGCACTGCCTGGAGACAGGGTGCTGTGGCCCAGACTGTTCAGATCCCGACGCAGATACCTGAAGGCTCCCACCAAGGCCTGCTGGACTCACCAGAGCACACTGACTTTTCCCAGCTGGCCTTCTGGTTGCCCCTCTGGCCTCTTGCAGGACCTGGAGATGTGGTGTTGCAGCCCAGGCTGTTCTGGATCCCGAAGCGGAGAGCTGAAGGCTCCCACCAGAGGACTCAGGTCTGGAACCTAAGCTACAGGCCACTGGAGCAAGCTGTGCACTCCCAGTCTGCCTCTGGGTGTACACTAGGCCTCTTATACTTCCTGGAGACCGAGTGCTGTGGCCCAGGCTGTTCAGATCCCGAAGCAGACACCTGAAGGCTCCCGCCAGGGCCTGCTGGACTCACCAGAGCACACTGACTCCTCCCAGCCAGCCTTCTGGGTGCTCCTCTGGCCTCTTGCAGGACCTAGAGATGTGGCGTTGCAGCCCACACTGTTCTGGATCCTGAAGTGGAGATCTGAAGGCTCCCACCAGAGGCCTCAGGACTGGAACCTAAGCTCTGTGCCACCGCCGGAGTAAGCTGTGCACTCCCAGTCTGCCTCCGAGTGTATCTTAAATCTTGGAAATCCATGAGCATGGAAGATTGATTTTTCCATTTTCTAAGATATTCTTTGATTTCCTTCTTCAGAGATCTGAAGTTCTTGTCATATAGGTCTTTCACTTGTTTGGTTAGAGTCACCCCAAGATACTTTATGCTGTTTGTAGCTATTGTGAAGGGAGCCCTTTCCCTAATTTCTTTCTCGATCTGCTTATCCTTTGAATATATAAAGGCTACTGATTTGCTTGCATTGATTTTGTAGCTAGCCACTTTGCTGAAGTTGTTTATCAGCTGTAGGAGTTCTCTAGTAGAGTTTTTAAGGTCACTTAAGTATACGATCATATCATCTGCAAATAGTGATAATTTGACTTCTTCCTTTCCAATTTGTATCCCTTTGACTTCCTTATGTTGTCTAATTGCTCTAGCTAAGACTTCAAGAACTATATTGAAAAGATATGGAGAGAGAGGACAGCCTTGTCTAGTCCCTGATTTTAGTGGGATTGCTTCAAGTTTCTCTCCATTTAGTTTGATGTTGGCTACCGGTTTGCTGTATATTGCTTTTACTATGTTTAGATATGGGCCTTGAATTCCTGTCCTTTCCATGACATTTAGCATGAAAGGATGTTGCAGGGTTAATATAGTTAAAATGACCATCTTGCCAAAGGCAATCTACAGATTCAATGCTAACCCCATAAAAATCCCAACCCAGTTCTTCCTAGAGCTAGAAAGAGCAATTCTCAAATTTATCTGGAATAACAGACTTATAATCCCTAAAGAAATAGAAGGGGTCGTAGATAGGCTTCTGACCAATAAAAGCACAGGACCAGATGGTTTCAGTGCAGAATTCTATCAGACCTTCAAAGAAGACTTAACACCAATACTCTTCAAACTTTTCCACAAAATAGAAACAGAAGGAACACTACCCAACTCCTTCTTCAAAGCCACTATTACGCTGATACCAAAACCACACAAAGATCCAACTAAGAAAGAGAATTTCAGGCCAATTTCCCTTATGAATATCTATGCAAAAATACTAAATAAAATTCGTGCCCACCGAATCCAAGAACACATAAAAACGATCATCCTCTATGATCAAGTAGGCTTCATCCCAGGGATGCAGGGATGGTTCAATATAAGGAAATCCATAAATGCTATCCACTACATAAACAAACTCAAAGAAAAAAAACACATGATCATTTCAATAGATGCTGAAAAACCATTTGACAAAATTCAGCATCCTTTCATGCTAAAAGTCTTGGAAAGGACAGGAATTCAAGGCCCATATCTAAACATAATAAAAGCAATATACAGCAAACCGGTAGCCAACATCAAACTAAATGGAGAAAAACTTGAAGCAATCCCACTAAAATCAGGGACTAGACAAGGCTGCCCCCTCTCTCCATATCTTTTCAATATAGTTCTTGAAGTCCTAGTTAGAGCAATTAGACAACATAAGGAAGTCAAAGGGATACAAATTGGAAAGAAGAAGTCAAACTATAACTATTTGCAGATGACATGATAGTCTACTTAAGTGACCCGAAAACCTCCGCCAGAGAACTCCTACAGCTGATAAACAACTTCAGCAAAGTGGCTGGTTATAAAATCAACTCAAGCAAATCAGTAGCCTTTATATATTCAAAGGATAAGCATATTGAGAAAGAAATTAGGGAAATGACCCCCTTCACAATAGCTACAAACAGCATAAAGTAACTTGGGGTGACTCTAACCAAAAAAGTGAAAGACCTATATTACAAGAACTTCAGATCTCTGAAGAAGGATATCGAAGATCTCAGAAAATGGAAAAATCTTCCATGCTCATGGATTGGCAGGATTAATATAGTTAAAATGGCCATCTTGCCAAAGGCAATCTACAGATTCAATGCTATCCCCATAAAAATCCCAACCCGGTTCTTCATAGAGCTAGAAAGAGCAATTCTCAAATTCATCTGGAATAACAAAAAACCCAGGATAGCTAAAACTATTCTCAACAGTAAAAGAACTTCAGGGGGATTCGGTACCCCAGACTTTAAACTCTACTACAGAGCAATAGTGATAAAAACTGCATGGTATTGGTATAATATCAGGCAAGCAGATCAATGGAATAGGATTGAAGACCCAGAAATGAACCAACACACCTATGGTCACTTGGTCTTCGACAAAGGAGCTGAAAGCATCCAGTGGAAAAAAGATAGTCTTTTGAACAAATGGTGCTGGTTCAATTGGAGGTCAGCATGCAGAAGAATGCGAATCGATCCATTCTTATCTCCTTTTACCAAGCTCAACTCAAAATGGATCAAGGACTTCCACATAAAACCTGACACACTGAAACTAATTGAAAAGAAACTGGCGAAGACCCTGGAGGACATGGGCACAGGGGAAAATTTCCTGAATAGAACACCAATAGCTTATGCTCTAAGATCAAGAATTGACAAATCGGACCTTATAAAACTGCAAAGTTTCTGTAAGGCAAAGGACACTGTCAAAAAGGCACAACGTCAGCCAACAGATTGGGAAAGGATCTTCACCAGCCCTAAATCCGACAGAGGGCTAATATCTAATATATAAAAAGAACTCAAGTAAGTAGAACACAGAGAACCAAATAACCCCATTAAAAAGTAGGGTATGGTGCTAAACAAAGAATTTTCACATGAAGAACTTCGGAGAGCTGAAAAACACCTTAAGAAATGTTCAACATCATTAATCATTAGGAAAATGCAAATCAAAACAACCCTGAGATTTCACCTCACCCCAGTCAGAATGGCTAAGGTCAAAAATTCAGGAGACAGCAGGTGTTGGCGGGGATGTGGAGAAAGAGGAACACTCCTCCACTGCTGGTGGGATTGCAAGATGGTGCAACCACTTTGGAAATCAGTCTGGCGGTTCCTCAGAAAACTGGGCATGACACTTCCTGAGGACCCTCTTATGCCACTCCTGGGCATATATCCAGAGGATTCTTCAGCATGCAATAGGGACACATGCTCCACTATGTTCATAGCAGTCCTATTTGTAGTAGCCAGAAGCTGGAAAGAACCCAGGTGTCCTTCAACGGAGGCATGGATACAAAACAATGTGGTATATATTCACAGTGGAATACTATTCAGTCATTAGAAACAATGAATTCATTTAATTCTTAGACAAATGGATGGAGCTGGAGAACATCACCCTAAGTGAGGTAACCCAGTCTCAAAAGAACACTCATAGTATGCACTCACTGATAAGCGGATATTAGCCTAGAAGCTTGGAATACCCAAGACCCAATCCACATATCAAATGATGTCCAAGAAGAAGGAAGGAGTGGCCTCTGGTTCTGGAAAGGCTCAGTGCAGCAGTGTAGGGGAATACCAGAACAGGGAAGTGTGAAGGGGTGGATGGGGGACCAGAGGGAGGGAAGGGGGCTTATGGGACTTGTGGGGAGGGGGAATCAAGGAAAGGGGAAATCATTTGAAATGTAATTAAAGAATGTATTGAATAAAAAATTCTAGATTTCTACAACATTAACCATACAGATTCATGGAAACTGAACAACTTTACCAATGATCACTGTATTAGGGAAGATTTCCCCCCTCCCCCAAACCGCCCAACCCCTCCTACCACCCCCTGCCTCCACATATATGCCCCATCCATGTGACCCATTCCCACCTCTCCCCCCTTGATTTCCCTTCATTGGGGCATCTATTGAGCCTTCATCTGACTAAGGACCACTCCTTTCACTGATGCCCAACAAGATATTCCTCTGCCACATTTTTGGCTGGAACCATGTATACCCCTTGGAGCCCTGGCACATCTGGGTGGCTGAAATCATTCTTCTTCCCATGGGGCTGTAAACCCCTTAAGCTCCTCTGGACCACCCTCTAGCTCCCCAATTGGGGACCAGACGCACAGACAAATGGTTGGTTGCTGTATCTTGCTCTGTATTTGTAAAACTCTGGCAGGGCCCCTCAGGAGACAACCATGGCATGCTCCTTTTGGTATAAATTTCTTTTTTTCAAATTCAATATATTTATTTACATTTCAAATGTTTTCCCCTTTCCACCCCCCAACCCCCTACACAGTCACAGCTTGAGTGAAGTTCTGACTAGATCCATCTGAAAGTTTGAATGAGGCAAGAGGACCTGGAATCCAAGACACAGGGAGTCCAAGCAGATGAGTTTAATACATCTGAGGATGAATCTCACCGAAACTGTTCACTCTGCAATATGTAAATCTCAAGACAAATTTAAGTACTGTCAAGATATCTGCATGGATTGTGCTAGTCTGTGTATTGTGCACATACTAGTTAAGGATGAAGTTCTTTTCCTTGTTTGAGAATGTGAAAAACATCTGTCTTTTATCTTAAATCCAATTAGGTAAAGATGATATTACCCTTTAAATTGGAAATGAATAAATTCCTTAAAGAAATACAGGAAAATACAATTACACAATTAGAAGCCTTTAAGAGGGGAACAAATCTCTTAAAGAAATACAGGAAAATAAAATTTATCATCTGAAGGAAATAAAACTCTGTAACACTCAAAATGGAAATAGAAGCAACAAACAAAACAAACTTAGGGAATTCTAGAGATTGCAAATTTTCTCACACACACCACCACCACCACCACCACCACCACCATCACCACCACCACTACCACCACCACCACCACTACCACCACCACCAATACAAAAATTATATAGGAATTACTAGTTATTGGTCCATAATATTTTCAATATTGTGAACTGAATTTCCCAATAAAACTACAGACGATAACTGAATGGATGAAAAAATATGATCTTTCATTCTGTTCCATACAAGAAACATACCTCCTCAGAATATAGGGCTGGTAAAAAGTTTTCCAAGCAAATGCACTGAAGAAGAAAGCTGAATAGCCTTTTGAAAATCTAATAAAATAGACTTTCAACCAAACTTGATCAAAAGATACATGGAAGGGCACTGTCATACTCACGGAGGAGAAAGCTACTAAGATGATACCTCAGTTCTGAACATTTATGTTCCAAACAACAGAACATCTAAATTTGCAAAAGCAATTTACTAAAATTTTAATCAAACATTAAAACTCAAACTTAAATACTGTGAATCTTCAACACCTAAAGGTCACTAACTGACTGGTCTTGGGACAGAAACTAAACATAGAAAACAATGAAACTAATAGAAGCTATGAATAACATGGACCTTACAGTTAGCTACAAAGTAGTTCACCAAAACACAAAGAACACACATTCTTCTGAGCACTTCATGAATCCTTCTCCAAAATTTACCACGTAGTTTTTCACAAAGTATCAACAGATACAAGCATACTTAAATAACTTCTTGTATCTTATCATAACACCATAAAATAAAGCTGGAGTTCAATAACAACATAAACACCAGAACACCTGAACAGGCATGGAAACTGAATAACTCTCTACTTAAAGGTATCTGGGTCTGGGAAGAAATAAAAAAAAGTTAAACTCTTTCTAGATGTCAATGAAAAGGAAGGCACACTATTCTCAAATTTATGGTACATAATGAAAGCAATGTTTAAAGGAAGTTCATCCTCACTTGGACCCTTCTGCTTGTTAACTTTCTTCAGTTCTGTGGATTGTATCCTGGGTATTTAATACTCTTTTTGGCTAATATACATGTACAAACAAGTACATACCATGCTTGTCCTTTTGGGTCTGAATTTCCTCACTCAGGATATTTTCTAGTTCTATCCATTTACTTGATAAACTCCTGATGTCCTCATTCTTAATAGCTGAGTAGCATTCCATTCCACAAGTAAGCCATATTTTCTGTTCATTCTTCTGCTGTGGGACATCTGGGATGTTTCCAGCTTCTGGCTTTCAAAAATAAGTCTGCTATGGACATAGTGGAACACCTACCCCTGTAGCATAGTGGGACACCTTTTGTGTCTATACATAAGAGTGGTAGAGCTGAATCTTCAGGTAGATAAATTTCCATTTTTCTAGGGACCCTCCAGATTGATTTCCAAAGTGGGTGTACCAGTTTACAATTCCGGCAGCAGTGGAGAATGGTTCCTCTTTCTCTACATCATCAATAACATGTGCTGACACCTGAGGTTTTGCTCTCAGCTATTCTGATTGGTGTATGATGGAATCTCAGGGTTGTTTTGGTTTGCATTTCCTGATCACTAGGGACTTTGAACATTTTAAATCGCTTCTCAGCCATTTGAGAGTCCACTTTTGTGAATTCTCTGTTTTGATCTATATTGCATTTTTTGATTGTGTTGTTTGTATTTTTGGAGATTAGCTTCTTGAATTCTTCATATATTTTCAATATTAGCCCTCTCTCTCATATGGGGTTAGTGAAGACTTTTTCCCAATCTGTAGGTTACAGATTTGTCCTATTGACTACATTCATTGCCTTACAGAAGCTTTTCAATTTCATGAGCTCCCATTTATCAATTCTTAGTCTTAGAGCTTGAGCCATTCATGTTCTGTTTAGGAAATTTCCCCCAATGCCGATGAATTTAACACTCTTTCTCACTTTTCTTCTATTAGATTCAGTGTATCTGGTTTTATGCTGATGTCCTTGATCCACTTGGACTTGAACTTTATGTAAGGTGATAAATATCTCTTTCCATTTTTCTTTTGTTAAAGATCAAGTGAGAGGAAAGCAATAATGTGTGACAGAGGGAGGGAGGGATCTGTATGGAACAGGAGTCAGGGAAGGTAAAGGGGAACATGATCAAGTATTGGGTAGAGGAAAAGACTGAAGTCCTGAGAGACATCAGAAAGAATAGAAACAGACAACCTTTGGAGGTAAGAGATATGTGTGTGTGTGTGTGTGTGTGTGTGTGTGTGTGTGTGTGCCTCCAGAATTTCTAGAGACCTGTGAGGTGAGAGACACTCAGGAATCAAAGGGAGGGACCTTATATGAAATGGCCTACAATGGAGAGAGTTAACTTGTGGAGTTCATCTCCAGGGGAATGATAGGGCATCAAGTGGAGTGACAGGGTGGTCTTCCCATGGTCAGGAACTCTGACTCTATATTGTCCCTGTCAAAAGGAACTGCAGGACAGAAGAGCCTGAGGGAGAGGTGGCCATGTGACAGACCCAGTTTAAAATCCAACTCTGGTGGAAGTTCCAGAGCCTGACGCTGTTGCTGATGCTATGGTGTGTTTAAAGATGGGATCCTGGCATGGCTACTCTTCAAGAGGCCCAACAAGCAGCACAAAGAGCCTGGTGCAGATACTTTCTCTCACCCAATGGACAGAAGCATAGGGTTGAATGAGGAAAAAGCTGGGAAAAGCTGTGGTGGAGGGAGACCTCATCAGACCACCAGCAGTCTCAAATAGCCTGAACACTGGAGAACTCACAGACACAGAGCCACCAAGCAAGTAGCATACACCAGCTGGTATGAGACCCATGACGTTTATAAAGCATAGGACTATGTGGTATGGCCTCAGTGAGAGAAGATGCACCTAACCCTTGAGGCCCCAGGGAGTGGTGTGAACTGGTGGGTTTGGAGAGAGGGGTTGAGACATCTTCTTGGAGATGTAAAAGGGGTTATGTTATATGGAGAGATGGAGAGGAGTGGATCCAGAGTGGGATATTGTTTGAAATGTAAAGGAAGATTAAGTCATCATCATCATCATCTTCATCACCGTCATCTCAGGAAAACCAATGCAAGAAAAATAAAATAGTGTATAGCACTATCCACAAAATAATTAGAAAGTTCTCATACCATCAATTGAAAGTATACTTGAAAGCTCTAGAAAAAAATAATCAAACACACATAAGAGGAATGGAAGGTAGGAAATAATCAAAATTAGGGCTCAAATCAATCAAATAGAAACAATGAAAAAGGGGTCTGCCTGCACTCAGGAACTGAGCACATAGGCAGTTTTGTCTGCCATCCCACCGGGCTCGGGGCCTGTGTCCTGCCCAGGGAGCTGTGGAAGGAGAGAAGACCCACGGCCATATTTTCTGCCTGCCAGGACAGAAAAGGATCACTAGGTACTGTATCACCCTGAGCTTTAGATTTCTGGTGGTGCAAACCGCCAGGGGTCTGCCTGCACTCAGGAACTGAGCACATAGGCGGGTTTGTCTGCCAGCCCACGGGGCTCAGGGCCTGTGTCCTGCCCAGGGAGCTGCGGAAGGAGAGAAGACCCGCGGCCATATTTGCTGCAAGACTGAGAAGGGCTCCAAAGGCACAAAAGAGGAAGCCAGGATATCAGTAATCTGTGCCAGAAGAAACCCACTCATCCAGTGTTGCAGAGATAACCTTAAAGATCCACAGTAGGTTGAAGCACCAGCCAGTGACAATAAGACCATCTAACACCTGGGAGAACTAGATGGCTAAAGGCAAACGTAGGAGCGTTACTAACAGAAACCAAGGCATTATGGCAGCATCTGAACCCAATTCAACAACATTAGCAAGTCCTGGATACCCCAACACACCAGAAAAACAAGATTTGGATTTAAAATCACTGGTCATGATGCTGGTACAGGAACACATGAAGGACATACTTAAAGAAATTCAGGAGAAAATGGATCAAAAATTAGAAGCACTTACAAGGGAAACACAAAAATCATTGAAAGAAATTCAGGAGAATACAAAAGCCAATAAGGAGGAAACGCAAAAATCACTTAAAGAAGTACAGGAGAACTTTAATCAACAGGCAGAAGTCATGAAAGAGGAAACACAAAAACCTCTTAAACAATTAGAGGAAAACACAAACAAGCAAATGACAGAACTGAGCAAAAACTTCCAGGATCTAAATCAGAAGTAGAAACAACTAAGGAAGCACAAAGGGAGACAACTTTGGAGATAGAAAACCTTGGGAAGAAATCAGGGACCATAGACACAAATATCAACAACAGAATACAAGCGATAGAAGAAAGAATCTCAGATGCTGAAGATACCATAGAAACCATGGACTCAACAGTTAAAGAAAATGCAAAATGCAAAAAGCTTGTAACCCAAAATATCCAGGAAATCCAGGACACAATGAGAAAGCCAAATCTAAGGATTATAGGCATTGATGAGAGTGAAGATTTACAACTTAAAGGGCCAGCAAATATCTTCAACAAAATTATGGAAGAAAACTTCCCTAACCTAAAGAGAGAGATGCCCATGAATATACAAGAAGCCTACAGAACTCCAAACAGACTGGACCAGAATAGAAATACCTCCCATCACATAATAATCAAAACCCCAAATGTACTAAACAAAGAAAGAATACTTAGGGCAGTAAGAGAGAAAAGGGGAAGTAACATATAAAGGAAGACCTATCAGAATTACACCAGATTTCTCACCACAGACCATGAAAGCTAGACGATCATGGGCAGAGCTCATGCAGAATCTAAGAGACCACAAATGCCAGCTGAGACTACTATACCCAGCGAAACTCTCAATTACTATAGATAGAGAAACCAAGATATTCCATGACAAAACCAAATTTACACAATATCTTTCTACAAACCCAGCCCTACAAAGGATAATAGGGGGAAAACACCATTACAATGAGGGAAACTATACCCTGGAAAGAGCAGGATATTAAGCTTGCTTCATCAAACCCAAAGAAGATAACCACACACGTATAAAATTAAAATCAAAAAGGATAGGAAGCAATAACCACTACTCCTTGATATCTCTTAACATCAATGGACTCAATTGCCCAATAAAAAGACATAGACTAACAGACTGGTTATATAAACAGGACCCTACATTCTGCTGCATACAGGAAACAAACCTCAGTGTCAAAGACAAAAACTACCTTAGAGTAAAAGGCTGGAAGACAATTCTACAAGCAAATGGTCCCAGGAAACAAGCTGGAGTGGCCATTCTGATTTCAGATAAAACTGACTTTCAACCTAATGTCGTCAAAAGAGACATGGAAGGTCACTACTTGCTGGTCAAAGGAAAAAATCCAACAAAAAGAACTCTCAATCCTGAACATCTATGCCCCAAATATAAGGGTGCCCTCATTCATAAAAGAAACTTTACTAAAGCTCAAAGTACACATTGCACCTAACACAATAATTATGGGTGACTTCAACACTCCACTCTCACCAATGGACCGATCAGGAAAACAGAAACTAAACAGGGAGACAATGAAACTAATTGAAGCTTTGAACCAATTGGAGTTAACAGATATATATAGAACTTTTCATCCCAAAGCAAAAGAAAATACCTTTTTCTCAGCACCTCATGGTGCCTTCTCCAAAATCGATCATATAGTTGGTCACAAGACAGACCTCAACAAATATAAGAAAAGTGAAATAATCCCATGCCTCCTGTCAGATTACTATGGAGTAAAAGTGGTCTTTAGTAACAGTAAAAACAACGGAAAGCCCACATACACATGGAAACTGAACAATACTCTACTCAGTGATACCTTGGTCAAGGAAGAAATAAAGAAATAAATCAAATATTTCTTAGAATTTAATGAAAATGAAGGCACAACATACACAAATCAATGGGACCCAATGAAAGCAGTGCTAACTCACTAATAAGTGGATATTAACCTAGAAAACTGGAATACCAAAACATAATCCACACATCAAATGAGGTACAAGAAGAAAGGAAGAGTGGCCCCGTGTTCTGGAAAGACTCAGTGAAGCAGTATTCAGCAAAACCAGAACGGGGAAGTGGGAAGGGGTGGGTGGGATGACAGGAGGAGAGAAGGGCGCTTGCGGGACTTTCCGGGAGTGGGGGGCTAGAAAAGGGGAAATCATTTGAAATGTAAATAAAAAATATATCGAATAAAAAATAAAAGAAAGCAGGGCTAAGAGGAAAACTCATAGCTTTGAGTGCCTCCAAAAAGAAATTCGAGTGAGCATACACTAGAAGATTAACAGAACAACTGAAAGCCCTGAAAGCCCTTCTTTAACAAAAGAAGAAGCTAATTCACCCAGGAGGAGAAGAAGACAGGAAATCATCAAACTCAGGGCTGAAATCAATCAAGTAGAAACCAAGAGAACCATACAAAGAATCAACAAGAACAAAAACTGGTTCTTTGAAAAAATCAACAAGATAGATAAACCCTTAGCCAGATTAATCAAAGGGCACAGAGAAAGTATCCAAATTAACAAAATTAGAAATGAAAAGGGAGATATTACAACAGAAACCGAGGAGATTCAAAAAAATCATCAGATCCTACTACAAAAACCTGTACTCAACACAACTGGAGAATCTGGAGGAAATGGACATTTTCTTAGACAGATACCAATTACCAAAATTAAACCAGGATCAATTAGACCATCTAAACAGACCTATAATCCCTAAAGAAATAGAAGGGGTCATAGATAGGCTTCTGACCAATAAAAGCACAGGACCAGATGGTTTCAGTGCAGAATTCTATCAGACCTTCAAAGAAGACTTAACACCAATACTCTTCAAACTTTTCCACAAAATAGAAACAGAAGGAACACTACCCAACTCCTTCTTCAAAGCCACTATTACGCTGATACCAAAACCACACAAAGATCCAACTAAGAAAGAGAATTTTAGGCCAATTTCCCTTATGAATATCGATGAAAAAATACTAAATAAAATTCTTGCCCACCGAATCCAAGAACACATAAAATCGATCATCTACTATGATCAAGTAGGCTTCATCCCAGGGATGCAGGGATGGTTCAATATAAGGAAATCCATAAATGCTATCCACTACATAAACAAACTCAAAGAAAAAAAACACATGATCATTTCAATAGATGCTGAAAAACCATTTGACAAAATTCAGCATCCTTTCATGCTAAAAGTCTTGGAAAGGACAGGAATTCAAGGCCCATATCTAAACATAGTAAAAGCAATATACAGCAAACCAGTAGCCAACATCAAACTAAATGGAGAAAAACTTGAAGTATTCCCACTAAAATCAGGGACTAGACAAGGCTGCCCCCTCTCTCCATATCTTTTCAATATAGTTCTTGAAGTCCTAGTTAGAGCAATTAGACAACATAAGGAAGTCAAAGGGATACAAATTGGAAAGGAAGAAGTCAAACTATCACTACTTGCAGATGATATGATCATATATTTAAGTGACCCTAAAAACTCTACTAGAGAACTCCTACAGCTGAGGAACAACTTCAGCAAAGTGGCTGGCTATAAAATCAATGCAAGCAAATCAGTAGCCTTTATATATTCAAAGGATAAGCATATTGAGAAAGAAATTAGGGAAATGACCCCCTTCACAATAGCTACAAACAGCATAAAGTAACTTGGGGTGACTCTAACCAAAAAAGTGAAAGACCTATTTGACAAGAACTTCAGATCTCTGAAGAAGGAAATCGAAGAAGATCTCAGAAAATGGAAAAATCTTCCATGCTCATGGATTGGCAGGATTAATATAGTTAAAATGGCCATCTTGCCAAAGGCAATCTACAGATTCAATGCTATCCCCATAAAAATCCCAACCCAGTTCTTCATAGAGCTAGAAAGAGCAATTCTCAAATTCATCTGGAATAACAAAAAAACCCAGGATAGCTAAAACTATTCTCAACAGTAAAAGAACTTCAGGGGGATTCAGTATCTCAGACTTTAAACTCTACTACAGAACATTCGTGATAAAAACTGCATGGTATTGGTACAATATCAGGCAAGCAGATCAATGGAATAGGATTGAAGACCCAGAAATGAACCAACACACCTATGGTCACTTGGTCTTCGACAAAGGAGCTGAAAGAATCCAGTGGAAAAAAGATAGTCTTTTCAACAAATGGTGCTGGTTCAATTGGAGGTCAGCATGCAGAAGAATGCGAATCGATCCATTCTTATCTCCTTGTACCAAGCTCAACTCAAAATGGATCAAGGACCTCCACATAAAACCTGACACACTGAAACTAATTGAAACGAAACTGGTGAAGACCCTGGAGGACATGGGCACAGGGGAAAAGTTCCTGAATAGAACACCAATAGCTTATGCTCTAAGATCAAGAATTGACAAATGGGACCTCATAAAACTACAAAGTTTCTGTAAGGCAAAGGACAATATCAAAAGGACAAAACATCAACCAACAGATTGGGAAAGGATCTTCACCAACCCTAAATCGGACAGAGGGCTAATATCTAATATATACAAAGAACTCAAGAAAGTAGAACCCAGAGAAACAAATAACCCCATTAAAAATGGGGTACGGAGCTAAACAAAGAATTTTCACATGAAGAACTTCGGAGAGCTGAGAAACACCTTAAGAAATGTTTAACATCATTAATCATTAGGGAAATGCAAATCAAAACAACCTTGAGATTTCACCTCACACCAGTCCAGAATGGCTAAGGTCAAAAACTCAGGAGACAGCAGGTGTTGGTGAAGATGTGGAGAAAGAGGAACACTCCTCCACTGCTGGTGGGATTGCAAGATGGTGCAACCACTTTGGAAATCAATCTGGCAGTTCCTCAGAAAACTGGGCATGACACTTCCTGAGGACCCTGTTATACCACTCCTGGGCATATACCCAGAGGATTCTTCAGCATGCAATAAGGATACATGCTCCACTATGTTCATCGCAGCCCTATTTGTAGTAGCCAGAAGCTGGAAAGAACCCAGGTGTCCTTCAACGGAGGAATGGATACAAAAAATGTGGTATACTTACACAATGGAGCTATTCAGCCATTAGAAACAATGAATTCATGAAATTCTTAGACAAATGGATGGAGCTGGAGAACATCATACTAAGTGAGGTAATCCAGTGTCAAAAGATCAATCATGGTATGCACTCACTGATAAGTGGATATTAGCGTAGAAACTTTGATTTACCCACATACTAAATGATGTCCAAAAACAATGGAGGAGTGGCCCCTGGTTCTGGAAGTCTCAGTGCAAGAGTATAAGGGAATTCCAGAACAGGGAAGCGGGAAGGGGTAGATGGAGGAACAGGGGGAGGGAAGAGGGCTTATGGGACTTTTAGGGAGTGGGGACCCAGAAAAGGGGAATTCATTTGAAATGTAAATAAAAAATATATCAATAAAAACAGAAACAATGAAAACAATACCAATAATCTACAAATCTAAGACCTGACTTTTTCAGAAAATTGATAACAAAAATAAACTCTCAGTCAAACTAGCTAAAACACAGAGATACAAGATAAAATAATGAGCAGGGTGACTGATTTATAGATGACAATGAAATTCAAAGTACACTCTGTCTTACCTCAAAAGAGTGTACTCAACAAAATTAGAAAAGCTTTACAAAGTAGATGGTTTTCTGGAAAGATACCATGTACCAAAGTTAACTCAAGATCCTATAAACTATTGAATAGGCATATAAACCCTATGAAATAGAAGCAGTCATCAAAAGCCTCTCACCCAATAATAAAACACAGTGGTAGATAGCTTTAGCACAGCAGTCTACTAACATTCAAAGAAGAGCTAACACCAATACTCCTCACACTATTCCACAAAATAGAAACAGAAGGATCACTGTCATACTCATTCTATGACTCCAGAGTCACCGTGATACAGAAAACACAACTAGACTCAACTAAGAAAGAGAATTTCAGACCAACACCTTTTATGAATATTGATGCAAAAGTACTCAATAAAATGCTTGAAAAATGAATCCAGAAATACAACAAAACATAGTCCACCATGATCAACTAGGTGTCATCTTATGGATACAGGGATGGTTCAGTATGTGAAAACCCATCAATTTAATCCATGATATAAACAAACAAAAAGAAATATGGCACAGATTATCTCATTAGTTGTTGAAAATCCTTTGACAAAATTCAACTCTCTCTCAGGTTAAAATGTCTTAGTGATAACAAGTAGTATACCTAAACACAATAAATTTAATATACAGCATTCCGGAGGCCAACATCAAATTAAATGGAGAGAAATTTAAAGCAATTTAAGATAATCAGGTCCAAAGGATAAGGACATTGTCAAAGGGGGAAAATGATAGTTGACTGGGGAAATGCATTAGCCAAACCTCAATCTAACTGAGGACTAACATCCAGAATTTATAAAGTACATACCAAATTAGACAGGAACAATTCAAATAACCCAATGAAAATGGAGTACATAGCTAAACAGAGAATTTTCAACAGAGGAATCCTTGAGCAGCTGAGAATGATGACTGTCCTTAGTCACCAGGGAAATGGAAATAAAAATGATTCTGAGATTCCATCTAGCAACTATTAAGGATGGCTAAGATAAAAATTTCAAATGATTGCACATACTGACTATGATGTGGAGCTAAGGGTACACTCCACGATTTCTTTTTCTTTTTTTAAATCAGAATTTCAATTAAAGCAATTTTCATATTTTCTTCTTTTTATTTTACTTTTCCCCTTCTTTACTTTTTATTCGACATATTCTTTATTTACATTTCAAATGATTTCCCCTTTCCTGGATCCCCCCTTCCCAAAAGTCACCATAAGCCCTCTTCCTTCCGACTGTTCCCTAAGCCAACCCTTCCCACTTCCCTTTCTGGTATTTCCATACATTGCTGCACTGAGTCTTTCTAGGACCCTGGGCGTCTTCTTCCTTCTTCTTGGGCATCATTTGATATGTGAATTGTTTATTGGATATTCCAAACTTCTGGGCTAATATCTGCTCATCAGTGAGTGCTTACCGTGTGTGTTCTTTTGTGATTGGGTTACCTCACTCAGGATGACATTCTCCATTTCCACCCACTTGCCTAATGAATTCATTGTTTTTAATAGCTGAGTAGTATTCCATAGTGTAAATATAACATGTTTTCTGTATCCATTCCTCCGTTGAGGGACATCTGGATTGTTTCCGGCTTCTGGCTATTCTAAATAAGGCTGCAATGATCATAGTGGAGCATGTGTCCTTATTACATATAGGGGAATCCTCTGCGTATATCCCCACGAGTGGTAGATCAAGGTCCTCTGGTAGTGTCATGCCCAATTTTCTGATGAACCAGCAGACTGATTTCCAGAGTAGTTGTACCAGCTTGCAACCCCATCAGCAGTGCAAGAGTGTTACTCTTTTTCCATATTCTCACTAGCACCTATTTTTCCCTGAGTTTTTGATCTTAGCCATTCTGCCTGGTGTGAGGTGAAATCTCAGGGTTGTTTTGATTTGTATTTCCTTGATGACTAAGGATGCTGAACATATCTTTAGGTGCTTCTCAGCCATTTGATATTCCTCAGGTGAAAATTCTTTGTTTAGCTCTGTATCCCATTTTTAAATTGGTTATTTGGATCTCTGGAATCTGCTTTCTTGAGTTCTTTGTATATCTTGGATATAAGCCCTCTGTCAGATGTAGAGTTGGTAAAGATCTTTTCCCAATTTGTTGGTTGTCATTTTGTCCTTTTTACAATGTCCTTTGCCTTACAGAAAGTTAGTAATTTTATGAGGTCCCAATTGTCAATTCTTGATCTTAGAGCATAAAGCTATTGGTGTTCTTTTCAGGAAATTTTCCCTTGTGCCCATGTTCTCAAGGGTCTTCCCCAGTTTCTTTTCTATTAGTTTTAGTGTGTCTAGTTTTATGTGGATGTCATTGATCCACTTGGAGTTGAGCTTAGTACAAGATGATAAGAATGGATCAATTTGCATCCTTCTGCATGCTAACCTCCAGTTGAACCAGCACCATTTGTTGAAAAGGCTGTCTTTTTTCCACTGGATGGCTGTAGCTCCTTTGTCAAAGATCAAGTGACCATAGGTGGGTGGGTTCATCTCCGGGTCTTCAATTCTATTCCATTGATCTACTTGCCTGTCATTGTACCAAGACCATGCAGTTTTTAACACATTTGCTTTGTAGTACTGCTTGAGGTCAGGGATACTGATTCCCCCAGAAGTCTTTTTACTGTTGAAAATAGTTTTAGCTATCCTGGGTTTTTTGATATTCCAGATAAATTTGAGAATTGCTCTTTCTAACTCTATGATGAATTGAGTTAAGATTTTGATGGGGATTGCATTGAATCTGTATATTGCTTTTGGCATGATGGCCATTTTTCTATATTAATCCCACCAATCCAAGAGCATGGAAGATTTTTCTATCTTCTGAGGTCTTCTTCGATTTCTTTCTTCAAAGACTTGAAGTTCCTGTCATACACATCTTTCACTTGTTTGGTTAGAGTCACACCAAGATACTTTATATTGTTTGTGGCTATTATGAAGGATGTCATTTCCCTAATTTCTTTCTCAGCCTGTTTATTCTTTGAGTATAGGAAGGCTACTGATTTGCTTGAGTTGATTTTATAACCAGCCACTTTGCTGAAGTTTTTTTATCAGCTGTAGGAGTTCTCTGGTGGAATTTTTTTGGTTAACTTAAGTATACTATCATATCATCTACAAATAGTGATAATTTGAATTCTTCCTTTCCAATTTTTATCCCTTCGATCTCCTTTCATTGTCTAATTGGTCTAGGTAGAACTTCAATTGCTATATTGAATAAATATGGAGAGAGAGGGTTTGTCTAGTCCCTGATTTTAGTGGGATTGATTCAAGTTTCTATCCATTTATTTTGATATTGACTACTGGTTTGCTGAATATTGCTTTTATTATGTTTAGCTATGGGCCTTGAATTCCTCTTCTTTCCAAGACCTTTAACATGAAAGGATGCTGAATTTTGTCAAATGCTTTTTCGGCATCTAATGAATGAACATGTTTTTTCTTTGAGTTTGTTTATGTAGTGGATTACATTGATGGATTTTCATATATTGAGTCAATTCTGCATCCCTGGAATGAAGCCTATTTGACCATGGTGAATTATTGTGTAGATGTGTTCCTGGATTCAGTTGGCAAGAATTTTATTGAGTATTTTTGTATTGATATTTATAAGGAAAATTGGTCTAAAGTTCTCTTTCTTTGTTGGTTCTTTTTTTTGTTGTTGTTTTGGTATCAGTGAAATTGTGGCTTCTCAGAACAAGTTGTGCAGTGTTCCTTCCATTTTTATTTTGTGTAATAGTTTGAAGAGTATTGGTTTTAGGTCTTGTTTGAAGGTCTGATAGAATTCTGCACTAAATTCATCTGGTCCTGAGCTGTTTTTTGTTGGGAGACTGTCAATGACCACTTCTATTTAGGTGGTATGTGACCATTTAGATGGTCTGTCTGATCCTGGTTAAACTTTGGTAGTTGGTATCTGTCTAGGAAATTGTAGATTTCATTCAGATTTTCCAGTTGTGTTGAGTATAGGCTTTTTGTAGTAGGATCTGATAATTTTTTGAATTTCCTCAGTTTTTGTTGTTATTTCTCCCTTTTCATTTCTGATTTTGTTAGTTTGGATACTGTCCCTGTGCCCTCTGGTTAGTCTGGCTAATGGTTTATCTATCTTGTTGACTTTCTCAAAGAACCAGCTCCTGGTTTTGTTGATTCTTTGTATAGTTCTTTTTGTTTCAACTTGGTTGATTTCAGCCCTGAGTTTCATGATTTCCTGCCTTGTACTCCTTTTGGGTGTATTAGTTTCTTTTTGTTCTAAAGCTTTCAGGTGTGCTGTTAATCTGCTAGTGTATGCTCTCTCCAGCTTCTTTTTGTAGGCACTCAGAGCTATGTGTTTTTCTCTTAGCAGTGCTTTCATTGTGTCCCACAAATTTGGGTATTTTGTGCCTTAATTTTCATTATATTCTTAAAAGGTTTTGATTTCTTTCCTTATTTCTTCCTTGACCAAGGTATTATTGAGTAGGGTATTGTTCAGCTTCTGTGTGTACATCGACTTTTTGCTGTTTTTGTTGCTATCGAAGACCACCCTTACTTCATAGTGATCTGATAGGAGGCATGGAATTAATTGGATTTTCTTATATCTGTTGAGGTCTGTTTTGTGACCAGTTATATGGCCAATTTTGAAGAAGGTACCATGAGGTGCTGAGAAGAAGGTTTTTTTTTTTTTTTTTTTTTTTTTTTTTTTTTTTTTTTTTTTTTTTTTTTGATTTAGGACAAAATGTTGTATAGATGTCTATTAAATCCATTTGGTCCAAAACTTCTGTTAGTTTCACTCTGTCTCTGTTTACTTTGTGTTTCCCTGATCTTTCCATCGAGAGAATGGGGTGTTGAAGGCACCCACAATTATTGTTTGGGGGTGAGATGTGTGCTTTAAGCTTTAGTAAAGGTTTCTTTACAAATGAGGGTTCCCTTGTATTTGGGGCATAATGTTCAAAATTGAGAGTTCTTCATGGTAGATTTTTCCTTTGATGAGCATAAAGTGTTCTTCTGTGTCTTTTTTGATGACTTTTGGTTGAAAGTCTATTTTACTGGATATTAGAATGGCTACTCCCACTTGTTTCCTGGGACCATTTGCTTGGGAAACTGTTTGACAGTCTTTTACTCTGAGGTAGTGTTTGTCTTTGACACTGAGATGCATTTCCTGTATGCAGCAAAATGTTGGGTCTTGTTTCCATATCCTGTCTGTTAGTCTATGTCTTTTTATTGGGGAATTGAGAACACTGATGCTAAGAGATATTAAGGGATAGTGATTGTTGCTTCCTGGTATTTTTGACATAATTTTTATTTTTGTGTAGTTATCTTCTTTTGGGTTTGTGGAAAGAATATTAATTTCTTGCTTTTTCTAGTGTGTAGTTTCCCTACTTTTGTTGGTGTTTTCCATTCATTATCTTTTGAAGAGCTGGATTTGTGGAAAGATACTGTGTAAATTTGTTTTTGTCCTGAAATACCTTGGTTTCTCTGTCTATGGTAATTGAGAGATTTGCTGGATAAAGCAGTCTGGGTTGACATTTGTGTTACCTTAGGATCTGTATTACATCTGCCCAGGCTCTTCTTTCTTTCACAGTTTCTGGTGAGAAGTCAGGTATAATTCTGATAGGTCTACCTTTATATGTTACTTGACCTTTTCCCCTTACTGCTTTTAATATTTTTTCATTGTACTGTACATTTGGTGTTTCAATTATTATGTGACGGGAGGAATTTCTTTTCTGGTCCAATCTATTTGGAGTTCTGTAGGCTTCTTGTATGTTCATGGACATCTCTTTCTTTAGGTTAGGGAAGTTTTCTTCTATCATTTTGTTGAAGAGATTTACTGGCCCTTTAAGTTGGAAATCTTTACTCTCTTCCATACCTACAATCCTTAGGTTTGTTCTTCTCATTTTGTCCTGTATTTCCTGGAGGTTTTGGGTCAGGAGCCTTTTGAATTTTTCATTTTCTTTGACTGTTGTATCAATGCTTTCTATAGTATCGTCTGCATCTGAGATTCTCTCTTCTATCTCTTGTATTCTGTTGTACATGCTTAGATCCATGACGCCTAACATCTTTCCTAGGTTTTCAATGTCCAGATTTGTTTCCCTTTGTGATTTCATTATTATTTCTTCCTCCATTTTTAGATCCTGGATGGCTTTGTTCAATTCCTTCACGTGTTTTGTTTTTGTTGTGCTTCCTCTTAGTTCTTCAAGGGCTTATCCCTGTTTACTTGTGTTCTCCTGTATTTGTTTTATTTTTCACTATATTTTTTATATTGAAAATGGACGTAAAACACTTTATGATAAAATTAAAAATTTATATGAAAAATATTTCAGATAAACATGTTAAAATTGAAAATTTTCATGGAAAATGAAAGAGTAAAATGGCAGACATATAAAACATTGCTAAATTAATTGAAATATGGAATAGAAACATTTTATGATAGAATTGAAGATTTACATGGAAAATATTTCTTTTCTTTAGATTTTTCTGTTTTTTATTTCTTAACTATGAGTTTTTTCCTATGAAATATATATATATATATATATATATATATATATATATATATATATACACATATACAAATTTATATATTTTGCTTCCATTAGGACTTGGACTGACTGTTTTTTTTTAAATATTTTTATTTTCTATATTCTTTGTTTACATTCCAAATGATTTCCCCTTATCCGGATCCCCCCTCCCCATATGTCCCATAAACCTTCTTCTCTCCATCCCTTCTCCAATCACCTCCCTCCTTTTTCTCTGTCCTTATATTCCCTTTGCATGCTAGATCAATCCTTTCCAGATTCAGGACCCTCTCCATACTTCTTCATGGGAGTCATTTGTTATGCAATTTGTGCCTTGGGTATTCAGGGCTTCTGGGCTAAATATATCCACTTATCAGAGATTGCATTCCATGTGTATTCTTTTGTGATTGGGTTACCTCACTTAGGATGATATTTTCCAGATCAAACCATTTGCCTAAAAATTTTGTGAATTCATTGTTTCTAATTGCTGAGTAGTATTCCATTGTGTAAATATACCACATTTTCTGTATCCATTCCTCCTTTGAGGGGCATCTGGGTTCTTTCCAACTTCTGGCTATTATAAATAAGGCTGATATGAACATAATGGAGCATGTGTCTTTATTGCATGCCAGGGAATCCTTTGGGTATATGCCCAGGAGAGGTATAGCAGGGTCCTCTGGAAGTCTCATGTCCAGTTTTCTAAGGAACCTCCAGACTGATTTCCACAGTGGTTGTACCATCTTACAGCCCCACCAGCAGTGGAGGAGTGTTCCTCTTTCTCCACATCCTTGCCAACACCTGCTGTCTCCTGAGTTTTTGACTTTAGCCATTCTGACTGGTGTAAGGTGAAATCTCAGGATTGTTTTGATCTGCATTTCCCTAATGACTAGTGATGTTGAGCACTTCTTAAGGTGCCTCTCGGCCATCCGAATTTCTTCAGGTGAAAATTCTTTGTTAAGAGCTATACCCCATTTTTAATAGGGTTATTTGGTTCCCTGGGGTCTAACATCTTGAGTTCTTTGTATATATTGGATATTAGCCCTCTATCAGATGTGGGGTTGGTGAATATCCTTTCGCAATTTGATGGTTGCCATTTTGTCCTTTTAACAGTGTCCTTTGCCTTACAGAAACTTTGTAATTTTATGAGGTCCCATTTGTCAATTCTTGATCTTAGAGCATAAGCTATTGGTGATCTGTTCAGGAACTTTTCCCCTGTGACCATGTCCTCAAGGGTCTTCCCCAGTTTCTTTTCTATTAGTTTCAGTGTGTTTGGTTTTACATGGAGATCCTTGATCCACTTGGAGTGAAGTTTAGTACATGGAGATAAGAATGGATCAATTCGCATTCTTCTGCATGCTGACTTCCAATTGATCCAGCACCATTTGTTGAAAAGCCTATCTTTTTTCCACTGGATGTTTTCGGCTGCTTTGTCGAAGATCAAGTGACCATAGGTGTGTGGATTCATTTCTGGATCTTCAATTCTATTCCATTGGTCCATTTGTCTGTCACTGTGCCAATACCATGCAGTTTTAAACACTATTGCTCTGTAGTATTGCTTGAAGTCAGGGATACTGATTCCCCCAGAATTTCTTTTGTTGTTGAGAATAGTTTTGGCTATCCTGGGTTTCTTGTTATTCCAGATGAATTTGAGAATTGCTTTTTCTAACTCTGTGAAGAACTGAGTTGGGATTTTGAGGGGGATTGCATTGAATCTGTAGATCACTTTTGGCAAGATGGCCATTTTAACTATATTAATCCTGCCGATCCACAAGCATGGCAGATTTTTCCATTTTCTGAGGTCTTCTTCGATTTCCTTCTTCAGACACCCGAAGTTCTTGTCATATAGATCTTTCACTTGTTTGGTTAGAGTCACACCAAGATACTTTATATTGTTTGTGGCTATTTTGAAGGGTGTCGTTTCCCTAACTTCTTTCTCATCCTGCTTATCCTTTGAGTATAGGAAGTCAACTGATTTACTTGAGTTGATTTTATAACCAGCCACTTTGCTGAAGTTGTTTATCAGCTGTAGGAGTTCTCTGGTGGAGGTTGTCGGGTCACTTAAGTAGACTATCATGTCATCTACAAATAGTGATAATTTGACTTCTTCCTTTCCAATTTGTATCCCCTTGACCTCCTTATGTTTTCTAATTGCTCCAGCTAGAACTTCAAGTACTATATTGAAAAGAAATGGAGAGAGAGGACAGCTTTGTCTAGTTCCTGATTTTAGTGGGATTGCTTCAAGTTTCTCTCCATTTAGTTTGATGTTAGCTACTGGTTTGCTGTATATTGCTTTAACGATGTTTAGGTATGGGCCTTGAATTCCTCTTCTTTCCAATACTTTTAGCGTGAAAGGATGCTGGATTTTGTCGAATGCTTTTTCTGCATCTAATGAGATGATCATATGGTTTTTTTCTTTGAGTTTGTTTATGTAGTGGATAGCATTGATGGGTTTCCTTATATTGAACCATCCCTGTATCCCTGGGATGAAGCCTACTTGATCATGGTGAATGATCGTTTTGATGTGTGATTGGATTCGGTTGGCAAGAATTTTATTAAGTATTTTTGCATCAATATTCATAAGAGAAATCGGCCTGAAGTTTTCTTTCTTTGTTGGATCTTTGTGTGGTTTTGGTATCAGTGTAATTGTGGCTTCATAGAACGAGTTGGGTAGAGTTCCTTCTGTTTCTATTTTGTGGAATAGTTTGAAGAGTATTGGTGTTAGGTCTTCCATGAAGGTCTGATAGAACTCTGCACTGAAGCCATCTGGTCCCGTGCTTTTTTTGGTTGGGAGATTTTCTATGACCCTTTTTATTTCTTCAGGTGTTATGGGACTGTTTAGTTGATCTATTTGATCCTGATTTAGTTTTGGTGTTGGATATCTGTCTAGGAAACCGTCCATTTCCTCCAGATTCTCCAGTTTTGTTGAGTATAGGCTTTTGTAGTAGGATCTAATGAATTTTTGAATTTCCTCAGTTTCTGTTGTTATATCTCCCTTTTCATTTCTAAGTTTGTTAATCTGGATACTGTCTCTGTGCCCTTTGGTTAGTCTGGCTAAGGGATAATCTATCTTGTTGTTTTTCTCGAAGAACGAGCTGCTGGTTTTGTTGATTCATTGTATGGTTCTTTTGTTTCTACTTGATTGATTTCGACCCTGAGTTTGATGATTTCCTGCCTTCTACTCCTCCTGGGTGAAATCGTCTGGCTAAGGGTTTGTCTATCTTCTTGATTTTCTCAAAGAACCAGCTCCTGTTTTTTGTTTCTTTGTATATTCTCTTTCTTTCTACTTGATTGCTTTTAGCCTTGAGTTTGATGATTTTCTGCCTTCTACTCCTCCTGGGTGAAATAGCTTCTTTTTGTTCCAGGGCTTTCAGGTGTGTCATTAAGCTGGTAATGTATGCTCTCTCCATTTTCTTTTTGGAGGCACTCAGGGGTATGAGTTTTCCCATTAGCACTGCTTTCATTGTGTCCCATAGATTTGGGTATGCTGTATCTTCATTTTCATTGTGTTCTAAAAAGTCTTTAATTTCTTTCTTTATTTCTTCCTTGACCAAGGTATCATTGAGTAGAATATTATTCAGTATCCACGTGTATGTGGGTTTTCTGTTGTTTTTGTCGCTTTTGAAGACCACTTTTACTCCATAGTGATCTGATAGGAGGCATGGGGTTAGTTTGATCTTCTTATATTTGTTGAGATCTGTCTTGTGACCAATTATATGGTCGATTTTGGAGAAGGTACCATGAGGTGCTGAGAAAAAAGTATATTTTTTTGCTTTAGGATAGAATGTTCTATATATATCTGTTAAATCTAATTGGTCCAAAGCTTCAATTAGTTTCATTGTGTCCCTGTTCAGTTTCTGTTTTCCTGATCGGTTCATTGAGGAAAGTGCAGTGTTAAAGTCACCCACAATTATTGTGTTAGGTGCAATGTGTGCTTTGAGCTTTAATAAAGTTTCTTTTATGAAAGAGGGTGCCCTTGCATTTGGAGCGTAGATGTTCATGATTGAGACTTCTTGTTGTATTTTTCCTTTGACCAGCAAGAAGTGTCCCTCAGAGTCTCTTTTGATGACTTTGGGTTGAAAGTCAATTTTATCTGATATTAAAATGGCTACTCCAGCTTGTTTCCTGAGACCATTTGCTTGTAAAATTGTCTTCCATCCTTTTACTCTAAGGTAGTGTTTGTCTTTGACCCTGAGGTGTGTTTCCTGTAAGCAGCAAAATATAGGGTCCTGTTTTCGTATCTAGTTGGTTAGTCTATGTCTTTTTATTGGGGCATTGAGTCCATTGATGTTAAGAGATATTAAGAAATAGTCATTGTTACTTTCTGTCATTTTTGATGTTATTTTTTAAATTTGATTGGTTAACTTCTTTTGGCTTTGATGAAAGCTTACTATCTTGCTTTTTCCAGGGTGAAGTTTCCCTCCTTGTATTGCTGTTTTCCTCTTATTATCCTTTGTAGGGCTGGGTTTGTGGATAGATATTGGGTAAACTTGGTTTTGTCATGGAATATCTTAGTTTCTCCATCTATGGTGATTGAGAGTTTTGCTGGATATAGTAGTTTTGGCTGGCATTTGTTTTCTCTTAGAGTCTGCATGAGATCTGCCCAGGATCTTCTAGCCTTCATAGTCTCAGGTGAAAAGTCTGCTGTGATTCTGATAGGTCTTCCTTTATATGTTACTTGGCCTTTTTCTCTTACTGCCTTTAATATTCTTTCTTTGTTTAGTACCTTTGGGGTTTTGATTATTATGTGACAGGAAGTATTTCTGTTCTGGTACAGTCTGTTTGGAGTTCTGTAGGCTTCTTGTATATTCATGGGCATTTCTCTCTTTAGGTTAGGGAAGTTTTCTTCCATAATTTTATTGAAGATATTTGCTGGCCCTTTAAGTTGTAAATCTTCACTCTCATCTATGCCTATAATCCTTAGGTTTGGTCTTCTCATTGTGTCCTGGATTTCCTGGATATTTTGGGTTACCAGCTTTTTGCATTTTGCATTTTCTTTAACTGTTGAGTCCATGGTTTCTATGGTATCTTCAGCATCTGAGATTCTTTCTTCTATCTCTTGTATTCTGTCGTTGATATTTGCATCTATCTCCCCTGATTTCTTCCCAAGGCTTTCTATCTCTAAAGTTGTCTCCCTTTGAGTTTTCTTAGTTGTTTCTACTTCTGGTTTTAGACCCTGGATGGTTTTGCTTAGCTCCTTCACTTGCTTGTTTGTGCTTTCCTATAATTCTTTAAGAGATTTTTGTGTTTCCTCTTTCATGACCTCAGCCTGTTGTCCAAAGTTCTCCAGCATTTCTTTAAGTGTTTTTTGAATTTCCTCATTATTGGCTTTTGTATTCTCCTGGATTTCTTTCAATGATTTTTGTGTTTCCCTTGTAAGGGCTTCTAATTTTTGATCCATTTTCTCCTGAATTTCTTTAAGTATGTCCTTCATGTGTTCCTGTGCCAGCATCATGACCAGTGATTTTTAAATCCAAATCTTGTTTTACTGGTGTGATGTGGTATCCAGGACATGCTGTTAAAGGAGAATTGGGTTCAGATGTTGCCATATTGCCTTGATTTCTGTTAGTGACGTTCCTGCGTTTGCCTTTTGCCATCTAGTCCTCACTGGTGTTAGTTGGTCTTGTCAATGCTGGACTCAGCAGTGCAAGCTGCCCCTTCCCAAGTGGCCTCTGGTGCACAGCTTACCTCCTGCACTGCCTGGAGACAGGGTGCTGTTGCCCAGGCTGTTCAGATCCTGAAGCAGACACCTGAAGGCTCCCGCTGGGGCCTGCTGGATTCACCAGAGCACACTGACTTCTTCCCGCTGGCCGCCTGGAAGCCCCTCTTGCGTCTTGCAGGACCTGGAGATGTGGTGTTCCTGCCCAGGCTGATCTGGATCCAGAAGCAGAGAGATCTGAGGGCTCCTGCCAGAGGCCTCAGGACTGGAACCTAAACTCCTTGCCACCTGAGCAAGATGTGCGCTCCCAGACTGCCTCTGGGTGCACACCAGGTCTCCCGCACTTCCTGGAGACCGAGTGCTGTGGCCCAGGCCGTTCAGATCCCAAAGCAGACACCTGGAGGCTCCTGCTGGGTCCTGCTGGATTCACCAGAGCACACTGACTTCTCCCTCCTGGCCGCCTGGAAGCCCCCATGGAAAATGTTTCTGATAAAATTGTAGAAGAATGTACAAAAACATATTAGAATTGAAGATTAACATGGAAAATTTTATATAGATATAATAATGGTAGGCATAAATCCATTCCTACGTTTATTGAAAGTGGAATTATAAACATTTTCTGATAAACTTGAAGATTTACATGGAAAATATTTCTGATAAAATTGAAGAAATATATAGAAAGACATGTTATAATTAAAGAATCATGGAAATACACAGATAAAATGAGAGGCATAAAGATAATTCTAAGTTGATTGAAGGTGGAATTATAAAAATTTTCAGATAAAATTGAAGATTTACTTGGAAAACATTTCTGGTAAAATTCAAGAAATATATAGACAAACTCGTTAAAATGGATTATTTCATGGAAAGTTTTACATATAAAATGGTAGATATAAAAACTCTTTCTATATTAAATGAAGGTGGAATTCAAAAATTTGTGATAAAAGCAAAGATTTACATTGAAAACATTTCTGATAAAATAGAATATATAGAAAGACATTAAAATTGAAGCTTATCATGAAAAATAATGCAGGAAAAATGGTAGACATAAAAACATTACTAAATTAATTAGATGGGGATTACAAACATTTTCTGATAAAATTGAAGATTTACATGAAGAATATTTCGTTAGTCTATGTGTTTTTATTGAGGAGTTGAGTCCATTGTCGTTAAGAGATATTACAGAGTAGTGATTGTTGCTTCCTGTTATTTTTGATGTTATTTTTATGTTTGTGTGGGTATCTTTTTTGGGTTTGTTGGAAAAATATTACTTTCTTGCTTTTTCTAGGGTGTAGTTTCCCTCCTTGTGGTGGCATTGTCCATCTATTATCCTTTGTTGGTGTACTGGCTAGTTTTGTGTGTCAACTTGACACAGGCTGGAGTTATCACAGAGAAAGGAGCTTCAGTTGGGGTAGTGCCTCCATGAGATCCAGCTGTGGGGCATTTTCTCAATTAGTGATCAAGGGGGGAGGGCCCTTTGTGGGTGGTATCACCTTTGGGCTGGTGCTCTTGGTTCTATAAGAGAGCAGGCTGAGAAAGCCAGGGGAAGCAAGCCAGTAAGAAACATCCCTCCATGGCCTCTGCATCAGCTCCTGCTTCCTGACCTGCTTGAGTTCCAGTCCTGACTTCCTTTAGTGATGAACTGCAATGTGGAAGTGCAAGCTCAATAAACCCTTTCCTCCCCAACTTGCTTCTTGGTCATGATGTTTGTGCAGGAATAGGAACCCTGATTAAGACAGTTAGGATTGAGTTTTGGACAGATATTGTGTAAATTTGGTTTTATCATGGAATATCTTGTTTTCTCCATCTGTGATGATTGAGAGTTTTGCTGGGTATAGTAGCCTGGGCTCGCATTTGTGTTCTCTTAGGGTCTGTATGATGTTTGCTCAGGATATTCTAGCTTTCCTCATCTCTGGTGTGAAGTCTGGTATAATTCTGATAGGTCTGCCTTTATATGTTTCTTGCCCTTTTTTCCTTACTGTTTTAATATTCTTTCTTTGTTTAGTGAATTTGATGTTTTGATTATTATGTGCCTGAAGGAGTTTCTGTTCTGGTCCAGTCTCTTTGGAGGTCTGAAGGCTTCTTGTATGTTAATGGGTTGAAGCCCTCCATGAAGCCCTCCTTCAGCATCATGACCATGATCTCTTTCTCTAGGTTAGGGAAGTTTTCTTCTACAATTTTGTTGAAGATATTTACTGGGACTTTAAGATGTAAATCCTTGCTCTTGTCTATACCTATAATCCTAAGGTTTGGTCTTCTCATTGTGTCCTGGAGTTCCTGGATGTTTTGGGTTACCAGGTTTATGCATTTTGCATTCTCTTTGACTGTTGAGCCAATGTTTCTATGGTATCTTCACCACCTGATGTTCTTTTTTCTATCTCTTGTATTCTGTTGTTGATGCTTGCATCTATGACTCTTGAATTCTCTTCAAGGTTTTCTATCTCCCGAGATGTCTCACTTAGTGATTTCTTTATTATTTAATTTTTTTCTTTTTTCTTTTTTCTGTTTTTTTTTTTTTTTTTTTTGGTGACAGGGTTTCTCTGTGTAGCCCTGGCTCTCCTGGAACTCACTCTGTAGACCAGGCTGGCCTCGAACTCTGAAATCCACTCTGCCTTCCAAGTGCTGGGTTTAAAGGTTTGTGCTACCACCGCCCGGCTTTCTTTATTATTTCTACTTCCACTTTTAGATCCTGGATGGTTTTATTCAGTTTCTTCACTTGATTGTTTGTGTTTTCCTGTAATTCTTTAAGGGATTTTTGTGTTTCTTCTTTAAGGGCTTTTGCCCGTTGACCCATGATCTCTTGTATTTCTTTAAGGGATTTTTGTTTTTCCTCTTTAAGGGCTTTTACTTGTTGACCAATTTTCTCCTGTATTTCTTTAAAGGAATTATTTAAATCTTTCTTGAAGCCCTCTGTCAGCATCAAGAGATACGCTCTTAAATCAGACTCTTGCTTTTCTGGTGTGTTGGGGTATCCGGTACCTGCTGTGGTGTGAGTACTGGGTTCTGATGTTGCCATGTGGCCTTAGTTTCTGTTGGTAGTGTTCTTGTGCTTGCCTTTTGCCATCTGATTATCTCTGGTGCTAGTTGGTACTCTTGTCTCTGGATGGAGTTTGTTTCTCCGATGGTCCTGTAAGCCTGTGTTCTTACTTCTCTGAGCTCAGAAGTGAAAGTACTGCTGGGATATCTCTATCTCTCTCCTGATGGGCTATGCACAGAAGGCTGTTGAGTTTCCCAGCTCCCTGGTGCAAATTGTGGTGGGAAAACGTCTATCCCAGCTGCTCCACTGATCTTATGCCTTGTGTGCTCCTAGCTAGTCCCTCTAGAGAGAAGGTGGAGATCTCACTTCTGTGCTCAGAAGTGAAAGTGCTGCTGGGAGATCACTCTCTTCTTGTGTGCTGTACACAGAAGGCTGTGGAGTCTCCTAGCTCCCTGGGGCAAATGGTCCTGTATTTCTTTATGGGAGTTAATTATGTCCTTCTTGAAGCCCTCCATGAAGCCCTCCTTCAGCATCATGACCTGTGATTTTAAATCCAAGTCTTGTTTTTCTGGTGTGTTGGGTTATCCAGGACTTGCTGTTGTGGGAGAATTGTGTTCAGATGGTACCTTATGCCTTGGTTTCTGTTAGCAACATTCATACGTTTGTGTTTTGCCATCTGGTTTTCTCTGGTGTTAGTTGGTCCTGCTGTCACTGGCTGATGCTTGCCCCTCCTGTGTGCCTGCAAGCTTATCTCTGCAACCCTGGATGACCTACTTTCCCCTGGCACATATTGCTGTGGTGCTGCTGAGCTCCTGTGCGCAGATCAAGTCCTGGAGGTATGTGTCCCAAGCTATCTTCTGCTCTGGTGATTCCTACATACCAGTCTTACCCCCTACCAAGCCACAGGAGCACAGATGGTGGCGCCTCACCTCTAAGCATAGAACTCCCTCCATCCACCTCCCTGTAGGCAGATGATCCCTGGAAGGGCAGGTGCCCAGCTGGATGGCCGTGGTGGCACCAAACTCCTAGGTGCAGGTTGAGTCCTGGTGATGTATGTCCCTAGTGATCTTATACTCTGGTGATCCCTGCCTACAAGTCTGCCCCTCTACACAGTCACAGGAGCACAGATGTCGAAGCCTCACCTCTAAGTGCTGGCCTCTCTCCAACTGCCTCCTTGCAGGGAAGATGACCCCTGGAAAGATAGTTGCCCAGCTGGTTGGCTGTGGTGGTGCTGAGCTCCTGGGTGCAGGTGGAGTTCTGGCAGGGTGTGTCCCAATGATCTTCTACTCTGGTGATCCCTGTCTACCAGTCTGCCCCTCTACACAGTCACAGGACCACTCCACTATTTCTAATGGACATCCAAACTTGCACAGCCACATTGGAAAACAATTTGACTGTTTCTCAAAAAAAAAAATCTAGGAATGGTTTTATCTCAAGACACTTTGATAACACTCCTGCAAATATTCCCAAAGATACCCTATTATACCACACCGGCAATTGCTTAACTATTTTCATAGTAGCTTTGTTCATAATAGCCAGTAACCAGAAAAAACTAGATGTCCCTCAGCAGAAATATGGATAAAGAAAATGTGGTGCATCTACATAGTGGAATATTATTTGGTTGTTAAAAATCAGTGGGGTAATGAAAAATGCATACAAAGGAATGGAACTTGAGGATATCATTCCAAGTTATATAGCTCAGAGCCAGAAAGACATACATGGTATATACTCACTTATAAGTGGATACTAGCTATAAATTGCAGGAAAGCCATGCTCCAACCTACAGACCCAAAGAAACTGGACAATACACTGATTCCAAGGTAAAATGAATGAATCTCACTCAAAAGAAGAAACTAAATAGTCCACAGATGTTGATGATGAGATGGACCTCAGTAGGAGAGGAGGGAAGTGAAAGGAAATGAAGTGAAAAAGGCATGGGAATGAGAATGCAAATCACAAGTTGAGTCAATGAATAAATTCTTATTAAAGCAGGATATAGATACTGAAATGAAGAAAAAATGAAAGAAAAATTTCAAAAATAATGAGAGAGGAGGAATATTTAGAAAAATACACAGCTACCATGTCACCAAGCAAACCCACAGTGGAAAAAATGGAGATACCGTTGTTTACACAGAGCTTCTGGATTTCTAAAGAAAATGCTCTAGAGTCTGCATATATATATATATATATATATATATGAGTTTCTTATATTTCTCTCCTGGATGATATGTTATAAGGAACAGAAACACAACATTTAGTCATGGACCACTCTTGGGATTCTGTGGTGCCTAGCAGTTGAGAAATATGGAGAATTACTCCACTGCTAGATCCACTGCTCCCTTCATAGATTTAGCAGCTAGTGACCAAAGGAAGGCACAGAGCTGTCAGTAGATATGCAATTTCTCACTTTGTTTTCTTTCTCACACTATTTTTACCATGGCTTTCTCAATGAACTAAGGGGATTTTTCATTCATATTCAGAGCTCTTCTGAGGTCAACTGTTACCTTGCTTATCAGTGAAATCTTACCAATATATAACGTTTAACCAATGGTCACTTGAAGTCAAATACAAATACCTTCTTGTTCCTTTTCTTTATAAACAATGTACCACCTTGTAACCTGGCTTTTAAGTAGGATGTTGGTCAGCAAGGTGCCTTCTTAGACTACTTCCTGCATGGCTCTACTTTACTTGTTTGGGTTTTGCTGGCATTGCCTTTATGAAGATACATTCTTTTTAAAAAGAAATCTACAGATTCAATGCAATCCCCATCAAAATCCCAACTCAGTTCTTCACAGAGTTAGAAAAAGCAATTCTCAAATTCATCTGGAATAACAAAAAACCCAGGATAGCTAAAACTATTCTCAACAACAAAAGAAATTCTGGGGGAATCAGTACCCTGACTTCAAGCAATACTACAGAGCAATAGTGTTAAAAACTGCATGGTATTGACACAGTGACAGACTGTGGACCAATGGAATAGAATTGAAGATCCAGAAATGAATCCACACACCTACGGTCACTTGATATTCGACAAAGGAGCCAAAAACATCTAGTGGAAAAAAGATATCCTTTTCAACAAATGGTGCTGGTTCAATTGGAGGTCAGCATGCAGAAGAATGTGCATTGATCCATTCTCATCTCCATGTACTAAACTTCACTCCAAGTGGATCAAGGACTTCCATGTAAAACCAGACACACTAAAACTAATAGAAAAGAAACTGGGGAAGACCATTTAGGACATGGGCACAGGGGAAAAGTTCCTGAACAGAACACCAATAGCTTATGCTCTAAGATCAAGAATTGACAAATGGGACCTCATAAAATTACAAAGTTTCTGTAAGGCAAAGGACACTGTTAAAAGGACAAAAACGCCAACCATCAAATTGAGAAAGGATATTCACCAACCCTACATCTGATAGAGGGCTAATATCCAATATATACAAAGAACTCAAGAAGTTAGACCCCAGGGAACCAAATAGCCCTATTAAAAAATGGGGTACAGATCTAAACAAAAAATTTTGACCTGAAGAAATTCGGATGGTCAAGAGGCACCTTAAGAAGTGCTCAACATCAGTAGTCATTAGGGAAATGCAGATCAAAACAACCCTGGGATTTCACCTTACACCAGTCAGAATGGCTAAGGTCAAAAACTCAGGAGACAGCAGGTGTCGAGGATGTGGAGAAAGAGGAACACTCCTCCACTGCTGGTGGGGCTGTAAGATGGTACAACCACTTTGGAAATCAGTCTGGTGATTCCTCAGAAAACTGGACATGACACTTCCGGAGGACCCTGCTATACCTCTCCTGGGCATATACCCAAAGGATTCTCCAGCATGCAATAAAGACACATGCTCCATTATGTTCATAGCAGGCTTATTTGTAATACCCAGAAACTGGAAAGAATCCAGATGCCCCTCAAAGGAGGAATGGATACAGAAAATGTGGTATATTTACACAATGGAATACTACTCAGCAATTAGAAACAATGAATTCACAAAATTTTTAGGCAAATGGTTTGATCTGGAAAATATCATCCTAAGTGAGGTAACCCAGTCACAAAAGAATACACATGGAATGCAATCTCTGATAAGTGGATATTAATTAGCTCAGAAGCCCTGAATACCCAAGGCACAAATTGCATAACAAATGACTCCCATGAAGAAGTATGGAGAAGGTCCTCATCCTGGAAAGGTTTGTTCTAGCTTTGGAGGGGAATATAAGGACAGAGAATAAAAGGAGGGAGGTGATAGGAGAATGGATGGAGAGAAGAAGGTTTATGGGACATATGGAGAGGGGGGATCTGGGAAAGGGGAAATCATTTGGAATGTAAACGAAGAATATAGAAAATAAAAATATTAATAAAAAAAGAAGTACTCAACACAATTCCATAGTAATCCATAGGTAATGAGGAGGGAATCTATGAGACACTTCCTCAACTGGACTTTACTCTTCACTGAGAGGAAACACATAAGGGTATGAAACAACTGCTAGGTCCTCTGTGAGTCTGTCAGCACAATAGCTCACAAAGTTTTTCATGGATTTTATCAAAATAGATGTTCCACTTCTACCATGAAGATGAGCATGCCACAATCTAAGGACTAAAGAATCATGCAATTGACCAAAAGCAAAGAAACATGGATTCAGAAATAGTTTTCTTGGTGCTAATCTCACTTCTCCCTGTTCACACCAAGAGGAATTCCAGCATTCTTATTCTGACATAAATTCCTAGCACAAACAGTGTTAGTTCTATACAGTTTCAAATAGTAGAGAGATAAATGGTGATGTATAAAATAGATATTACCCTGCTGTAACATGACAGCTATGTTGAGAAGAGGAGATTATCTGTTTTGAATTTCTGCTGTGACAAGGGCCTTAATGATAAGTGGACTTGGGAAAGTTGGACTGATTACAACAGTATGATATTGTTACAGAGATGAACAAAAGTGGTTAAAAACAGTCCTAATGTTTTAATGTTGGTCATTTCTTTATAAATGAATGAAGAACTTAAACCACTATAGAAAATTGCAGAGCAACTGGTGGACAGTTTTATGGGAAGGACAAAGAAATCAATATCAGCAGCACTGAGAGCATTAGTGTGGATAAAGACTTTATTCCACTGAAGTTCAGGTCCACAACCATTATATTAATGACTGTGACATAACATTTATGTAGCAGCAGTTGGTTAGATGCAAGATGCCTTGAACTCCTGCTTAGTGGCTCTAGCCATGGCTATTTTGACCCCCTTTAAGGACAGGTAACTGATTGTGAAGCTGGTGATTCTAGACAGCATTGATCTCCATCTTTTCATAGTACTCAAGACCTATTTTCATTATCATATCCCATAACTCTTCAAGGCTGGTCTCCTCCTTCGATTGGTTCAAAATATTTGTTGCAGGATCTTCTTCCAACATCTGGAAGAGAGATGGATGTTAGTATTGATGGTGTACAGTGTAAAGGATCAGGGTACACACTGAATGACCAGAGAGCAAATAAATAGGAAAACTGACCAATGAATCCCAATTAAATATAAAAGTAAAGACCTGAGAACTCATGATGAGCTAAACTATGCACATGCTATTACTTTCCAATTTGGTCCTTGATGGCTTCCAACTTCAGAGCTTTGCTTTGCTTTTTAGAGTCTCTGCTTTACATAATGACATAAAACATTTATTAAGTCTAGAAATTCCCTGCATTTGTCCTTACAAAACTTTATCCTACATATATTTTATTGTTTTTTATGAAATAAGAGGACAACTGGCCTTACAAAAGGTAATTTTTTTTTTTTTTTTTTTTTTTTTTTACAGATGCAGAGTCTGAAATCTCAGGAAAGAAAAGGAGACAAGGATATAAATCAAACCCTCATGTGGTACAGTCTGTTATCTCTATTTACTTCCCCTGAAGGCAATTTGTTTAGTTCATCTCACTCAGGCTTCTTACTGGGAAATACTGAGGAGGAAAATCCTGTATGGACTCTCAAAGAAGTAAAGCTTTCTAGGTTCTAAAGGGTATGGTAATCTATGTGCAGGAGATGCATGTAAGGGGACTCCAATTTAGTAATGGATCTTAGTATGTCTGAGCCCCTGATTTGCAGCAGATCTTATATTCTTTAACTGGGGCACCTTAGCTGAGCCCCTTCTAGAACCCAAGTGACCAATGATCTAGTTTTTATATCAGGGAGTAGAATTCATGGAAGACTCAAGCAAAGAACAACTCTGCTGAGGAAATTTCTGTTCACCCTGTGCATCTGCCATATCCAGCATTCTGATATTAGAAGTTCTTCATTTATGGCAACTTTTCCACTGATGCTGGGAATATGGTTCTGCTAATAAAAACACTTGATGCTTTTGTAGGGGACATAGGTTTAGTACTTATATTGGCTCACAAACACTTAAATTCCTATGAATAAGTCTTATTCCCTATACTCGACTCTATGGATATTATTAGAACACACACACACACACACACACACACACACACACACACACACACACACACTGCAGAAACATTCTACTTTATAAAACTCACAGAAGAAAAATGAAAAAAAGAAATAAAATAAGTAACATTAAAAGGAATTAAAAGAGGAGCTGTCCACATCTCTAATTTTGTCTACAAGAGCAAATTTACATTTGATGGGAAAATAAGGAAAGTTGACATCTTTCTCACAGATATTAAAACTCAGTATCTGGGAACTGTGTGTCACCTGTCTCCATGTATGCCTCTATTTCTGCAAGATTTAAAGGAGAATATTAACTTTGTTTAAATGTGCTTATTTCTTGCATTTTCTATCCAAAATGTCCATGATAAGAACACTCCCATGTCTTCTTCAAGTCCACAGATGAGTCTTAGTGTCCTTCTAACCCAGATCATGACCTACCTTGGAGTTTGTTTTTAAACAGTGTCCTAGCATGAGCTCAAATGTTCCCACTTGATAGTAGACGTTCATTCTTTTTTATTTTTTTTATTTTTTATTTTTTTTACCATACCTACTTTCTTATGTTTCATCTCCAAACAAAAACAAAAACAAAACAACAAAAAAAACCCACACAGTCAATCCTCCAGGCATTTAATACATTGAATTTACAGTGTTTTTATTTTGTGCATCACTGTCATTTGCAGAAGACTATATACCTCTATCTAGAATAAGGTGTCTCACATCGTAGTCCTCATGCAGTTTCCTAAGGATCATTATCTAAGTACGAGCAGAACAGTGACTGAGTACAGCTTGACCATGAACTCGAAGAGATTAACCTGTCTCTGACTATTGCAGACCATATTATCCACTTTTAGGAATGAACCTTACCGAAATGAAATTTGGTATTTCAGTTTCCACCAACTCTCTAAGTTCTTCTTTTTCCAGAATATCATTACGTCCCAATCGCACAGTATATTGGTTGAATATTTTGATGATGTCCATTACTGTGCGTTCCACTGGGGACAAACCTTGGTCCATATTACACTGCTTGGAGAATGGAAATATAAAAGCTGTAGGAAGAAAAAAGATCATCCAATATTCCTGGACCTGTCTTTTGGGAAGAAAGAGTGTAAAGGATGTGAAGAACAACAAATAAAAAGAAAGTCATTATTTAAAAAGTTGTTAAGGAAACTTGTTAGTCACATATAAAAAAGGACATCTTGTCTCTAGAATATGTCAAAAGATAAACTATTTTGTAGCACAAAAATATTACAAATTATAAATAAATCAACAAGCCAGTCAGTATCAATTGGAAGGGCTTCCAGGAGGAAGAATATTAGGTACAGATAAAAATAAAATAAACCAACAAATGACTGAAGGTAAGTACCAGTTAGGGGAATCTGGTATTCACTTACCAAAGCTGAGGAGTTCTTGGCAGAGGTGGTGTAGGCCAACATTTATAAGCTGGCTATGCATGGACACATGACTCTTCCAGGGAAAGACTGACTCACAAGTAAATAATGCAATCTACCTGACAAGGATGGAATTAGGGATGGACTGAGTTATCTGCTTCTCTAGTTGTCTCTCTCTCTCTCTCTCTCTTTCTTTCTTTCTTTCTTTTTCTTTCTTTCTTTCTTTCTATCTGTCTGTCTATCAATCTAATTATTGGCTTATTTGTCTATTTATCATCTATATGGTATGAAACCAATATGCTGGTCAATGAGACAGAATAGGAGAGCTAGACATGGATTTCATGCAAATATATTATTGACTTAACTTTTGAGATTTTATTTATTTTATGAGTATGTGCTTTGCCTGGTTATATATCTGTGTATTGTGCAGATTCAGTGCTCACAGGGACCAAAAGAAAATATTGGATCCTCAGAAACTGGGATTACAGATGTTTTTTAGCTGTTATATGTGTACTGGGAGGTGAACCCATGTCCTCAGGAGGAGCAGACACTAGTTTAATTTATTTATCTAGGCCACAGCCATTCATATCTGGGCTTTCTTTTTTAACACATTGTTTTTGTTATTTTATTTTATTTTATTTTATTTTATTTTATTTTATTTTCTCACTGATGACAGCTACCAAACATCCTGTCCTCATAAATACCTACTGCAAATCCACCTTCACTTCTTTTAGATTAGGGGAAGACCCTGTCCCCGCCCCCATGGGTATATCCTGGCAAATAAAGTAATAGCAGAACTAGGCAATCCTTCCTCTCTGAGTACAGAAAATACAGTCCAGATAGGGGAAGGGAATCAAAATGCAGGCAACAGAATCAATGATGGCTCATGGTCTAATTGTTTGGAGACACTCATAAAAGACAATCTTTCCAATTGTTACATATGCTTAGAGTCTCAGTTACAGTACATGAGTACTCATTGGATGGTGGTTAAGAATCTATGAGACTCATTGGGGCTAGAATCATTGACTCTGTAGGTCTTCTTGTGGATATCTCTAGTTGTCAGAGGTTGCTAAGAATGTTAATAGGGGAAACAGGTGTGTTTTACAAGTGGTGGAAGGAAACTGGATATCTGCATGTAGAAGAATTAGATGCTTATCTGCCCTACTGCTCAATAATCACTACAAGAGGTTGGTGATCTGAACGTTTTACCTGAAACTCCAAACTGTTAGAGGAGAAGATTAGAAAAAATATCTCTGAGATATGAGGATAAGCAAAGAGAATATAAACAAAACTTTGATCAATAAATAATGGCAACATTTGACAAGTAGAACTTCATGAAATAAAAATGAAACACCTGTGCAACAATTCATGACAATAACTGGATGAAGACACAGCATGCAGAGTGGGAGAAAATTTTGTTGAACATGTTAGCAGTATTTGAGATCTAAAAGAAATATAAACATAACTATCAGCAAAAGAAACAACCCCACCCCCCAAAAAACAGGGTAAAATGGATATGAATATTCTCAATTGAGAAATATCAAAAATGTGTAATAAATACTTTAAGTTTGTGACAAAATTTGGTATTTGAAAAATGCAAATTAAAATTATTTCAGCATCTCTTTCTCAGTCTAACCATTATGTCACTCATTACGAAAACAAAAGTAAATAAAAGCTGGGAGGGTGGGAAACCTTTTTTCCTTTACTCCTGATAAGTGTGTGAACTGGAATAGCAATTATGTAGATGGCTTTGGAAACTAGAATATGATTCAGATAGTCATTATAGGAGAAATAAGAAAATGGAATGATCTGTGCTTTTGGAACATTTAGATTAACATATGCAATAATTTCCCTCCTACCAAAAGCAAATTATAGATTCAAATCAATCCCCATCATCAAAATTCCAATGCAATTTCTCACAGAGCTTGAACGAATAGTTTTCTTCTTCATCTGGAAACACAAAGTGTCCATGATAGCTTAAATAATCCTGAATAATAAATTGCTGCTGAAGGTCTCACTCTTCATAATTTCAAGTTATACTATACAGCTATATTAATAAAACCTCTACAGTACTGGTATAAAATTTCAGGATGCTCTGAGCAGTCAGCTTGTCTCCTTGGAATGTGGGGCTCCCATGGGAGAACTAATACTAGCTCATTAGGGCTAATTTAAAATATGGTGTAATGATGGTATGAGCAACCAGTCTCTCTTATCAAGCACAGGGAAAACTGATTATGCCTCTCCCTATCTAGCAGGACACATAACCCAGGTCACAAAAACTCTCAATAGATACATGGTGGCTTTAGAATATGCTCATGCAAATTTGAAATGGAAGGAAATTTGAATGAAGTAAATATAGGGAAGAATATTAAATTAAGAGAAAAGGGGGTAAGCTAAATAAGTCTACATAGGTAATAATCTTCTAAAAGGGAGAAACAAATGGGAATTGAGGTAATTGTTATCATAGGTACATAGATAAATTGATAAATTCAGGCCTTTGATCTCAACACTTGTGAAACATGGGAAATAGGTTCCTTGTGAGAACTAGGTCAAACTAATCTACAGAGCCAATCTAAGTCAGACAGGCTTACACAAAGAAACCTTGTCACAATAAATAATAATAATTTCTTTAAATTGTTTACATTGTGTTGAATTAACAAAAGGAAGGTGGCCCAAAGTTCAGTGGTTATGATGACATTACACAGCTTCTATGAGAGAGGCAAAATTAAAGCAGACCTATGTAGAAAGGTGGCTGCTAATTTTGATCAAACTATAATTTTTATGACTTCAGACTGCTAGGCAAAGGACATGCTATGCTGGGAGGGAAGCTCTGTATCTGTGTTAACAAGAAAGGAGAAAAGGCTTTGGATTCATTTCAAAGTAATGAGGGCCAGATTTAACAGAGGAAGACCCTCTGAAGTTCTTGTCTGCAGATAAGAGAAAATAAGCAGGATGAAACACAGTGGCAATATATACTGCTAAACTATTTATTTTAACTCCAGAGCAAATAGGGGCATATATATGTCTCCAGCAAGAACTTCACCTTGCGTCACTAATAAATCTTCTTGGCTACAGAATTCTCCTGACTTATTACATACCATCTTTTCATATGGAATGAATTGAGGCCTATGTTTCAGTTTGATTCTATGATGAAACTAACTGCTAAAGAAAGACAGTTGTCTTTCACCTGCTCAAACAAAGATCAAAAAAATCATCATTAATTGATCTGTGCTCCATGTATATTTGAAGTAAATGTCCTTATAGGGTCATGAGTCTCTAAGAGTGTTTATGTATTGCAGAACAAAAGACCAAGAGTGCAGCCCTGACAGGATACACCATCCAGAATGCTGAGATGTTTAGATCTTATGTTCTAGATCCCTGTCTCAAATTGGTGCTGTTTCCAAAGAAGTGCTTCTAGACAAGTTTTTCAAAGGACTGCTAATCCCAGATGACCTTGGTTCACCTAACTTTTCATACTTTCACTTTAAGAACAGTAAGAATATCAATCATGCCCTGAATTTTCTTAACATACAGAAACCGGGTAGAAAATGCTACAGCTATCTTCCTTAAGACTAACCATTTTTCTAACTTTCTTTTGTGTCCTAAAGAGGACTCCTTCACTCAACTTCACCAGGAAGCAATTTTAGGAATACCATCACCCCAGTCCCTTATGTTGGGGTGGATGATTTTAGTCATTTTATGCATTTTACATATCTTTTCATTTTAAGGAATTATTTACAAATAATTATAGTCTGGGACAGGAAGGAAAATAAATAAGGAGCTTAGACTCAGGGATTGCTATCTTTCCTTTGTTTTTCATTATCATTCTTTCTCTCTTAGTTAAAGGAAGGGACTGAGAAGAAAAAGTGGGCATATAGAAATAGTATAAAAATTATATGAGAAGAGATATAGATTACTGAATCTTGTCTTAAACCAAAACTAGCCAATCAAATAAGGCATAAGACAAAATATTTTTTAGCCATAATCTTATTTTAGTAGATGTCTTTATATCTTGGTACAGGATTGAGATTATATTTTGTTTAAAATTTTTTCATTGTTGTAAATCATTATATATTGATACACAATTTAAAATTAATTTTTATTATACTATAGGTTTCAACCCTTGCATAAGTATTAAGCATTTGTAAATCAATTCATGATTTAAAGTTTAGTCCTAGTTCTTTTGATCCCTGCTGTTATAAACTTAATGTTAGCTAATAGACAGTTGAACATAATGCCTTAACATCTCCGCATGGCCTTGTCAGATATTAATCTAGAACATCACAGAAATATTTATATAGGGTTGAATAGCTAATAGGTAGTGGGAGATATTTGCTTGTTTAGATATATTATGAATAGGTAGATGGTTTTCAAAAGCATGAAAGATCCACAGAATATGGCATTCAAAATTATTTCATTATACAAGATTTTTGATTATGAGACAGATCTGCTCATTTCCACCTTAAAAAAATATGACAAGCATCAATAATCTCCAAGTGGTATTACTTAAATTGTGTCAAGTTAGCCACTGGACAAGAAATGCTCTAACTACAGCTATGGACAGAGTGCTGTCCAAAAAGGAAAAAAAAAAAACAAAACAATGGTACTAGGATAGCTGATAGGTAAGCTCTCCCATGTCAGAATAAGCTAGTATTTCATAATTCCTGCTTCACTTAAGGTATGTCAGATAGAATAGGCTATAGGTTGAAGATGGATGCTCTTACATTATACATGTAACATTTTGGACTGCAAGACGATGAGCTGTCTGACATTTCGATTATTTTTAGAAGCTATATTCTTGCACTTCCTAGATACTAAGGTAATATTTATTTCTTTTCATGTCTCTGATAGGGTTGTAGACTAGATAATTATAGTCTTACTTTAAGTTTAAGTTGTTTAAGATTTAAAAAGATGTTCTAGGTCTAAGAAGGTATTTTTATAGTGATAATATGTGTTAGGATAGAAATTGATGTAGATATAGATCTCTGAACTCCCTGGGATAGGATCAATGATAGAATTCTTTCTTCTCATTGACAAATATAAAGAGACTCAATATTTGAATATAAATTTTATCTAATAACTTCCATAATGATTTCATAATTGTTCCTACTAAATGTTATTTATCATTATATAAAGACAGCCTTTTTCTTTGGACAAAAATGAGGAAGTATTGTTGAAGGTTTTCTTTTATGTTTTTGCTAAGTATTGTAATACTGAATACTGATCTGCAAGGCTTGCTTGGCACCAGGGATGAAAGATGGAAGAATCCATACTTACATTGTAGCATTGCTCCTTAATTTAAAACTCTGGATAGAATAAAGATCCTGACAGCCTATTTCCTGTGAGGAAGAGAGATGAGCAGGCTTTATGATTCCTGGGCATAGGGTCAAAGGACAACCACAAGGGGGTGGGAGAGTAAAATGGAGAGAGGAGATGACATGGTTAGGTGAGTAATGAAAACATAGCAACTAATGCTAGTCTATTGAAGTTAAGGTGCCCATATAAAACATGACAAATTATAACTCAGGCTTATTGATGAGAAAGTAGATCCTAATCACATAAACGATAGATATCTTCCCAGCTTTAGTGATAATCAAGGTTGATTATAAATATAAAGCTTGTGTATCTTTTATATGAAAAGTGAATTATAAAGACAGAGTATAAACCTTGATTTGAGAACAAATACTTTACTCAACAATCTCCCTGCTGCCCTATACACTCCAGTCTTAATGTCGGAGACACATGCTTTCAAAAAATAGTTTCTCATTATCTAGCATGTTACTGACAGTGCTTTCTTTTAAATAGTCAGAGACTCTGCCAATATGGAAGACATGTCTTTCTCAAGTTTATTCATAATGTCTCAAAAATAGAGAATATGTTGGTTTTGAAAAGAATATCACAACTCAAGGAGACTGGTATGTATTATAGCCAACTGCTTAGAATATTGATCCTGTTAGAGGGTTTCTTTTGCCTTAATTATGTCTGGACTATCTGTGTACAAAAAATGTGGAACCAAGAGGCTCACTTGCGATGATTTTTATGAATTATTCTATGTTCTTAGGTGTGGCGAGCCCCCTGACCAGCAGGGAAGAAGACCACCGACACGAGGATTCTTCTCTGATCACACTTTTATTGGAGTACCGATTGGTTAATGGAGAATTGAAGATGAGAGGCGAGGGAGAAGGAAAGGGAGCGGCATATATAGGCAGGACAGGATGTTTCTACTATAGATAAGCTAGTCAAGCTGGGATAGGCTGCTTGCTGTTGCCGGGCAGACTTATGCTGGGACAAAGGCCAAAATGAGATGTTTACTGCACTCCTCGGCGCCATCTTGTAATGGCGTTTGCAGGAACAACAGGCAGCCCCTCACATCTCCCTCCTTTTGTTTTATTATGCAGCAAATAGATCTCCCAAATGAGAGGGTAGAGACAGTGGTCGTACCTCCCAGCCTTTTATCAGACCATGTACGGGAGTAATCCCTAGGCCTATTCTGGAGCCTGAGATACTCTCGACCTGTCCTCTGCCGTTTTTCTGGGAAAGGGAAACTTGGGCAGGCAACCCTTATGCGGAACGACATGTCTCTCAGAGGGATAGTGGCCCTCTGTGCGATACCTTGTTCAACAACCCTCCTTGGGTGCTGAGTTGGACACTCTGCCCAGTGTAATGAACCTGAGTTCCGGGCGTGCAAGAGCTGTCCGGTCAGCTGTCTAAATGCTTGAGCATAATTCCAGGGCTGCAAATGCCTGAGTAATAAAGCCTCAGAGATCTTTGTAGAGGCTGATCCAGGCTTGAGGAGACTGGCCGGCTTCCAGAGCTGTCAAGGCTCGAGCAATGACAACCTTTTCCCTGTTCCGAGCTGCTCGCATTTTGCAGAAAAGGAATAGAGTTAAAAATAGTCTTGCCAAACAAAACGCGCCAAACATGCCAACTCCTATCCACTCCTTAAAATAGGAAAAGGTTTTTATCATCCAATCTGAAAATTGTCCTATAGTGACCAATTCTACCTTGGTGCTGTTAAGCACATGAATGTGATAACTGAAATTAGCTTGTAATTGCTCAAATTCTCTGGACCAATTTCCACTCAGAATATTAGACAACTGCTTAGACTCATTGAGGGTCGCAGAGTAGGGTGTTACACAGATGTGGGGAGTTCTGTCTACACAGCTTGTAGAGATGACATCAAATAAATCTTGTAAGGCTACCTCTAAGAGGTCTATTCTCCTATTGAGCATTAAGATTCTTGATGCAAAATGAGCATTCATTTTCTCTTGTGAGGAAAGAGCAGTAGAAGTCTTCTGTACTATTTCATTAATTTGAGTAACTGTTTGTACCTGATTAGCCATGGCAACTCCTGCAGTGACCGCTGCAGCTGCAGAAACCGCAATTGCAGTGACTATTGCGGCAGTGATGCCAAAATCTCTTTTCTGTCTAAACAGGGTAACCAAAGGAAATTCACTTGGACCGACCCTAACGGGGATAGGTACTAGGGTAGGCATGCGCATTACTAAAGCTGAGTCATATTTTCTGTTGCCCCAGCACTGACTGATGTAACAACTTTGGTTCTTGCAATCCACTACTGGAGAGGAATAATTAAACAGCAAAAACAAAAATGGAGGATCTACACACATGCGACCTCTAGAGAATGTCATATTATGATGCTTATGAAGACTATTAACTACAAGCCTATTAGTAGTGGAGTTTAGGACTCCAGAAACATTGAACAGATCTACCTTACTATTTTCCAAATTGACTATAGGCGATAGATCACAGACTGCACCCTTAGAGTTAATAAGGGTCCAGGATGATAAAGGCCATCCGTTCTTTGTGGAATTGTTACGATACTTGTATCTGTCTAGATCAATTGTAAACCAGAAACCAGGTGAAATGGGAAACACTCTATCAAAGTGTCCCCTGCAGTGTAAAAACTCAGGTGGGTAGTCAGGAAGGACATTTGGACAAAGATAAGTAGGCTTAGACCCGTTGTATATCCTGCTACTATTGTCCTTAGAGATCATGGGTATCAATAATGTCATGTTCATCCAAAAGGTATGAGTATTAACTGTGTCCAAGCCATTACTACCACCGCCCGAGCCTGACTGTTGGCCTGCGCTGACTTTAATTAATGCCTCAGTCAGCATCTCGACCGGAAGACCTGGTCGTAGATATCTAAGTGGATCATCAAAAGCTGCCAGCGTTTGGTTCTGAATTTGAATACATTGTGACTGAAAAGAATTGGAAAAACAAAGTGTTCCTGCCAATGGAACCCGAGTCTGATTAAAACTTTGCACCTTCAATTCAGACTGATCTTTAGATTTACAAGGTACCCCATAATGGCATCGGGTGGAGTAAAATTGAGGAAAAACATTGGATTCATTATGCACAGGCACTGGTATTGGCCACGTGCGAGAAAAAGACCAAAAATAACTTTCACTGGCATGTATCAGGCGAATCAGCCACCACAACATCGTTATTCTCTTCCACATTTTCGTTGTTGGGATTCGCATCCTCCTCTCTTGGGCTTTCAACTCGGCGGGTCAGCCTCTCTGGAACCCAGATCGGGTCAGCTCGGTCCTATGGAAAAACACAAACAGCTCCCCTGGATCTCTGAATCACAGGATCCGGTCCATACCAGTTATTGTCCAGCACATCCTTCCACATGACGTGCATGCAAGGAGATAGAACTGAATTTACGTGCCTGTCGGCGGCAGTTGTATTGGACTCTTTAAGATTTAAGAAATTAAGTGTAAAGAGAGCTAGAGATGTTCTTTCTCGTGGGGTAGCATGTTCAGCTATTCCCCCTTTTTGTTTAATTATGTGAGATTTAAGAGTGTGGTGGGCGCGTTTCACAATACCTTGTCCTTGGGGATTATATGGGAGGCCAGTTAAATGAATCACATCCATTTGACTGCAAAACTGTCGAAATTTTTGAAAAGTATATGCTGGTCCATTGTCTGTCTTGAGGAGTCTGGGTTTGCCCCAAGCACTCTATGCCTCAAGGCAATGTTGAATTATATGTGAGGCCTTTTCTCCTGTTAGAGGTATAGCATACATAATGCCAGAGTATGTATCAATAGAAACATGCAAATATTGAAGTATTAGTGGTCGAATTCCCCGTGGGTTAATTCCCATGTGAGGCACAGGCAAAATTGACAACAATTTTGACATTGGGTAACTATTTCTCTAGCTTCTTTTCTAATCAATGAAAAACGGTGACGTAAGGTTTCAGCCATCACATGAAAGCACTTATGAAATTCTTTTGCAGCTTCTGTCTAGGAAAACAGTGCAATAGCCACGATCTTGGTGGCTTTATCCGCCAATTCATTTCCTAGCGACATAGGACCAGGGAGGCCCGAGTGTGCTCTGACATGAGTAACATAAATAGGGAATCTTCTATTCACTAACACAAATTGTATTTGTTGAAAAATATTAGCAACTCTGCTGGAGGACTGTATTACCCCAGCTGTTTCAAGAAGGTTAACTGCATTAACTACATAAGAAGAATCAGACACAATATTAAGCGGTCCTGGGAAGGTCTCAAGAACCTCTAGTACTACTAAACATTCCACAATTTGAGGTGAGATTTCATTATATTGTTTAGATACTACCTTGCAATTAACTACATAAGCACCTATACCAGTTTTTGATCCATCAGTATATACCATGATTCCATCTGGGAGTGAATTTCTGGCTGTCACTCGTGGAAATACTATAGCCTGACTCAGGGCAAATTGCAAAATTGGATGCTTTGGATAATGATTGTCAATCTGTCCAGCAAAGGAGGTAACTAAAATCGCCCAATCATTGGATGTAGCTGCCAAAATTTGAACTTGAAAGGAGCATTATTTGAAAACTTTTAACATAATTTGTAATTTAACCACCTGTGAGGAGCCAGGCTGATATTGGCACAAAACGGGCTCATTGCGCTCGATCATATAAGCTCCACAACCTGTTTTTGATCCATCTGTAAATATATTGGGGGCACCTGGCAAGGGTGCTTGTGCAGTTACTTTTGGAAACACCACAGGATGTTCCTAAAAAATGAAAGCAAAGGATATCTGGGATAATGATTATCTATTAATCCATCAAAACAGCAGTGCAATATGACCCAATCATTAATTGTTCTGCACAAAATCTGCACCTGAGAGGCAGTATAGGAAATAATCAGTGATGTAAGATTCTTCTCAAAAAACTGTAGGCATTGTTGTATCTCTAGAAGGGTCAATTTTGTAATTGCAGTAGAGTAATGCTCAATAGATTTTGCTGGTGAGGCTCTAGGATGTACCTAAAACAAGGGACCTTCTTGCCATAGAAGGCCTGTAGACTGCAAAAAGGTAGACAAAATGCATAAAGCAATTTTCTCTTTTTCTTTGTAGCGAAACAACACTGTGTCTTGTAAGCCTTGTTTTACTCTGTTGAGGGCTACTCTAGCCTCTTGTGTCAACATTTGGGGTGAATCCAAGACCGAATTTTAATGCCTTTATAATTTCTATATAGCCTTATTAATGTTTTATAGATCTAAGTTTGAAACTTTATTTTGAACCACATCTGTGTGAATCTGTTAAAAATATTCTTTTGGCCAAAACTCTCTATGTGAAGCCTGTAAGATAAGGCCAGACTTACACCCATCAATCTTGCAAGGAATAGCCTGTAACTAGACCCCACTGTATGAAGGTCAAATAACAAAAGGAACTTGTAATATTAAAGCATAACTACAATTTTTGAAAGTAAAACCCAGTTTTAAACAATCTTTTCTCCTTAAAATAATAGCAAACACATTATTTTCATATTGCAAAGTTTGTCCATCAGCTTGTGTGTTTGATTGTATGACAGTGTAACTTATTGAAGAGACATTATTTTAAATCTTATTTTTATAAGTCTGAGTTCTAGGATAAGAATCACATAAAACATTATGTCAATTTAGGAATACCTTAAAGACCTAATATTATTGGCTTCTGTCATGTCACGTGTTGCTTAAGATAGCTTTAACCCTAAATTATCAGTTTTAAACTTACCTTTTGTTACCATTGTATTTTCTTTTGAATCATGTCCAATAACTTATGAGTCAATACTCTATAATCAAGGCATGTAAAACATTTATACCTTTAAGACCAATTAGAAATAAGGATGAAGCAATTACACAAATCTCATTACTTTAAACCAAGTACATATATATATTTCTAGCTGTAATTTTAGGGGAATAAAACACCTTGAACCCAACCATCACCATGGTAGAAATTTTTTCCAGGAGAATTAACCATTAAGTTTGAGACTGCTGGCTTCTTAAAAGTAGCTTTTTTCTCCAGCTGTGTTTAACTCATAGTTAAGAATGTGAAGCTCCTTTAATCATCTTCTTCTGTGTAAATTGCAGACTGGCAGGATTGCCAGTAAATAACGCCCCCTTTTTTTACCATTTTATGTTTCCTTTTTAACACATAACATAAACACAACAATCATTCAGCCACTCAAACAATAGACAACATAAATTGACACACATATAGACAAGTTTTTGGTGCACCAAAAATAGGCAACAGACAGAAATGGAACTTAATGTCCCCAAAAGCTCCAAATACTTTAACCAGAACTAAGAATATCTCCATAAGGATTCAGAGAGAAAATAGGACGTCTCCCATTTTCTTCTGTTTCCTGGAAAGTTTTAAAGTTAGCTTTTAACCGTTATTATTATTATTATTATTATTATTATTATTATACTTTTAATACCATGTCTTATACATGAAAAAACTGCTTTTCAGAAACCTGCTTTTTCTCTTGTTTAAGAGTTAACCTCTTATCTTCTTTTCTTCTGGGAGTTCTGCCAGAGAAGGGAAGAAAAACACAGTGACCTTGTAGAGAAAAACACAGTGACCTTGTAGAGAGAGGTAGGAGGGGGGGAGAGACCAGGATTTTCTTTGTCCGGTCGTTTTAACTGTCTCTGACTTTTAAAGTATAATTTTTCTTCTAGAGAATTTAGCTCGAGTAGGCTGCATAAATTCCTCAGGTGTGATCTAGCTCTCCGTGGAGCTCCTTTAAGAGGGCTATACTTAAAGCAAGCTCTTGCTTTCCCAAATAACCGTGCAGGCTAGCAAAAAGCTGCTTTAAAAGTAGGGTTGTGAACTTTCTTGTAGTTCTCACTTAACTGTGAAGTTTGTTTTTAGTTTATTACTATGTAAATCCTCTTTCCTTTTTCGAACTTCCCCACCCCTGGTCTGCCTTAATCTGCAGGGCGAGGCTAACTAGCCACACTCTCCTTTGTATATCCTCCTGCTTAACTCTTCCTCCTCCCGACTCTGACAACTCCTGCTCAGAGTCACTGCTAGCCAAATCTAAGGCTATTTATTTTCTTTAAACATATACAAAGTATTCTCTCCGGGTGACTTGTACTTCATCCCCCGGGGCACAACTGCTTTTAATGGATATAAAGTATCCTCTCCGGGTGACTTGTACTTCGTCTCCCGGGGCACAACTGCTTTTTCTTTTGTCGACATAGTTTCCTCTTTTTGTATCTCTTTTACTTTTACTTTAACAACTTTTTTCTTTTTGCGCGCTTCCCTTTTTGTGTTTTTCTAAGTTAGCAAACTTTTCCAGTACTGGATACAGGGGTTCCTTTTTACCTTCCCCTGGTTTTATTTTCTTTTTCTTTTCCCTTTTATTTCTGTTGTAATTTTGCAGGCCTGTCTTCCTCCCCTCTTGACTCCGCTTCCGAGAGACTATCCTGGTGCGAAACCAAGACTTTGGGCCCCTGCTTAATCAGCTCCATGTTCTTACTGTCCTTGAGGCACGAATGGACCAGCTTCCATAAGGGAATTGATCCTCGGCCAATTCTATCCTCCTGCTTTGCCCTTTCAAGGTCTTTTCCTAGCTTTTCCCAGCAGCCGAGGCTAAGATCGCCCGAAACAGCGAACCAAGGCGCTGCCTTATCAATATCCTTCACTATGGTTTCTACTGTGCGTGGTGACATCTTCAGTCCTCGCTGCTTTAGCAGACCCTGTATAGGGGCTGCAAAGTCACAGGTGCCAGGTCCGGCCCCCAAGTTATTACCCATACTGCCCACTTATCTACGAGGGACTTACAGTACAGTGAGAAACGCCGCTTTATCTACAACAGTCTTACTTTCGTTTTTTTTTTTTTTAAATCCAACAAAGACACTCCTCGCCGGGCTTATGACAGCGAAGCCAAAAGCAACACAGAAGAATCACCACGACTGCACAGAGAAAAAATCCAGCAAACATCAAAGGGTCAGCAGGGTAGCCGAGCCACATACTACTTACTTGGGGAGACTTACTCACTCCATGTGTAGAGTTCTGAATCCTTCTTCGGCCCCTCAGACGTGTCCACTGGACCTACTTCCTGGGTTTCGGCACCAGCTGTGGCGAGCCCCCTGACCAGCAGGGAAGAAGACCACCGACACGAGGATTCTTCTCTGATCACACTTTTATTGGAGTACCGATTGGTTAATGGAGAATTGAAGATGAGAGGCGAGGGAGAAGGAAAGGGAGCGGCATATATAGGCAGGACAGGATGTTTCTACTATAGATAAGCTAGTCAAGCTGGGATAGGCTGCTTGCTGTTGCCGGGCAGACTTGTGCTGGGACAAAGGCCAAAATGAGATGTTTACTGCACTCCTCGGCGCCATCTTGTAATGGCGTTTGCAGGAACAATAGGCAGCCCCTCACACTTAGGCATTGGAACACTCTGTTGCCTAAGGAAAGAAAATATACATAGAACTCTCTGAGAGGAATTAGAAGAGAGACTATCAGGGAAAGCCTGCTCATGCCCATTCAACAACTCTCAGGGAAAAGTGAAGCTACCCTGTTTTTAAAAGTATTTTATTTATTTAAATCCCAAAATGTTGGCCACATCTTTATCTACCCTCCCCTAAGTTCCCAGCCCTTCCTCTATCTCCTTCACCTCTGAGATATGGCTGCCCACTGAGAGATACCTTCGTTTTCAAGAGAGTTTCTGTGATTCTTAAGACAAAGGGAAAATCCAATAATCCATATTCATCCAAGGACCTCTTACACTTCTGTCCTTGGAGGTACTGCATCTTGTAAAGAGACAAACCTTATACTCAGGGATCTTCCTGTGCATTCTGTGGCTGCTAGTACTATGGGTCTTTCTAAAAATTTTTCCAGACCATGAGAACTAAGGGAGGCATACTCAATGTTAAAATAATGAAAGAGGCAGAGCTTTGATAGACCTGTTCCATGGCCTTCAGTGATCTATGACACAACACTCCCTCCATAGTTTTTCAAAATGAGTGATGGGAATGTTCACTAACTAGCAAAACTCTGCTGAAAACAACTGTGAACTACTTCTTTAGTGAGAACTTGACAAAATGTAAGAGCAGGAAATTACCAGTTGCAGCCATATGTGAAAGTTCTTACTTATAGTTCCATCCTATCTAACATGAACTCATTTAGCATCACTTTTCATTATGAGGTTGGTCAGTTATCTTTCTTCCATCTACAATCTGCCCCTAGAAAGTTCTTTCTGCATGTTTTTTTGTGCACTGTGTAAACGTAATCTTTGTGTGGTTCAAATGCTGATTTCTCTGCTCTCATATCCTGTTTCAATCTGGACATGTTTGTATCTAGAATCTCCTGTCTCAAGTTTGTGTAAATAATTTTTAAAATTATTTCCCTGCCTTGTCAACAAATGCTGATCACACAATTGGTGAGCAGAAGTGGGAATAGGGGAGAAATTTCTGCCAGATATAATAATGAGAGAGAAAGAAAGTGGCTGGTTGATTCAGATTGGAGCCACATGAAGGGACCAGAAGACACAATGGAAAGAAACACCTAAAGCAGAGAGAGTTGGAACAATATTAAACAGCAAGTATCATAAACATTGGGTTGGGAGGCATCCAAGTTTGTATGGGGGCTTAAATCATCCAACTGCCCTGATATTGAGATATAGCTTAAAATATATCTTGGTTGCTTGGTGTGGTTATTAGGGAGTAGCAAATATATAGAAATACAGTCACCAGATTTATCCATTGATTAGACTTACATTAAAATAAATTTATATATTACTTTTGTTACATAATTGAATTTATCTGATACTGTTTTACAGAAAGACAAAAATAGTTTCAAGAACAATTCAGGCGAAATCCATCATTTTTCATTGGTCAGGATGAGGGACAACACTTAATTACTTCCCCAAGAGGTCTTTACTGTGGGAGCTCAGAAGGAAGCAAAGAATGTTTGAAGCAACTGTAGTCTCCACTGTGTGCCACTTAGTGTGACAACTTACAAAAGTCTTCATTGGTATTACCCAAATAGAACCAACCACACTGCCAGTATATAGTGTGTTGTAGAAAAATCACAACTTTACCTCACAGAGAAGGATGAAGTCTAGAGTAACCAAATTATATTATAAATGAAACCAGAGAAGGGAACTTGGGTTTCAAAGGGACTCAGAAATTGTTTATGGGTATTAATTTTGCATTTGTCTCTGTTCTCACTATGAGAGATCCAGAATTCCTCTTCCCACTTGAGACCTTTTCAGAAAGACTGTTAGAATGTTACAGTTTAACTAGGAGAGAGTTGAGTTCATGAATGTCTGGTGGTGGAATGAATGATGTCTGGGTCAAAATGGTATTATGCTGCTAGGAAGAGAAGAGTCGTTTTGAATTTCAGCAGTGTCAAGGGCACATTGATAGGCAGGAAGAGGTATTTGGACACAGCATTGAGGACTAATGAGAGATGTGTGATATTATGGAGATGAGCATAAATGGCTAAAAATGGGACCACTGTTTGCTGATGATCATTTCAATGTGACTGAATCAAGAGCAGAAACTACTTTTGAAGAATGCATAGTAACTGATGTTTAATTGTCTTGGAAGGGCAACTCCAGAAATTGACACCAGCAGGACTAAGAGAACTTGTGTGCAAAAAAACCTTTATTTTCATGCTCCTGAAAGCAAGTACTTGTTGGCATCCACAATAGTGCCTGGGATTGCTAACTGTATAGAGGATGGATGTCCAGGTTTGGCAGTCTCTGGATGGTCTTTCCTTCAGTATCTGCTCTACAATTTTTCTCTGAATCTCCTCCCATGGGTATTTTGTCCCCCCTTCTAAGAAGAACAAAAGTATCCACACTTTGGTCTTCATTCTTCTTGTGCTTCATGTGGTCTGTGAATTATATCTTGGGATTGTGAGATTCTGGGCTAATATTCACTTATCAGTGAGTGCATACCATGTATTTTCTTTTGTAATTGGGTTACCTCACTCAGGATGATATTTTCTAGCTTCATCCATTTCCCCAAGAATTTCATGAATTCATTGTTTTTAATACCTAAGTAGTACTCCATTGTGTATATGTACCACATTTTCTGTATCCATTCCTTTGTTGAAGGACATCTGAATTCTTTCTAGCTTCTGGCTATTATATATAAGGATTCTATGAACATAGTGGAGCATATGTCCTTATTATATTTTGGCATATCTTCTGAGAATATGCCAAGAATAGTATAGCTGGGTCTTCAGGTAGTACTATGTCCAATTTTATGGGGAACCACCAAATTGATTTCTATTGTGGTTGTACAAGTGTGCAATCCAACCAACAATGGAGGAGTGTTCCTCTTTCTCCAATCTTCCACAGCATCTGCTGTCTCCCGAGTTTTTGATTTTAGCCATTCTGATTGTTTGAGGTGGAATCTCAGGGTTGTTTTGATTTGCATTTCCCTGATGACTAATCATGTTGAACATTTCTTTAGGTGCTTACCAGTCATTTGGTATTACTCAGTTGAGAATTCTTACTTAGCTCTCTACCCTATTTTTAATAGGATTATATGATTCTCTGGAGTTTAACTTCCTGAGTTCTTTGTACATGTTGGATAAGCCCTCTATAGGATGTAGGGTTGGTAAAGATCTTTTCCCAATCTGTTGGTTGCTAAGTTGTCCTATTGACAGCGTCCTTTTGCTTACAGAAGTTTTGCAATTTTATTAGATCCCATTTGTCAATTCTTGATCTTAGAGCATAAGCTATTGGTGTTCGGTTCAGGAAATTTCCTCCTGTGCCAATGTGCTTGAGGATCTTGCCTACTTTCTTTTCTATTAGTTTCTGTGAATCTGGTTTATATGGTGGTCCTTGATCCACTTGGACTTCAGTTTTGTACAAGGAGATAAGAATAGACTGATTTGCATTCTTCTACATGCCAAAGACAGTTGAATCAGTATCATTTGTTGAAAATGCTTTTTCCCCAGTAGATGTTTTTAGCTCCTTTGTCAAAAATCAAGTGACCATAGGTGTGTGGGTTAATTGCTGGACCTTTACTTCTATTCCATTGATCTACCTGCCTGTCATTGTACCAATACCATGCAGTTTTTTTTTTATCACTATTTCATTCTTAATTTTGTAAAAGTATATTATTGGTGGACTGGTATGTTTTTCTATCTAGAACAGGGTATCTCACAGGGAAGTGCAACTGCACAAGTATCTGAGGATCAGTATCTATGAGGATCTTTAGTATCTCAGCATTATTTAACCCAGTATGAATGTCGGTTGAACTTTATTCCTGGCTGTTGCAGATTGCGTCATCTTCCATTAGGAGAAGTCCCACCTTGATTAAATTATGTAGATATTTTTTCTTCTGCTGATTCATTTCCTCCCCAGTCAAGTTGTTTTGTATTTTCACAAAGAACTATTTGAAGATGTCCAGTATTTTCAGTATGCTTTGTTCCATTTCGGTACATAGTATGAGTCATCTTATACTGTTAGAAGAATGATGAACTAATGCAAGAAGAATGAACTTCAAACTTTCCTTGATCTCTCTTCTGGAAACTTAAAGATAATAATTAGAAGAGAAAGACAAATACAATGAAACTAGGGTTCACCTTGTTAACGAGAAAGATTGTCAATCACATGCCAAAAATGAATTTTTAGCTTCTTCATAGTATGTCTCAAATTTCCTAATATGGCCACTTTTAAATATAGTTCATTAAGTTGTGATCATCACATAGTAATACAATTATATTTACTTATACTACATAACTGTAATTTCACTAGTGTTATGGACTGTAAAATGAATATTTTCTATGTAGGGTGTCTGATATGCAATCACTGTAAAATATTCATTTGATCCTGCATGGGTCATAACACTCAGGATAGAAAGTATTTTGTAATACAAAGCTCCTAGGAATTGTAAAGAAATTGGGACAATCCCTGCCAATCGATAGGCCTAGACTGACAGAAGAATATGAAGGTCATCTGCCCATGAACATTACCCAATATTTCAGTACCTTCTGCAAACAGCTCCTTCCCAACCACAGGCCACACTTGCTGGAAGAGAAGTTCCCAATAACAGCAGACATAACCTGCCCAATCACAGGAAATAATGACTGGAAGACCCATGTCTCTGGAAAGACAAACTCTTTCTAACCATGGCCCACATAGGCTATAAGTATAGCAAATAACTCCAAGAGTCTCCTCTTGCCCAAATACAGGAATTGCCTTAGTGAGCCTGCTCCCAATCTAAGTGATGATTCCTGATTGACCCAGAACTTCAACCCCAACTGGGTGAAGACACAATCTAACCTGCTTGGAACCCTGTACTACCAATTGCTTCTCTGCCACCCAGCCCAAGATACAGCCTGAATAAATAAGTTGCATGTGATCCTTTGAGTACAGTTGTCTATCCCTGTATTTGCTCCTTGGACTTGAGGAACTTTGAAGAACCCTAAGATTCCCCTATTATGACAGGAAGGCTACTGTAGATCCCAGTAACTCCCAAGTAACTTGGAATCTCCATGTTTGGAACATTTCCCTGCCAATCCTTAGTCAGTGGTTTCTGTGTAAGCCACAAACACCTGAGTTGTGGTATTCTGACATCCACTCTCTGGCTCATGGCTCTACCATCCCCCATTCCCCACATTTCAGAGAAGACGTGCTGCCTAAGGATTATCCAGAGAACACCAGGGAATACCAGTTGCCTAAAAGGCAGTGTGAGAATATAATTAACAAGACCCAGGGCAATATGGTACCACCAGAGGCCAGCCATCCTGCCACAACAAACCCAGGGTAGCCTAATGAGACTGAAATACAAGAAAAGTATCTTAAATCTTATAAAGAGGATAAATGACTTTAAAGGGGACATGTTTAAATCCCTTAAGGAAATTCAGGAAATATAAATTTAAGCAGGTAGAAACATTAAAAGCAGAAGAAAATAAATACAGAAAAATATTGGAAAATAAAATCCAACAAGTGAAGGACACAAATAAGCCTATCCAAGATCTATACAAACTGAGGATATCTAGAAGGTGGAAAACCTACTAAAGGGATCAGAAACTAAACATGTAAGTGTGAACAAAAAATTCAGCAAACAGAAAAGTAAATATCAGGTGCAGATGAAATAAAAGAAGAAAACAGTATTTTGGTCAAAGAAAACTCAAAATCTAAAACTTTCTTGATAGTAAACGTCCAGAAAATTATGGATACTATGCAAATCTCAAATCTAAAAGGAATAGAAGGAGATTTCCAGTTCTAAGCCTCAGGAAGTATTTTTAATAAAATCATCAAAGAAAATTTCCGCAACCTAAGGAAAGAAATGGCCATAAATTTCCAAGAAGCTTACAGAACTCTGAACAGATTGGACCAGTAAAGAAAATCCTCCCTGCAAATAATAATCAAAATACTACATATATAGAGCAAAAAAATATGCTGCACGGGGAAAAGTATAAGTAACATGGAAGGACATATAATGGAAGACATATCAGAATTACACCCATTTTCTCAGCTGAGAATCTAAAACCTAGAAGGATATGGGTAGAGGTCTTTCAGACCTTAAGTGGTAACATATATCAGTCCAGACTACTATACCCAGCAAAATTTTAATCAACATTGGAGAAAACATATTCCATGACAAACTCAAATTTAAATAGTACCTCTGCACTTATACAACCCTAGAAAGGATACCAAGATAAAGACAGACAGACAGACAGACACACACACACACACACACACACACACACACACACACACACACACAGAGAGAGACAGAGAGAGAGAGAGAGAGAGAGAGAGGAGAGAGAGAGGTAGAGGGAGAGGGAGAGGGAGAGGGGAGGGAGAGGGAGAGGGAGAGGGAGAGATCCACATTAATTAACATTATAGAACATAACATTTGGTTATTTGGTCATTAATATCATTTGTCATTGATATCTCTCAACATCAGTGGACTCAATTCCACAGTAAAAAAGAGGCCAACAGAATGGATGTTCAAGTAGAATCCATCATTCTACTGTATACACAAAACACATCTCAGCAATAATGATAGTCATTGTCTCTGTATGAAGGACTGGAAAAGGGTTCACCAAACAATCAAAAGAATCAGGGAGGGCCTTTTCATTCTCATCAAAGGAAAAGAAATACAACCGTTGAGTATATCATAGTTCTGAATATCTATGCATCTAATTCAAAGACACCCACACTTTTAAAATAAGCATTGATAAAGCTTAATGTAACTCCACACATTAACAGAAGGAGACTTCAATATCCCATTCTTATCTACAGGTCATAGAGGCAGAAATTAATCAGAGAAAAACACAAATCAAATAGACGTCATGGCTCAAACTGACTTAATAGTTATCTATAGAACATTTAGCTCAAGCGCAAAAGAATATACTTTCTTCTAAACACCTCTCAGAACCTACTCTAAAATTGACCATATAATCATTCTCAAAGTTTGACTCAAAAGATACCAGGAGATTGAAGTACTCCCATGCATCTTATCAGATCACCATGAGATTAAAACTAGATTTCAGGAGGAGTGCTCTACCATCTTGGCTCCCAGATGCCAGAGAAATCTGACAGTGCCAGCTATGAAGATATAACCTGAGGCTAACATCGCTTGGGTCTCAGCCTGTCAGGCTTCTGCCTGCACCCAGGGCCTGGGCAGCATGTGGGCTGTCTGTGCACCAATCCTGTCGAGGGGGGGGTGTCATTTGCCCTTCAGACTTCTGGCACTTGTAGGAGTGCTCCACCATCTTGGCTCCCAGATACCAGAGAGATCTGACAGGGGCAGCTACTCAGACATAGCCCAAGGCTAATATCGCTTGGGTCTCAGCCCATCAGGCTTTTGCCTGCACCCAGGGCCTGGGCAGGTCTGCAGGCTGTCAGTGTGCCAACCCTGGGGTGGGTGTCTTTTACCCTGCAGAGCGATCAGAACTTGGAAGAGGTCTCCGCAGCATCTGCCATCTTCAATCCCTGTCAGAGCAGACTGGCAGCACCTGGTCCACAGAGACAACCTGAGTATAGCATTGCTTGGGGCAAGACACACCAGGGCTCCAAGGGTACCCAAGAGGAGGGCAGCACATCAGCAATCTGTGCCAGGGGAAACCCAGTCATCCAGTGGTGCACAAATTGCCTTGCAGGCTCACAGGAGGTTCAAACACCAGCCAGTGACAACAAGACCAACTAATGCCAGAGATAACCAGATGGCAAAGGCAAATGCAGGACCGTTACTAACAGAAATCAAGGCAATATGGAAGCATCTGAACCCAATCCTCCAATAACAGCAAGTCCTGGATACCCCAACACACCATAAAAACAAGATTTGGATTTAAAATCACTGGTCATGATGCTTTTAGAGGAACACAAAAAGGACATAAATCTCTTAAAGAAATACAGGGAAGCACAAATAAGTTAGAAGCCCTTACAATGGAAACACAAAAATCACTTAAAGAATATGGGTCAACAGATAGAGAAAACCAATGAAGAGGAAACACAAAAATCACTTAAAGAAATGCAGGAGAAATTGAGTCAACAGGCAGAAGTCATGAAAGAGGAAACACAAAAAAAATCTCTTAAAGAATTATAGGAAAACACAAACAAACAAGGGAAGGAACTGAGCAAAACCATCCAGGATCTAAAAACAGAAGTAGAAACAACTAAGTATTCACAAAGGGAGACAACTTTGGAGATAGAAAACCTTGGGAAAAAATCAGGGGCCATAGATGCTAATATCAACAACAGAATACAAGAGAAAGAAGAATCTCAGATGCTGAAGATAACATAGAAAGCTCTGACTCAACAGTCAAAGAAAATGCAAAATGCAAAAAGCTTGTAATCCAAAACATCCAGGAAATCCAGAACACAATGAGAAGACCAAACCTAAGGATTATAGATATAGATGAGAGTGAAGATTTACAACTTAAAGGGCCAGCAAATATCTTCAACAAAATTATGGAAAAAACTTCCCTAACCTAAAGAGAGAGATGCCTATGAATATACAAGAAGCCTACAGAACTCCAAACAGACTGGACCAGAACAGAAATACCTCCTGTCACATAATAATCAAAACCCCAAATGTACTAAACAAAGAAAGAATATTAAAAGCAGTAAGAGAAAAAGGCCAAGTAACATATAAAGGAAGACCTATCAGAATTATACCAGACTTCTCACCAGAGACCATGAAAGCTAGAAGATCTTGGGCAGATCTCATACAGACTCTAAGAGAACACAAATGCCAGATAAGGCTATTATACCCAGCAAAACTCTCAATCACCATAGATGGAGAAACCAAGATATTCCATGACAAGACCAAATTTACACAATATCTTACCACAAACCCAATCCTACAAAGAATAATAGGTGGAAAACTCCAGTACAAGGGGGGAAACTACACCCTGGAAAAAAACAAGATAGTAACCTTCTTTCATCAAACCCAAAGGAAGATATGTACTCAAATATAAAAATTACATCAAAAATATAAGGAATAATCACTTTCCTTAATATCTCTTAACATCAATGGACTCAATTCCCCAACAAAAAGACACAGACTAACGTACTGGATATGTAAACAGGACCCTACATTTTGCTGCATACAAGAAACACAACTCAGTGTCGAAGACAAACACTACCTTAGGGTAAAAGGCTGGAAAACAATTTTACAAGCAAATGGTCTCAGGAAATGAGCAGGAGTAGCCATTCTAATATCAGATAAAATCGACTTTCAACCTAAAGTCATCAAAAGAGACACGGAAGGACACTTCTTGCTGGTAAAAGAAAAAAATCCACCAAGAAAAACTCTCAATTCTGAACATCTATGCTCCATATGCAAGGGTACCCTCATTCATAAAAGAAACCTTACTAAAGCTCAAAGCAGGAATTGCACCTAAAACAATAATTTTGGGTGACTTCAACACTCCACTATCCTCAAAGGACCGATGAGGAAAACAGAAACTAAGCAGGGATACAGTGAAACTAATTGAAGCTTTGGACCAATTGGATTTTACATATACATATATACATACATATATGTATATATTACATTTCATCCTAAAGCAAAATAATATGCCATTTTCTCAGCACCTCATGGTACCTTCTCCAAAATTGACCATATAATTGGTCACAAGACAGACCTCAACAAATATAAGAAGATCAAAATAATCCCATGCCTCCTATCAGATCACTCTGGAGTAAGAGTGGTCTTCCACAGCATCAAAAACTACAGAAAGCCCACATACACATGGAGGCTGAAAAAAATTCTACTCAATGATATCTTGGCTAAAGAAATAAGGAAAAAAATAAAGACTTTTTAGAATTTAATGAAAATGAAGGCACAACATACTCAAATCTATGGGACACAATGAAAGCAGTGCTAAGAGGAAAACTCATAGCCCTGAGTGCCTACAACAAGGAACTGGAGAGAGTATACACTAGCAGCTTAATGGCAGACCTAAAAGTTCTGGAACAATACAAATCTAATTCACCCAGGAGGAGTAGAAGGCTGGAAATCATCAAACTCAGGGCTGAAATCAATCAAGTGGAAACAAAGAGACCCATACAAAGAATCAACAAAACCAGGAGCTGGTTCTTTGAGAAAATCAACAAGATAAATATACCCTTAGCCAGACTAACCAAAGGGCACAGAGACAGTATCCAAATTAACAAAATTAGAAATGAAAAGGGAGATACAACAACAGAAACGGAGGAAATTAAAAACATCACCAGATCCTACTACAAAAGCCTATACTCAACACAACTGGAGAATATGGAGGAAATGGACAATTTACTAGACAGATACCAAATACCAAATTTAATCAGGATCAAATAGATATTCTAAACAGTCCCATAACCCCTAAAGAAGTAGAAGGTGTCACAGAAAGTCTTCCAACCAAAAAAAGCACAGGACCAGATGGTTTTAGGGGAATACTAGGACAGAGAAGTAGGAGGGGGTTGATAGCAGAATGGGCAGAGGGAAGAGGGCTGAGGGAACTTATGGGGAGGGAGAAACTGGAAAAGGGTAAGTCATTTTGAATGTAAACAAAGAATATTGAAAATAAAAAATTATAAAAAAAGAAATGTTCAACATCGTTAGTGATAAGTGAAAAGCAAATCAAAATTACCCTGAGATTTCACCTCACACCAGTCAGAATGGCTAAGATTAAAAACTCAGGAAACAGCAGGTATTGGCAAGGATGTGGAGAAAGAGATACACTCCTCCACTGCTGGTGGGATTGCAAGCTCGTACAACCACTCTGGAAATCACTATGGTGTTTCCTCAGAAACCTGGGCATGACACTTCCAGAGGATCCTACTATACCACTCCTGGGTATAAACCCAGAGGATTCCCTAGCATGTAATAAGGATACATGCTCCACTATGTTCATAGCAGCCCTATTTATAATATCCAGAAGCTGGAAACAATCCAGATGTCCCTCAGCGAAGGAACTGGTACAGAAAACATGTTATATTTACACTATGGAATGCTACTCAGGTGTTAAAAGCGATGAATTCATGAAATACTTAGGCAAGTGGCTGGAACTGGAGAATGTTGTCCTCAGAAAGGTGACCCAATCACAAAATAACATGCATGGTATACACTCACTGATAAGCAGATTTTAGGCCAGAAGCTTGGAATATCCAAGAAACAATTCACATATCAAATGATGCCCAAGAAGAAGGAAGGAGAGGGCCTGGGTCCTGGAAAGGCTCAGTGCAGCAATGTATGGGAATACCAGGACAGGGAAGTGGGAAGGGTTGGATTGGGGAGCAGTGGGAGGGAAGAGGGCTTATGGGACTTTCGGGGAGGGGGATCCAGGAAATGGGAAATCATTTGAAATGTAAATGTAAAGACTATATCGACTAAAAAGTAAAGAAGGGAAAAAATAAAATAAAAATAAAATGTAAAAATTGCTTTAATTGAACTTCTACTGATTTAAAAAAAAGAAAAAGAAATCGGGGAGTGTATCCTTAGCTCCACATCATAGTCAGTATATGCAATCATTTGAAATTTTGATCTTAGCCATCCTTAATAGTTGCTAGATGGAATCTCAGAATCATTTTTATTTCCATTTCCCTGGTGGCTAAGGACAGTCATCATTCTCAGCTGCTCAAGGATTCCTCTGTTGAAAATTCTCTGTTTAGCTATGTACTCCATTTTCATTGGGTTATTTGAATTGTTCCTGTCTAATTTGGTATGTTCTTTATAAATTCTGGATGTTAGTCCTCAGTTAGATTGAGGTTTGGCTAATGCATTTCCCCTGTCAACTATCATTTCCCCCCCTTTGACAATATCCTTATCCTTTGGACCTGATTATGGTTAAACTGCTTTAAATTTCTCTCCATTTAATTTGATGTTGGCCTCTGGAATGCTGTATATTAAATTTATTGTGTTTAGTTATACTACTTGTTATCACTAAGACATTTTAACCTGAGAGAGAGTTGAAATTTGTCAAAGGATTTTCAACAACTAATGAGATAATCTGTACCATATTTCTTTTTGTTTGTTTATATCATGGATTAAATTGATGGGTTTTCACATACTGAACCATTCCTGCATCCATAAGATGACACCTAGTTGATCATGGTGGACTATGTTTTTTTGCTCTTCTTTGAATGTTAGCAGACTGCTGTGCTAAACTATCTACCCCTGTGTTTTTTATTAGGTGAGAGACTTGATAACTGCTTCACTTTCATAGGGTTTATATGCCCATTCAATAGTTTATCTGGTCTTTAGTTAACTTTGGTACATGGTATCTATCTAGAAAACCATCTACTTTGTTAAGCTTTTCTAATTATGTGGAGTACAGCCTTTTGAAGTAAGACAGAGTGTTCTTTCACCCTGCTCATTATTTTATTTTGTATCTCTGTGTTTTAGCTAGTTTGACGGAGAGTTTATTTTTCTTACTGATTTTCTGAAAAAGTCAGGTCTTAGATTTGTAGATTCTTGGTATTGTTTTCATTGTTTCTTTTTGATTGATTTGACCCTAATTTTGATTATTTCCTACCTTCTGTTCCTCTTATGTGTGTTTGATTTTTTCTAGAACTTTCAGGTACACTTTCAATTGATGGAATGAGAACTCCCCAATTCTTTTGTGGAAGCACACAATGCTATGCACTATTTTATTTTTCCTGCATTGGTTTTACTGAGATGATGGTGATGATGATGATGATGATGATGATGATGATGATGAAGAAGAAGAAGAAGAAGAAGAAGAAGAAGAAGAAGAAGAAGAAGAAGAAGAAGAAGAAGAAGAAGAAGAAGAAGAAGAAGACTTAATCTTCCTTTACATTCCAAATAATATCCCACTCTGGATCCACTCCTCTCCATCTCTCCACATAACATACCTCCTTTTACATCTCCAAGAAGATGTCTCACCCCCTCTCTCCAACCCCACCATTTCACACCACTCCCTGGGGCCTCAAGGGTTAGGTGCATCTTCTCTCACTGAGGCCAGACCACACAGTCCTATGCTTTATAAATGTCATGGGTTTCATACCAGCTGGTGTATGCTACTTGGTTGGTGGCTCTGTGTCTGTGAGATCTCCAGTGTCCAGGCTATTTGAGACTGCTGGTGGTCTGGTGATGTCTCCCTCCACCACAGATTTTCCCAGCTTTTCCTTACTTCAACCCCAAGCTTCTGTCCATTGGGTGAGAGTAAGTATCTGCACCAGACTCTTTGTGCTGCTTGTTGGGCCTCTTGAAGGGTAGCCATGCCAGGATCCCATCTTTAAGCACACCATAGCATCAGCAACAGTGTCAGGGTCTGGAATTTCCACCAGAGCTAGATTATAAACTGGGCCTGTTACATGGCCACCTCTCCCTCAGGCTCTTCTCCAATTTTGTCCCTGCAGTTCCCTTTGATAGGGACAATTCTGAGTCAGAGTTCCTGACCATGGGAAGGTAACCCTATCATTCCACTCGATGCCCTATCATTCCCCTGGAGTTGGACTCCAAAAGTTACCTCTCCCCATTGTATGCCATTTCATATAAGGTTTCTCCCTTTGATTCCTGAGGGTCTCTCACCTCCCAGGTCTCTAGTAAATTCTAGAGCCCCCCAACACATACCTCTTACCTCCCAAGGTTTTCTGTTTCTATTCTTTCTGATGTCCCTCAGGACTTCAGTCTTTTCCTCTACCCAATACTTGATCATGTTACCCTTTTCCCATCCCTGACTCCTGTCCCATCCAGATCCCTCTCTCCTTACCTATGTCACACAATATTGCTTTCTTCTCACTTGATATTTAAAAAAAATGGAAACAGATATTTGTCACCTTACATAAAGTTCAAGTCCAAGTGGATCAAGGACATCAGCATAAAACCAGATACACTGAATCTAGTAGAAGAAAAATGAGAAAGAGTGTTAAATTCATCGGCATTGGGGGGAATTTCCTAAACAGAACTTGAATGGCTCAAGCTCTAAGACCAAGAATTGATAAATGGGAGCTCATGAAACTGAAAAGCTTCTGTAAGGTGAAGAATGTAGTCAATAGGACAAATCTGTAACCTACAGAATGTGAAAAAGTCTTCACTAACCCTCATATGAGAGAGAGGGCTAATATTGCAAATATACGAAGAATTCAAGAAGCTAATTTCTAAAAATCCAAACAACACAATCACAAAATGGGATATAGAACTAAACAGAGAATTCACAAAAGAGGACTCTAAAATGGCTGAGAAGTGATTTAAAATGTTCAAAATCCTTAGTGATCAGGAAATGCAAACCAAAACAACCATGAGATTCCATCATATACCAATCAGAATAGCTGAGAGCAAAAACTCAGGTGTCAGCACATGTTATTGATGATTTAGAGAAAGAGGAACCCTTTTCCACTGCTGCTGGAATTGTAAACTGGTACAACCACTTTGGAAATCAATCTGGAGGGTCCTCAGGAAACTGGAAATTTATCTACCTGAAGACCCAGCTCTACACCTCTTGGGCATAGACCCAAAAGGTGCCTCACTATGGTACAGGGGTAGGTGTTCTACTATGTCCATAGCAAACTTATTTGTGAGAGCCAGAAGCTGGAAACATCCAAGTTGTCCCACAACAGAAGAATGAACAGAAAATATGGCTCACTTATGGAATGGAATGCTACTCAGCTATTAAGAATGAGGACATCAGGAGTTTTTCAGGTAAATGGATAGAACTAGAAAATATCCTGAGTGAGGAAACTCAGACCCAAAAGGACAATCATGGTATGTACTTGTTTGTACATGAATATTAGCTAAAAAAGTACTAAATACCCGGGATACAATCCACAGAATTGAAGAAAGTTAACAAGCAGAAGAGGATGAACTTCCTTTAAACACTGCTTTCATTATGTACCATAAATTTGAGAATAGTGTGCCTTCCTTTTCATTGACATCTAGAAAGAGTTTAACTTTTTTTTTTATTTCTTCCCAGACCCAGATACCCTTAAGTAGAGAGTTGTTCTGTTTCCATGCCTGTTCAGGTGTTCTGGTGTTTGTGTTGTTATTGAAGTCCAGCTTTATTTCATGGTGTTATGATAAGATACATGGTGTTATTTAACTATGCTTTTTCTGTTGATGCTTTGTGAAAAACTATGTGGTAAATTTTGGAGAGGGATTCATGAAGTGCTCAGAAGAATGTGTATTCTTTGTATTTTGGTGAACTACTTTGTAGCTAACTGTAAGGTTCATGTTGTTCATAGCTTCTATTAGTTTCATTGTTTTCTATGCTTAGTTTCTGTCCCAAGACCAGTCAGTTAGTGACCTTTAGGAGTTGAAGTTTCACAGTATTTAAAAGTGTGAGTTTTAATGTTTGAGTAAAATTTTAGTAAATTGATTTTGCAAATTTAGGTGTTCTTGTGTTTGGAACATAAATGTTCAGAACTGAGGTATCATCTTGGTAGCTTTCTCCTCCATGAGTATGACAGTGCCCTTCCAAGTATCTTTTGATCAAGTTTAGTTGAAAGTCTATTTTATTAGATTTTCAAAAGGCTATTCAGCTTTCTTCTTCAGTGTATTTGCTTGGAAAACTTTTTGCCAACTTTATATTCTGAGGAGGTATGTTTCTTGTATGGAACAGAATGAAAGATCATGTTTTTTCATCCATTCAGTTAGCCTCTGTAGTTTTATTGGGGAATTCAGTTCACAATGTTGAAAAATATTATGGACCAATAACTGATAATTCCTATATACTTTTTATATTGTTAGTGGTAGTAGTGGTGGTGGTGGTGGTGGTGATGGTGTAGGTGTGTGTGTGTGTGTGTGTGTGTGTGTGTGTGTGTGTGTGTGTGTGTATGTAAGATAGAAAGAGAGGGAGAGAGAGAAAGTTTGCCATCTCTAGAATTCCCTCAGTTTGTTTTGCTTATTGCTTCTATTCCCATTTTGAGTCTTACAGAGTTTTGCTTATTTCCTTCAGCTGTTAAATTTTATTTTCCTGTATTTCTTTAAGAGATTTGTTTCCCTCCTAAAGGCTTTCAATTGTGTATTGTATTTTTCCTGATTTCTTTAAGGAATTTATTCATTTCCAATTTAAAGGATAATATCATCTTTACTTAATTGGATTTAAGATATTTTCTTTTGTGTTATGATTGTGTTAGGCTATTTAATACTTATTTTAGTAAAATATCTGTGCTCTCAAGATATAATATTTCCTTTATATTTTTGTTGATTGTGTTCTTTCATGCACTTTAAACAGTCGAGTTCTCCCTGGATGTTCTTATTAAAGCGGGTATGGGGGTGGTGCACAGTTATCCTCAATAATCCTGGTGTGGTAGGTGTCTGGTATGTATCCTTGATATAGACAGTGAGACACATGGATCTGTGGAAATCTTTCACTAGGTGGGCATGACCCTGCATACATGGGTGAGGGATCCAGTTAGAGAGGTGATCAGACAATGGAAGTTCAGGAGAAGAGCAGACTGCACAGATCAGCTGCTTTTGTCCCAAAAGACTTGGCACTCAGATGAAATGGATGCTAGAAGGGTAAATGGGTTCAGGAAGGAAATCTGTTCTTTATGGTTTCAAATCACCAGTTCTGAAGAAGGTGGCATGGCTCAAGGACATGCTATTTTGGAAGAAAGTCTCTACTTTTCTCTACAGAAAAGGAGATTACAGACTAAGGCAGAGAGAGAGTTGCTGAATAATTAAAAAAATCAAGAGAATCAAATGAACAGTTAAATATTCTTTGTGCCCTCATTCTTGTGGCATAAATGTAGACTTATGATTGGTTATTATTAAAATTTGCTCATACAAAAAGACAGATGTTTTTCACATTCTCAAACAAGAAGAAGAACTTCATCCTTAACTAGTATGTGCACAATACACAGACTAGCAAAATACATGCAGGTATCTTGACAGTACTTAAATTTGTCTTGAGATTTACATATTACAGAGTGAAGAGTTTTTGTGAGATTCATCCTCAGATATACTAAACTCATCTGCTTGGACTCCCTGTGTCTTGGATTCCAGGTCATCTTGTCCCATTGAAACTTTCAGATGGATCTAATCAGAACTTCACTCAAGCTGTGACTGTGTAGAGGGGGAATAGTGGAAAGGGGAAAACATTTGAAATGTAAATAAAGAATATATTGAAATAAAAAAAAAGAAATGTATACCAAAAGGAGCATGTCCAGCAGTGGAGGAGTGTTCCTCTTTCTCCATATCCTTGCTAGCACCTATTTTCTCCTGGGTTTTTGATCTTAGCCATTCTGCCTGGTATGAGGTGAAATCTCAGGTCTGTTTTGATTTACATTTCCATGATGACTAAGGATGTTGAACATATCTTTAGGTGCTTCTCAGCCATTTGATATTCCTCAGGTGAAAATTCTTTGTTTAGCTCTGTACCCCATTTTTTAAATAGATCTCTGGAGTCTGCTTTCTTGAGTTCTTTGTATATCTTAGATATAAGCCCTCTGTCAGATTTAGGGTTGGTAAAGATATTTCCCAATTTGTTGGTTGCCATTTTGTCCTTTTTACAATGAATGCCCTTTGCCTTACAGAAACTTAGTAATTTTATGAGGTCCTGATTGTCAATTCTTGATCTTAGAGCATAAGCTATTGGTGTTCTGTTCAGGAAAATTTCCCCTGTGCCCATGTCCTTAAGGGTCTTCTCCAGTTTCTTTTCTATTAGTTTTAGTGTGTCTGGTTTTATATGAATGTCCTTGATCCACTTGGATTTGAGTTTAGTACAAGGAGATAAGAATGGATCAATTTGCAACCTTCTGCATGCTAACCTCCAGTTGAACCAGCACCATTTGTTGAAAAGGCTATCTTGGATTTAAACTCACTGGTCATGATGCTGGTACAGGAACACATGAAGGACATACTTAAAGAAATTCAGGAGAAAATGGATCAAAAGTTAGAAGCCCTTACAAGGGAAACCCAAAAATCATTGAAAGAAATTCAGGAGAATACAAAAGCCTATAAGGAGTATGTGCAAAAATCACTTAAAGAAATACAGGAGAACTTTGGTCAACAGGCTGAGGTCATGAAAGAGGAAACACAAAAATCTCTTAAAGAATTACAGGAAAACACAAACAAGCAAGTGAAGGAGCTAAGCAAAACCATCCAGGATCTAAAACCAGAAGTAGAAACAACTAAGAAAACTCAAAGGGAGACAACTTTGGAGATAGAAAACCTTGGGAAGAAATCAGGGCCATAGATGCAAATATCAACAACAAGTGATAGAAGAAAGAATCTCAGATGCTGAAGATTCCATAGAAACCATGGACTCAACAGTTAAAGAAAATGCAAAATGCAAAAAGCCTGTAACCCAAAATATCCAGGAAATCCAGGACACAATAAGAAGACCAAACCTAAGGATTATAGGCATAGATGAGAGTCAAGATTTACAACTTAAAGGGCCAGCAAATATCTTCAATAAAATTATGGAAGAAAACTTTCCTAACCTAAAGAGAGAGATGCCTATGAATATACAAGAAGCCTACAGAACTCCAAACAGACTGGACCAGAACAGAAATACCTCCCGTCACATAATAATCAAAACACCAAATGTACTAAACAAAGAAAGAATATTAAAGGCAGTAAGAGAGAAAAGGGGAAGTAACATATAAAGGAAGACCTATCAGAATCACACCAGACTTCTCACCTGAGACTATGAAAACTAGAATATCCTGGGCAGATCTCATGCAGACTCTAAGAGAACACAAATGCCAGCCAAAACTACTATACCCAGCAAAACTCTCAATCAACATAGATGGAGAAACTAAGATTTTCCATGACAAAACCAAATTTACCCAATATCTCTCCACAAACCCAGCCCTACAAAGGATAATAGGAGGAAAACACCAATATAAGGAGGGAAACTTCACCCTGGAAAAAGCAAGATAGTAATCTTCTTTCATCAAACCCAAAAGAAGATAACCAATCAAATCTAAAACATAACATCAAAAATGACAGGAAGTAATAATCACTATTCATTAATATCTCTTAACATCAATGGGCTCAATGCCCCAACAAAAAGACATAGACTAACCGACTGGATATGTAAAAAGGAACCCTACATTTTGCTGAATACAGGAAACATACCTCAGTGTCAAATAAAATCACTACCTTAGAGTAAAAGGCTGGAAGACAATTTTACAAGCAAATGGTCTCAGGAAACAAGCTGGAGTAGCCATTCTAATATCAGATAAAATTGACTTTCAACCCAAAGTCATCAAAATAGACTCCGAGGGACACTTCTTGCTGGTCAAAGGAAAAATACAACAAGAAGAACTCTCAATCCTGAAAATCTATGCTCCAAATGCAAGGGCACCCTCATTCATAAAAGAAACCTTACTAAAGCTCAAAGCAAACATTGCACCTAACACAATAATTGTGGGTGACTTTAACACTGTACTTTCCTCAATGGACTGATCAGGAAAACAGAAACTGAACATGGACACTGTGAAACTAAAGCTTTGAACCAATTTTATATATATATATATATATATATATATATATATATATAGAACATTTTATCCTAGAACATCCATCTCTCTCTTTAAGTTAGGAAAGTTTTCTTCCATAATTTTGTTGAAGATATTTGCTGGTCCTTTCTGTTGTAAATCTTCACTCTCATCTATACCTATAATCCTTAGGTTTGGACTTCTCATTGTATCATGGATTTCCTGGATATTCTGGGATACAAGCTTTTTGCATTTTGCATTTTCTTTGACAGTTGAGTCAATGGTTTCTATGGTATCTTCAGCATCTGAGATTCTTTCTTCCATCTCTTGTATTCTGTTGTTTGTATTTGCATCTATGGCCCCTGATTTCTTCTCAAGGTTTTTCTATCTCCAAAGTTGTCTCCCTTTGTGATTTCTTAGTTGTTTCTACTTCTGTTTTTAGATCCAGGATGGTTTTGCTCAGTTCCATCATTTGTTTGTTTGTGTTTTCCTGTAATTCTTTAAGAGATTTTTGTGTTTCCTCTTTCATGACTTCTGCCTGTTGACTCAAGTTCTCCTGCATTTCTTTAAGTTTTTTTGCCTTTCTTCTTTATTGGCTTCTATCACTTGGGCCTTATTCTCCTGCATTCCTTTAAGAGATTTTTGTGTTTCCATTATACGGGTTTCTAGCTTATTCATGTTCCCCTGTATTTCTTTAAGAGATTCATTTATGTCCTTTTTGTGTTCTTCTAGCAGCATCATGAACAGTGATTTTAAATCCAAATATTGTTTCTCTGGTGTGTTGGCATAACCAGGACTTGCTGATGTTGGAGAGTTTGGTTCAGATGCTGCCGTATTGCCTAGATTTCTGTTAGTAGCATTCCTGCATTTGCCCTTTGCCATCTTGTTCTCTGGAGCTAGTTGGTCTTGTCTCTGGCTGGTGTTTCAGCTTCCTGAGAGGCTCTAGGGCTATTTCTGCAACACTGGATGGCAGGGTTTCCCCTGTTGCAGATTGCTGATGTGCTGTCCTCCTCTTGGGTGCTTTTGCAGCCCTAGTGTGTTTTGCCCCAGATTGTGACTGTGAACCAGATGGTGCCTGTTTGCTCCTTCAGGGAGTGCTGAGGGGTGTATGCTGTGGGAACCTTTTCTGCATGCTGATCACTCTGCTGGCCAGTGGAACTCCCAACCGGGTTGGTGCACACGAGGCTAGCCTTGCTGCTCAGGCCCTGAGTCTAGGCAAAAGCCTGGCAGGCCAATGTCTGAGCAAAGTTCCCCTCAGCTGTGAGTGTTGTTGTGTCTGTCAGGTGGCCAGGATGGTGGCATGGGCGCGCTCTGCTCCCTGAGAGTGCTGGGAGAGTCTGCTGGGCTAACAACCTCCTGGCCGGGTCGGCACACAGATGGCCCACCGAGCAGCCCAGGGCCTTGGGGAAGTCCAGGGCCTGACCGTCTTAGACCCCAGCTATGTCAGCCTCGGGCTAGCCTGTTAGCTGGTTTTGCCTGCTAGGACTCTCTGGCTTCCCATAGGCAAAATGGCAGCAGTGCTCGCAGGAGTGCGCACTGGCCTGGGCTAACAACCTCCTGGCTGTGTCGGCACACAGATGGCCCACCGAGCAGCCCAGGGCCTGGGGGCAGTCCAGGGCCTGACCGTCTGAGACCCCTGCTATGTCCGCCTCGGGCTATGCCTGTTAGCTGGTTTGGTTTTGCCCGCTAGGACTCTCTGGCCTCCCGTAGGCAAAATGGCGGGGGTGCATGCGCTGGCCCAGGCAAACAACCTCCTGGCCGGGTTTGCACACCGGTGGCCCCCTGACCAGCTCAGTGCCTGGGTGCAGGCCAATGCACATCAGGCTTAGACCCCCGCGATGTTGGTCTAGGGTTGTATTTGTGTACCTCAGTCTGTCTGATTTCTCTGGCATCCGAGAACCAATATGGAGGCCTAGTATCTGACTGGTGGGAGGCAGAGTTCTGATGTGGCTTCTGTGTGGTAAAAGGCACCGTAAATCCACTGCTGCTTGCAGCCCGGCTGGCCAGTGATGGCCAGTGGTCGTGGGCGCAGGGTCTGCCTGGACCCTGTCAGCTTGGTTCTACTGCTGATGGCCCTTCCTCTGGACCAGCCGCTGCTGCTGTTGCTGCTGTCGCTGCCCGCCACTCCAGTTAGCCTTTTCAACAAATGGTGCTGGTTCAATTGGAGGTCAGCATGCAGAAGAATGCGAATTGATCCATTCTTATCTCCATGTACTAAACTTCTCTCCAAGTGGATCAAGGACCTCAAATTAAAACCAGACACACTAAAACTAATAGAAAAGAAACTGGGGAAAACCCTTGAGGACATGGGCACAGGGGAAAAGCTCCTGAACAGAACACCAATAGCTTATGCTTTAAGATCAAGAATTGACAAATGGGACCTCATAAAATTACAAAGTTTCTGTAAGGCAAAGGACACTGTTAAAAGGACAAAATGGCAACCATCAAATTGGGAAAGGATATTCACCAACCCTACATCTAATAGAGGGCTAATATCCAATATATTCAAAGAACTCAAGAAGTTAGACCCCAGGGAACCAAATAACCCTATTAAAAATGGGGTACAGATCTAAACAAAGAATTTTCACCTGAAGAAATTCGGATGGTCAAGAGGCACCTTAAGAAGTGCTCAACGTCATTAGTAACCAGTCAGAATGACTAAGGTCAAAAACTCAGGAGATAGCAGGTGTTGGCGAGGATGTGGAGAAAGAGGAACATTCCTCCACTGCTTGTGGGGCTGTAAGATGGTACAACCACTTTGGAAATCAGTCTGGTGGTCCCTCAGAAAATTGGACATAACACTTTCAGAGGACCCTGCTATACCTCTTCTGGGCATATACCTAAAGGATTCCCCAGCATGCAATAAAGACACATGCTCTACTATGTTCGTAGCAGCCTTATTTTTAATAGCCAGAAGCTGGAGAGAACCCAGATGTCCCTCAACGGAGTAATGGATACAGAAAATGTGGTATATTTACACAATGGAATCCTACTCAGCAATTAGAAACAATGAATTCACAAAAATTTTAGGCAATTCTTTGATCTGGAAAATATCATCCTACGTGAGGTAACCCAATCACAAAAGAATACACATGGAACGCAATCTCTGATAAGAGGATATTAATTAGCCCAGATGCTCTGAATACCTAAGGCACAAATAGCATAACAAATGACTCCCATGAAGAAGTATGGAGAGGGTCCTGATCCTGGAAAGGATTGATCTAGCATTAGAGAGGAATATAAGAACAGAGAAAAAGGAGGGTGGTGATTGGAGAATGGATGGGCAGAAGAAGGTTTATGGGACATATGGGGATGGGGGATCTGGAAAAGGGGAAATCATTTGGAATGTAAACAAAGAATATTGAAAATAAAAATATTTAAAAAAGAAGAAAAGGCTATCTTTTTTCCACTGGATGGTTATAACTCCTTTGTCAAAGATCAAGTGACCATAGGTGGGTGGGTTCATTTCCGGGTTTTCAATTCTATTCCATTTATCTACTTGCCTGTCACTGTACCAAGACCATGCATGTTTTTTTATGACTTTTTTTATTCGATATATTTTTATTTACATTTCAAATGATTTCCCCTTTTCTGGCTCCCCACTCCCCGAAAGTCCCATAAGCCCTCTTCCCTCCCCTGTTCCCCCATCCACCCCTTCCCACTTCCCTGTTTTGGTATTGCCCTATACTGCTACACTAAGTCTTTCCAGAAAACAGGGGCCATTCCTATGTTCTTCCTGGACACCATTTGATGTGTGGATTATGTCTTGGGTATTCCAATTTTCTATGCTAATATCCACTTATTAGTGAGTGCATAGCATGATTGATCTTTTGAGACTGGGTTACCTCACTTAGTATGATGTTCTCCAGCTCCATCCATTTGTCTAAGAATTTCATGAATTCATTGTTTCTAATGGCTGAATAGTACTCCATTGTGTATATATACCACATTTTTTGTATCCATTCCTCCGTTGAGGGATACCTGGGCTCTTTCCATCTTCTGGCTATTATAAATAGATCTGCTATGAACACAGTGGAGAACGTATCCTTATTACATGCTGGGGAATCCTCTGGGTATATGCCCAGGAATGGTATGGCAGGGTCCTCCGGAAGTGACATACCCAGTTTTCTGAGGAACCACCAGACTGATTTCCAGAGTGGTTGTACCAATTTGCAAACCCACTAGCAGTGGAGGAGTGTTCCTCTTTCTCCACATCCTCACCAACACCTGCTGTCTCCTGAGTTTTTAATCTTAGTCATTCTGACTGGTATAAGGTGAAATCTCAGGGTTGTTTTGATTTGCATTTCCTTAATGACTAATGATGTTGAGCATTTTTTAAGATGCTTCTCAGCCATCCAAAGTTCTTTGGGGGAAAATTCTTTGTTTAACTCTATACCCCATTTTTTCTTTTCTTTTTTATATTTTCTATATTCTTTGCTTACATTCCAAATGATTTCCCCTTTCCCGGATCCCCCCCTCCCCATATGTCCCATAAACCTTCTTCTCTCCATCCATTCTCCAATCACCTCCCTCCTTTTTTTCCTCTGTCCTTAGATTCCCCTCCAATGCTAGATCAATCCTTTCCAGGATCAGGACCTTCTCCATACTTCTTCATGGGAGTAATTTGTTATGCCATTTGTGCCTTGGGTATTCAGGGCTTCTGGGCTAATTAATATCCACTTATCAGAGATTGCATTCCATATGTATTCTTTTGTGACTGGGTTACCTCACTTAGGATGATATTTTCCAGATTAAACCATTTGCCTAAAAATTTTCTGAATTCATTGTTTCTAATTGCTGTGTAGTATTCCATTGTGTAAATATACCACATTTTCTGTATCCATGCCTCCTTTGAGGGGCATCTGGGTTCTTTCCAGCTTTTGGCTATTATAAATAAGGCTGCTATGAATATAATGGAGCATGTGTCTTTATTGCATGCTGGGAGTCATCAAAAGAGACTCTGAGGGACACTTCTTACTGGTCAAAGGAAAAATACAACAAGAAGAACTCTCAATCCTGAACATCTATGCTCCAAATGTAAGGGCACCCTCATTCGTAAAAGAAACTTTATTAAAGCTCAAAGCACACATTGCACCTAACACAATAATTGTGGGTGACTTCAACACTGCACTTTCCTCAATGGACCAATCAGGAAAACAGGAACTAAACAGGGACACAATGAAACTAATTGAAGCTTTTGATCAATTAGATTTAACAGATATATATAGAACATTCTATCCTAAAGCAAAAGAATATACCTTTTTCTCAGCACCTCATGGTACTTTCTCCAAAATCGACCATATAATTGGTCACAAGACAGACCTCAACAAATATAAGAAGATCAAACTAATCCCATGCCTTCTATCAGATCACTATGGAGTAAAAGTGGTCTTCAATAGCAACAAAAACAACAGAAAACCCACATACACGTGGAAACTGAACAATACCTTGGTCAAGGAAGAAATAAAGAAAGAAATTAAATACTTTTTAGAACACAATGAAAATGAAGACACAACATACCCAAATCTTTGGGACACAATGAAAGCAGTGCTAAGAGGAAAACTCATAGCCCTGAGTGCCTCCAAAAAGAAAATGGAGAGAGCATACATTACCAGCTTAATGACACACCTGAAAGCCCTGGAACAAAAAGAAGCTGTTTCACCCAGGAGGAGTAGAAGGCAGGAAATCATCAAACTTAGGGCTGAAATCAATCAAGTAGAAACAAAGAGAACCATACAAAGAATCAACAAAACCAGGTGAGGGTCCTGATCCTGGAAAGGATTGATCTAGCATGCGAAGGGAATATAAGGACAGAGAAAAAGGAGGGAGGTGATTGGAGAAGGGATGGAGAGAAGAAGGTTTATGGGACATAGGGGGAGGAGGGATCCGGGAAAAGGGAAATCATTTGGCATGTAAACAAAGAATATAGAAAATAAAAATATTAAAGAAAAGAAAAAGTACCATCCTTAGCCATCAGGCAAACGTGAATCAAAATTATTTTTAGATTTCATATTACACCTTTGAAAATAGCTAGGATCAACTGAGTGTTTGACAGATGAATCATGTTGGAGACCATGTCAAGAAATGGGAACATTCTTCCATTGCTGGTGGGGTTTAAACTGATATAACTACCATAGAATAAGTATGACATTTCCTTATATTGTTAGGAATGAATCTATCTCAAGATTCAGTCATATTACATGTGGATGTATACCCAAAGGTTATTTTATTCTAAAACATACTTACTTAACCATGTTCATTATGGTTTTATTATGTAATGATGTGAAAATAGAAACAACCTAGATTTACATTAAGAGAAGGAAACATTAAAATAATGTGGAATATTTATGAAATAAAATATTAATTAGCGGGCAATTCGACAACATAAGGAGGTCAAAGGGATACAAATTGGAAAGGAGGAAGTCAAACTATCATTATTTGCAGACGACATGATCGTCTACCTAAGTGACCCAAAGAACTCCACTAGAGAGCTCCTACAGCTGATAAACAACTTCAGCAAAGTGGCAGGTTATAAAATCAACTCAAGCAAATCAGTGGCCTTCCTATACTCAAAGGATAAGCAGGCTGAGAAAGAAATTAGGGAAATGACCCCCTTCACAATAGCCTCAAACAGTATAAAGTATCTTGGGGTGACTCTTACCAAACATGTGAAAGATCTGTATGACAAGAACTTCAAGACTCTGAAGAAGGAAATGGAAGAAGACCTCAAAAAATGGGAAAACCTCCCATGCTCATGGGGTAGAATCAATATAGTTAAAATGGCCATTTTGCCTAAAGCACTATACAGATTCAATGCAATACCCATCAAAATCCCAACTCAATTCTTCACAGAGTTAGAAAGAGCAATTATCAAATTCATCTGGAACAACAAAAAACCCAGGATAGCTAAAACTATTCTCAGCAACAAAAGAAAATCTGGGGGAATCAGTATCCCTGACCTCAAGCAATACTACAGAGCAATAGTGTTAAAAACTGCATGGTATTGGTACAGTGACAGACAGGAGGATCAATGGAACAGGATTGAAGATCCAGAAATGAACCCACACACCTATGGCCACTTGATCCTGGACAAAGAGGCTGAAAACATGCAATGGAAAAAAGATAGCCTTTTCAACAAATGGTGCTGGTTCAACTGGAGGTCAGCATGCAGAAGAATGCGAATTGATCCATCCTTGTCTCCTTGTACTAAGCTCAACTCCAAATGGATCAAGGACCTCCACATAAAGCCAGACACTCTGAAGCTAATAGAAAAGAAACTGGGGAAGACCCTTGAGGACATCGGTACAGGGAGAAAGTTTCTGAACAGAACACCAATAGCGTATGCTCTAAGAGCAAGAATTGACAAATGGGACCTCATAAGGTTACAGAGTTTCTGTAAGGCAAAGGACACCATCAAGAGGACAGATCGGCAACCAACAAATTGGGAAAAGATCTTCAGCAATCCTACATCAGATAGAGGGCTAATATCCAATATATATAAAGAACTCAAGAAGTTAGACTCCAGAAAACCAAACAACCCTATTAAAAAATGGGGTACAGAGTTAAACAAAGAATTCTCACCTGAAGAACTTCGGATGGCGGAGAAGCATCTTAAAAAATGCTCAACTTCATTAGTCATTAGGGAAATGCAAATCAAAACAACCCTAAGATTTCATCTTACACCAGTCAGAATGGCTAAGATTAAAAATTCAGGAGACAGCAGGTGTTGGAGAGGGTGTGGAGAAAGAGGAACACTCCTCCACTGCTGGTGGGGTTGCAAATTGGTACAACCACTCTGGAAATCAGTCTGGCGGTTCCTCCGAAAACTGGGCACCTCACTTCCAGAAGATCCTGCTATACCACTCCTGGGCATATACCCAGAAGACTCCCCACCATGTAATAAGGATACATGTTCTACTATGTTCATAGCAGCCCTATTTATAATTGCCAGATGTTGGAAAGAACCCAGGTATCCCTCAACAGAAGAGTGGATGCAAAAAATGTGGTATATCTACACAATGGAGTACTATTCAGCCATTAGAAACAACGAATTCATGAAATTCTTAGGCAAATGGATGGAGCTAGAGAATATCATACTCAGTGAGGTAACCCAGACTCAAAAGGTGAATCATGGTATGCACTCACTAATAAGTGGATATTAACCTAGAAAACTGGAATACCCAAAACATAATCCACACATCAAATGAGGTACAAGAAGAAAGGAGGAGTGGCCCCTGGTTCTGGAAAGACTCAGTGAAACAGTATTCAGCAAAACCAGAACGGGGAAGTGGGAAGGGGTGGGTGGGAGGACAGGGGAAGAGAAGGGGGCTTACGGGACTTTCGGGGAGTGGGGGGGCTAGAAAAGGGGAAATCATTTGAAATGTAAATAAATTATATCGAATAAAAAAAATTAAAAAAAAACATACAATTTCACCAAAAAAATTAATTAGCTGCAAAATTAAGCTGACAATATGAATTTTTAAAAAATGAGTTGAACTACACAATACAAAAAAGTATCCACAGCCAAGTATTCTAGAGCCAGAATGAAGAATTTTGCCTGTGTTAACATGTACATGGTCAAAGTTACTTAATGTATAGTGTTTCTGCTATGTATAGGTATGGGCCTTGAATTCCTAATCTTTCCAAGACTCTTACCATGATTGGGTATTGAACTTTTTCAAATGATTTCTCAGCATCTAATGAGATGGTCATAGCTAATATCCAATATGTGTATAAAGAACTCAAGAAATTAGACTCCAGAGAATCAAATAACCATATTAAAATATGGTGTACAGAGCTAAAGAAGGAATTTTCAACTGAGGAATATCTAATGGCCGAGAAGCACCTAAAGCAATGTTCAACATCCTTAGTCATCAGGGAAATGTGAATCAAAACAACCATGAGACACCAACTCAGAATGGCTAAGATCAAAAAATCAGATGACAGAAGATGCTGTCAAGGATGTGGAGAAAGAGGAACACTCTTCTATTTTTGGTGTGATTGCAATCTGGAACAACCAATCTGGAAATCAGTCTGATGTTTTCTCAGAAAATTGTGATATTACCTGAGGAAACAGTTATACCTCTCTTTGGAATATACCCAAAAGATGCTCCAACATATAACAAGGATACATACTTCACTATTTTCATATCAGCCTTATATACAGTAGCCAAAAGGTAGAAAGAACCCAGATATCCTTCAACCTAGGATTAGATACATAAATTGAGGTACATTTATATAATGGAGTACTACTTAGCTAGTAAAAACAATGAACTCATGAAATTTTTAGGCAAATGGGTGGAACTAGAAAATATCATCCTGAGTGAGGTAACCCAGTCACAAAAGGATACACATGGTATGGACTCACTAATATGTGGATATTAGCCCAAAAGCTCAGAATACCTAAGATACAATTCACAGAGAAATGAGTTCATGAGTGGAGATGCATAGACTAGATCATACCGTGTTGTAAAATGGCAGATATGCAGAGAAGAAGAGACTATCTGCTTGGAATGTCTGTAGTGACAAGAGCCATAACGATAAGCTTGACATGGGAGTATGAACTGATTTCAGCAGAATGACATTGTTATGGAAGATGTACAAAAGTGGTTAAAAACAGACCCTTTGATGTTGGTCATTTCTTTGTGAATGAATGAAGAATTTAAATCACTGTGGAAGATTTCAGAGCAACTGATGCTCAGTTGTTTGGGAAAAATAAATCAAGGAAGAGACATCAGCAGCACTGAGAACATTAGTGTGGATAAAGACTTTATTTCCCTGAACTCCAGGCCCACAACCATTATCTTAATGCCTGTGACATAACATTTAGATAACACTGATTGGCCAGATGCAAGGAGCCTTAAACTCCTGCTTCGTGGCTCTGACAATGGCTATTTCCATCCTCTTCAAGGCCAGGACCATGATTGTGAAGATGGTAGTATTGGGCAGCATTGCTCTCCATCTTCTTATAGTGTTTCAGTCCCAGTTTTGATATCATATCCCATGCCTCCTCAATACTGACCTACTTCTTCAGTTGTTTCAAACTTATTTCAGGTTCTTCCTCATAGATTTGGAAGAGAGATGACTATTAGCATTGACTGTGTCCAATGTAAAGGACCAAAATTCACAATGAGCGACTAGCCTGCAAATGCATAGGAAAATTGCCCATGAAAATCCATTTAAGTATAAAAGTGAAGAACTGAGTACTCCTTATGGGGCACAGTAAGCACATGCTAGCACTTTCCACTTTGGTCCTTGATGTCTTCCAAATTCAGAGCTAGGTTTCTGTTTTGCAGAAGAAGGTAAGACAATAATTCTAGAAATATTCCATGTTCATGTTTATAAACAGTTAGACTATATAAATGACATCTTCCTTGCAAATGGTGAATGACTTTTACATATGCAGAAGCTGAGAGTATGGGATAAAAAGGGGGGCAGGATATAAATCAAACCCTCACTTGGAGAAGTCTGTTATTCATCTACTTTCAGTCAAGTCTCCCTCTTTACTTCCCCTGAACATGACTAGTGGATCTCACTCAGGGGATCCCTCTTAATGGGACCCACTGAGTAGAACAATCCTGTATGGACTTTTGAAGAGGTAAATCTTTCTAAGATGCATGTGAGGGGACTCAAATTTAGTAATGGATATTAGTGTGTCTGAGCCCCTGATTAGCTGCAGATATTATACTGTCTGGCTGGGACACTTTAGCTAAGCCTCTCCTAGAACCCAAGTACCTAATGATCCACATTTCTGGTCAGGGAGTAGAGTTTATGGAAGAAACAAACAAAGGACAACTCTGCAGAGCAACTTACTTTTCACACTGTAAATCTGCCCTGAACCAGCATTCTGATCTACTGAGTTCCTTCTTTATGGCAATCTTTTCACTGGTGCCAGAACTATGGTTCAATATGTTTCACCTGTTAAGAACACTTTGTGCTTTTTCAAGGCACGTGGCTTAAGTATACTTATGGTGGCTTAAGATCATTAGAATTCCTATGAATGAGTCTTTTTTTTAAACATTAGACATTTTAATTTAAAGGTTCTGAATTATAGTTTATATTAAGGAATCAAATTTTGGCTCTAGGTCCAGATGATTCCTGGTCAGGTTTCAATAGACACCGGAATGTGCTGTGTCTTCTACATGCCTTCAGGCCTCAACCTTGTCTTTGCAGCTGGGAGGCCAACTGTCAATCACTTAGTATAGCAAAATTCAGGCGGTTGTTCTCTCAGATATATAAGATCTGACTGGCCTAGGTAGGTTAGTTGGCTTTGTATATCCCATGGGGCAGCAATCATAGGGTGAATAATGTTATGATATTAATATAAAAACTCATAAACTTAAAAACTATCTGTCCATCTCATGAAGTCATAGCTGAACTATTATTAGGAGTTGGTGCTCGGTTGGAGGAAAGTTCCCACTGTGGTATAACTTTGAAGGACATCATCTATTCCTGGACTCTTCCTTTCTAAATCCTTCTTAGGTGTCTTGAAGGAAGCTGCCATTTGCTCTGCCTCTCCTCTGGCCTAAGGCCATGTAAGCAGCTGACCAAAGATCAAAGGCTCTTAGCTCTGATACAAAATAAACTCCTTTTAAACCATTCGAGGCAAAGACCACCGAGCTGCAGACTGCCACCTATGCCCAGGTCCTGGGCTGAGCAGCGGATCTTCTGTGATCCAGCCAGGTGTGGGTCCTCTGCCCTGTGGGATCCCCACCACAATCTTTGCGCCCTGACAGAGCAGAGAGGCAGCACCAGGTTTGGTCCACAGAGACAACCCAAGTATAACATTGCTTGAGGCAGAACATACCAGGGCTCCAACAGCACCCAAGTGGAGCGCAGCAAAACAGCATTCTGTACCAGGGGAAACCCAGTCATCCAACTGTGCGGAAATAGCCTTAACAGGAAGTTCAAGCACCAGCCAGTGACAACAAGACACACTAACAACAGAGATAACCGGATGGCAAAAGGCAAACATAGGAATCTTACTTACAAAAATCAAGGCAATATGACCCCAATCTGAACCCAGATCTCCAACATCAGCAAGTCTGGGATACCCCAACACACCAGAAAAACAAGATTTGGATGTAAAATCACTGGTCATGATGCTGTTAGAGGAACACATGAAGGGCATAAATAAATCTCTTAAAGAAATTCAGGAGAAAATGGATCAAAATTAGAAGCCCTTACAAGGGAAACATAAAAATCATTGAAAGAAATGCAAGAGAATATGGGTCAAAAGATAAAAGCCAATAAGGAGGAAACACAAAAATCACTTAAAGAAATACAGGAGAACTTGGGTCAACAGGTAGAAGTCATGAAAGAGGAAACACAAAAATCTCTTAAAGAATTATAGGAAAACACAAAAAAGCAAGTGAAGGAACTGAGAAAAAGCACCCAGGATCTAAAAACAGAAGTAGATATAACCAAGAAAGTGCCAAGGGAGACAACTTTGGAGATAGAAAACCTTGGAAAGAAATCAGGGGCCGTAGATGCAAATATCAACAACAGAATACAAGAGATGGAAGAAAGAATCTCAGATGCCAAAGATACCATAGAAACCATGGACTCAACAGTCAAAGAAAATGCAAAATGCAAAAAGCTTGTAACCCAAAATATCCAGGAAATCCAGGACACGATGAGAAAGCCAAACCTAAGGATTATAGGCATAGATGAGAGTGAAGATTTACAACTTAAAGGGTCAGCAAATATCTTCAACAAGATTATGGAAAAAAAAAAACCTCCCTAATCTAAAGAGAGAGATGCCCATGAATATACAAGAAGCCTATAGAACTCCAAACAGACTGGACCAGAACAGAACTACCTCCCGTCACATAATAATCAAAACCCCAAATGTACTAAACAAAGAAAGAATATTAAAGGCATTAAGAGAAAAAGGCCAAGTAACATATAAAGGAAGACCTATCAGAATTACACCAGACTTCTCGCCAGAGACCATGAAAGCTAGAAGATCATGGGCAGATCTCATGCAGACTCTAAGAGAACACAAATGCCAGCCAAAACTACTATACCCAGTAAAACTCTCAATCACCATAGATGGAGAAACCAAGATATTCCATGACAAAACCAAATTTATACCATATCTTTCCACAAACCCAGCCATACAAAGGATAATAGGGGGAAAACACCAAAACAGGGAGGGAAACTCCACCCTGGAAATAGCAAGATAGCAAACTTCTTTCATCAAACTCAAAAGAACATAACCAATCAAATATAAAAAATAATATCAAAAAATGACAGGAATAATTGCTATTCCTTAATATCTCTTAACATCAATGGTCTCAATTCCCCAACAAAAAGATATAGACTAACAGACTGGATTCATAAACAGGACCCTATATTTTTCTGCATACAGGAAATACACTTCAATGTCAAAGACAAACACTACCTTAGAGTAAAAGGCTGGAAGACAATTTTACAAGCCAATGGTCTCAGGAAATGAGCCGGAATAGCCATGCTAATATCAGATAACATTGACTTTCAACCTAAAGTCATCAAAAGAGACATGGAGGGACACTTCTTGCTGGTCAAAGGAAAAATCCACCAAGAAGAACTCTGAATCCTCAACATCTATGCTTCAAATGCAAGGGCACCCTCATTCATAAAAGAAACTTTACTAAAGCTCAAAGCACACATTGCACCTAACACAGTAATTGTGGGTGATCTCAACACTCCATTCTCATCAATGGATCGATCAGGAAAACAGAAACTAAACAGGGACACAGTGAAACTAACTGAAGCATTGGATCTTTTAGATTTAACATATATATATATATATATATATATATATATATATATATATATATATATATATATATATATATATTACATTTCATCCTAAAGCAAAGAATATGCTTTTTTTCTCAGTACCTTACGGTATTTTCTCCAAAATTGATCATATAATTGGTCACAAGAGAGACCTCAACAAATATATAAAGATTGAACTAATCCCATGCCTCCTATCAGATCACTTTGGAGTAAAAGTGGTCTTCAGTAACAACAGAAACAACAGAGAGCCCACATACACATGGAAACTGAACCATACTCTACTCAATGACACCTTGGTCAAGGAAGAAATAAAGAAATCAAAGACTTTTTAGAATGTAATGAAAACGACGACGACACAACATACCCAAATCTATGGGACACAATAAAAGCAGTGCTAAAAGAGAAACTCATAGCCCCTAGTGCCTCCGAAAAGAAACTGGAGAGAGCATACGCTAATAGCTTAACACACCTGAAAGCCCATGGAACAAAAAGAAGCTAATTTACCCAGGAGGAGTAGAAGACTGGAAATCATCAAACTCCAGGCTGAAATCAATCAAGTAGAAACAAAGAGAACCATACAAAGAATCAACAAAACTAGGAGCTGGTTCTTTGAAAAAAATCAACAAGATATATAAACCCTTAGCCAGAGTAACTACAGGGCACAGAGACAGTATCCAGACTAACAAAATTAGAAATGAAAAGGGAGATACAACAACAGAAACTGAGAAAATTCAAAAAATTATCAGCTCTTACTACAAAAGCCTATACTCAACACAACTGGAGAATATGGAGGAAATGGACAGTTTCCTAGACAGATACCAAACACCAAAATTAAATCAGGATCAAATAGATCATCTAAATAGTCCCATAACCCCTAAAGAAATAAGGGAGTCAGAAAGTTCCCCAACCAAAAAAGCTCAGGACCAGATGGCTTTAGAGCAGAATTCTATCAGACCTTCAAAGAAGAATTAACACCAGCACTCCAAACTATTCCACCAAATAGAAACAGAAAGAATACTACCCAACTCCTTCTATGAAGCCACAATTACTCTGATACCAAAAGCACACAAGGATCCCACAAAGAAAGAGAACTTCAGGCCAATTTCCCTTATAAATATCGATGCAAAAATACTCAATAAAATTCTTGCCAACCGAATCCAAGAACACATCAAAATGATCATCCACCATGATCAAGTAGGCTTCATCCCAGGGATGCAGGGATGGTTGAATATAAGGAAATCCATCAATGCAATCCACTACATAAACAAACTCAAAGAAAAAAAACCACTTGATCATTTCATTAGATGCTGAAAAAGCATTTGACAAAATTCAGCATCCTTTCATGCTAAAAGTCTTGGAAAGAAGAGGAATTCAAGGCCCATACCTAAACATCGTTAAAGCAATATACAGCAATCTGGTAGCCAACATCAAACTAAATGAAGAGAAACTTGAAGCAATCCCACTAAAATCAGGGACAAGACAAGGTTGCCCTCTCTCTCCATTTCTTTTCAATATAGTACTTGAAGTTCTAGCTAGAGCACTTAGACAAAAAAAGGAGGTCAAAGGGATACAAATTGGAAAGGAAAAAGTCAACCTATCACTATTTGCAGATGATATGATAGTCTACTTAAGTAACCCAAAAAACTTCACCAGAGAACTCCTACAGGTCATAAACAACTTCAGCAAAGTGGCTGGTTATAAAATCAACTCAAGCAAATCAGTTGCTTTCCTATAATCAAAGGATAAGCAGGCTGAGAAAGAAGTTAGGGAAATGACACCCTTCACTATAGCTGCAAACAATATAAAGTATCTTGGTGTGGCTATAACCAAAAAAAAAAAAAAAAAGATCTGCATGAGAAGAACTTCATGTCTCTGAACAATGAAATCTAAGACCTCAAAAAATGGAAAAAAATCTTCCACGCTCATGGATTGGCAGGATTAACATAGTTAAAATGGCCATCTTGCCAAAAGCAATATACAGATTCAATACAATCCCCATCAAAATCTCAACTCAGTTTTTAATAGAGCTAGAAAAAGCAATTCTCAAATTCATCTGGAATAACAAAAAACCCAGGATAGCTAAAACTATTCTCAACAGTAAAAGAACTTCTGGAGGAATCAATATCCCAGACCTCCTTAAAAACTGCATGGTATTGGCATACTGACAGGCAAGTGGACCAGTGGAATAGAATTGAAGACCCAGAAATGAATCCACACACCTATGGCCATTTGATATTTGACAAAAGAGCTGAAAACATCCAGTGGAAAAAAGATAGCCTTTTTAACAAATTGTGCTGGTCCAACTGGAGGTCAGCATGCAGAAGAATGTGAATTGATCCATTCTTTTTTTTTTTAATTTCCCTAATGACTAATGCTGTTGAACACTTCTTAAGGTGCTTCTAGGCCATCTGAATTTCTTCAGGTGAAAATTCTTTGTTTAGATCTGTACCCCATTTTTTTATTCGATATAATTTATTTACATTTCAAATGATTTCCCCTTTTCTAGCCCCCTCTCCCCAAAAGTCCCGTAAGCCCCCTTCTCTTCCCCTATCCTCCGACCAACCCCTTCCCACTTCCCCGTACTGTTTCACTGAGTCTTTCCAGAACCAGGGGCCACTCCTCCTTTCTTCTTGTACCTCATTTGATGTGTGGATTATGTTTTGGGTATTCCAGTTTTCTAGGTTAATAACCACTTATTAGTGAGTGCATACCATGATTCACCTTTTGAGTCTGGGTTATCTCACTTAGTATGATGTTCTCTAGCTCCATCCATTTGCCTAAGAATTTCATGAATTCATTGTTTCTAATGGCTGAATAGTACTCCATTGTGTAGATATACCACATTTTTTGCATCCACTCTTCTGTTGAGGGATACCTGGGTTCTTTCCAGCATCTGGCAATTATAAATAGGGCTGCTATGAACATAGTAGAGCATGTATCCTTATTACATGGTGGGGAGTCCTCTGGGTATATGCCCAGGAGTGGTATAGCAGGATCCTCTGGAAGTGAGATGCCCAGTTTTCGGAGGAACCGCCAGACCGCTTTCCAGAGTGGTTGTAGCAATTTGCAACCCCACCAGCAGTGGAGGAGTGTTCCTCTTTCTCCACACCCTCTCCAACACCTGCTGTCTCCTGAATCTTTAATCTTAGCCATTCTAACTGGTGTAAGATGAAATCTTAGGGTTGTTTTGATTTGCATTTCCCTAATGACTAATGAAGTTGAGCATTTTTTAAGCTGCTTCTCCGCCATCCGAAGTTCTTCAGGTGAGAATTCTTTGTTTAACTCTGTACCCCATTTTTAATAGGGTTGTTCGGTTTTCTGGAGTCTAACTTCTTGAGTTCTTTATATATATTGGATATTAGCCCTCTATCTGAAGTAGGATTGGTGAAGATCTTTTCCCAATTTGTTGGTTGCCGATCTGTCCTCTTGATGGTGTCCTTTGCCTTACAGAAACTTTGTAATTTTATGAGGTCCCATTTGTCAATTCTTGCTCTTAGAGCATAGGCTATTGGTGTTCTGTTCAGAAACTTTCTCCCTGTACCGATGTCCTCAAGGGTCTTCCCCAGTTTCTTTTCTATTAGCTTCAGCGTGTCTGGCTTTATGTGGAGGTCCTTGATCCATTTGGATTTGAGCTTAGTACAAGGAGACAAGGATGGATCAATTCGCATTCTTCTGCATGCTGACCTCCAGTTGAACCAGCACCATTTGTTGAAAAGGCTATCTTTTTTCCATTGGATGTTTTCAGCCTCTTTGTCGAGGATCAAGTGGCCATAGGTGTGTGGGTTCATTTCTGGATCTTCAATCCTGTTCCATTGATCCTCCTGCCTGTCACTGTACCAATACCATGCAGTTTTTAACACTATTGCTCTGTAGTATTGCTTGAGGTCAGGGATACTGATTCCCCCAGATTTTCTTTTGCTACTGAGAATAGTTTTAGCTATCCTGGGTTTTTTGTTGTTCCAGATGAATTTGATAATTGCTCTTTCTAACTCTGTGAAGAAATGAGTTGGGATTTTGATGGGTATTGCATTGAATCTGTATAGTGCTTTTGGCAAAATGGCCATTTTAACTATATTGATTCTACCGATCCATGAGCATGGGAGGTTTTCCCATTTTTTGAGGTCTTCTTCCATTTCCTTCTTCAGAGTCTTGAAGTTCTTGTCATACAGATCTTTCACATGTTTGGTAAGAGTCACCCCAAGATACTTTATACTGTTTGTGGCTATTGTGAAGGGGGTCATTTCCCTAATTTCTTTCTCAGCCTGCTTATCCTTTGAGTATAGGAAGGCCACTGATTTGCTTGAGTTGATTTTATAACCTGCCACATTGCTGAAGTTGTTTATCAGCTGTAGGAGGTCTCTAGTGGAGTTTTTTGGGTCACTTAGGTAGACTATCATGTCGTCTGCAAATAATGATAGTTTGACTTCTTCCTTTCCAATTTGTATCCCTTTGATCTCCTTATGTTGTCGAATTGCCCGAGCTAGTACCTCAAGTACAATATTGAAAAGATAAGGAGAAAGGGGGCAGCCTTGTCTGGTCCCTGATTTCAGTGGGATTGCTTCAAGTTTCTCTCCATTTAGTTTGATGCTGGCTACCGGTTTGCTGTATATTGCTTTTACTATGTTTAGGTATGGGCCTTGAATTCCTGTTCTCTCCAAGACTTTAAACATGAAAGGATGCTGAATTTTGTCAAATGCTTTTTCAGCATCCAATGAAATGACCATGTGGTTTTGTTTTCTGAGTTTGTTTATGTAGTGGATTGTATTGATGGATTTCCGTATATTGAACCAACCCTGCATTCCCGGGATAAAGCCTACTTGATCATTGTGGATGATCGTTTTGATGTGTTCTTGGATTCGGTTGGCAAGAATTTTATTGAGTATTTTTGCATCAATGTTCATAAGGGAAATTGGTCTGAAGTTCTCTTTCTTTGTTGGATCTTTGTGTGGCTTTGGTATCAGCGTAATTGTGGCTTCGTAGAAGGAATTGGGTAGTGTTCCTTCTGTTTCTATTTTGTGGAATAGTTTGAAGAGTATTGGTGTTAACTCTTCTTTGAAGGTCTGGTAGAATTCTGCACTGAAACCATCTAGTCCTGTGCTTTTTTTGGTTGGAAGACTTTCTATGACTCCTTCTATTTCTTTAGGCATTTTGGGACTGTTTAGATTGTCTAGTTGGTCCTGATTTAATTTTGGTATTTGGTATCTGTCAAGGAAATTGTCCATTTCCTCCAGATTCTCCAGTTGTGTTGAGTACAGGCTCTTGTAGTAGGATCTGATGATTTTTTGGATTTCCTCAGTTTCTGTTGTTATATCTCTCTTTTCATTTCTAAGTTTGTTAATTTGGATACTTTCTCTGTGCCCTTTGGTCAGTCTGGCTAAGGGTTTATCTATCTTGTTGATTTTCTCAAAGAACCAGCTCCTGGTTTTGTTGATTTTTTGTATGGTTCTCTTTGTTTCTACTTGATTGATTTCAGCCCTGAGTTTGATGATTTCCTGCCTTCTACTCCTCCTGGGTGAAATAGCTTCTTTTTGTTCTAGGGCTTTCAGGTGTGTCATTAAGCTGGTAATGTATGCTCTCTCCATTTTCTTTTTGGAGGCACTCAGGGCTATGAGTTTTCCTCTTAGCACTGCTTTCAATGTGTCCCATAGATTTGGGTATGTTGTGTTTTCATTTTCATTGTGTTCTAAAAAGTCTTTAATTTCTTTCTTTATTTCTTCCTTGACCAAGGTATCATTGAGTAGAGTATTGTTCAGTTTCCACGTGTATGTTTTTCTGTTGTGTCTGTTGCTATTGAAGACCACTGTTACTCCATAGTGATCAGATAGGAGGCATGGGATTAGTTCAATCTTCTTATATTTGTTGAGGTCTGTCTTGTGACCAATTATATGGTCGATTTTGGAGAAGGTACCATGAGGTGCTGAGAAAAAGGTATATTCTTTTGTTTTAGGATAGAATGTTCTATATATATATCTATTAAATCTAATTGGTCCAAAGCTTCAATTAGTTTCATTGTGTCCCTGTTTAGTTTCTGTTTTCCTGATCGGTCCATTGAGGAAAGTGCAGTGTTGAAGTCACCCACAATTATTGTGTTAGGTACAATGTGTGCTTTGAGTTTTAATAAAGTTTCTTTTACAAAAGAGGGTGCCCTTGCATTTGAAGCATAGATGTTCAGGATTGAGAGTTCTTCTTGTTGTATTTTTCCTTTGACCAGCAAGAAGTGTCCCTCAGAGTCTCTTTTGATGACTTTGGGTTGAAAGTTAATTTTATCTGATATTAAAATGGCTACTCCAGCTTGTATCCTGAGACCATTTGCTTGTAAAATTGTCTTCCAGCCTTTTACTCTAAGGTAGTGTTTGTCTTTGACCCTGAGGTGTGTTTCCTGTAAGCAGCAAAATGTAGGGTCCTGTTTACGTATCCAGTCTGTTAGTCTGTGTCTTTTTATTGGGGCATTAAGTCCATTGATGTTAAGAGATATTAAGGAATAGTGATTGTTACTTCCTATCATTTTTGACGTTATTTTTTTAAATTTGATTGCTTAACTTCTTTTGGGTTTGATGAAAGGTTACTATCTTGCTTTTTCCAGGGTGAAGTTTCCCTCCTTGTATTGGTGTTGTCCTCCTATTATCCTTTTTAGGGCTGGGTTTGTGGATAGATATTGGGTAAACATGGTTTTGTCATGAAATATTTTAGTTTCTCCATCTATGGTGATTGAGAGTTTTGCTGGATATAGTAGTTTTGGTTGGCATTTGTGTTCTCTTAGAGTCTGCATGAGATCTGCCCAGGACCTTATAGCCTTCATAGTCTCAGGTGAAAAGTCTACTGTGATTCTGATAGGTCTTCCTTTATATGTTACTTGGCCTTTTTCTCTTACTGCCTTTAATATTCTTTCTTTGTTTAGAACATTTGGTGTTTTGATTATTATGTGACGGGAAGTATTTCTGTTCTGGTCCAGTCTGTTTGGAGTTCTGTATGCTTCTTGTATATTCATGGGCATCTCTCTCTTTAGGTTAGGGAAGTTTTCTTCCATAATTTTATTGAAGATATTTGCTGGCCCTTTAAGTTGTAAATCTTCACTCTCATCTATGCCTATAATCCTTAGGTTTGGTCTTCTCATTGTGTCCTGGATTTCCTGGATATTTTGGGTTACAAGCTTTTTGCATTTTGCATTTTCTTTAACTGTTGAGTCCATGGTTTCTATGGAATCTTCAGCATCTGAGATTCTTTCTTCTATCTCTTGTATTCTGTTGTTGATATTTGCATCTATGTCCCCTGATTTCTTCCCAAGGCTTTCTATCTCCAAAGTTGTCTCCCTTTGAGTTTTCTTAGTTGTTTCTACATCTGATTTTAGATCCTGGATGGTTTTGCTTAGCTCCTTCAATTGCTTGTTTGTGCTTTCCTGTAATTCTTTAAGAGATTTTTGTGTTTCCTCTTTCATGACCTCAGCCTGTTGACCAAAGTTCTCCTGTATTTCTTTAAGTGTTTTTTGCGTTTCCTCCTTGTTGGCTTTTGTATTCTCCTAGATTTCTTTCAATGATTTTTGTGTTTCCCTTGCAAGGGCTTCTAACTTTTGATCCATTTTCTCCTGAATTTCTTTAAGTATGTCCTTCATGTGTTCCTGTACCAGCATCATGACCAGTGATTTTAAATCCAAATCTTGTTTTACTGGTGTGATGGGGTATCCAGGACATGCTGGTAGAGGAGAATTGGGTTCAGATGTTGCCATATTGCCTTGATTTCTGTTAGTGACGTTCCTGCGTTTGCCTTTTGCCATCTAGTTCTCACTGGTGTTAGTTTGTCTTGTCAGTGCTGGACTCACCAGTGCAAGCTGCCCCTTCCCCGTTGGCCTCTGGTGCACAGCTTACCCCCTGCACTGCCTGTAGACAGGGTGCTGCTGCCCAGGCTGATCAGATCCGGAAGCAGGCACCCAAAGGCTCCCCCCGAGGCCTGCTGGATTCACTGGAGCACACCGACTTCTCCCAGCTGGCCGCCGGGAATCCCTGCTATCCTCTTGTAGGACCTGGAGATGTGGTGCAGCCGCCCAGGCTGATCTGGATCCGGAAGCGGAGAGAGTTGAGCTGAGGGCTTTCGCCTGAGTCCTTGCACCAGATTGTGTCTGTGGACCAGATGGAGCCTGTGTGTACCCCCAGGGAGCTCCGATGGTGTATGCTGCTGTGACCTCCCCTGTGTTCAGCTCACTCAGCTGGGCAGCTGATCCCCCAACTGGGCTGGCGCACACAAGGTTAGCCTGGCCGCCCAGGCCCTGAGTCCAGGCAAAAGCCTGAGAGGCCAAGGTCCGAGCAAAGTTACCCTAGGGCTATGACTGTTAATTGGTTCCGCCAGGTGACCCAGATGGCGGGCATGTGAGCCCGCGCTCCCTGAAAGCACTGGGAGAGTCTGCTGTGCTAACAACCTCCTGGGCGGGTTGACTCACAGATGGCCCACCAAGTCGCCCAGTTCTTGGGGTCAGTCCTGTGCCTTTTGGGGCCTAGATCCCTGCTTTGTTAGCCTCAGGCTATGCCTGTTAAGGGTCTGCCCGCCAGAGCTCTCTGTAGTCCTGCAGGCAAAACGGTCGAATTGATCCATTCTTATCTCCTTGTACTAAGCTCAACTCCAAGTGGATCAAGGACCTACACATAAAGCCAGACACACTGAAACTAATAGAAAAGAAACTGAGGAAGACCCTTGAGGACATGGCCACAGGGGAAAAGTTCCAGAATAGAACACCAATAGCTTATGCTCTAAGATCAAGAATTGACATATGGGACCTCATAAAATTACAAAGTTTCTGTAAGGCAAAGGACACTATCAAAAGGACAAAACAGCAACTAACAAATTGGGAAAAGATCTTCACCAACCTTACGTCTGATAGAGGGCTTATATCCAATATATACAAAGAACACAAGAAGTTAGACCCCAAGGAACTATATAACCCTATTAAAAAGTGGGGTACAGAGCTAAACAAAGAATTTTTGCCTGAAGAAATTTGGATGGCTAAGAAGCAGCTTAAGAAATGCTCAACATCATTAGTCATTAGGGAAATGCAAATCAAAACAACCCTGAGGACCAGAGGGATTCAGTGCAGAATTCTATCAGACCTTCAAAGAAGAGTTAACACCAATACTCTTCAAACTATTCCACAAAAAAATTATTAGATACAGAGAAAGTCCTCCATGAAGCCCTCCGTCAGCATCATGACCAGAACCCAGAGGCTCCTCAATGGAAGAATGGATATGGAAAATGTGGTATATTTACACTATGGAATACTACTCAGCTATTAAAAACAGTGAATTCATGAAATTCATGAATTCATGGAGAATGTCATCCTGAGTGAGGTGACCCAATCACAAAAGAACACAGCTATGCACTCACTGATAAGCAATATTAGATCAGAAGCTTGGAATACCCAAGAAACAATTCACATATCAAATGATCTCCAAGAAGAAGGAAGGAGAGGCCCCTGGTCGTGGAAAGGCTCAGTGTAACAGTGTAGGTAAATACCAGGACAGGGAAACAGGAAGGGAGTGATTGGGGAACAGGGGGAGGGAAGAAGGTTATGGGACTTTCAGGAAGGGGGGATCCAGGAAAGGGAAAGCGTTTGAAATGTAAATGAAGAATATATTGAATAAAAAAAAGAAATTAAAAGATGCGGAGAAAGTATTTGACAAACTCAAACAGCCCTTCATGATTAAATGAAAGATCAGGATTTCAAGGCCCATACCCAAACATAGTAAAAGCAATATATGAACCAGTAGCCTATATCAAACTAAATGGAGACAAACTTGAAGCAATCCCACTGAAATCAGGGACAGAACAAAGCTGTCTACTCTCTCCCTACCTGTTTAATATAGTATTCAAGGTCCTAGCCAGAGCAATTAGACAACAAAAGGAGGTAAAGGGGATAAAAATTGGAAAGAAGTCAAAATATCACTATTTGCAGATGATATTATACTATACGTAAGTGAGTCCCAAAATTGCACCAGAGCACTCTTAAACCCTTATACGGTTTATAACAACTTCAGCAAAGTGGCTGAATAGAAAATTTACACAAACAAATCAGTATCCTTCCTTTATGCAAAGGTTAAACAGGCTGAGAAAGAAATTGGGTTAATGACACACTTCACAATATTCACAAATAACATAAAATACCTTGATGCAACTCTAACCAAGCAAGTGAAAGATTAGTATGACAAGAGATTCAAGTCTCTTGAAAGACTTGGAGAAAGTAATCGAGGAAGATCTCAGAAGATGGAAAGATCTTCTATCCATGTGGATGGGCAGGATTAATATAGTAAAAATGGCCAAGCTGGAGATTTGGAAAGCTTAGAAGAAACGGCTTCATTATCATAGTGAATGTGTTAGAGTTATTTTTTATTTTTATATGCAAAAATGTGAAACATTCCTGGAATTGTGTATTTGTTGGAAAACACTGTATCTAGATGTGGTATGGATCAGCCTGAGCATACATTTTTTGGTTTAAAAAAGGAAAAAGTATAGTCAATCATTGGCTAGGAGATAGAAGGCACAATTACTTCACATGAATTGAACCTATGAAAAACCTATAGACAGCTATAGAAAGTCAGGGGGAGGTGTAGAGACTTATAGAAAGCAGAAGAGGAAGACATAAAGTTTAAAGGGGATTTGAGATGGCATGGAAAAGGAGAGGTTCTTTTCATTTAGGACATTTGCTGAGGAAAAAGGTCAGCTGCATGGTTTTTCTACTTTTCTGAGTATGCAGGTTTTCATCTCAATATATATTTCCCCTGTATTTAAAGGCAATGTTATGAATTTAAAACTGTACTACAAACAAAACTGAAGCCAAAATGACTTTAAGAAATCAACACAAAACCACATATGATAAATTTGACAGAAGGAAAAATGAAGGATAGCCTTGACATAATTAGCACAGAAGATTTTTTGAACAGAACTTAGACAACAAAGGCATCAAGGCGACCAACAGTTAAAAAGAGCACCTGAACTGAAAACCTTCTGTTAAAAAAAAAAAAAGTACAATGTCATTTCAACAAAATAGAAGCCCACAGAATGGGACAAGATTTTCAACACCAACATACCTGATAAAGGACTAAACTTCAAAATATAAAGAATTTAAGAAGACTTATATCAAGAAAAGAAAGAATCCAATTAAATGATGGGGTACATATCCAAACAGACTTTTTATTAGAGGAAACTTAAGTTGCTAAAAATTAAAGAAAACTCTAACATTTTATTCATCAGAAAAAATTCAAATTAAAGCTCATTGAAATTTCATTTTACACCTCAGAATGGCTGAGATCAACAGAGTAAGGGACAGATCGAAGCTACAGGAGAGCATCTGGAGAAGGGGAAGACTCTCCCATTATTAATTAGTAGAGTGCAAATATGTATAAATGCTATGGAAATCAATGTGGCACTTTTTTTGAATAGTTGGGAATAAACGTATCTCAAGATCCAGCTATAACATTTGTGGTCATATATACAAGGGATCTTTCATCCTAAAACAAAGATCATTTCTCAACCATAATTTTTATTGCTTTATTGATAATTGCCAAAATTAAAAACAACCTAGATATACTTCAGGAGAAGAGTGGATAGAGAAACTGTAGTATATTTACACAATAGAGTATTAAACAGCTGTTCAAAGCAGATGACAACATGAATTTTTCAAAAAAAATGTATTGGGCCTGGTTGAAGAAACCCATTCAGGTTTCTGATATAAGGACTTCTTCAATATGATAGAGGACAGAAACTTTTAGAAGCTTTGGACTGGAAATGAAACTATTTGTTTTAAGCCTATTAGATTTAATGTATCATAAACTTGTTGGGATGAAATCTCATGAAGCAATGGTGAGTGTACTTACAATAAACAAATGGGACGTGCTTTGTGGTGGGGCCATTCATCCATAATGGCCAACTCCAACATGCCTCAAACCCTTGGTACAACAAAAGGGAATGCCTGAGACAGATTCACAGATTCTGCCGGGCTTCTTCCCTCTAAGGAGACATGTTTTCAGACTTTGTATATATATATTCCTGTTTAACTCCTACTTCAGGTCTCAACCTTTATCCTTATATTCCCAGTATTGAAGACCTTCATGGCCAAGAACATCAGCTACAGGTATCTCTATGTGAAAATTCTTGATTGTTGGAAAAATTCAGAGCTCATATATGCTACATGAATATATTTTCATTATTCATTATGTGCATTGCAAAAAAAATTTAGAGATAAACATCCCAGGTGTACTGGCTGATTTTGTGTGTCAACTTGACACAGACTGGAGTTATCACAAAGAAAGGAGTTTCAGTTGGGGAAGTGCCTCCATGAGATCCAACTGTGAGGCATTTTCTCTATTAGTGAACAAGGGTGAGGGCCCCTTGTGGGTGGTACCATCCCTGGGCTGGTATTCTTGGGTTCTATAAGAGAGCAGGCTGAGCAAGCCAGGGGAAGCAAGACAGCAAGGAACATCCCTCCATGGCTTCTGCATCAGCTCCTGCTTCCTGACCTGCTTGAGTTCCACTCCTGACTTTCTTTTGTGATGAACTGCAATGCAGAACTGTAAGATGAATAAACCCTTTCCTCCCCAACTTGCTTCTTGGTCATGATGTTTGTGCAGGAATAGAAACCTTGACTAAGACACCATGTGAAATTTTTCTTTGTTAAGTATCAAATATTGAAATATTGAAAAATGAAGCAAAATATATGTATGGTTCCTTACCTGTGGGGTTTTACAAAAGTCTTTGAATTGAAATAGTGGTCATTTCAATTCGTTTTTATTTTTTATTTTTACTTATGTTTATGACCATAGAAAACCCACAGAGTGTGCAGGACGGTCATCATTTTGTGCCCATGTATTTGAAGCTCTTCCCCAGTTTCTCTTCTATTAGATTCAGTTTATAATTGTGCTTTTTACAGGGAAATAAAAATGGATCAATTTGCAATCTTCTACATGTTGAGTGCCAGTTGAACACTCCTCTATGCCTGCAGGGAGTCTGCTCTTCTACCATCACTTTTGAAATCAGTTTGCCAGTTTCTCATAAAACTTGGGATAGTTCTATTTCAAGACACAACCATTCCATTCCTATCATACATACAAAGATGTCTCCCTATTCCACAGGGACACTAGCTCAGCTATTTTCATAGTAGCTTTGTTTGTAATAGCCAGAAACTGGAAACAAACTAGGTATTCCTTAACTGAACAGTGGATAAAGAAAATGTGGTGTTTCTACACAATGGAATAACATTCAACTGTCAAAAACGATGATATCATGAATTTTGCATGTGAATGTATGGAACTTGAGAATATCATCCTGATTGAGGTAACAAAAAACCAGGAATTCATGTATGGCATGTACTCAGTTATAAGTAACCATAGGCCATGTAGTGTAGGCTACCTGTGCTACAATCCACAGACCAAAAGAAACGGGATATTAAAGAGATTCAAAGGGAATCTGTGTGACACTCTTAAAATGGGAAACAAAATACTCACCAAAGAGGAATGGAGTGAAGAAAATGGGTAGGAGAGGAGGTAAGAAAGAAAAGGGAATGCTTACCTGGTACACTGAGAGGTAGGCTAAGACAGACCTGGGAGTGAGAATGTAAATTAGTGTTGAAGTGCAGACATCTCTAGTCACAAGATGTGGGCCTGAAATGATAGAGTTTATGAGGAATCCTGGCATTGGAGTAATCCCAGCTTATATTCCTACCAGAAGGGTATATAGAGCCTGAAATGGCCACCTCAGATAGAGAAGCAGAAATTCCAGAGGAAGGATGGGGACATTAATATCCCCACAAAACTTTCAACGCCAAATTTCTCTTCCATACAAGCTGTGCAGGAACAAAGATGGATGAGAGACTGATGGAAGAGCCAACCAACGACTGTGCCATTCTGAGACCTATCCCATATGAAATAACCAACACATAAAATTAATAATGATACTCTCTTATGCTTACAGACAAAATCCTAGCATAACTGTCTTCTGAAAGACTTGGCTATTAGATAGAGGCAGATGCAGAGACCTATGGGCATACATTGGGCAGAGCTATGATAGTCATGTAGAAGAGTGAGGGATAGAAGGAAACAAGTCAGAAACAGCAAGGAAATCACAAGAACAGCCACAGGGTTCTCTAACTTGGGACCATGGGTGGTCACAGAGCCTGGGCCACTATCAAGTGACCATGGAGGAGATGGGCATAGAGCCCCTTATACATGTGTTCCAAATGTGCAGCTAAGTGTTCATGTGGTCCCCTAACAAGAAGAACAGTGGTGGTCTTGGTCTCTATTACTAGCCATTGGATCCCTTCCTCAATTCATGGTCTCCTGAGTACATCTAAGTAAGTAAGGATGTGTCTAACCCTGCAAGGATGATATGCATCAGGGTTGGGTGGTACAAAAGTTCAGGAACGAATTTTATGAACAGAAGTGGTTAGACCATTTGTGTGTGTGTATGGGTTACTTGGAAGTGTGGGACTTGGAAGAGAAGAGGAAGGAGCTGTCATAGGGAAATAAAGTGACTAAGAAATTTAAATTTCAAAAAAAAAAAGGAATACCAAAAGAGTTAAAAATGTTTTAAACATCTTGCTGACCAGAAATTACAAGGATTTCACTATTTTCAAAAAGGCAGTTCTTTTTAGAGGCCTTATTTATTTATTGGCCTTGGTTTTAAAAAGTCAGTTAGCAGGGTTTCTGTCTTAGTTCATTTGGTCCTTGCCTTTTTTCTTTTATAAAGCAATTGAACACTTTCTTACATGCTTATTTTACTAGGTTCCTGCCACATTGTGAAAACCTTACATTGTTGGGTCAAAAGACAGTTTCTTAAATGAATGAGATCCAGAATGCTATTTGATAAGAAGTATGTTATGCTCACCCAGAAAGTTTCCATCACATTTTGAGCTATAATGCTAAAGTATTTCATGTTGAAATACTTTGAAACAGTAAGTAAGGAAAGTTATGAGTATTCCATAATACCTCAGTAAACCTTACAGAATTTCTTACTTGAGGAATACTGATGATTTTTTGATGAAGTATGATGAAACGGGATAATTATCTTACTGCAGACTTACTGCAGTGACTTTCATAGAACATTATCTGTCTTTAGTCTTTGGTTGGCTTTTCTGCAAAGAAGAGAAATAGTTGAATGAAAATCTCAAAATTAATGCAGGATAGGAAATCCCAGAGCAGTTAAAAACATGTCCATTCACCAAACATTCCAGACAGGGTATAAGGAGTATTGTGTGAGTCTATGACTATGTGTTTGGTCTCAGGCTTGTAAATCTCCGAAGGAAATTCCATTAGATTCCATTACTAGGAGCTACAGGACCCACTGGAAGTTTGTGGAATAAAGGGTGTGTTGCACTAACAAATGCATTCATACTCAGGGTAGAAATGTAAGAGACCATCACAGGAAGGTAGACTCTGGAGGATTACATGTCTTTTAAGATGCCAAGGAGCTCTTAGAAAATGAGGATGTCTCCATTTTACTTGGGGGTTTGTTTGGTTGTCCTCTCTCACACACTCTTACAACAGACTTACTTAAAGGCAAAGAAACCTGCCACATACACAAAATACCCATTATTGTGAAATCTGAGAATGAGCTGTGAAATGTAGGAAGAGGTCCCAAATCTGTGCAAAGAGGTGTTTGGCTTTAGTTTTTTGGGCATACATTTTGCAACCTACATTTAATAAAGGTTCAACTTCTTCTCTAGCCAACCACCCAGAAGTAGTATAGGAGCTAGAGAAAGGACCCAAGAAGTTGCAGGGGTTCGCAGTACCATAGGAGGCACAACAATTGGAACCACCGAATACTCCTAGAGCTCACAGAGACTAAACTTCCAACCAAATAGTACACGTGGAGGGACCCACTGTTATGGATGCATATGCAGCAGAGGTTGGCCTTGTTGGACATCAAAGGGGGAGAGCATACACTAGAAGATTAACAGAAAAACTGAAAGCCCTGGAACAAAAGGAAGCTAATTCACTCAGGAGGAGGAGAAGACAGGAAATCATCAAACACAGAGCTGAAATCAATCAAGTAGAAACCACGAGAACCATACAAAGAATCAACAAAACTAGGAGCTGGTTCTTTGAAAAAATCAACAAGATACATAAACCCTAAGCCAGACTGACCAAAGGGCATAGACAAAGTATCCAATTAACAATATTAGAAATGAAAAGGTGGATATAACAACAGAAACTGAGGAAATCACAGCATCCTTTCATGCTGAAAGTCTTGGAAGGAACAGGAATTCAAGGCCCATACCTAAACATAGTAAAAGCAATATACAGCAAACTGGTAGCCAGCATCAAACTTAATGGGGAGAAACTTGAAGCAATCCCACTAAATCAGGGACTAGACAGGGCTGTCCCCTTTCTCCTTATCTTTTCAATATTGTACTTGAGGAACTAGCTCGGGCAATTAGACAACATAAGGAGGTCAAAGGGATACAAATATGAAAGGAAGAAGTCAAACTATCATTATTTGCAGATGATATGATAGTCTTCCTACCTAAGTGACCCAAAAAACTCCACTAGAGAACTCCTACAGCTGATAAACAACTTCAGCAAAGTGGCAGGTTATAAAATCAACTCAAGCCAATCAGTAGCCTTCCTATACTCAAAGGATAAGCAGGCTGAGAAAGAAATTAGGGAAATGACCCCCTTCACAATAGCCACAAACAGTATAAAGTACCTTGGGGTGACTCTTACCAAAGATGTGAAAGATCTGTATGACAAGAACTTCAAGACTATGAAGAAGGAAATGGAAGAAGACCTCAAAAAATGGAAAAACCTCCCATGCTCATGGATCGGCAGGATTAATATAGTTAAAATGGCCATTTTGCCAATAGCAATATACAGATTCAACGCAATAGCCATCAAAATCCCAACTCTATTCTTCACAGAGTTAGAAAGAGCAATCCCCAAATTCATCTGGAATAACAAAAAACCCAGGATAGCTAAAACTATTCTCATCAATAAAAGAACTTCTGGGGGTATCAGTATCACTGACCTCAAGCAATACTACAGAGCAATAGTGTTAAAAACTGCATGGTATTTGTACAGTGACAGGCAGGCAGATCAATGGAACAGGATTGAAGATCCAGAAATGAAACCACACACCTATGGCCACTTGATTCTCGACAATGGAGCTGAAAACCTTCAGTGGAAAAAAGATAGCCTTTTCAACAAATGGTGCTGGTTCAACTGGAGGTCAGCATGCAGAAGAATGGGAATTGATCCATCCTTGTCTCCTTGTACTAAGCTCAACTCCAAATGGATCAAGGACCTCCACATAAAGCCAGACACTCTGAAGCTTATAGAAAAGGAACTGGAGAAGACCCTTGAGGACATCGGTACAGGGGGGAAGTTCCTGAACAGAACACCAATAGCTTATGCTCTAAGATCAAGAATTGACAAATGGGACCTCATAAAATTACAAAGTTTCTGTAAGGCATAGGACACCATCAAAAGGGCAAATCATCAACCAACAAATTGGGAAAAGATCTTCACCAACCCTACATCAGATAGAGGGCTAATATCCAATATATATAAAGAACTCAAGAAGTTAGACTCCAGAAAACCAAATAACCCCGTTAAAAAATGGAGTCCAGAGTTAAACAAAGAATTTACACCTGAAGAACATCGGATGGCTGAGAAGCATCTTAAAAAATGCTCAACTTCATTAGTCATTAGGGAAATGCAAATCAAAACAACCCTGAGATTCCACCTTACACCAGTCAGAGTGGCTAAGATTAAAAATTCAGGAGACAGCAGATTTTGGCGAGGATGTGGAGAAAGAGGAACACTCCTCCACTGCTGGTGGGGTTGCAAATTGGTACAACCACTCTGGAAATCAGTCTGTCGGTTCCTCAGAAAACTGGGCACCTCACTTCCAGAAGATCCTGCTATACCACTCCTGGGCATATACCCAGAAGATTCTCCAGCATGTAATAAGGATACATGTTCCACTATGTTCATAGAAGCCCTATTTATAATAGCCAGAAGCTGGAAAGAACCCAGGTATCCCTCAGCAGAAGAGAGGATGCAAAAATGTGGTATCTATACACAATGGAGTACTATTTAGCCATTAGAAACAATGAATTCATGAAATTCTTAGGCAAATGGATGAAGCTAGAGAACATCATACTAAGTGAGGTAACCCAGACTCAAAAGATGAATCATGTTATGCACTCACTAATAAGTGGATATTAACCTAGAAAACTGGAATACCAAACACATAATCCACACATCAAATGAGGTACAAGAAGAACAGAGGAGTGGCCCCTTGTTCTGGAAAGACTCAGTGAAGCATTATAGGGCAAAACCAGAACAGGGAAGTGGGAAGGGTTGGGTGGGAAAACAGGGGGAGGGAAGGGGGCTGATGGGACTTTCGGGGAGTGGGGGTCTAGAAAAGGGGAAATTATTTGAAATGTAAATAAAAATTTATCGAATAAAAAAAGCAAAAAAGACAGAAAAAAGGAAAACAAAAAAATTAAAAAATTAAAAACAGAAGGTAGAAAATAATCAAAATTAGGGCTCAAATCAATCAAATAGAAACAATGAAAACAATTCAAAGAATCTACAAATCTAAGAAATAAACAAGAAAAACAAACTCTCAGTCAAACTAACTAAAAGACAAAGAGACAGACAAAATCAGAATTATCAGGGTGAGTTAATTATAGATGACAAAGAAATTCAAATAACAGTCTGTTTTACTTCAAAAGACTATACTCCACAAAATTGGAAAATTTTAACAAAATGTATGGTTTTCTATAAAGATACCATGTACCAATGTAAACTCAAGATCAGATAAACTATTGAACCATTATATAAGCCCTATGAAATAGTAACAGTCATCAAAACAAAACAAAACAAAACAAAACAAAACAAAAAAACCAGCAAAGGGCTATATAGTTTTAGCACAGCATTCTGCCAAAATTCAAAGAAGAGCTAACACCAATACTCCTTACACTTTTCCACAAAATAAAAACAGAAAGATCACTGTCATACTCATTCTATGAGGCCAGAGTCACTGTTATTCGTAAAACAAACCTAGACTCAACTAAGGAAAAGAGCTTCAGACCAGTATCTTTTATGAATATTGATGCAAAAATACTCAATAAAATGCTTGAAAAAATGAATCCAGAAATACAGCAAAACATAGTCCACCATGATCAAGTATGTGTCACCCTAGGAATGTTTCAGTGTGTGAAAATCCACCAATATAATCCAAGATATAAACAAACAAAAAGAAAACTATCACAAGATCATCTCATTAGATGTTGAAAATTCTTTGACAAAATTCAACACTCCCTCTGGTTAAAATGTCTTACTGAGAACAGGGATGAAAGGTATGTATCTAAGCACAATAGAGCTAATCTATAGCAACCCAGTGGCCAACATCAAAGTAAATGGAGGGAAATTTAAAGTAATTTAGCCAAAATCAGTGACAAAGAATAGGAGATTATAAAGAGAAAAAATGAGAGTTGAGCAGGAAATACTTTAGCTAAGCTTCTAACAGAGGACTAATATACAAAATTTATTAAGAACAGAAGAAATTGGATAGGAAGAATTCAAATAACCAATTAAAATAATGTATATAGCTGAACAGAGAAGTTTTCAACAGATGAATCCTTGAGCTGCCGAGAATGATTATTGTTCTTAGTCTTATGGGAAATGAATATCAAAAACATTTGGAGATTCCATCCATCAACTAGCAAGAATGGCTAAAATCAAAAATTAAAATGATAACACGTACTGAGTATAATTTGGAGCAAATGTAACACTCCACAATTTCTGATGGGTGTCTAACTTGTACAATCACATTGGAAAACAATTTGGCTGTTTCTCAAAACAAAACAAAACAAAACAAAACAAAACAAAACAAAACAAAACTTTGAATAGTTTTTCTTCAAGACACTTCAATATCACTCTTGCAAATACAGCCAATGATGCCCTTTTATACCACATGCGCAATTGCTCAACTATTTTCATTGTAGCTTTGTTCATAATAGGCAGTAACCAGAAAAAAAACTAGATGGCCCTCAGCAGAAATATGACTAAAGAAAATGTGGTATATTTAACTAAAAAGTATAATATTATATGGCTGTGAAAATCAAAGGTGTCATGAAAGTTGCATACAAATGTGTGGAACTTGAGACTATCATTCCAAGTTAAGTACCTCAGAACCAGAAAGACATATTTGGTATATACTCACTTATATGTGGATATTAGCTAGAGATTTCAGGATAATTACACTGTAACCTACAGACCAAAAGAAACTGAATAATACACTTGTCCTAATGGAAAAAATGCATGAATCTCACTCTGAAGAAGAAACTAGACAGACTTCAGAGGTTGTTGATGAGGTAGACTTCAATAGGGGATAGGGAAGTGAAAGGGAATAAGTTCAGTAAGGCCTGGGAGTGAGAATTCAAATCACAAATTGAGGCAGTGAATAGATTTCTATCAAAGCAGGATACAGAGACTGAAATGGCTATCTACAAGCTAGGCAGGACTCCCAGAGGAGAGAAGGATCATAGGTATAACAATAACACCTTCATCTTAAAAATTTTCTTTCCAATCAGATGTGTAATGATAAACATGGAAAGAGATTGAAGGAAAACCCAAGCAATAACTGCCACAATGGGAGACTCATCAAATGTGAGAGAGCCAACCCTGATTCTAATGGTGATACTCTGCTATGCTTATAGACCAGGAACCTATCATAACTGTCTCCTGAGCAGATTCACACAGCATTTTTGCCATCTGAATATTCAGACATCATTGCATACAATGGCAGACTAGAGGACATGAACTTTAGCAGAATGAGTGGTATAGGCAGGGTCCTGGTTGGCATTAGGGTAGGAGCAACACCATTCTCCAGAGAAAACATAGAGTGAATAACATGCCTTTATTGGGGATCAACATGCCTATATAAACCCTGGAGAAGAGGTATGGGTATTGAGGGTTAGTATACGTTATTTATTGGCACTGAGATGCTGGGAATGCATATTTGCAGAAAAGGAATTTCAAGTGGTGTCTGGACATATCCCAGTAAGAAAAGAGGAAGTATAACTTCAGATAAGGCCATCAGGTATTGTCACTACCTCAAGTGAATAAGTGTGTATTTGTGGGGGGATATGAGTTCATAAGGCTAATTGCACTAGGAAAAAAACGTTAAGGACAGCAAAGAAATCAACCTTAGACCTCGTATGGACAGCATGAAATTTCATATTTGGTCATGTTCTGACAACACTCATTTTCATACCCGCTACCCCGGTTATACTGTTTTCTGGGACAACATGCAAGTGAGATAGAATGCTCATATCAACCCTCAGCCTTATAGCATCGCTCTCTTTTGAACCAGTGAGGCAGAGATGTCATTGTATCTGATTTGATAGCTTTCATTATGTTGTTGTGGCATTATTCTATATATTCTCTTCCTTGGGATCACTATCAGGAACTGGAACATTTACAACTTAGTCACATAATCAGAAGCATAAATAATAAACTCCAGTCCTCAGTAATATCTCTTATTGTCATGTACATCTGTATCTCAGTGTCAGGGTAATGCGTGTTCAAAGGTCAAACTCACAATATATAGAATGATACCCTTAGTGATTTTATCATAAGGACAGAACAACTGCTCCTATGAAGACAGTGTCTATATAAAGTTTTTCTAAAATGTCTGTGAAGTAGTAAAGATTTGTAGATTTAAACTCAAGATTATGAGTCAAGAAGCCTGGTCAGAATCACAAACAATTGGTTAGAATGTGGATCATGACTGAGGAATCAGTTTTGTTCTTTGAGATACAATGAGTTCTTTTTGTTCCAAAACCTTTTTATTTTGTCAGTGAGTTCTAATAATATGTATTGGAGCTTTACTCAAGTGAACGAATTCCACCTCAATATGTAGCACTGTGCTTTCCTCAAATACCTATTAGGTATGCAGGGAACTTGGGATATTTAGTATAGCTTGGATCAGAAGAGAGTGGGAGTATAGTGATTCTACATGATGCAATAGATTAGTAAAAGAAGTAAGAAGAATTTAATAGTGACATTGGGAGTGGATAGTAGAAACCAGCAGAGTCTATGACTTTCCTTTGTTGTTTGCTAGAAAATATGTGAGTAGATGAGAAACCAAGGGTGTGTGGCCTTTGCAGTGGGAACTTATTACTGTGACACTGATCATACTTGTTAGATTTTTCTCCCAGAACACCATGAAAATTCATTTGCAAAACTATCCAACACCTTTCCTGAAATGAAACCCATGCCAGAGGTTTGGTTACATAGGCTTGGGACCCGATTGCTGCATCACACAGCTAATTCTCAGTTGTCATAATAGTGGGTGTTTTATGGATGTGATAAGAAATTTTGTTCTTAAGTATGTCTAGTGTAGGATTGTATGAGACAATTATCTGCACTGACTTTTCTGGACTGTTTTGTGTCTTTAGTATTCAGTAGTATCATTTAGTAAGAAGAGAAAATGATGAAAGTAAATCTTCTAAAATAATGAGAGGAAAGACAACTCAATAAAAATTCACCAAGCAAAACTACAGTAGAAAAATGGACATATATTTGTTTCACAGAGCTTCTGGACTTCTGAAGAAAATTCTCTAGAGTCTTCATACAAATTAAAGTCTCTTACACTTATCTCCTGGGTGATATTTAATAGGGAACAGAAACAGAACATTTATTTAGGGAACATTCTTTGGATTCTCTGTCTCCTTACAGTAGAGTGAAATGGAGCTTTCTTCAGAGATTTAGAATCGTGTAACCAAAGGAAGAGGCATAGCATTCAATAGGTATGTTATTTATCATTTTGTTCTCTCCCACACAACACTCCTACCATGGTTTTCCAAAATGAACCTATTGGATTTTCATTCTCTACTGTGGCCAACTGTTGCTTTGCTCATCAGTGAAATCTTACCAACATATAATAGCACCAATGGTCACTTGAAGTCAAATACAAATACCTTCTTGTTCCCTTTTTGTGTTAAAATGTACCATCCTGAAACATGTGGCTTTTAAGTAGGAGATTAGTTAGGTAGCTTATCCTCATCTGCAAGGTGCCCTCTTAGATTGCTTTCTGCATTTCTCTCTTTCGATTTTACTTGTTTGCATTATGCTGACATTGCTTTTTATGAGGAAACAGTCCTTTGAGGAAGTACTCAACCCAATTTCATGGTAATCCATAGGTAATGAGGAAAGAATTTCTGAGACACTTCATGAAGTGGAAATTACTCTTATCTGAAAGGAAACACTTAAGGTTATATACCAACTTAAACTTTCTCTGTAAGTCTATCAGGACTAGCTCATGAAGTGTTTTATGAATTTTATCAAAGTAGATGTACCACTTCCACCATGAAGAGTGAAGGGGAAGAATTTCAACTCTTAAATTGCAGATGAGAAAGCTGCAATCTAAGGGCCAGGAATCATGCAATTGTCCAAAACCAAGGAAACATGGACTCAGAAATAGGTTTCTTTGTGCTAATCTCACTTCTGTCTTTATTCAAACTACCAGAGCTCTGGCATTCCTCTTCTGAAATGGATTCCTAGCAGAAACACTATTTGTTTTGCACAATTTCAAAGAAATTGCACTAGAAGAGACATTAGTTCTTCAATAGTGATGCATAGAGTTGATCATACCCTACAGTAACATGACAAATATGTTGGGAATAGGAGACTAACTGCTTTGAATTTCTCTCTTGACAAGGGCCATAATAAGTGGACATGGGAAGTTGGACTGATTTCAACAGTATGATATTGTTATGGAGATGGAAAAAAGTGTTTAAAAACAGTACTAATGTTTCGCGGTTGGTCATTTATTTGTAAGGGAATGAAGAACTTAAACCACTGTAGAAGGCTGCAGAGCAATTGGTGGACAGTTTTATTGGAAGGACAAAGAAATCAACATCAGCAGCACTGAGAGCATTAGTGTGGATAAAGACTTTATTCCCCTGAAGTCTAGGTCCACAACCATTATATTAATGTCTGTGATATAACATTTATGTATCAACAGTTGGTTAGATGCAAGATGACTTGAACTCCTGCTTCGTGGTTCTAGCCATGGCTATTTTTACCCCCATTATGGCTGGATAAATGACAATATTAATCTGGCAATATTAGACAGTTTCTCTTCATCTTTCCATAGCATACAATTCCCACTTTTATTTTCATATACCAGCTTCATTTAAGGCCTTGCTTCTTCTTCAATTGGTTCAAAACATTTGTTACAGGATTTTCTTCCATCATCTGGAAGAGAGATGAATATTATCATTTACAGTGTCCAGTGTAAAGGATCAGGGGTCACATTGAGTGACCAGACAGCAAACACAGGAAAACTGACCAAGGAACCTCACTTAAGTATAAAAATGAAAACCTGAGAACTCATGATGAGCTAAACTAAACACATGCTGGTACTTTCCATTTTTGTCCTTGATGATTTCCGAATTCAGAGCTAGGTCTCTGCTTTGCAAAACAACATAAAATAGGTATTAAATCTAGAAATTCCCCAAATTTGTCCTTATAAAAATTTAACCTACATGAATACCATTGCTGTTGATGATATAAGGAGACAACTGGCCTTATAAAAGTTAAATTTTTTTCAGATGCAGAGGTTGAAAGCTCAGAACAGGAAAGGAGACAAGGATATAAATTAAGCTCTCACATTGAGGAGTCTGTTATTCTTCTTTACTTTCCCTGAAGGCAATATTTTTAGTTCATCTCATTCAGGGCTCTTATGGGGAAACACTGAGGAGAACTATCCTGTATGAACTCCTGAAGTGGTAAAGCTTTCTAGGTTCTAAAGGGTATGGTAATCTATGTGCAGGAGATGCATGTGAGGGTGGCTCAAAGGTAATAATGGATCTTAGTGTGTCTGAGCCCCTGATTAGCTGCAGATATTATACTCTCTGGCTGGGGCACCTTAGCTAAGCCCCTCCTAAATCTCAATTGACCAATGATCTAGTTTTAAGATCAGGGAATAGAATTCATGGAGGACTCAAGCAAAGAGCAACTCTGCTATGGAATTTTCTGTTCACTGTTTGCATCTGCTATACCCGACATTCTTATATTCTAAGTTCTTCATTTACTGCAATATTTCTACTCTTGCTGAAAATATGATTCAGCTATTAAAAACACTTTGTGCTTTTGCAAGGGCAGAGGACATAGGTTTAGTACTTATATTGGCTCACAAACATTAGAATTCTTATGAGTAAGTCTTATTCTTTATACTTGACTCCACAGATATTACTAGAAAGCACTCACACAGACACAGACACACAGACACACACACATACATGCATGCACATGCATACACACACACACACGCACACACAAACACATACACACACACACACTGCAGAAACATATATTCTATTTCCAAAAACTCATAGTCGAAAATTGAAAAACTGAAATAACGTAAATAGCATTAAAAGGAATGAAAAAAGGAGCTGTCCACATCTCTGATTTTGTCCAAGAGCAAATTTACATTTGAAGGGAATATATGACATCTTGCAAGTAGATATTAAAACTCAGTATCTGGGAACTGTGTGTCATCTGTCTCCATGAATGCCTCTATTTCTGTAAGATTGAAAAAGAAAATATTAATTTTGCTTAAATGTGCTTATTTCTTGCCTTTTCTATCCAAAATGTCCATGAAAAGAATACCCCCTCCCATGTATTCTCCAAGTCCACAGCTGAGTCTTAGTGTCCTTCTAGTCCACAGTCATGAGCCACCTAGGAGTTTGTTCTTAAACACTGACCTGGCATCAGCTCAAATGTTCCCACTTGATAGTAGAAGTTCATTCTCTTTTACCATACCCACTCTCATGCTGACCATGCATGGACACATGACTCTCCCAGGGAAAGACTGACTCACAAATGAATATGCAGTGACCCTGAGGAGGATGCTGTTGGGGAAAGACTGAATTATCTGCTTCTCTAGTTCTCTCTCTCTCTCTCTCTCTCTCTCTCTCTCTCTCTCTCTCTCTCTCTCTCTCTCATCTATCTATCTCTATCTATCTCTATCTATCTATCTATCTATCTATCTATCTACCTATCTATCTACTTATCTATCTGTCTGTCATCTATCTATCTATCTATCTATCTATCTATCTATCTATCTATTGATATATTTATCTATTTATCATCTATCTGGCACAAAACCAATATACATGTCAGTGAGACAGAACAAAAGATCTAGACATGGATTTCATGTAACTATGTAATTGTCTTAATTGTTGAGGTTTTATTTATTTTATGATTATGTGCTTTGCTGAGTTATATATCTGAGTATCGTGTATATTCAGTGTTCACAGGGGCCAAAACAAAACAGATCCTCAGAAACTGGAATTACAGAATGTTTTAGCTGTCATATGTGTACTCACAACTTTAGGAAGAGAAGACACTGGTTTAGTTTATTTATTTAGGCCTCAGCCTCTCATATCTGGGTTTTCATTTTTAAAAGACTTTTTATTAATTAAGTTATTTTATTTTAACAGTGATGAGTGAAAACAAACATCCTGTCCTCGAAGTCTCTCCTTCATAAACACCTACTGTGAATCCACCCTCACCTCTTTTAGAGAAGGTGAAGACATTGCTTGCCCCCACCAACATTGATACTAACATACCCTGGCACATCAAGTAATAGCAGAACTAGGTACATCAATGCCCTCTGAGTACAGAAGCTGCAGCCCAGATAGGGGAAAGGAATAAAAAGCATCAACAGAGTCTGTGATGGCTCATGATCTAATCGTTAGGAGACACTCATATAGATCAAATTTCCAATAGCTCTATATGCCTAGAGTCTTAGTTTCAGTGCATGAATGCTCATTGGATGGTGTTTAAGTATCTGTGAGCCTCATTGGGCCCAGAATCATTGAAACTGTATGTCTTTTTTTTTTTTTTGGATATCTCTAGTATTCAGAAGCTGCTAAGAATGTTAATAGGGGAAACAGGTGTGTATTACAAATTGTGCAAAGAAATTGGATATCTGCATGTAGAAGAATTAAATGCTTATCTGCTCTACTGCTCAATAATCACTACAAGAGGTTAGAGATCTTAACTTTATACCCCAAACTCCATACTGTTAGAGGAAATGATTAGAAAAAAAATCTTTGAGATATGAGGATAAGCAAAGAGAATATGAACAAAACTTTGGCTGATAAATAATAATGCCAACATTTGACAAGTGGAACTTCATGAAATAAAAATGAAATACCTGTGCAACAATGTATGACAATAACTGGATGAAGACATGGCATGAAGAGTGGGAGAAAATTTCACTGAGCATGTTAGCAGTATCTGAGAACTAAAAGACATATAAGCATAAGAAACAACAAAAGAAACAACCCAGACCAAAAACAGGGTAAAAAAATGGAAGGGAGAATTCTCAATGGAGAAATATAAAAAAAATGTTCAATGTATGCTTTAAGTTTGTGACATAATTTGGTATTTGGAAAATGCAAATTAAAATTATTTTGGCATCTCATTTTCAGTCTAACCATTATGGCACTTGTTAAGAAAACAATAGACAACAAATGCTGGGAGAGTGGGGAGAGAATCTACACTTCTAATAAATATGTGAACTGTAATGGCAATTCTGAAGATGCCTATGGAAACTAAAGTATGACTCAGGAGATATTCTCAAAGGGTGTTTCACCCTACTACAAGCAAACTTGCCCTATTATGTTTGTTGTGTCTTTATGTATAAAGGTCAGAATATGGAAACAATCTAGATTCCTTCAACAACAGTTTAAAAAAATTGTGTTACAATTATACACTGGAGTATTAATTGGTTGAAACACAATAAAATGAAATTTGCAAAACTCATCAAATTTTGACCAAAAACAAACCTCCGTCAAGATTTCTAGAGTCAGAATGAAAAATTTCATATGCATTCACTCTCAAAATGTCATAGTCTTCGTAAGAGCAACAGGACCATGTTTGAAAGATATTTCCAACACTGCATAGATATGCCCTTCATCATTTATAGGAGCAAATGTCCATGGTTCTTTGTTAACCAAAAAGGGGGAAATGTTTTAGCTTGCCAACATGGGCTTTCTAAAATGGGATCAATAATTGAATAAAAGCAAAAAGAAGTCATAACAATTAATAGGCACCTGTATTATAGTCCTGAATAAAAAAAAAGGAATGCATAGATTTAGTGATTGTTCATACTATGGAAAACATGGAGTCCCTCTCACTGATGTGGAACAATTCAGCTATTAGCCAGTTCCCTGGTGCGTGTCTTTCAATAATGGGTAGTAGACAAAATTAAAATGGGGACATCTAGGGGCTACTCCTTGCAAAGTATCTGCTGATTTACTGGTAAGATAAGCTCATTTTCTTTTATGTTACAAGCCAAATGCTCAAGTATTACACACTGTGGTGTTTCGTTTAATTCTAAGGATGACACCTATTAAGAAAAAGCAGACAAACTCTCATAGGGCTAAATGTACTTCCCAGGATATATGATTCAAAATATATAAATCAACTCTATATCAAGACATCCATAGAACATATGTTCCATTGCTAGGTTGGAGAGAGAATTTCACAAATGTTTCCATTGCCTTATGTAGTTTCTCACATTTTGGTATACTTCGGGGCTGGTTTCTCTGTCAGTACTAAAATTCACATCAGGTACAATATTATAATCACTTAAGACTGCCCTGATATTATGGTGTGGATAAAAGCTTGTCAGATTTGGTGTTTATTGACTACTGGCACTGACATGCCTGTAATTGCCTTCAAACCCTGGCCAACAAATTGTGCAAAGGTGAAGACACACAATCATGTTTCTGATATAGGGACTTCTTCCCCAATATGGTTGAGGACAGAAACTCTTAGTGCCTTGGAAAGAGAATTAGCTTTTAAGCCTTTTATATTTCAAGTCCCACAAAAAAAATTCTTAGAGCCTGTTTTTTTCTAGTTAATATTGTCACTGACTTTCCCTTTACTGCTATTACCAGCTCTATGCTGGAAACTGCTACATACTCCAGTAGATAATTTTACTCACAATCTTTCCCCCATAAGCTCAGGAGATAATTCATTCCAGGTCTTGCAAGTCATCATCATTAACATGTGTGCTTATTTCAAGATTTTCTGAGACATTGGTACAATGAATGCACAGGTAGACACTCTAGTATAGTCTCTTTTTCCTTTCATATGTCCTAAAGGCCACTGATTGGAACACTCTAAATCACAATACTGCTTGATTTCTGCAAAGAAAATTTCATATACCCAATGATCAGGTCAAAAATTATAGTGCTAGGATGTTGGAAATTTCTAAATTGGATTCTAGACCATTTCTCCCAGGGATCAATTTCTGATGGGCAGAAGAAAATGATATATGATGAATGAATATCAGTTTAGTCTGGTATTTGGCAGACAAAAATATGCCTATGTCTCTGTATACACTTTCTCAAATATGATATGTGCAATGGTCCAAACTGGAGAGATTAGTATTCATATTATATCTAACACAAAATTTCCATGTCTATATAAGTATTTCTTATAATAATAATACTGATGATAGCTTCCATACCTGTCTCATAAGGTCAAAAATATTTATACTTTTTATTGATTGTGAATTTAATTGAATGTACTGAATCCTACTAATCTCTTGGCCCCTTCATAAACATCTTCTGTCCTTAAAACCTGTCCCCAAAATATAAGTATAAATTAAAATAAAATTTAAGAGAAAAAGTAAAAGCTTGCTGCTTCAAACAGTGTGCTTGTTTTGGCCAAGTCATATTTTCTTCCCTGCAATGAGTCACTGGTGTTGTTTCAGGCCTCTGTCTTCTGCTACACTTCCAATACAAGTTCATCCATAGGATTCCTCTCAGATATTCTGTTGTTGTCCCTTGTCATTAAAGAAAATCTCCATCTTTGATTCAGCAGGACAGTTTCTTTCTCATGTCCCATCAGTTCACTGATAAGTTTTATGTTGCCCTTGGCCGACTCAAATCTCTGTTTCTGAGCCTGTATGGTAGTGACTTTTTCAGTCCTCTAGCAGCTATCTTGAACCTGTGCCACCAGAATATCTCCTCTTTTGCCCTGGTGAGGGCCAGGGCAGCTACACTACCTGAGCTGGTGGCTTACAGGGAATTTACCCATTTAAGCTCACACCATCAGTACCAGCTCTTCTGTTCTCATGCCTTCAGGCCAACTGTCCCAAAGTCATGTTAGGAAGATTGCAGTGCCACTTCCGTGGGTGCTATAGCAACCAATTTGCAGGAACTGATCCACTGTACCACCCTAGTGAGTTGTGGATCTAGCTATGTAGAATGCTGTAGCTAGCTATGTGTTGTGGCAAGTCTCCCTCTTTCATGCCTTTGGGGTCTAGATCTCCCAAACTGCTCAGGGAATTAAGGGCCAGCTCTTGTTATTCCCGCAGCCTATGAGAATTGGGGCCACCTCTGTGCAGTCTTCTGAATTAATCATGACACCAGGCAAGAACACAAGCCAGGGGTTACATTTGTCACAGACATCAACATAGACTCCTAGTGATGCAGAGGCATTGGCACAGTCTTAAACCTTAGTGAGAGCATGAGTTAAATAAAACATTATACTGTCCTAAAGAAGTAGCACAAACTACACAGATCACGCTGCTCCTCACTATCCTTGGGTCTAAATTTCTGCCTCTTTTCATCCTATCACAACCCATTCCATCATCACAAACTATTCCTGCCTCTCTTTGTCTTCAATCTCTCTGTCATATGATTTCTCATTAAGTGTCTTCTGCCTCCATACCTCCATATACCGCTTGCTGATGGGCAGTGGCATACATTTAACACCTTTACAATGCTTTAACATTGCATATAAAACTGGAGTACTTTGAAATTACAAGAAAAGGCATTATAGCACACAAAGACTGCACCATTGAAGCTTTAAAATATTTAAAGCAGAGGGCTTATACTGCAGAACATGCTAACAATGATCTAACATTATGTTTTAATTTTTTCTGAGTAATGGCCTTTCTACAAATGACAATTGATTTTCTATTAGTCAAAGAAATAATCCTGTTGCTAATTCCTAATTGATGGTATAAGTTCCTAAGAATTTGAGGTCTGTGCTAAGTTAGAAGTAAAAAGTTCAAAGGGCAGGCATTTGGTAAATCTGGGTAGATATGGAGGAAAGATCTAGGAGGAGCTTTGAGATTGGAAACTGTACAGAGCCATATTGGGGCACTTGTGCACGTGGTTTGAGTTTGACATTGGTCAAGGACAATCTCTGGCTTCGGGCAGGAATCTGCCTTTAGGACATAATAGGGAAGTAGGTTAAAACTGGAATTTTTATCCTTGGGTGGAGTACTAAAAGTGTACTTGACTATGGTCAAGGTTAACTTCTCCCAGATAGCCAGGATCCTGCTCCACCTAGGGTGGAGTGCTTGAAGTAAAGGTTAAGTTCATTGTTCCTCCAGGTCTAGGAATTCCTGAATTAAGCAGGTGACCCACCTAGCTGCCAGAGCAGTCAAGACAAGGACCTCCAAGAGAAGCTAGACAACTTCCACTGGAACTCATCCCGGAGTCTGGGGGGGAAGGGTTTGCCCAAACTGTTAAAAGGTCTGGCGCCATTAAAGTTTCCGGGTTTGATCAGTGAATATTGTCTTGGCCCTGATTCCTTTTGCCCCTCTCCCATTCATCCCTTAGCTTCTGTTCCAGCAACCCACTTCATAATAGCTGCTGGAAGCTATGGAATCCAACAGAGTGGCACCCGGATGTGGGACTGGATACCAGAAGGATTCCTGAGGTGACCCTGTCTTGACTAAGCTTCTCGGAAAAAGGAAAAGATGGTATCCTGCACGGTGAGCAACTACAGGAGTAAAATACTAGTGCTAGTGTAAAATCTTTATTTTTTTGAAACTGTTGCTGTAGGTACAGGAGGATACAGCTAAGTGGAACAGCATTGATCCGATGCTGGACTCACTTAGGGTGGACAGTGGAATATGGGACAGGAACAGTCTAGGCAAGCTTGTGCCACAGCCTTCAAGAGCTGCTTCAGGTGAAAGGGATTGGGTTTTAAGAACAAAGGTTAGAAGATTTTTTAGATCGGATAGATTCTTGCTGCCCATGCTTCCAAGAAAAAAAGAACCTTAAATGAGAGATCCTGGGAAAGAATTGACAACAAGCTAAAGGCTACCAAGGCAGATAATATTACCCTCTGCCTCTGGATGCTCATAAAGGATGCTATTGATGAAGGGACCTTGAAGGCATTAGATATCATACAGGGAGGACCTGAGGCATCTCAAAAAAAAAAAAAGCCTGTCAGAAAGGACTTCCTCAGGAAAGGGCCCTATCAACCCTAAATTAGAAAAATATAGAGATACTACTGATGAGCTAACATTAGAGAAGGAAGCTCATCTAGGGGAAGGAGCTGCCAAATATGGTGAGTATTGGTCTCCTAATGCACCTTCTGCTACACCTATGACCTCTATTGTAGGAGATGATATCCAGAGGAATATGCAACTACAAAAATTGGAGTTTGAGATTAATTTGCAGAGGTTGACTAATGAGTTACAAGAGCTAAAAAGGGTATCAAGTGTTGGTAAGAACAGTGATTTTGAGATACACCAATCACCGCTAGAAAGAGCTGTAAGTCAGGCTCGCAGCCAAGGACAGGATACATCTGACCTGCTGGCTTTCCCTGTCCTTGAGATCAGAGACCAGGAGAACAGGATTAGACAATATCAGACTTTGGAGTTCAAGGTGATAAAAGAATTAAAGGCATCTGTGGTGCCTTTTACACAAGCTTCATTGGATACTGTGATGGAGTCAAATTTAACTCCACAGGATTGGAGAACTCTGTGTAAGGCTACTTTGTCAGGAGGAGATTTTTTGCTTTGGGTTTTTGAGTGGTGTGAAGCTGGCAAAAGGACTGCTGCTGTAAATGCTCAGGCAGGCCATCCAGATTAGAACGCTGAAATGTTACTGGGAGAAGGTATATATGAAGGGAATACTAATAAGATTAGGTTTCCTGTTGGAGTGTATTCACAGATTGCAATGGCTGCCCGATGTGCATGGAATCCAACAGAGTGGCACCCAATGTGGGTTCCTGAATTAAGCAGGTGACCCACCCAGCTGCTGGAGCAGTCAAGACGATGACCTCCAAGAGAAGCTAGACAACTTCCACCGGACTCAGCCCGGCGTCTGCGGGGAAGGGTTTGCCCAAACTTAAAAGGTCTGGCACCATTAAAGTTTCTGGCTTTGATCAGTGAATATTGTCTTGGCCCTTATTCCTTTCGCCCCTCTCCCATTCACCCCTTAGCTTCTGTTCCAGCAACCCAGTTCGTAATAGCTGCTGGCAGCTATGGAATCCAACAGGAAACTATGGTCAGAATATTGTATAGAAAACACAATTTGTACAATAAAAAGAAAATGAAAAAACAAAAGCCCTGACACCCAAAAAAGAAAAAAAAATGACAGCAAAATTTATTGACTTTAAATGTTCCTTTTCTACATATCCAACTATTCCCGTCTATCTAGGTAGTGTGAAATTCTGCCCTTTGGTATATATATATATATCACTTGCTTTCTTATAGAACCCAAGACTACCAGCCCAGAGATGGTACTACCAACAAGGGACCCTCCCCCCTTGATCACTAATTGAGAAAATTTCCCACAGCTGGATCTTATAGTGGCGTTTCACCAACTGAAGCTCCTTTCTTTGTGATAACTCCAGCCTGTGTGAAATTGACACCCAAAATCAGCCAGGACAAGATGTTGGTTGATTTTATACATGAAATCCCTGTAGGATATTCACAGTAGGTCACAGATCACAGTTCAGTACTGGAACCTGAATTGTGGCCCTGACTGATAAATGCTGGAGCAGATGCAGTTCTGGACCCCATCCCCCATCCCCACCCCACCGCCCACCCCCACACCCCTCGCCCCGGCTAAGATGCCTGATGCCCTAATTGACACTTGATTTTACTAGTGTGTGTGTGTGTGTGTGTGTGTGCATGGGTGATCTTTGGGGAGGAGGTAAGGGCATATGACCTAACTGACAAATGATTTTATTAGTGTGAGTGTGTGTGTGTGTGTGGGGGGGTCATGGGGTGTGCATGTGCTTTTGGGAGGAGGCAGGAGAATATTCCCTGACTGACTGCCTATCTGTCTTTCTGTCTGTGAAGTGAATGGAAACAAACAAGTTTCATAGAAAAGCAAGGGTTTGGGAATATGAACGTGAGGCTTGGTGGTTGGAGTGACCAGGCTTAGCTGAGACCAGCCAAAACAAACACAGCTGTTCTTGAAAAAAATCCTGCTACCCCCCCTCTTGATAAGTTCCAAGAAGGTAATATGTCAGCCTCATCTTCTCCTAGACCACCCAGTTCTTTCCCCTCTAACTAACTTATCAGCCTGGCTCTCACAAGGGCTTTTTATGGCCAGGTGCAGAGCAGGATGAGGAAAATTGACTAACTTAGCCAAGAACGCCCCTTGAGTAAAGCAACCAATGCCTGAAGAGATCCTTTGTCTTGTGTTTCACCAATAAGAGTAAGCCAACTAGCCCTGTTGTTGGAGACTGTCCTCTGCAAAGCATAAAAGGTATGTGCTTTCTTTCTGTTTGTTGTTGCCTCTCACTGTGTGGTGGAGCAACTCCATGCGTGTGGATCTATCAATAAACCTCACACTTTTGCAGACATCTTTCTTCATGCTGTGGTCTGTGGAGTTGTGGTCAGGAGGGTCTCCTGAGTGACAACAGAACCCTGTGTGTGTGTGTGTGTGTGTGTGTGTGTGTGTGTGTGTGATGCATTCAAAAGTCTGATGAAGTGGTCAGATCTGTTGAAATTAGAGTTCTGGGCGGCACACTTAGGATCCTTCTGTAGAACGCTTTATGCCTCTTGAGAGGGAGAGCATAAGCTTACATGGCGGAGACCCCGAGGGAGCGCGAACCCAAGTCTTATATAGGCAAGTCCTCCCGCCTTGGACGTGGCGTACCCTGGTTGGCTGCGGCTCATTACCCCATATGACGCCACGAGGTAGGCGGAGACTCAGTGGCGGGAAACTCCGCTTGGGCATGCGCACTCGGCCTGTTTACGGCTCAGCAAGAACAGGAAGTAGGCGCCATCTTGTAATGGAGATCATAGGAGCATTCGGGCGGCCCCCAACATCTCACCCTTTTTGATTTACTATGAGGGCTAACAGATAACCTGGTTAGAAGGTGGAGACAGAGATCGTCCCTCCCTGTGAAAAATCAGACCATGTACGGTGAGAAATCAGACCATATACGGGGATATCCCCTAGACTCCTTGCTATGTCCGGGGTATCCTCGACCTGTCCTCTGCCGTTTTTTGGGAGAGGGGAGACTTGGGCAGGTAACCCCTATGCTGGGCGATATGCCTCCTGGAGGTGATTTAGCCTCCATGCGATACCTCGTTCAACAACCTTCCCCAGGCGCCAGTCCAACACTCTGCCATGTGCAATGAGCTTAACTCCAGGCGTGCAAGAGCTGTTTGGGCCGGCTTTCTATTGCCTCAGGATTGACAGCCATACTTCTGTGGAGGTTCCATTCTCCAGAGCTGCAAGTGCCTGCGCAATGACCATTTTGTCTCGTTTACTTTGGGTTCTGAGCCTACAGACCAACCATAGCAGTAACACCAGCCCGCAGCAGACAGCCATGCCAAACATTCCCACCCCCACCCATTCCTTGAAGTAGGAAACAGCCGATGAGACCCAGGAGGACAATCCTCTGGTGAAGGATAGATCAAGTCGTGTGGAGTTAATCTGGAGTACTGCAGTTCGAAGCTCGCGAAGCGTCTGCTCGAACTCGGAGGTCCAATTCTGTAACATGAACTGAGACAAACTCTTAGAAAGATTAGCAGCTCTGGTAAATTTTTCATAAGGGATGGAGGTAATGCATAGGCCAGGGAGCTTCTGCTCGCAGCCTAGTTGAGCCATCTGCCAAAGGATGTCCAATTGTTCCTGAACTAAATCAATGCGCTGGTTGACCAGCATAAGGCCTCCCTGTATCTGGGTATTGGCCGAATTCTGTTTGTCAATCGCCAATGACACATTGGCTGATAAATCATTAATGCTCTGGGCCGCTTGGACAGATCCAGAGAGCGCAAGGGCTGCAGCAGTGGCTGAGGCGGTAACTGCTGTGGCGGCTATCACTGCTACAATAATAGCTGAGATGCCAAAGTCTCTTTTCTGCCTGAACAGAGTCATGCTGTTAGGTGCATTCACGGGGATGGGCACAAAGCGGGGCATTCGGGTGATCACGGCCATGGGGAATCGCTGCGCATCCCAGCACAGAGTGTAAAAACAGCCCCCGTGACCACAGTCTAACACTTCTGTCACCCGACTCAAGTTGCTAACTATCCAAATGAAGGGTGGCCACACACAGACAGGGGCGGCTGGAAATTCCTCATGGGCAAAAGCCTTATACTTCACATCACTCATAGTCCATTGTCCTGAGCCAGACTCGTCTACGGTCCCTTTCCAATCAAATTCCAACTGGCCCATCTCCCCTCGGCCTCCTTTTATCATAGCTAAAGGTGAGAGGTCTGTGCAGCTACCATTAATCCCGCACAACAACCATTGGTCAAAGGGGTTAGCATTAGCCTGGCTGGGATCCATGTTTGTGAAATTGTGTCCTTGCCCAATGAAGGGAGAGAAGGAGAACAAACCTTCGATAGCCCAGCCAGCATCTCTGGATTGACATCCAGTCCAAGGCAGGGCTAATTTAACATCCTGCCGTCCAGTGCAGAAGGGGGCAAGCTTGGGTTGGATTGGCGGGGAGGATGCTTTCCTGGTCATATTGAATTGTGGCCACCACCCATAGAGAACCGTGGCATTTGCAACAATTTTAGAGCTGGGGCCGCCTACAGTGGCTTCCTTCAGCCATGCAGAAGAGGAATTGCTTAGTATGATGCATGGACCGTTGAAGCCATCTTCCTTAATGTGGAAGCAGAGGCTTCCTGCTAAATGCAGGGATCTGTTCTCTTGTAGTTGTTCTATCTGCATATCCTTGGGTAGGTAAGCAAGACCCAGATTCTCGTTAGTTGCAAAGAAGCGGGGAAAGACCTGTGCGTTATACATCACCGGCATAGGTAGGGGAAAGGTTGACATGATCCCCCAGCGTGGTTCTCCTTGAGCAAACCCGACTCTGATCGTCAGGATCATCAGCAGAAGGGGCTTGTTCATCTTTATCGACTGGCCGGGTTGTATTTTTTCCTTGGTCCAATATGATTCGAGTAAGCCTTTCGGGGACCCAAAAAGGATTCTCTTCATTCTGTGGAAAAACACAAACAGCTCCCCTGGATCTTATTAGAATAGGATCCGGGCCTTTCCATTCATTGGTTAGCACATCCTTCCACTTTACAAGCTCCTTAGGCCGTTGTGGTTCCGAGCAATGTCGATCTGCTGCAGTCTGGTCATGCTCGTCCAAATTTAAAAAATTCATAGTAAAGAGTGCTACCGCTATAGCAACCCTTGGTATAGGGGGTAAATCCTCCGCTATTCCCCCTTTTTGTTTTATTAAGTAGGATTTGAGCGTACGGTGGGCTCGCTCAATAATGCCTTGTCCCTGAGGGTTATAAGGCAGACCTGTGATATGGATAACCTGCATTTGTAAGCAGAATTGTTTAAATTTTTGAGAGGTGTAAGCAGGTCCATTATCAGTTTTCAAACATTTAAGTTTCCCCCAGGTACTCCATGCCTCGAGGCAATGTTGAATGACTTGGGAGGTTTTTTCTCCTGTCAGAGGTGTGGCATGGAGAATGCCAGAACATGTGTCTACAGACACATGAACTTATTGGAGTCTCCCAAATGAGGGCAGGTGGGTGACATCCATCTGCCAGACCTGTAGGGGGGAAATCCCCCTAGGATTCACGCCCGTATGGGGGCCCTACGTGGAGTGGACCGGAATCCTGTACTGCCCCATGCTGAGAAGCATGGCCTTGGCCACCGTCTGCCAATCGGTGGGTGTCATGGCGTCCCCTGCCAGCCGGTCTAACTGGCCCAATGTGAAATTGGCCGAGACCCCATATTTTCTAACAATGGCCTCAGCCAGTTCTTTAATCCTACTATATTCCACTGGGGCATACGCCTGATCAGTGTTCTCCAGGCTTTCAAAGACGGGAAAGGGCATCCAGAGCTTTCTCCTCACCCTCTCTGGTAGGAAAGAGAAGGTTCCATGGCGCGCCTCATAAGGAGGGGGCGCCGAGGGTGTCTTAGCAATGGTCATGGCAAGGTGAGGGTTCCTACTCCGCCCATTTGGAGGTAGGCGGTCCTCAGGATAATATCTTTCCTTCTTATACCTCGCCGCTTCCTCATCTAGTTCAGTTTCCTCATCTGGGTCAAGGCCCTCATCTTCCGAGCTACTCAAGCTACTCAGGCTGTCTGAGTCACTTATCTGCAGAGCTCGCAGCTCACGGACGGGGTATAGATTACTCCCTCCGTCCTTCTTTCCAAGGTTGGAGGAGTTTTTAACTTCTCTTTTATACACTCCCTTGTCCGTAGACTTTCCAGGAGGTCCATTTTCCTTATATCTAGGTTCCTTAAAATACTCTCCCTTGTCCGTAGACTTTCCAGGAGGTCCATTTTCCTTATATCTAGGTTCCTTAAAATACTCTCCCTTGTCCGTAGACTTTCCGGGAGGTCCATTTTCCTTATATCTAGGTTCCTTAAAATACTCTCCCTTGTCAGCAGACTTTCCGGGAGGTCCATTTTCCTTATTCTGGGCCCGTTTCTTCTTAGTGCACCTAACCTCTCACTGCGCTCAGTTTCTGATATGCTGTCCTGGACTTCTTCGAGAACACTTCGGCCCTCGGCAACGGTAGTCTGGCAGTCCCTATCCTCCAAGCAGTTTTTAATGAGTTTCCATATTGCTGTCCTGCTACCTAACTTGTTCCATGAGACCAAGGTCAACGACGTGGAGCAGACATACCAGGGAGCCACTCGATCTATCTCTCTCGTACAAAGTTCCTAAGCATTCGGTTGGCAATCTTGATATCTCGTTGTTTCAGCACAGCCTCTAAGGCGGCCACAACGGATTGGGACAAACCCATGATGAGGGCGCACTCGCGGCTTATCTACGTCTGTCTTACCAGCGCGAGAAACCGAAGGTAAAAGGACCGCACACTGCTCCCTTATCTACGAGAGACTGAGGCATGGGCTCAGGTGCCGCCGCTTATCTACGTCGGCCTTACCACACCTAACACCAACCTTTATGAATGCAAAAGGAAACTATCAGAGAAAGTAGGAGCGCTCTCAGGACAATGACCAAGGCCTCAAGACTGCCTTCCCAAGGTGGAGAGAGATTCAACCCAAAGTCCAAAAAAGACATACCTCTCTGGGCGACTTCACCTACAGTTATGAATCCACCCCGAGTTCGAGGGGTCTCCGGTGGTGCTGACGATGGTCTGGTCGTGTTTCCCGGGTTTCGGCACCAGTTGTCCCGCGCTACCGTCTCGCCAGCAAGAACGACGCGGCACACTTAGGATCCTTCTGTAGAACGCTTTATGCCTCTTGAGAGGGAGAGCATAAGCTTACATGGCGGAGACCCCGAGGGAGCGCGAACCCAAGTCTTATATAGGCAAGTCCTCCCGCCTTGGACGTGGCGTACCCTGGTTGGCTGCGGCTCATTACCCCATATGACGCCACGAGGTAGGCGGAGACTCAGTGGCGGGAAACTCCGCTTGGGCATGCGCACTCGGCCTGTTTACGGCTCAGCAAGAACAGGAAGTAGGCGCCATCTTGTAATGGAGATCATAGGAGCATTCGGGCGACCCCCAACAGTCCTGTTTGCCCTGTGGGTGGTAGGACGTGTACCCATGAAAGACAGAAACAGGACAGGCAGGAGCAGAACCAGGATGTTTGTTAAGCTTCTGTCATTCATTTTCCTGTTACAGAGTTGTCTGAGGACCCTCCTAGTTTCGTGAAACAAAAACAACAATGGGGAAAACCATACCTGTGTGACCTACTTTTCCCATTATGTAGATTAAAGAAAGCATATTTCCAGCTTATACTTACAAATAAGCAAGCAACCACCACCACCCCCACCACTACCAAAAACAAACAACAAAAGCATGTTGGGATTGTCAATGTAACAGCCACTTCCATCATTGTGGTATACAACTCTCTAAGCTTCTGTGGAATTGTTTGATGTCCCCTTTGCCCATACCACATGTGAGGGTATAGTTACTTGTAAATTCATACTATGTGTGTCTGCATGTCCATGTGTGTGTGTGTGTGTGTGTGTGTATGTGTGTGTGTATGTGTGTGTGTATGTGTGAGTGTGTGTGTGTGTGTGTATGTGTGTGTGTATGTGTGTGTGTATGTGTGAGTGTGTGTGTGTGTGTGTTTAGCCATTGCCAAACTAGGGTCCTCCACAGATTTTTCTTTCAAAGATCCTTACTTATTTATTTCTTGTGCCTGGGCTTGTGTAGGCCCTAGACCACACGTTCTAAAAACCAAAACCAAACCAAACCAAACCAAAATCAACTAACGAACCAACCAAGCAAACAAGTATGCCTGCCTGCATGCTTACCTACACAGAGAAAAGACATCTCAAATCAACTAACACTACCTCCTAAGTCAGACTGTTTTTCTTTCTTTTCTATTTTTTCTTTTTCTACTTTCCTTTCTTAATTTATTTTTATTTTTTCAATATATGGTTTCTTAGTGTAACCAGACCTGGCTTTGTTGGACATACTTTGTAGAACAAGCTAGCCTCAGACTTGTAAGAGCCTACCACTGCTTTTCAAATGCTAGGATTAAAGTTGTACACCACTATGACTAGCTAAGATTCTCATTTTTTCTCTTTTTTTTAAATGATTGTTATCTTTTGCAGCTAGCCTAGTGTACAAACCATGTAACACAAAAGGAATTCCAGGATGACTGATTATATTTATCTTTTATTATGCATTTCAAATGGAAATTAAAAAAAACTGAAAACTAATGATTCCAAGTCTGGCATTAAAAGTATTATTCAAAAACAGGAGAAAAGCATGAGGCTATGGATGATATGAGGCTTCTGGATGCATTTGGGTGCCCCTAACCATTATGCACATGCAACAGAGTCTGGTAAAGGGATGAACAAAATTGACCTGGAACAGTAGATCATATGGCTAGCCACCTCCACCTTGGTGAGGTCAGTCAGTGGCCAAGATGGCTGCAATCCACATGTTTGCCTTTCATCTTGGTGAGGCCAATGCACAAAGGACTGACAGAACAAGGAAGCAGAAACACACTGACATGCAGGCATAAAACCTTCCAGGGGTTCAAGAGAGAAAAGGAAGTTGGTCATGGAACTGCATGACTTTAATATAACTGTCCCTAGGGGCAGAGAGAAACAAGCTGAGTTCAAGGACAGTGAGTTCCACACACAGAAACATTTCTCTGCCTTGGTTCTGCCACTCCCCCCTCCCCCTCAAAATGATCTATTCTACTCTTTCAGATGTATGTCTGAGAAGGCCCCCTGGAAAAAGAACACAAAGTTATGTTGTAGAAATGTTTAATCCCAAACTGGGCTCCTTACCCAGACTTAATCATTCTGTTTTTCAATGGTAGACACAAAACTTTTACTATTTATAGCAAGCCTTAAACAGGACTAGAAGAGCCAGGCAGGTACCTTTATGTTAATTAGAATTTTTTTTAAAGCAAAACCCTCAATTCTCAGGAGCAGTATGGTGGGTTCTCCTAGGTTCTGGTGCCCTCTTTTGGCATGTAGGCATAGGCATCAGAAAGAACACACATATTCCACGGACAATAAACAATCCAACTAATCAACTAACAACCACCAACACTAACAAAAAAGTCTAGTGACATGCAGGCACAGTACCTACCAGCCTTTCAAGAGAGAAAAGGAAGTTGGTCATGGAAGTGCATGACTTTAATCTAACTGTCCCTAGGAGGCAGAGAGAGACAAATTGGCGTCCAGGACAGCAAGTTCCACACTCAGAGGAAATTTTCTCTGTCTTGAGTCTGCAACTCCCCATTCCCCCTCAAAATGATTCACTCTACTCTTTCAGATTTATGTCTGAGAATGTTCCCTGGTTAATTGAAGGAAAAATATCACACAGTTATGTTGTAGAAATCTTTAATCCCAAACTGGGCTCCTTACCCAGCCTTAATCATTCTGTTTTTGGGTGGTAGACACACAACTTTTATTATTTATAGTAAGCCTTAAACAGCACTAGAAAAGCCAGATAGATATTTACCCTCTAGGTTTATTAGAATTTCCTTTTTTTTTCTTTTTTAAATTAAAAACCTCAATTCTCAGGAGCTGTGTTGTGGCTTCTCCTAGGTTCTGGTGACCTCTTCTGGCATGCAGGCATAGGCAGCAGAAAGAACACACATATACATTGGACAACAAACAAACCAACTAAGCAACCAACAAACAACAACAACAAAAAATAGTCTAGCTTTTGTCCAGCTGTGTGGGTGGCAGTGGTAGGCAGAGCAGAGGTTTTTGAGTTTGAGGCTACCCAAGCTTACAGAACAAGTTCCAGGGAGGCCTTTCTGTAGGAAACTGGTGCTATACATTTCCTTATAGGACTGATTTTACTGTATCAGGGTTTATGTAATTTTTTTCATTTTCATTTACTTGAAGGCTCTCTCTCTCTCTCTCTCTCTCTCTCTCTCTCTCTCTCTCTCTCTCTTTCACTCTTCCTCTGTCCTTTTTTCTCTGTGTCTCTTTCTGTACCCCCATTTGTCTCTCTAACCCTGAAGTTCAGAAAGATGGAGTGTTAACCCATAAATCTCTCCTTTTCCTTAAATTCCTGTCTGACACCCCTGTCCCTTCTCTCTGTCTCTGTCTCTGTCTCTGTCTCTGTCTCTGTCTCTGTCTCTCTCTCTCTCTCTCTCTCTCTCTCTCTCTCTGTGTGTGTGTGTGTGTGTAAGACTAAGTTATGCAGATCAAAGAAAGCATACTACCTGGATACACTTACAAATACACAAGCAACCACCTGCACCAGCAACACCACCACCACCAACAACAAAATGTAAGAAACAAGAGCAAGATGTATTTTGGGATTATCCATTTCTTGGCCTCTTGCTGCTGGTGTAGTAAATCATCCTGATCCATGACATTCAACGCTTCTATAGCACACACTGCTGCAGCTTTCTGCAATTTCTCCACCATAGACAGATTAAGGAGACATTCATGGAAGGGTATGGAATTTGTTTCATGTTCCTCTTGGCCCACATGTATGGGTGTATGTAGCTGCTTGTAAATTGATACTACATGTGTGGGTTTCCATGACAAAGCTAGGATCTGCCCCAGATTTTTCAGAGATCTTTACTTATTTATTTGTTGAGCCTGGGCTTGTGTAAGCACTAGACCTCTCACTTCCTGAGAAACAAAAGAAAACAAAATCAACCAATAGTTGAACAAAACAAACAAGTTTACCTGCCTGCCTGCCTGCCTGCCTGCCTGACTGACTGACTGACTGCCTACCTATCTCTCTATCAGGGCTACTCAGTGAAAAATAACATCTCAAATAAACAAATTACCTAAGTCTGTTTTTCTGTCTGTCTGTCTGCCTGCCTGTCTGTCTGTCTGTCTGTCTGTCTGTCTGTCTGTCTTTTTACTTCTTTTGACTGGTATACAGAATGAATTCCAGGATAACTGGCTATATTTATCAATTTTTAAGCTTTTTAATAAAAAAATAACAAATTTAAAATGTTTGTTTCCTCTCTCACTTAAAAAAAGATAGAAGTAGTAGATAAGTTGGTATGAGATGCTTTTGGGTGCCTTTTCAGCATTCTAAACATGCAAACTCTGTTTAATTAAGTTCTGGTCACCTAGAGGCTTGGAAAGAAAGGGAGAAACATACTTGACCTGTAACAGTAGGTCACATGGCTGACCACCTCCATCTTGGTGAGGTCAGTCAGTGGCCAAGATAGCTGTAATCCATACATTGTCTTCCATAGTGGTGAGGCCAATGTGCAACTGAGTTACAGAACAAGGCAGTAGAAAGAAACAGACATGGAGTCACAAAACCTTCCAGGCGTTCAAGAGAGAAACGGGAAGTTGGCCATGGAAGTGCATTCCTTTAATCTTCTATCTAATAGTCCTTGTAGGGCAGAGAGAGTGTGTCAGGCTACTCCAGGACAGTGAGTACTACACTCAGAGAAATACTGCCTCGAGTCTGCCCTACTGCACCCCTTTCAGATTTATGTCTGAGGGTCTCCATCTCCAACCAACCAACCTCCCTTCAGACCCTATTATGTGAAGGAAAGACAACACACAGTTATGTTGTAGAAATGTTTATTCCCAAACTGGGCTCCTTTCCCAGCTTTGATCATTCTGCTTTTGGATAAAAGACACAATTTTTATTATTTACTGTAAGCCTTAAACAGCACTAGAGGAGCCGTGCAGTGCAGATGTCTAGCCTCTACGCTTATTAAAATTTCTTTCTTTCTTTCTTTCTTTCTTCTTTCTTTCTTTCTTTCTTTCTTTCTTTCTTTCTTTCTTTCTTTCTTTCTTTCTTTCTTTCTTTCTTTCTTTCTTTCTTTCTTTCTTTCTTCTCATCAATTCATTCATTCATTCATTCATTTGTTTATTTAAAATAAAAAACCTTGATTCTCAGGAGCTGTATAGTGGGTCCTCCCGGATTCTGGTGCCCTCTTCTGGCATGCAGGTATATAAGCAGCAGGTAGAGCACACAAATACAATGGAAAACCAACCAACCAACCAACAAAATGATTCTAGTTTTTACCTGGCTGTGGGGGTACAGGCAGAGTGGATCTCCTTTAGTTTGAGGCTACCCAAGCCTACAGAGCAAGTTCTAGGGCTTCTGGGGTTACACCAAGAGAAACCCTATCCTGAGTGATGTTTTTTTTTTTTTTTTTTTTTTTTTTTTTTTTTTTTTACTTTTTTTTCTAATTCTTGGCCTGTGTACTGAAGAAAAATTATTTGTCACCTTCCTTCCTTCCTTCCTTCCTTCCTTCCTTCCTTCCTTCCTTCCTTCCTTCCTTCCTTCCTTCTTTCCTTCCTGCCTGCCTGCCTGCCTTCCTTTTGGTATGAAATTGAAGCTTTATATTTCCTCATAAGACAGATTTTACTGTGTGACAGGGCTTGAGTAATGATGTGTTTTCATTTACTCTGTCTCTCTGTCTCTCTGTGTGTGTTTCTATGTGTGTGTGTGTTTATGTAAGTCTAAGGTATGCAGATCATAGAAAGTATTTTTCTGGGATATACTTACAAATAAACAAGAAACCACCACCACCATCACCAACACAACCACCACCACCACCATCATCATCATCATCATCATCATCATCATCATCACCATCAACAACAACAACAACAACAACAACAACAACAAATTGTGAGGAACAACAGCAAAAGGTAGTTTTAGATTGTCCACTTCTCAGCCACTTTCTGCTGGTGTAGTAAATTATTCTGGTCCATGACTCTCCAAGTTTCTATAGCACCCACTGCTGCAGTTTTCTTCAATCTCTCCTCTATAGATAGACTAAGGAGACATGCATGGAAGGGTGTGGAAATTGTTTTATATTATCCTTGCCCCACATGTGTGGGTGTATGTAGCTGCTTGTAAATTAATACTACATGAGTGTGTGTTTCCATGGCAAAGCTAGGACCAACCCCAGATTTGTATTTCATCTTTCCATTTTTCCCTAGGGTATATATTGAACCATTAAAATGCTCCAGAAGTGATGTCTGAAAGAGATCCGGTATTATTATTGTGAATGCCAGAGATACTGTCCTGCAAGGAACTGGAAGCACCCTTCAAATTTTTATGTAATTCTTTGATTAAGAATTGTTTGATGACAGAAAGCAATCTGTTTGTAACAGCAAGAATCGGTCAGCACAGGTCATTCTAGGAGTTGAGACACATCTGTGCTCACCATTGTGGCTGTGGTGGCCAGTAGTGCACATTTCATGAGATCTAAAGCAATTTGTTATACCTCTACAGGGTGCTCTGCGTTTCTCTGTTTTGTTTTGTTTCTGGATGACCTGTCAATTGGTGAGAGTAAAATGTTGAAGTGTCCACTACTAATGTGTAGGGCTCAATGTGTGATTTCAATATTTATTTTAGAAATTAGTTTGCCCTTGTGTTTGGGGAATTGATGTTCAGAACTGAAGTTTCCTCTTGGAAGGTTTTACATTTGAGTATATAGTGTCCTTCCATTTATTCTTTGATTACCTTTAGTTCAAAGTCTGTTTTATTTGATACTACAACAGATAGTTTAGATTGCTTCTTGGATCTGTTTGCTACAAAAACTTTTCCATAGTCCGTTGATCTGTGGTAATGTCTATCTTTAGTTACTGTGCCATGTTTTTTGTATGAAACAGAATGTTGGATACTATTTTTTGTATCCATTCCATTAGATTGTGTATGTTTTTTTGAGGAAGTACATCCATTGACTTGAAGAGATATTAACAACCATTGATTCTTAATTTTTGTTATTTTAATATTGGAGGTGTTTGTGTGTGTGTGTGTGTGAGTGAGTAAGTGAGTGCATGTGTGCGTGTGTGTGTGTGTGTGCCTATCTATGAATCTTTCTCTTTGTTTGATATTGATGGTAAGAGATTACTTATTTCCCGTGTTTCCTGGGAGGTCGGTATAGTTATCTACATTGGATGGGAATTTTCCTTCTCATATTTTCTGTAGGCCCAGAACTGTAGATAGATATTGTTGAAATTTGGTTTTCTCTGGAAATATCATGTTTTCTACATCTGAGGTTGTTGCATGTAATTTCATAAACATGCTATCTCTTTGCAATGGTGCCATGGCCTACTCTCTGACCTCTTCCATTTCTCATTGCTCCAACTGCATCTCAACCATTAACAAACCTGGGAATTTCAGAAGCTGCTCTCTGCACTGGACCAGCCCCTCTCAGCTAGCTTCTCCAAGCCACAAACTCTCTCCCTGGCTTCTCTTTCTCTCCTGCCCATCTTAGCTCTCCAGAAGAAGCACAATGGGCAGCTTTATTATTTTAAAACTAGCCCGATTAAATGATCACTGGGCTCTTGTCAGCTAACTAATTTCAGCCATCCACTGGTGGTGAAGGCTGCCACTTCCAGCCCCACAATATCTTACATGGATGTAGCTTGCCTCCTAATACAAAACCTGGCCACAATCCCTCCTCTTTCCCTGAGTTCCTTCTAGTCCTCCTGGGAACCAGAAATCCCAACATTACCCTTCAAGCAATTGACTCTTTTCTTTTTTATCGAAACAGTTAAGAACCAATTAGTAAATCCACACCTCTCCCTGCATTCCACCATTTCTGTCCAATAAAAAGTAAATAATTTCCTCCAGATTCTCCAGTTGTGTTGAGTACAGGCTCTTGTAGTAGGATCTGATGATTTTTTGGATCTCCTCAGTTTCCGTTGTTATATCTCCCTTTTCATTTCTAAGTTTGTTAATTTGGATACTTTCTCTGTGCCCTTTGGTCAGTCTGGCTAAAGGTTTATCTATCTTGTTGATTTTCTCAAAGAACCAGCTCCTGGTTTTGTTGATTTTTTGTATGGTTCTCTTTGGTTCTACTTGATTGATTTCAGCCCTGAGTTTGATGATTTCCTGATTCTCCAGTTGTGTTGAGTACAGGCTCTTGTAGTAGGATCTGATGATTTTTTGGATCTCCTCAGTTTCCGTTGTTATATCTCCCTTTTCATTTCTAAGTTTGTTAATTTGGATACTTTCTCTGTGCCCTTTGGTCAGTCTGGCTAAAGGTTTATCTATCTTGTTGATTTTCTCAAAGAACCAGCTCCTGGTTTTGTTGATTTTTTGTATGGTTCTCTTTGGTTCTACTTGATTGATTTCAGCCCTGAGTTTGATGATTTCCTGCCTTCTACTCCTCCTGGGTGAAATAGCTTCTTTTTGTTCTAGGGCTTTCAGGTGTGTCATTAAGCTGGTAATGTATGCTCTCTCCATTTTCTTTTTGGAGGCACTCAGGACAATTTCCTTGACAGATACCAAATACCAAAATTAAATCAGGACCAACTAGACCATCTAAACAGTCCCATAATGCCAAAAGAAATAAAAGGAGTCATAGAAAGTCTTCCAACCAAAAAAAGCACAGGACAAGATGGTTTCAGTGCAGAATTCTACCAGACCTTCAAAGAAGAGTTAACACCAATACTCTTCAAACTATTCCACAAAATAGAAACAGAAGGAACACTACCCAATTCCTTCTACGAAGCCACAATTACGCTGATACCAAAGCCACACAAAGATCCAACAAAGAAAGAGAACTTCAGACCAATTTCCCTTATGAACATAGATGCAAAAATACTCAATAAAATTCTTGCCAACCGATTCCAAGAACACATCAAAACGATCATCCACCATGATCAAGCAGGCTTTATCCCGGGAATGCAGGGTTGGTTCAATATACGGAAATCCATCAATGCAATCCACTACATAAACAAACTCAAAGAACAAAACCACATGGTTATTTCATTGGATGCTGAAAAAGCATTTGACAAAATTCAGCATCCTTTCATGCTTAAAGTCTTCGAAAGAACAGGAATTCAAGGCCCATACCTAAACATAGTAAAAGCAATATACAGCAAACCGGTAGCCAGCATCAAACTAAATGGAGAGAAACTTGAAGCAATCCCACTGAAATCAGGGACCAAACAAGGCTGCCCCCTTTCTCCTTATCTTTTCAATATTGTACTTGAGGTACTAGCTCGGGCAATTCGACAACATAAGGAGGTCAAAGGGATACAAATTGGAAAGGAAGAAGTCAAACTATCATTATTTGCAGACGACATGATCGTCTACCTAAGTGACCCAAAAAACTCCACTAGAGAGCTCCTGCAGCTGATAAACAACTTCAGCAAAGTGGCAGGTTATAAAATCCACACAAGCAAATCAGTGGCCTTCCTATACTCAAAGGATAAGCAGGCTGAGAAGGAAATTAGGGAAATGACCCCCTTCACAATAGCCACAAACAGTATAAAGTATCTTGGGGTGACTCTTACCAAACATGTGAAAGATCTGTATGACAAGAACTTCAAGACTCTGAAGAAGGAAATGGAAGAAGACCTCAAAAAATGGGAAAACCTCCCATGCTCATGGGTCGGTAGAATCAATATAGTTAAAATGGCCATTTTGCCAAAAGCAATATACAGATTCAATGCAATACCCATCAAAATCCCAACTCAATTCTTCACAGAGTTATAAAGAGCAATTATCAAATTCATCTGGAACAAAAAAAACCCCAGGATAGCTAAAACTATTCTCAGCAACAAAAGAAAATCTGGGGGAATCAGTATCCCTGACCTCAAGCAATACTACAGAGCAATAGTGTTAAAAACTGCATGGTATTGGTACAGTGACAGGCAGGAGGATCAATGGAACAGGATTGAAGATCCAGAAATGAACCCACACACCTATGGCCACTTGATCCTGGACAAAGAGGCTGAAAACATCCAATGGAAAAAAGATAGCCTTTTCAACAAATGGTGCTGGTACAACTGGAGGTCAGCATGCAGAAGAGTGCGAATTGATCCATCCTTGTCTCCTTGTATTAAGCTCAAATCCAAATGGATCAAGGACTTCCACATAAAGCCAGACACTCTGAAGCTAATAGAAAAGAAACTGGGGAAGACCCTTGAGGACATCGGTACAGGGAGAAAGTTTCTGAACAGAACACCAATAGCATATGCTCTAAGAGCAAGAATTGACAAATGGGACCTCATAAAATTACAAAGTTTCTGTAAGGCAAAGGACACCATCAAGAGGACAAATCGGCAACCAACAAATTGGGAAAAGATCTTCACCAATCCTACATCAGATAGAGGGCTAATATCCAATATATATAAAGAACTCAGGAAGTTAGACTCCAGAAAACCGAACAACCCTATTAAAAAATGGGGTACAGAGTTAAACAAAGAATTCTCACCTGAACCAGAACAGGGAACTGGGAAGGGGTGGGAGGGAGGACAGGGGAAGAGAAGGGGGCTTACGGGACTTTCGGGGAGCGGGGGGGGCTAGAAAAGGGGAAATCATTTGAAATGTAAATAAATTATATCGAATAAACATGTCATTCGAATGGAAAAAAAAAATACTTACTACTCTTGCAGAGGACCTGGGCAAAGGTTTAGCACCCAGATGGTAGCTCAAAGCTTTCCATAACTTTGGTTACAGGGGACCCAATGTTCTCTTCTGGCCTTTGCTAACATTATGTGACAGTACATATGGGCACTCATATACTTAAAATGAAAAGAAATAAATATTAATAAAAATAGATTATTTCATGCATTAAAAAAAAGTAAATAATTGAAAAACCACTTTTTCCAAATATAAATTGAACAAAAATATAACAAGTAAAAAAATTACACTGTATTAGTTACACATCTAGTTGATCAATTTTCAGTTAGACGAAGTAATCTACCATATTTCCTAACTGAAGGATTTATAATTGTATCCCAGGAGTATGTTTAGATTTGTAGCCTGTAACATCAGTTGAAAACTGTATCATCTGCTATATAAATTCTTTATAGGTTAAGCAACTTGAGTTTGATTATGAGACTAAAATCAGTCTTCATTCTCATCAGAAATTGAAAAATGACTAAATATTATCTGAAAATAGAGGAAGCGCAGAACATAACTTTCAAAATTTAACCAATTTGTATAGACAGTTGACTACTTGTACAATCCCCCATCTTTCAGAACCTAAGAGTGTCTGTCTTTGGCCTTCTGGCCAAGGATCATCTATCTGACAGACTTATAATTCGGAAACGTTTGAAGTTCCACTGACTCTGACTAGGCAAAGCCAGTAGTCCTCTATTCTGCAAAATATATCTTTCTCTGGACTGTATTGTCTGTAGATGAAATGGAAAACTTCTGCCCAGTGGCTCTCTTGCCACAAAACTTTCCTGGAGGCAAAGATGCTGAAACCTTTAAATTAAGAAATGGGTGCTGTCATAAACAGACATATCTCTAGTCAAATGATTTTTAATAATGAAATGGCATTACCCATTTTATTTTTTGGAATAAATTTGTCTCAAGACAAATTTAAGTACTGTCAACTATTGTGTACATACTAGTTAAGAATGAACTTTTGCTCCTCATTTGAGAATGTGAAAAACAGCTGTCTTTTTTTGTGAGCCAATTTTAATAATAACCAATCATAATTCTCCATTTATGCCACATGAAGGAGGGCACAATGAAACTTTACCTGTCCTGTTTGATTCTCTTGATTTTATTCTCTAGTTATTCAGGGAGTCTCCCTCTGCCATATCTGATCCATTTAACTCTGTCCATAGTCTAATCTCCTTTTCTTTGAAAACTAGAGCCTTTCTTCCAAAATAGCATGGCCTTGAGCCATGCCACCTTCTTCAGAACTGCTGTTCTAAACTTCATATGGCTTTGAAGACTCTCTACCTATTCAAAGTATATTTGAACAGTCAGCCCTTAACTATTCTTAGTAATTTCTCATTGATTAAATTAAAAACACTATATTATAATTAATTCAGTATAAAACATAATCATGAATTTACAATCTGGCCCTTAACTTATGTTACTTAATCATCCTAAACTGTTTATAATGGCAGTTATTAAAATGACTGGGACCAAGTCTCCTATTCTTAGATGAGTTGCACAGGCACAGTGCCTATCAAAGTGTAACTATTTATTATAAATCTTGTATCAAATATAAGTCACACCAGTGAAAACTGCAAATTTCCACCAATCTATAAGTTGCATACCAATGTAAAATTATAACTTAAATTTGCATTAATTATAAAGATTTCTACCAATATAAGAGATGACTATGCAGTTCTTTGTTTCAGAATAAAATTAATAACCTATTCCTATTTTTCTACTCCTCTAATTTGTATATTACTATATTCCCCTTTTTCTCTTTCAGCCCCTTTCCCCTACCTAAGAAGGAAGGATAGAGAAGAAGAAAGTAAAGGTAGAATCTCTGAGCTTAAGTTCTCTAGTTCTTTCTCTGTCCAAAGCTAAAAAAATTGTAAAGAATCCCTTAAAATGGCAATACCTCTATCATTCATAAAATAGCCATAGCCATCTACACCAAATCCTGGGAATTGGGCTGACAACACTTCATAAATTTTTGTGGCTGAACAGGGGTGACAAAATATCTTTTAAGTGTACGAGATGAAAAATTAGGAAATATAGTTAGTATAAATTCAAGCCAGCAATTCAGTTTCTGATGCCTAGAAAGCTTAGGGCTTAACTGAAATTCTGACTAGATATATCTGAAAAGTTGAATGTGGCAAGAAAACCTGGATTCCAAGACACAGTGAGTTCAAGCAGATGGTTCCAGTATATCTGGGGATGAATCTCACCAAAACTGTACACATTTTTATATGTAAGTCTCAAGACAAATTTAAGTACTGTCAATAATTGTGTACATACTAGTTAAGAATAAAGTTTTGCTCCTTGTTTGGGAATGTGAAAAACAGCTGTCTTTTTTTGTGAGCCAATTTTATAATAACCAATCATAAGTTTCCATTTATGCCACATGAAGGAGGGCACAATGAAACTTTTCCTGCCCTGTTTGATTCTCTTGATGTTATTCTCTAGTTATTCAGGGAGTCTCCCTCTGCCATATCTGATCCATTTAACTCTGTCCATAGTCTAATCTCCTTTTCTTTGAAAAGTAGAGCCTTTCTTGTAAAATAGCATGTCCTTGAGCCATGCCACCTTCTTCAGAACTGCTGATCTAAAACCATAAAGAATAGATTTACCCTTTTAGCATCCATTTCATCTGTAAGAAAAGTCTTTTGGGACAAAAGCAGATGATCCATGCAGTATGCTCTCCTCTTGACCTTCCATTGTCTAGTCCCTTCTCTGACAGGATCCCTCACCCATGTATGCAGGGTCATGTCTACCTAGTGAAAGATTTCCACAGCTCCATGTGTTTCACTTTCTAGATCAAGGATGTATACCAGACACCTTCGACACCAGTATCATTGATGATAAACTGCCCCTCCCAATACTTGTTTTAACAGGGACATCCAGGGAAAACTTGATGGCTTAAGGCACATGAAAGAACACAATAAACAAAATCCAAAAAAATATTCTTTCTTGTGAGCGAAGCTATTTTGGATTCATCTTGTTTTCTTTCCAAGCTAATTTTCACCACCCAATTATGAAGTGCTTGATGTTATAGCAAAGAATTGTTGGATAGAATTATGAAAGTATTTTGGGAAAGAAGCTGATGAAATATGTATTCTTTATTCAACACAGCAATTAAATTGGTTATTGTAGACTACTGATATTTGGCCTATTGCATGTGCAAACTTTTCCTGCAAAATTGATAATCATTATCCAAAATAATAGATGTTACAATTTAACTCTTTATGTGATTTAGTATTTCCTGTAAATTTATGTATGCAGTCCATTGAAAATGCACTTATTATATTTACAAATGGCTTATTTAATGGGAATACATCACATGTATTTGGATCACTTGTTTAATCTCTTGAGTTTCCCCCTTCTATAACACAAATAATTGAATTACATGCTGAAGCCACTGTTTTTGAAATGTTGACAAAGTTTTTAATTTTTATACTGATAGCCAATATATAGCTCATAGTTTAAAATTGCTTAAAACTGTTCCTATTTTAGACACCTCTAATTTTCAAATTTTGCAATTGTTAATGCAAAAACAATTGAATTTAAGAGGGCCCACTGTTCCTTACTTTATATGAAATTTAAGAGCTCATACTGGATTGCCTGGAGCTTGCTGAGTACCTTGACAATGGTGACAGGGAAGCTGAATTGGATATATGTTCCTGACCCACCTTTGTGTTTTTATATCCCAGATTGGACAAGCTGCCTTGTTTCAAGCTTATAGACCTTGTGAGACAGATTACATGGAGACTGTGGAAACTGCTTTAGAAATTTTAATCAAAAAGAGAAGGTATAATGACTCTTCTCTTTCTTTTAATGTAACCAGTTATTCTAACTCAATCATGGCTGTATCTAGAAATCAATCCAATTTTTGAAAAAAAGAAATAAAATTCTTTATTTGGATGGCTGGTTAAGGTCATTTTCAGAGATATATATTCAAATTCACAACTGACTTGCATAATGTTATGTTTGCAGTGGAAAAATTGGGACAGGGTCTAGATTTCTAACAATTCTTAGTGCATGTATTAAGGATCCTAATGTTTTACTAATTTGTTATGTTAAAATTACTTTTGTTTCTTCTACAGTATTTACTGTAAGTTGTATTGATTGCCTACTTTCTAAGTGTTAGTGTATTGAAACCCAGCATGTCAGTTATAGTGTTTTATCAACTAGCTTTTTTTTGTGGTCTGTGAGTATTACAAGATCTTGGTATTCTGAAAACCAATTGCAAATACCAGAAGAAGTGAGTCATGATTAAAGAAGAAGCAAGATGGTAGCGAGCTTGATAATTAGAGGTGCTATATTGGCTTTGATTACATTAATAGCTAGTGTCCCTGTTTCTGCAACTGCTTTGACACAAGAAGTTAAGACAGATGGACAATACTCTGAGTATTCAAGGAGATTTAGAAAGGCATTTGGAACAACGAATTCATGCTCTTTATAATTGTATTCAAATTATTGGAGAGGAGGTTCAGAGTATAAGAACAAGCAGCTATTTTGATTGTCATGATGAATATTAATCAATATGTGTCACATCCAAAATTTACAGTGACAGTCACAATAACTGGGAGAAAGTTCAAAGACACTTGGAGAATATTTGGTATAATTAAAACACCTCTCTGGATATTTTAACTTTTCATAACTAGATTATGAATTTAAAGAATGCTGCTCTACTGAGTTTTAATGCTGTAGACACTACTGATAAAATTATGTGTGGCTTAAGGTGAGAGTTTCTAACTTGATCAAGTTTCAAGAATGGTATATATAGCTTGATCATGTTAGCCTTCTTGTCCTGGGAATACTGTTATTCCTGTCCATGTGCCTTTAACAACATCAACATGATGGCTGACAAAATACATGGACTGAAAGTAAACATGGACCCCCAGACAGAATTCTTAGTTTAAGAGGCTGGCAATCAATGATGAGTAAGATTCTTCACAGAGCCTTACCAACCTAAGACTGAGATGCATTGCTTTTTGAATACATATTCCCAACCCATAAGAAAGGCATTCCTTCCAGTTAAACCTAAGACAGGTACAGTCTTTTTTATGAAATAGAATTGGGGTGATGGGAAGAACGTTTAGGGCTGTTTTGTAGGAATTTGGAAGGAACTTGATGTTATTGTAGGAATCTCAAAGTAGGCTCAGGCAAGAATATTTACATTTGGGATAATACAAATATCAAGGTAAACTCAGCCTAGGGATATGTGTCATTCCTTTTATCTTCTCCATCCTGATGAGCCCCAAGAAACAGTGAACATGAGACTTTGTTTATTGCTTTGTTCGGTCCTTGATCTAGAACTGACCTTATTGTTTGCATGTACTTAGAGCATTATAAAAGCAAGCTGCAGAAAAATAAACCTGATTCAGCTTCAGCACTGGCTGGAGTAATGCTATAGTGTTGTCTATTTTCCTTTTTCTTTTCAATCCTCACTTCTTCCCTTGATAGTGGTTGATTGATTAAGCTTGTCTGGTCATATGCTGCATCAATTTTGAAGGCCAAGTATTAGGTGATACAGTGAAGGACTCAGCTAGTAAACAGAATGCACACACACAAAATGAGCCAGTGGAGAATTAAACTATGAGAACTTTACATAAACAATTCACAAGTAGATATTCTAGTTAACCATGTGTTTTTCTTATACATGTTCTAAACACTACTGGTTGGCCCACTCTAAATCACAATCCTACTCTATTTCTGCAAAGAAATTTTTTTATGATAGCACCATCGTTCTATTTCACTGACTTTAAAGCAAAAAAATGTTGAAAACAAACTTGAAGACAGAATTATAGAAAACTTATATAAGAACACATTCCAAATATTTGTAATTTTTTTTGACTTCAGCTTGGAGTCTGTGACAAACATAAGAAACATGATCAAAACCATGAATTTTGTACAAAATACTATTGTGTAAAAACCATGAATTTTATGCAAAATCTTTGAGTCCTTCTGCTAGAGCTTCTTCTTTTTTTAATATTTTTATTTTCTATATTCTTTGTTTACATTCCAAATGATTTCCCCATTCCCAGATTCCCCCCACCCCATATGTCCCATAAATCTTCTTCGCTCCATCCCTTCTCCAATCAACTCCCTCCTTTTTCGCTGTCCTTATATTCCTTTCCAATGCTAGATCAATCCTTTCCAGGATCAGGACCCTCTCCATACTTCTTCATGGGAGTCATTTGTTATGCAATTTGTGCCTTGGTTATTCAGGGCTTCTGGGCTAATTAATATCCACTTATCAGAGATTGCATTCCATGTGTATTCTTTTGTGATTGGGTTACCTCACTTAGGATGATATTTTCCAGATCAAACCATTTGCCTAAATTTTTGTGAATTCATTGTATCTAATTGCTGAGTAGTATTCCATTGTGTAAATATACCACATTTTCTGTATCCATTCCTCCTTTGAGGGGGCATCTGGGTTATTTCCAGCTTCTCGCTATTATAAATAAGGCTGCTCTGAACATAATGGAGCATGTGGCTTTATTGCATGCCAGGGAATCCTTTGGGTATATGCCCAGGATGGGAATAGCAGGGTCCTCTGGAAGTCTCATGTCCAGTTTTCTGAGGAACCTCCAGACTGATTTCCAAAGTGGTGTACCATCTTACAGCCCCACCAGCAGTGGAGGAGTGTTCCTCTTTCTCCACATCCTCGCCAACACCTGCTGTCTCCTGAGGATTTGACCTTAGTCATTTTGACTGGTCTAAGGAGAAATCTCAGGGTTGTTTTGATCTGCATTTCCCTAATGAGTAATGATGTTGAACACTTCTTTGTTTTTTTTTTATTCGATATAATTTATTTACATTTCAAATGATTTCCCCTTTTCTAGCCCCCGACTCCCCGAAAGTCCCGTAAGTCCCCTTCTCTTCCCCTGTCCTCCCACCCACCCCTTCCCACTTCCCCGTTCTGGTTTTGCCGAATACTGTTTCACTGAGTCTTTCCAGAACCAGGGGCCACTCCTCCTTTCTTCTTGTACCTCATTTGATGTGTGGATTATGTTTTGGGTATTCCAGTTTTCTAGGTTAATAACCACTTATTAGTGAGTGCATACCATGATTCAGCTTTTGAGTCTGGGTTACCTCACTTAGTATGATGTTCTCTAGCTCCATCCATTTGCCTAAGAATTTCATGAATTCATTGTTTCTAATGGCTGAATAGTACTCCATTGTGTAGATATACCACATTTTTTGCAACCACTCTTCTGTTGAGGGATACCTGGGTTCTTTCCAGCATCTGGCAATTATAAATAGGGCTGCTATGAACATAGTAGAGCATGTATCCTTATTACATGGTGGGGAATCCTCTGGGTATATGCCCAGGAGTGGTATAGCAGGATCTTCTGGAAGTGAGGTGCCCAGTTTTCGGAGGAACTGCCAGACTGATTTCCAGAGTGGTTGTACCAATTTGCAACCCCACCAGCAGTGGAGGAGTGTTCCTCTTTCTCCACACCCTCTCCAACACCTGCTGTCTCCTGAATTTTTAATCTTAGCCATTCTGACTGGTGTAAGATGAAATCTTAGGGTTGTTTTGATTTGCATTTCCCTAATGATTAATGAAGTTGAGCATTTTTTAAGATGCTTCTCCGCCATCCGAATTTCTTCAGGTGAGAATTCTTTGTTTAACTCTGTACCCCATTTTTTAATAGGGTTGTTTGGTTTTCTGGAGTCTAACTTCTTGAGTTCTTTATATATATTGGATATTAGCCCTCTATCTGATGTAGGATTGGTGAAGATCTTTTCCCAATTTGTTGGTTGCCGATTTGTCCTCTTGATGGTGTCCTTTGCCTTACAGAAACTTTGTAATTTTATGAGGTCCCATTTGTCAATTCTTGCTCTTAGAGCATACGCTATTGGTGTTCTGTTCAGAAACTTTCTCCCTGTACCGATGTCCTCAAGGGTCTTCCCCAGTTTCTTTTCTATTAGCTTCAGAGTGTCTGGCTTTATGTGGAGGTCCTTGATCCATTTGGATTTGAGCTTAGTACAAGGAGACAAGGATGGATCAATTCGCATTCTTCTGCATGCTGACCTCCAGTTGAACCAGCACCATTTGTTGAAAAGGCTATCTTTTTTCCACTGGATGTTTTCAGCCTCTTTGTCCAGGATCAAGTGGCCATAGGTGTGTGGGTTCATTTCTGGATCTTCAATCCTGTTCCATTGATCCTCCTGCCTGTCACTGTACCAATACCATGCAGTTTTTAACACTATTGCTCTGTAGTATTGCTTGAGGTCAGGGATACTGATTCCCCCAGATTTTCTTTTGTTGCTGAGAATAGTTTTAGCTATCCTGGGTTTTTTGTTGTTCCAGATGAATTTGATAATTGCTCTTTCTAACTCTGTGAAGAATTGAGTTGGGATTTTGATGGGTATTGCATTGAATCTGTATATTGCTTTTGGCAAAATGGCCATTTTAACTATATTGATTCTACCGACCCATGAGCATGGTAAATTTTCCCATTTTTTGAGGTCTTCTTCCATTTCCTTCTTCAGAGTCTTGAAGTTCTTGTCATAAAGATCTTTAACATGTTTGGTAAGAGTTACCCCAAGATACTTTATATTGTTTGTGGCTATTGTGAAGGGGGTCATTTCCCTAATTTCTTTCTCAGCCTGCTTATCCTTTGAGTATAGGAAGGCCACTGATTTGCTGGAGTTGATTTTATAACCTGCCACTTTGCTGAAGTTGTTTATCAGCTGTAGGAGCTCTCTAGTGGAGTTCTTTGGGTCACTTAGGTAGACGATCATGTCGTCTGCAAATAATGATAGTTTGACTTCTTCCTTTCCAATTTGTATCCCTTTGACCTCCTTATGTTGTCGAATTGCCCGAGCTAGTACGTCAAGTACAATATTGAAAAGATAAGGAGAAAGGAGGCAGCCTTGTCTGGTCCCTGATTTCAGTGGGATTGCTTCAAGTTTCTCTCCATTTAGTTTGATGCTGGCTACCGGTTTGCTGTATATTGATTTTACTATGTTTAGGTATGGGCCTTGAATTCCTGTTCTCTCCAAGACTTTAAGCATGAAAGGATGCTGAATTTTGTCAAATGCTTTTTCAGTATCCAATGAAATGACCATGTGGTCTTGTTCTTTGAGTTTGTTTATGTAGTGGATTGTATTGATGGATTTCCATATATTGAACCAACCCTGCATTCCCGGGATAAAGCCTACTTGATCATGGTGGATGATCGTTTTGATGTGTTCTTGGATTCGGTTGGCAAGAATTTTATTGAGTATTTTTGCATTGATGTTCATAACGGAAATTGGTCTGAAGTTCTCTTTCTTTGTTGGATCTTTGTGTGGCTTTGGTATCAGCGTAATTGTGGCTTTGTAGAAGGAATTGGGTAGTGTTCCTTCTGTTTATATTTTGTGGAATAGTTTGAGGAGTATTGGTGTTCACTCTTCTTTGAAGGTCTGATAGAATTCTGCACTGAAACCATCTGGTCCTGTGCTTTTTTTGGTTGGAAGACTTTCTATGACTCCTTCTATTTCTTTAGGCATTATGGGACTGTTTAGATGGTCTAGTTGGTCCTGATTTAATTTTGGTATTTGGTATCTGTCAAGGAAATTGTCCATTTCCTCCAGATTCTCCAGTTGTGTTGAGTACAGTCTCTTGTAGTAGGATCTGATGATTTTTTGGATTTCCTCAGTTTCCGTTGTTATATCTCCCTTTTCATTTCTAACTTTGTTAATTTGGATACTTTCTCTGTGCCCTTTGGTCAGTCCAGTTAAATCTAATTGGTCCAAACCTTCAATTAATTTCATTGTGTCCCTGTTTATTTTCTGTTTTCCTGATCGGTCCATTGAGCAAAGTGCAGTGTTGAAGTCACCCACAATTATTGTGTTAGGTGCAATGTGTGCTTTGAGCTTTAATAAAGTTTCTTTTATGAATGAGGATGCCCTTGCATTTGGAGCATAGATGTTCAGGATTCAGAGTTCTTCTTGTTGTATATTTCCTTTGACCAGCAAGAAGTGTCCCTCAGCGTCTCTTTTGATGACTTTTGGTTGAATGTCAATTTTATCTGATATTAAAATGGCTACTCCAGCTTGTTTCCTGAGACCATTTGCTTGTAAAATTTTCTTCCAGCCTTTTACTCTAAGGTAGTGTTTGTCTTTGACCCTGAGGTGTGTTTCCTGTATGCAGCAAAATGTAGCGTCCTGTTTATGTATCCAGTCGGATAGTCTATGTCTTTTTATTGGGGAATTGAGTCCATTGATGTTAAGAGATATTAAGAAATAGTGATTGTTACTTCCTGTCATTTTTGACGTTATTTTTTAAATTTGATTGATTAACTTCTTTGGGGCTTGATGAAAGGTTACTATCTTGCTTTTTCCAGGGTGAAGTTTCCCTCCTTGTATTGGTGTTTTCCTCCTATCATACTTTGTAGGGCTGGGTTTGTGGATCGATATTGGGTAAACTTGTTTTTGTCATGGAATATCTTAGTTTCTCCATCTACGGTGATTGAGAGTTTTGCTGGATATAGTAGTTTTGGCTGGCATTTGTGTTCTCTTAGAGTCTGCATGAGATATGCCCAGGATCTTCTTGCCTTCATAGTCTCAGGTGAAAAGTCTGCTGTGATTCTGATAGGTCTTCTTTATATGTTACTTGGCCTTTTTCTCTTACTGCCTTTAATATTCTTTCTTTGTTTAGTACATTTGGTGTTTTGATTTTTATGTGACAGGAGGTATTTCTATTCTGGTCCAGTCTGTTTGGAGTTCTATAGGCTTCTTGTATATTTATGGGCATCTCTCTCTTTAGGTTAGGGAACTTTTCTTCCATATTTTTATTGAAGATATTTGCTGGCCCTTTAAGTTGTAAATCTTCACTCTCATCTATGCCTATAATCCTTAGGTTTGGTCTTCTCATTGTGTCCTGGATTTCCTGGATATTTTGGGTTACAAGCTTTTTGCATTTTCTTTAACTGTTGAGTCCATGGTTTCTATGTTATCTTTAGCATCTGAGATTCGTTCTTTTATCTCTTGTATTCTGTTGTTGATATTTGCATCTATGTCCCCTGATTTCTTCCCAAGGCTTTCTATCTCCAAAGTTGTCTCCCTTTGAGTTTTCTTAGTTGTTTCTACATCTGATTTTAGATCCTGGATGGTTTTGCTTAGCTCCTTCACTTGCTTGTTTGTGCTTTCCTGTAATTTTTTAAGAGATTTTTGTGTTTCCTTTTTCATGACCTCAGCCTGTTGACCAAAGTTCTCCTGTATTTCTTTAAGTGTTTTTTGTGTTTCTTCCTTATTGGCTTTTGTATTCTCCTGAATTTCTTTCAATGATTTTTGTGTTTCCCTTGCAAGGGCTTCTAACTTTTGATCCATTTTCTCCTGAATTTCTTTAAGTATGTCCTTCATGTGTTCCTGTACCAGCATCATGACCAGTGATTTTAAATCCAAATCTTGTTTTACTGGTGTGATGGGGTATCCAGGACATGCTGTTAAAGGAGAATTGTGTTCAGATGTTGCCATATTGCCTTGATTTCTGTTAGTGATGTTCCTGCATTTGTCTTTTGCCATCTCGTTCTCACTGGTGTTAGTTGGTCTTGTCAATGCTGGACTCACCAGTGCAAGCTGCCTCTTCCCAGGTGGCCTCTCGTGCACAGCTTACCTCCTGCACTGTCTGGAGACAGGGTACTGTTGCCCAGGCTGTTCAGATCCCAAAACAGACACCTGAAGGCTCCTGCTGGGGCCTGCTGGATTCAGCAGAGCACACAGTGACTCCTCCCAGTCGGCCTCCCAGAAGCCCCTCTTGCCTCTTTCAGGACCTGGAGATGTGGTGTTGCCGCACAGGCTGATCTGGATCTGGAAGCAGAGAGATCTGAGGGCTCCCACCAGAGGCCTCAGGACTGGAACCTAAGCTCCCTGCCATCGGAGCAAGCTGTGCACTCCCAGTCTGCCTCTGTTGCACACCAGGTATCCTGCACTTCCTGGAGACCGAGTGCTGTGGCCCAGTTTGTTCAAATCCTGAAGAAGACACCTGAAGGCTCCTGCCAGGGCCCACTGGATTCACCAGAGCACACTGACTCCTCCCAGCCGGCCTCCTGGAAGCCCCTCTTGCCTCTTGCAGGACCTGGAGATGTGGTGTTGCTGCCCAGGCTGATCTGGATCCGGAAGCAGAGAGATCTGAGGGCTCCTGCCAGAGGCCTCAGGACTGGAACCTAAGCTTCATGCCACCAGGGCAAGCTGTGCGATCCCAGTCTGCCTCCAGGTACACACCAGGTCTCCCGCACTTCCTGGAGACCAAGTGCTGTGGCCCAGGCTGTTCAGATCTCGAAGCAGACACCTGAAGCTAGGTATTATATATTGAAAAATTTCACTGATTAGCAGAGCTCTGCATCAGAATGAAATTACCCATAGGTCATTGGGAAAACCATGGTAGGAGTGCTGTGTGGGAGAAAACAAAATGAGCAATAGCATAGCTACTAGGAGCTCTGTGTCTTCCTTTGGTCATCTACTGCTAAATCTATGAAGGAAGCTCCATTTTGCTCTACTGCTAAGCACCACAGAATCCAAGAGTACTCCATAAATAAATGCTGGGGTTTTGTTCCCTATAAAATATCACCCAGGAGAGAAGTATAAGAGACTCTTATACGTTTACAGACTCTAGAGTATGTTATTAAGAATTCCAGAAGCTCTGTGTAAACAAAGATATCTCAATTTTTTCCACTGTGGGTTTGCTTGGAGAAGTGGTACATGTTTACTTTGCTGGAGTTTCCTACTCACTCTTCTTTCCTTTCATTTTTTTCTCTTCTTATTAATTGATCATGCCAAATATTTAGGACACAAAACAGTCCATGAAATTCACTGAAGATAATTGTCTTGGTTCCACCATCTCATACAATCCGACTCCAGACAGACTTGAGAACAAAAAACCCTACCCCACCCACAAAACACCCACCATTATGACTTTTGAGAATGAAAAGTGTGGTGCAGCAAACAGGTCGCAAAGCTCTAAAACAAAACTCTGGCTTGGGTTTCATTTAAGGAAAGGTGTTGAATAGTTTTGCAAAAGAATTTTCATGGTGTTCTGGGAGAAAATCTAACAAGTATGATCAGTGTCACAGTAATAAGTTCCCACTGCAAAGGCCAAACACACTTGGATTCTCATCTACTCACATATTTTCTAGCAAACAACAAAGGAAAGTTGTTGGTTTCTGCTACCCACCACAAATGTCACTAATAAATTCTTCTTACTCCAGGGTCTAATCTATTCCATCATGAAGAATCACTACAGTCCCACTCTCTTCTAATCCAAGCTATACTAAATATCCTGAGTTCCCTGCATACCTAATAGGTATTTAAGCAAAGTATGCTGCCACATACTGAGGTGGCATCCATTCACTTCAGCAAAATTACAATACATATTATTAGATCACACTGACAAAGTTTTTGAAGCATAAAGATGAACTCATTGTATCTGAAAAAACAAAACTGGCTCCTCCATCTTGATCCACATTCTAAGCATAGTTTGATTCTGACCAGGCATCTTGACACTTGATCTTGAGTTTAAATCTACAAATCTTTACTACTTCACAGACATTTTAGAAAAACTTTACATAGACACTGCCTCCATGAAAGTAGTTGTTCTGTCCTTATGATAAAATCACTGAGGGTTCCATTCTATATATTGTGAATCTGCTCTTTAAACACACATTACCCTGACACTGAGATGCAGGCAGGTGTATATGACACCAAGAGATATTACTGATGACTGGAGCTTAGTATATATGTCTTCTGAATATTTTACTGAGTTGTAAGAAGATCAAGTTCCTGCCAGTGATCCCAAGGAAGAGGATATGTAGAATAATGCCACAACAACAAAGTGAAAGCTATTAATTCAGAAGCAATGGCATCTCTGCCTCACTGGTTCAAAGTAGAGTCATGCTATAGAGCTGAGGGTTGATTTGAGCATTCTACCTCGCTTGGATGCTTGCCCAAATAGCAATATAACCAGGGGACCTGGTATGGAATAAGAGTGGTGTCAGAATATGTCCAAATACAAAATTTCATGTTGTTCTTATCAGAACTAGGATTGAGTTCTTCCCTGTCCTTGACATTTTTTTCCTGGTGTGATTGGCCTTACGAACTCACACCCACACACAAACATACACTTCTTCACTTGAGGTAATGAGATGGTCTGATGGCCATATATGACATTCCACTGCCTCTCCTCTTATCAGGATATGTCCAGTCACCACTTGGAATGTCTTTTCTGCAAATATGCATTTCCAGAACCTCAATGCCAGTCAAAAATGTACACTAACTCTCAATACCCATACCTCTTCTCCAAAGTTTATACAGGCCTGTTCATCCCCAATAAAGACAGGTTTTTCATTCCTTGCTTTCTCTGGAGAAAATTGTTTCTCCTACTATAATTCCAACCAGGATCCTGCCTATTACACTCACTTTGCTAAGGTTAATTCCTCTGGTGTAGCATTGGTTGCAATGATGTCTGAATATTCAGATGTGAAAAAAGCTGTGTGAATCTGCTCAGCAGACAGTTATGAGAGGTTCCTGTCTATAAGCATACCAGAGTATCACCATTAGTATTAGGGGTTGGCTCTCTCACATTGGATGGGTCTTTAGTTGGGGCATTATTGCTTGTGTTTTTCTTCAGTCTCTGTTTGCTCTTTATCACTGCACATCTTATTGGAAAGACAAATTTTGAGATGAAGTTTTATGGGTGGATTCATGACCCCTCACTCCTCTGAGAATCCTGCCTAGCTTGTAGATGGCCATTTCAGTATTTATATCCTGCTTTGATCGGAATCTATTCACTGCCTCAACTTGTGATTTGCATTCTCATTCCCATGCCTTACTCACCTTTTACTTCCCTCCTCTCCTACTGATGCCCTCCTCAACCTCTTTCAACTATTTAGTTTCATCTTCTGAGTGAGATTCATTCTTTTTTACCTTGGAACCAGTGTATTGTCCAGTTTCCTTGGGTCCTTGGGTTGTCCTGCAATTTCAAACTAGTATTCACTTATAAGTTAATATATACCATGTATGTCTTTCTGGTTCTGAGATACATAACTTGGGATGATAGTCTCGAGTTCTATCCCTTTGTATGCAACTTTCACAACACCATTGATTTTAACAACCAAATAATATTCCATTGTGTAGATGTATCACATTTTCTTTATCCATATTTCTGTTGAGGGACATCTATTTTTTTCTGTTTACTGGCTATTATGAACAAAGCTACTATGAAAATAGTTGAGCAATTGCCCATGTGGTATAATAGGACATCTTTGGGTATATTTGCAGGAGTATTAAGAAAGTGTCTTGAGGTAAAACTATTCCTATATTTTTTTGAGAAACAGTCAAATTGTTTTCCAATATGACTGTACAAGTTTGAATGTCCATAAGAAATAGTGGAGTGTACCCTTTGCTCCACATCATAGTCAGTATGTGCTATCACTTGAAATTTTGTTCTTTGTCATTCTATTTTTAATATTTTTTCTTTTCTATATTCTTTGTTTACATTCCAAATGATTTTCCAATTCCTGGTTTCCCCCTCCCCACAAGTTCCTTAAGCCCTCTTCCCTCCGCCCATTCTCCTATCAACCCCCTCCTACTTCTCTGTCCTGGTACTCCCCTACAATGCTGAAAGAAGCCTTTTCAGAATCAGGAACCTCTCCTTCCTTCTCCTTGGAAGTCATTTGATATGTGAACTGTGTCTTGGGTATTAAGATTTTCTGAGCTAATATCTACCTATCAGTGATTGTATTCCATGTGTGTTCTTTTGTGATTGGGTTACCTCACTTAGGATTATATTTTCCAGATCCAACCATTTGCGTAACAATTTCGTGAATTCATTGTTTTTAATTGCTGAGTAGTATTCCATTGTATAAATATACCAAATTTTCTGTATCCATTCCTCCATTGAGGGACATCTGTGTTCTTTCCAGCTTCGGGCTATTATAAATAGGGCTGCTATGAATATAGTGGAGCATGTGTCCGCACGGTATTGCTACACTGACAGGCAGGTACATCAATGGAATAGGATTGAAGACCCAGAAATGAACTCACATACCTATGGTCACTTGATCTTTGACACAGGAGCTGAAACCATCCAGTGGAAAAAAGATAACCTTTTCAACAATTGGTGCCTGTTCAACTGGAGGTCAGTTTGCAGAAGAATGCGAATTGATCCATTCTTATCTCCTTGTACTAAGCTCAACTCCAAGTGGATCAAGGACTTCCATATAAAACCAGATACACTGAAACTAATAGAAAAGAAACTGGGGAAGACCCTTGAGGACATGGGCACAGGGGGAAAGTTCCTGAATAGAACACCAATAGCTTATGCTCTAAGATTAAGAATTGGCAAATGGGACCTCATAAAATTACAAAGTTTCTTTAAGGCAAAGGACACTGTCAAGTGGACAAAACAGCAACCAATAAATTGGGAAAAGATCTTCACCAACCCTACATCTGACAGAGGGCTAATATTCAGTATGTACAAACAACTCAAGACGTTAGATGCCAGAGAGCCAAATAACACTATTACAAATGGGGTAGAGAGCTAACCAAAGAATTTTCACCTGAAGAACTTCAAATGGCTGAGAAGCACCTTAAAAAATGTTCAACCTCATTAGTCATTAGGGAAATGCAAATCAAAAAAAAAAAAGAACCCTGAGATTTTACCTTACACCAGTTAGAATGGCTAAGATTAAAAACTCAGGAGACAGAAGATGTTGTTGAGGATGTGGAAAAAGAGTAACACTCCTCCACTGCTGGTGGGAATGCAAGTTGGTTCAGCCATTCTGGAAATCAGTCTGACTGTTCCTCAGAAAACTGGGCATAACACTTCCGGAGGACCCTGAAATACCACTCCTGGGCATATTCCCAGAGGATTCCCTGGCATGCAATAAGGACACATGTTCTTTGTCATCCTTACTAGTTGCTAGATAGAATCTCAGAATCATCTTTATTTCTATTTCCCTGGTGACTAAGGGCAGTCATCATTCTCAGCTGCTCAAGGATTCCTCTGTTGAAAATTCTCTGTTTCGCTATGTACTCCATTTTAATTGGGTTATTTGAATTGTTCCTGTCTAGTTTGGTATATTCTTTCTAATTTTGGATATTAGTCCTCAGTTAGAGTGACGTTTGGCTAATGTATTTCCACAGTCAACTATCATTTTTCACCTTTGACAATGTCCTTATCTTTTGTACCTGATTATGTCTAAATTGCTAAATTAAATTTCTCTCCATTTAATTTGATGTTGGTCACTGGAATGCTGTATATCAACTTTATTGTGTTTAGGTATACTCCTTGTTATCACTAAGACATTTTAACCTGAGGAAGTGTTGAATTTTGTCAAAGGATTTTGAACAACTAATGAATACTCTTGTGATATTTTTCTTTTTGTTTGTTTTTATCTTGGATTATATTGATGTTTTTTCACATACTGAACCATGCCTGCATCCCTAGGATGACACCTACTTGATCATGGTGTACTATGTTTTGCTGTATTTCTGGATTCATTTTTCAAGCATTTTATTGAATACTTTTGCATCAATATTCATAAAAGACATTGGTCTGAATTTCCCTTTCTTAGTTGAGACTAAGTGTGCTTTCTGTATCATAGTGAATCTGGTGACATAGAATGAGTATGACATGATCCTTCTGTTTCTATTTTGTGGAATAGTGTGGGGAGTATTGGTGTTAGCTCTTCTTTTAATGTTGTTAGACTGCTGTGCCAAAACTACCAACCCCTGTGTTTTTTATTGGTTGGGAGACTTTTGATGACTGCTTTTATTTCACAGGGATTATATGGCTGTTCAATAGATTATCTGATCTTGAGTTAACTTTGGTATGTGGTATCTTTCTAGAAAACCATCCACTTTGTTAAGCTTTTCTAATTTTTTGGAGTACAGTCTTTTGAAGAAAGACAGAATGTTCTTTGAATTTCCTTGTCATCTATAATCATGTCACCCTACTCTTTCTTATTTTTTTCTCTGCATTTTAGTTAGTTTGACTGAGAGGTTATTTTTCTTGTTGATTTTCTGAAAAAGTCGGGTCTTAGATTTGTAGATTCTTGGTATTGTTTTCATTTTATATCTTTCATTGATTTGAGCCCTAAATTGATTATTTCCTACCTTCTATTCCTCTTGTGTGTCTTTGCTTCTTTTTATCTGGAGCTTTCAGATATACTTTCAGTTGATAGTATGAGAACTTTCTAATTCTTTTGTGGAAGCACACCTAGTCTCAACTAAGAAAGGGAAATTCAGACCAATGTCTTTTATGAATATTGATGCAAAAGTATTCAATAAAATGCTTGAAAAATGAATCCAGAAATACAGCAAAACATAGTCCACCACGATCAAGTAGGTGTCATCCTAGGGATGCAGGCATGGTTCAGTATGTGAAAAAACATCAATATAATCCAAGATAAAAACAAACAAAAAGAAAAATATCACAAGAGTATTCATTAGTTGTTCAAAATCCTGAATATTCAGACATCATTGCAACCAATGCTACACCAGAGGAATTAACCTTAGCAAAGTGAGTGTTATAGGCAGGATCCTGGTTGGAATTAGAGTAGCAGAAACAATTTTCTCCAGAGAAAGCATGGAATGAAAAACCTGTCTTTATTGGGGATGAACAGGCCTGTATAAACTTTGGAGAAGAGGTATGGGTATTGAGAGTTAGTGTACATTTTTGACTGGCATTGAGGTTCTGGAAATGCATATTTGCAGAAAAGACATTCCAAGTGGTGACTGGACATATCCTGATAAGAGGAGAGGCAGTGGAATGTCATATATGGCCATCAGACCATCTCATTACCTCAAGTGAAGAAGTGTATGTTTGTGTGTGGGTGTGAGTTCGTAAGGCCAATCACACCAGGAAAAAAATGTCAAGGACAGGGAAGAACTCAATCCTAGTTCTGATAAGAACAACATGAAATTTTGTATTTGGACATATTCTGACACCACTCTTATTCCATACCAGGTCCCCTGGTTATATTGCTATTTGGGCAAGCATCCAAGCGAGGTAGAATGCTCAAATCAACCCTCAGCTCTATAGCATGACTCTACTTTGAACCAGTGAGGCAGAGATGCCATTGCTTCTGAATTAATAGCTTTCACTTTGTTGTTGTGGCATTATTCTACATATCCTCTTCCTTGGGATCACTGGCAGGAACTTGATCGTCTTACAACTCAGTAAAATATTCAGAAGACATATATACTAAGCTCCAGTCATCAGTAATATCTCTTGGTGTCATATACACCTGCCTGCATCTCAGTGTCAGGGTAATGTGTGTTTAAAGAGCAGATTCACAATATATAGAATGGAACCCTCAGTGATTTTATCATAAGGACAGAACAACTACTTTCATGGAGGCAGTGTCTATGTAAAGTTTTTCTAAAATGTCTGTGAAGTAGTAAAGATTTGTAGATTTAAACTCAAGATCAAGTGTCAAGATGCCTGGTCAGAATCAAACTATGCTTAGAATGTGGATCAAGATGGAGGAGCCAGTTTTGTTTTTTCAGATACAATGAGTTCATCTTTATGCTTCAAAAACTTTGTCAGTGTGATCTAATAATATGTATTGTAATTTTGCTGAAGTGAATGGATGCCACCTCAGTATGTGGCAGCATACTTTGCTTAAATACCTATTAGGTATGCAGGGAACTCAGGATATTTAGTATAGCTTGGATTAGAAGAGAGTGGGACTGTAGTGATTCTTCATGATGGAATAGATTAGACCCTGGAGTAAGAAGAATTTATTAGTGACATTTGTGGTGGGTAGCAGAAACCAACAACTTTTCTTTGTTGTTTGCTAGAAAATATGTGAGTAGATGAGAATCCAAGGGTGTGTGGCCTTTGCAGTGGGAACTTATTACTGTGACACTGATCATACTTGTTAGATTTTCTCCCAGAACACCATGAAAATTCTTTTGCAAAACTATTCAACACCTTTCCTTAAATGAAACTCAAGCCAGAGTTTTGTTTTAGAGCTTTGCAACCTGTTTGCTGCACCACACTTTTCATTCTCAAAAGTCATAATGGTGGGTGTTTTGTGGATGGGGTAGGGTTTTTTGTTCTCAAGTCTGTCTGGAGTAGGATTGCATGAGATGGTGGAACCAAGACAATTATCTTCAGTGAATTTCATGGACTGTTTTGTGTCCTAAATATTTGGCATGATCAATTAATAAGAAGAGAAAAAATGAAAGGAAAGAAGAGTGAGTAGAAAACTCCAGCAAAGTAAACATGTACCACTTCTCCAAGGAAACCCACAGTGGAAAAAATTGAGATACCTTTGTTTACACAGAGCTTCTGGAATTCTTAATAACATACTCTAGAGTCTGTAAACATATAAGAGTCTCTTATACTTCTCTCCTGGGTGATATTTTATAGGGAACAAACCCCAGCATTTATTTATGGAGTACTCTTGGATTCTGTGGTGCTTAGCAGTAGAGCAAAATGGAGCTTCCTTCATAGATTTAGCAGCAGATGACCAAAGGAAGACACAGAGCTCCTAGTAGCCATGCTATTTCTCACTTTGTTTTCTCCCACACAACACTCATACCTTGGTTTTCCCAATGAACTATGGGTATTTTCATTCTGATTCAGAGCTCTGCTCATCATTGAAAATTTTCAATATATAATACCTAACCAATGGTCACTTGAAGTCAAACACAAATACCTTCTTATTCCCTTTTTGTGTATCACCATGTTTCTTTTCTTTTAAGTAAGATGTTGGTTTAGTAACTTATCCTCATCTGCAAGGTGCCCTCTTAGATTGCTTCCTGCATGACTCTATTTTACTTGTTTGGGTTATGTGGACATTGTTTTCATGAGGACACACTCTTTTTAAGAAGTACTCAACATAATTCCATAGTAATCCATAGGTAATGAGGCAGAAATCTATGAGATACTTCCTCAACTAGACTTATTCTTCTCTGAGAGGAAACACATAACGTTATGAAACAACTGCAACCTCTCCTACGAGTCTGTCAGCACAATAGCTGACAAAGTTTTTCAAGGATTTCATCAAAATAGATGTACCACTTCCACCGTGCAGAGTGAAGCGGAAGAATTACATCTTTCACGCTGTAGATGAGCATGCCACAACCTAAAGACTAAAGAATCATGCAACTGACCATTAGCAAGGAAACATGGCTCAGAAACATGTTTCCTAGTGCTAATCTCACTTCTCTCTTCACACTACTAGAATTACAGCATTCCTCTTCTGACATCAATTCCTAGAACAAAAACTGTTAGTTCTATACAGTTTCAAGTAGTAGAGAGATAAATGGTGATGTATAGAATAGATCATACCCTGCTGTACACATGACAGATATGTTGAGAAGAGACTATCTGTTTTGAATTGGTGTTGTGACAAGTGCCGTAATGATAAGTAGACTTGAAACATTGAACTCATTCCAACAGTATATTGTTACAGAGATGAACAAAAGTGGTTAAAAATAGTACTAATGTTTTGTGGTTGGTCATTTCTTTGTAAAGAAATGAAGAACTTAAACCATAGTAAAAGGTTGCATAGCAACTGGTGGACAGTTTTACGGGAAGGACAAAGAAGTCAACAACAGCAGCTCTGAGAGCATTAGTGTGGATAAAGACTTTATTCCCCTCAAGTCCAGGTCCACAACCATTGTATTAATGTCTGTGACATAACATTTATAAAACAACAGTTGGTTAGATGCAAGATGCCTTTAACTTCTGCTTAGTGGCTCTAGCCATGGCTATTTCCACCCCATTTAAGGTTCGGTTAATGATTGAGAAGCTGGTAATTCTAGACATCATTGCTCTCCATCTTTTCATAGTATGCAAGTCCTATTTTCATCATCATATCCCATAACTCTTCAAGGCTAGTCTCTTTCTTCAATTGGTTCAAAATATTTGTTGCAGGATCTTTTTCCAACATCTGCAAGAGAGATGGCTGTTAGTATTGACTGTGTCCAGTATAAAGGATCAGGATACACACTGAGTGACCAGACAGCAAATAAATAGGAAAACTGATCAAGGAATCCCATATAAATGTAAAAATGAAGACCTGAGAACTCATGATAAGCTAAACTAACCCCATGCTATTACTTTCCCTTTAGGTCCTCAATGTCTTCTAAATTAAGAGTTTTGCTTTGCTTTTCAGAGGCTCTGCTTTACATAATAACATTAAACAGTTAAGCCTAGAAATTTCCCACATTCATCCATATAAAAATTCATCCTACATAAATGCCATTGTTTTCAATTAAATAAGAGGACACCTGGCCTTACAAAAGGTATTTTTCTTTTTTTTTTCTTTTTTTCTTACAGATGCAGAGTCTGAAAGCTCAGGAAAGGAAAGGAGACAAGATCATAATTCAAGGTCATGTGCTACAGTCTGTTATCTCTATTTACTTCCCCTGAAGGCAATTTGTTTAGCTCATTTCACTCAGGCTTCTTACTGGGAAGCACTGAGGAGAACAATCCTGTATGGACTCTCAAAGAGATAAAGCTTTCTAAATTCTGAAGGGTATGGTAATCTATGTGCAGAAGATTCACGTGAAGGGAGTCCAATTCAGTAATGGATCTTAGTGTGTATGAGCCTGTGATTAGCTGCAGATCACATACTTTCTGGCTGGAGCACCTTAGCTGAGCCTCTCCTAGAACCCAAGTAACTAATGATCTAGTTTTCAGATAATGGAGTAGAATTTATGGAGGACTTAAGCAAAGAACAACTCTGCTATGGAAAATTCTGTTCATCCTGTGCATCTGCCATATCCAGCATCCTGATATTCTAAGTTCTTCATTTATGGCAACCTTTTCACTGGTGCTGGAAATATGGTTCTACAAATAAAAAAAAAACACTTGGTGCTTTTGCAGGGGACACAAGTTTAGTACTTATATTGGCTCACAAACAGCAGAATTCCTATGAATAAGTCTTATTCCTTATACTTGACTCTACAGATACTACTAGAACACACGCACACACGCGCACGCACACAAACACACACACACACACACACACACACACACTGCAGAAATGTATATTCAATTTCATAAAAGAAATTCCAAGTCACAGAAGAAAATTGAAAAAATGAAATAAAATAAGCAACATTAAAAGGAATGAAATAAGCAGCTGTCCACATCTCTAATTTTGTCAACAAAAGCAAATTTACATTTGAAGGGAATGTAAGGAAGGTTGGCATCTTGTTAATAGATATTAAAACTCAGTATCTTGGAATTGTGTGTCAACTGTCTCCATGTATGATTCTATTTCTGCAAGATTGCAAAGGCAATATAAACTTTGTTTAAACGTGCTTATTTCTTGCATTTTCTATCCAAAATATCCCCGATAAGAACACCCCCCATGTCTCCTTCAAGTCCACAGCTGAGTCTTAGTGTCATTCTAATCCAGAGCCATGAACCACCTTGGAGTTTGTCCTTAAACGGTGACCTAGCATGAATTCAAATATTCCCACTTGATAGTAGAAGCTCATTTTCTTTTACCATACCCACACTGTTATGTTTCATGACAAAACAAAAACAAAAACAAAAACAAAACAACAACAAAAAAAGCATACAGTCAATCCTCCAGGCATTTAATACACTGGATTTTTTTTTATTTTGTGCATCACTGTCATTCACAGAAGACTATGTACCTCTATCTAGAGTAAGGCGTCTCGCAATATAGTCCACATGCAGTTTCCTAAGGATCATTATCTAAGTATGAGGAGAACAGTGACTGAGTGCTGCTTGACCCTGAACTAAATGAGATTAAACTGTCTCTTTGACTATTGAAGGCCATATTATCCACTTTCAGGAAGAGTTCTTACCGAAATGAAATTTGGTAGTTCCTTTTCCACCAACTCTCTAAGGTCTTTTTTTTTCAGAAGATCATTACGTCCCAAACGCACAGTATATTCATCAAATATTTTGATGAGGTCCATTATTTTGCGCTCCACTGGGGACAAACCTTGGTCCATATTACACTGCTTGGAAAATGGAATTATAAAAGCTGTAGGGAGAAAAAACATCCAATATTTCTGGACCTGTCTTTTGGGAAGAAAGTGTCTAAAGAATGTGAAGAACATCAAATAAAAAGAAAGTCATTATTTAAAAAGTTGTTGAGGAAGCATGTTATTCACATGTAAAAAAGAACACTTTGTCCCTCTAGAATATGTCAAAATGTAAACTATTTTGTAGCACAAGAAAATTAGACATTGTAAATAAATCAACAAACCAGTCATTATCTATTAGAAGGGCTTCCAGGAGGAAGAATGTTCGGTACAGATAAAGATAAAATAAACCAACAAATGACAGAAGCTAGGCACTAGCCTGGGGAATCTGGTGTTCACTTACCAAAGCTGAAGATTTCTTGGCAGAGGTGGTGTAGCCCAGCATTTATAAGCAGGCTGTGCATGGACACATGACTCTCCCAGGGAAAGACTGACTCACAAGTGAATAATGCAGTGAACCTGACAAGGATGGAATTGGGGATGAACTGAATTGTCTGCTTCTCTGGTTGTCTCTCGGTCTGTCTTTTGTTTCATCTATATATTTATCAATCATCCATCTCTCTGTCCATCTGTCTATCTATCTATCTATCTATCTATCTATCTATCTATCTATCTATTTAATTATTGATTTATTTGTCTATTTATCATCTATGTGGCATGAAACCAATATGCTGGTCAATGAGACAGAATAGAAGAGCTAGACATGGATTTCATGAAACTATATTATTAACTTAATTTTTGAGATTTTATTTATTTTATGAGTATGTGCTTTGCCTGGTTATATATCTGTGTGTCAGGCAGATTCAGTGCTCACAGGGACCAAAACAAAACATTGAATCCTCAGAAACTTGAATTAAAGATGGTTTTTAGCTGTTATATGTGTACTGGGAGGTGAACCCATGTCCTCAGGAAAAGCAGACCCTGGTTTAATTTATTTATCTAGGTCCCAGCCACTCAGATCTGGGTTTTCTTTTTTAACAGATTATTTTTATTAATTAATCATTTTATTTTATTTTCACACTGATGACAGGCACCAAATATCCTGTCCTCAAAGTCTCTCATAAATACTTACTGAGAATCCACTTTCACCTCTTTTAGAGATGGAGAAGACCCCATCCCCACCCCTGCTCCAGCCCCCATGAGTATGAACATACCCTGGCACAACAAGTAATAGAATAACTAGGCACATCCTTTCTCTCTGAGTACAGAAAATGTAGACCAGATAGGGAAATGGAATCAAAATGCAGGCAACGTAATAAATGATGGCTCAGGATTTAATTGTTAGGAGACCTTAATAACGACCAACTTTACAATTGCTACATATGCTTAGAGTCTTAGTTTCAGTGTATGAATACTTATTGGATGGTTGTTAAGAATCTAAGAGCCTCATTGGGCCCAGAAACATTGGCTATGTAGGTCTTCTTGTGAATATCCCTAGATTTCAGAAGCTGCTAAGAATGCTAATAAGGGAAACAGGTATGTTTTACAAATAGTGCAAGGAAATTGGATATCTACATGTAGAAGAAATAAATGCTTATCTGCCCTACTGCTCAATAATCACTAAAAGAGGTTAGAGATCTTTGTGTTATACCCAAAACTCCAAACTGTTAGAAGAAATGATTAGAAAAAAATCTCTGAGATACGAGGATAAGCAAAGCGAATATGAACAAAACTTTGGTTGATCAGTAAATAATGCCAACATTTGACAAGTTGAACTTCATGAAATAAAAATGAAATATCTGTGCAGCATTGTATGACAAAAACTGTATGAAGACACAGCATGCAGAGTGGGAGAAAATTTTGCTGAGCAACTTAGCAGTATTGGAGAGCTAAAAGACATATAGACATAACCAACAACAAAAGAAACAACCCAAAGAAAAAACTGGGTAAAAAATGAAAATTATAATTCTCAATGAAGAAAAAAAAACTTCAATGTATAAGTTTGTGACCTAATTTGGTATTTGGAAAATGCAAATTAAAATGATTTTGGCATCTCACTTTAACTCTAACCATTATGGCACTCATTAAGAAAACAAAAGACAACAAATTCTGGGAGGGTAGGGAGATAATGTTTTATTGTACTCTCCTGATAGGTGTGTGAACTGGAATAGCAATTATGAAGATGCCTGTGGAAACTAGAATATGACTCGGATAATCATTAAAGGATTAATTAGAACATGGAACGATCTGTGCTTTTGGATCATTTAAATTAACATATAAAATAATTTCTCTCTTACCAAAAGCAAATTACAGATTCAAATCAAACACTGTCATCAAAATTCTAATACAATTTCTCACAAACCTTGAAAGAATAATTTTCTTCGTCATGTAGAAACACAGAGTTTCCATGACAGTTTAAAGAATCCTGAAAAACAAAGAGCTGCTTAAAGTCTCACTATCTATGATTTCAAGTTATATACTACATAGCTATGTTAATAAAACCTCTATAATCCTGGTATACAAACTGAGAGTTTAATCAGTATAATCCAATAAAATACCAGACATAAATTCATGCATCTATGAACACATGATTTTTATTAAGAATCCAGAAATTCACACTAGAAAAAGTAGCATCTTCAACAAATTATATCACTGATAGAGGATGTTTGCATGGAGAAGAGTACAAATCGATGCATATTTATTGCCATGCACAAGACTGAAGCCAATGTGGATCAAAGATCTCAACATAAAACAAGATACACTGAACCTGATCAAATACACTGTAGAGGATAGTCTTAAAATAATTGGCATGGGCAACAACAACCTGAAGAGATGGGTGACAGGAAATGCACTAAAATCCACAATTGACAAGTTGGACTTCATAACACATAACATAAGGCAAAGGACACTGTCAAACAGAGAAAGAAGAAGACTATCTATATAAAGGGAAAAAAGTTTCACAAACTCCACACTCAATACAGGAATAATGCCCAAAGTAAATGAAGAAGTCAAGAAACTGTATATCAAGAAGACAAATAATTCAATTAATGATTGGTATACATATCTATACAGATAATTTTAAATCAAAGAAACTCAAATGGCTGAGAGATAAAAGATAGCTTTAGCATCCTTATCCAACAGGAAACTGCATATTAAAATTACTTTGTGTTTCATTTTATATTTCTCAAAATGCCCATAATCAACAAAATAAGTGTCAGATGATGCTAATATACATTAAGCTAGAAGAATATTCCTCCAATACTGTTGGTGGTACAAACTTATACATCTAACAGGAGTCAAAATGGCTGTTCCTTAGAGAGTTAGCAATCAATGTCAAGATGCTCATATATCTCTCAGGAGATATTCTGAAATAGTGTTTCACCCTCAGTAAGGATACTTGCCCTATCATGCTTTTGTGTCGTTATGTATAATGGCCAGAACATCAAAACAACCTATATTCTTTCAAGAACAGATCAAAAAAAAAAAAAACAACTATTGTGTTACAATTAAACACTGGAGAAGTAATTGGTTAAAACACAACAAAATGAAATTTGTAAAAAACATTAATTGGCCCAAAACAAACCTCATTCAAGAATTCTAGAGCCAAAATAAAAAATTTGGTATGTATTCTCTCACAAAAGGTCATAGTCTTCTTTGGAGAAACAGGACCATATTTGGAAGATATTTCCAACCCTGCATAGATGTACCCTCCATCATTTATAAGGGCAAATATCCATGGTTTCTTTCTTTTTTTTTATGAAAGTATTATGTAAAATTTATTTATACATTGGAAAAAATTATTAAGGATATAGAAGATGGTTGGAAATCTGCCGCAGTATACCAGAGTTCTCATCTGAAATAGAGACCCCTGCCTCACTTTCTCCAAGCTTCTGGAATGCTATATACAGCTCCCTTCTGCATCTAGGGTTCCTGAGACCCAAAGCCTTGTTCCTACTCCAGCAAGGTGTTACACCCCCAAGATAAACCTCTCCAAGGACAGGACTGCTTCCAAGGAACCTGTGGCATCCCTTAGAAGGGATGATCAGCAGCGAACTGCCATCTAGTCTGCAAAAGTCACATAAGGCTGAAGGAACAGTTGAATTTCAAGTAGCAACTACTTCTGCATGCTCTGGTGCTGACCATATGACATCACTGCACCACCCACATCCATGTTAGTGATCATATAATCTGATCATGCCTTCCTCAAATGAAAACCTGTTAGAATATCTCAAAGTCAGCTGAATATGATATACTGATGCTGCATCAGAGTTCGGTAATGGTGATGGGATATGACTTGATCGCCCATCAAATCCTCATTTTTTTTTCATTCTTTTTTTTTATTCGATATAATTTATTTACATTTCAAATGATTTCCCCTTTTCTAGCCCCCCCCCCACTCCCCGAAAGTCCCGTAAGCCCCCTTCTCTTCCCCTGTCCTCCCTCCCACCCCTTCCCACTTCCCCGTTCTGGTTTTGCCAAATACTGTTTCACTGAGTCTTTCCAGAACCAGGGACCACTCCTGCTTTCTTCTTGTATCTCATTTGATGTGTGGATTATGTTTTGGGTATTCCAGTTTTCTAGGTTAATAACCACTTATTAGTGAGTGCATACCATGATTCACCTTTTGAGTCTGGGTTACCTCACTTAGTATGATGTTCTCTAGCTCCATCCATTTGCCTAAGAATTTCATGAATTCATTGTTTCTAATGGCTGAATAGTACTCCATTGTGTAGATATACCACATTTTTTGTATCCACTCTTCTATTGAGGGATACCTGGGTTCTTTCCAGCATCTGGCAATTATAAATAGGGCTGCTATGAACATAGTAGAGCATGTATCCTTATTACATGGTGGGGAATCCTCTGGGTATATGCCCAGGAGTGGTATAGCAGGATCTTCTGGAAGTGAGGTGCCCAGTTTTCAGAGGAACCGCCAGACTGCTTTCCAGAGTGGTTGTACCAGTTTGCAACCCCACCAGCAGTGGAGGAGTGTTCCTCTTTCTCCGCACCCTCTCCAACACCTGCTGTCTCCTGAATTTTTAATCTTAGCCATTCTGACTGGTGTAAGATGAAATCTTAGGGTTGTTTTGATTTGCATTTCCCTAATGACTAATGAAGTTGAGCATTTTTTAAGATGCTTCTCCGCCATCCGAAGTTCTTCAGGTGAGAATTCTTTGTTTAACTCTGTACCCCATTTTTTAATAGGGTTGTTCGGTTTTCTGGAGTCTAACTTCTTGAGTTCTTTATATATATTGGATATTAGCCCTCTATCTGATGTAAGATTGGTGAAGATCTTTTCCAAATTTGTTGGTTGCCGATCTGTCCTCTTGATGGTGTCCTTTGCCTTACAGAAACTCTGTAACCTTATGAGGTCCCAGTAGCCAGCATCAAACTAAACGGAGAGAAACTTGAAGCAATCCCACTGAAATCAGGGACCAGACAAGGCTGCCCCCTTTCTCCTTATCTTTTCAATATTGTACTTGAGGTACTAGCTCGGGCAATTCGACAACATAAGGAGGTCAAAGGGATACAAATTGGAAAGGAGGAAGTCAAACTATCATTATTTGCAGACGACATGTTCGTCTACCTAAGTGACCCAAAGAACTCCACTAGAGAGCTCCTACAGCTGATAAACAACTTCAGCAAAGTGGCAGGTTATAAAATCAACTCAAGCAAATCAGTGGCCTTCCTATACTCAAAGGATAAGCAGGCTGAGAAAGAAATTAGGGAAATGACCCCCTTCACAATAGCCACAAACAGTATAAAGTATCTTGGGGTGACTCTTACCAAACATGCGAAAGATCTGTATGACAAGAACTTCAAGACTCTGAAGAAGGAAATGGAAGAAGACCTCAAAAAATGGGAAAACCTCCCATGCTCATGGATCGGTAGAATCAATATAGTTAAAATGGCCATTTTGCCTAAAGCACTATACAGATTCAATGCAATACCCATCAAAATCCCAACTCAATTCTTCACAGAGTTAGAAAGAGCAATTATCAAATTCATCTGGAACAACAAAAAACCCAGGATAGCTAAAACTATTCTCAGCAACAAAAGAAAATCTGGGGGAATCAGTATCCCTGACCTCAAGCAATACTACAGAGCAATAGTGTTAAAAACTGCATGGTATTGGTACAGTGACAGGCAGGAGGATCAATGGAACAGGATTGAAGATCCAGAAATGAACCCACACACCTATGGCCACTTGATCCTCGACAAAGAGGCTGAAAACATCCAATGGAAAAAAGATAGCCTTTTCAACAAATGGTGCTGATTCAACTGGAGGTCAGCATGCAGAAGAATGCGAATTGATCCATCCTTGTCTCCTTGTACTAAGCTCAAATCCAAATGGATCAAGGACCTCCACATAAAGCCAGACACTCTGAAGCTAATAGAAAAGAAACTGGGGATGACCCTTGAGGACATCGGTACAGGGAGAAAGTTTCTGAACAGAACACCAATAGCGTATGCTCTAAGAGCAAGAATTGACAAATGGGACCCCATGGTTTCTTTCTTAACCAAAAAAGAAAAAAGATGTTTTAGCAGTGCCAACATTGACTTTCTAGAAATGGATTAAAATGGAATAATGAAAAAAAGAAGTCATAACAATCAGTAGGCATTGGAATTATAGCCCTGAATAAAAAAGAAAGTTATAGATCTAGTGATTATTCTTTTTTTTTTAGTTTAAGTAATAAAAATTTCATTGAGAATTCCTGGCATAGTGGTTATTTTCCCCCATTCTGGGGGAAGGACAACCACTGTAGGAACTCACTGAGAATCACACTGTCCCATCCATGTTTCCCAGCCAACCCAACTCTGAGAGGGATGATCTTCAGTGATCCTTAATCCAGGAGGCAGATACAGAAATATCTGTCACATGATGCTTAAGGGTCAGGGTGAGGCATGCCTGACCCCCAAACTGGTTCCTCCAACTTCTCCAGGGGTAGCATTCTTGATGTCCATACTCATTTTTTACCCTTAATGAGGCTGTCACTTCCTCTAGTAAAACTTTTACCCTGTAGATTCAACACAAGGCTGTCAGCTGTGAGATAGAATTTGTTCTGTGATGTGGTTTAAAGATGTCTGGGCAGCCCAGATCTTTTGGAGCTTGATATAGCCAGGATTCTTGTTCAGTGCTTCTCCAAGCACTTTGGCAGCCTCTGCCTCATTTTCAACATGCACAATCTTCTGTTGCTGTTCCTGCTTAGCTTTCTACCCCCAAAACTGGGCCTGCTGGGCCACTTGTTTGGCTTCCACAGAAGCCATGAACTCTCAGCCAAAGCTCAGCTCTATGATCCTTACATCATCTAGGATGAGGCTGAAGTCCTTGGCACACTCTGTCAGCCCTCTTCTGATCAACAGGGAAACCTGAGCTTGCTGGGTAATCAGCCCTGAGGCATTGAACTTGGCCACCACACTCTTGAGCACCTAGTTGACAATAGATGCCAGCACTTGTTCTTTACAGTTCAGTCAGAGACGCTGGTACATTGTGGGGAGCTCCTGGGCATTGGCTTGAGACAGCACCTGCAGGGAGATGTTCATATGCAGGTCTTTGGAGGCTGTGGAGGAGATTTTTCAAGATCTGGCTTGAATATCATAGATGATGGGGTACTGGAACCAGGGAATCCTGAAGTGAAGGCCTTCGGCCAGGATGGTGTCCTTTTGAATGCCACCAATATGACTAAAGAAAATGGTTCTATGACCACCTTCCACAGTGAACAGGGATTCACAGATGCTGTAAGCCACAGCCCTGGCCCCTAGCAGCAGTTTCAGAGCCCTGCCCATTCCTAAAAGCCTGGTGGGCAGGAGCCCTGCTAAGTCCCTCAAGTTCTGGGCCATGTCTAATCTTCTTAATGTCCTTGCCTCACACACAAGGATTGGTGGCCTTAGAGCTCACACGAGAGAGGGCACTGAAGTGTGCTCTACAGATTTTTCATAATATGGAAAACATGGAGTGCCTTTCACTTATGTGGAACAATTCAGCTATCAGCCAATTCCCTGGTGTATGTCTTTCAATAGTGGGAAGTAAACCAAATTAAAATGGGGACATCAAGGGGCTACTCCTTGCATAGTAGCTGCAGCTGCTGATTTACTGGTGAGATAATTTTTTTTTATGTTCCAAGCCAAATGCCTTAATATTATACACTGTGGAGTTTTGTTCCTTCCAAGATGGTACCTATTAAGAGAAAGCAGACATATTCTCATAGGTCTAAATGTGTGCCCAAGGATTTATGATTCACAATATACAAAGTAACTCTATATCAAGGCATCTTTAGAAAACATGTTCCATTCTAGGTTGGAGAGTTTCACAAATGTTTCCATTGCCTTATGTAGTTTCCCAAATTATGGTATACTTTGGGGCTAGTGTCTCTGTCAGTACTAAAATTCAAATCAGGTATAATACTATACTCACTTAAGACTGTCCTGCTTTTATGGTGTGGATAAAATTTGTCAGATTTGTTATTCATTGACTACTTGAACTGGCATGTCTGTAATTGCCATCAAACACTGGTCAACTAATTGTGCCAAGATGAAGACACTCAATCATATTTCTGATACAGGGACATCTTTTCTAATATGGTTGAGGACAGAAACTCTTAGAGCCTTGGAAATAGAATTAGCTTCTTTAGCCTTTTTTATTTACTATGTCATAAAGCTGTAGGGACAAGATACAATGCAAAACCAGGGACTATGTTCACAGTAACTAATAGAAATAGCATTTCTGATGATGGTATTTATCTATGATTGCCAAATTCCATATAGTTCAAACCTTGGGAACATTGCCTGGGATTGTCCATCATAGATTCTCAGAAAAGGGCTTCTACTCTTTATTAAGCAGTCACTGTGTCAAGTTTTGCATCCATCCATCTTCCTGGATAACTCCCGGTCTTGGCCTGGACACTGACCTTCATCTTCCTAGTCTTGTGAATGTTCACAATGTATGACCAACCATATCTTATTAACATCTCTCTAGGTGAATATTCTTCTTTATTGCAAAATTTCTGAGATCAGATATATGACATAACAGGAATATTATACAACCTCTGCAATAGAGAAAATTTATATAAAATATTCCAGATACATGAAATATTTCTTGATTCAAATTCAAATATTGTCAACAAAAGCAATTTATAAGTACTGTTTCAAAAATGGATCATGGATGTTTAAAGTGCCATTGAAATGTAGTAATAGTGACTTATATGTCCAGTCTTCATAGTTAACTTTTCTACATCTACTTCTGTATGTTTACCACTTAAATCTAACACTTTAGGTTTGAGGCAATAAATATTCATGATCTGACCAAGTTATTTATTTTAAAATGTAGATATTTTGGAATGTTTTGATTTTAATGGGATGAAAAAAATAAAAGGCATTTTAACATGAAATTCACATTTAGTTTTTTAATATGAGCTTTTGATTGCTCCAAATTCCTGGTGGGTATAAGAATAATATTTTCCTCTAAAACATTCATGGTTGTAATTAATTTTTAAGTTACTAGAATATATTTCAATTTATCTTGGCATAAGTGGAAATATAGTAACTGTAATTAATTGGTTAGGATATTTCATAGGAAAGCTTTCATCTTTTGATGCATGGTTCTTTGCAGAGGAATTTCTGAATTATAACATTGGTCAATATGCTGTTTTGATTCAATGAGCTGCTAATAATTATTAAATAGGATTTCATGTATGAGCTAAGAAAATTTGTTTTGCTTTTCTAACTGTTTGTCTTATATCTGAGAGTGGTACACTGATTTTGTTTCTTTCTCAGTATTAACAATCTATCCCATGGGGAAAGGTTGCTGTTATTCAGTAGGCTTTTTGTTTTTGTTTTTGTTTGTTTTGTTTGCTCTTTAATCACTGATTAATGAACCAGCAGTAAACTGTGCATTAGACATATATTGAGCCTAGATAGGTGAAAGGAATCAACATGCAGGTAACATTATCAATGATGGCTCATGATTTAAATGTTAGGAGACACTCATAAAGACTATCTTTCCAAATGCTACATATGCTTAGAGTCTTAGTTTCAGTGCATGAATACTTAATGGATGGTGGTTAAGAATCTAAGAGCCTCATTGTGCCCAGAATCATTGAATCTTTAGGTCTTCTTATGGATATCCCTAGTTTTCAGAAGCTGCTAAGAATGCTAATGAGGAAAGAGGGGTGTTTTACAAATGGTGCAAAGAAATTGGATATCAGCATGTAGAAGAATTAAATGCTTATCTGCCTTACTGCTCAATAATCACTACAAGAGGTTAGAGATTTTTGCTTTATATCCGAATTCCAAACTGTTAGAGGAAATGATTAGAAAAAAATCTCGGAGATATGAGGATAAGTAAAGATAATATGTACAAAATGTTGGTTGATCAATAAATAATGCCTACATTTGACAAGTGAAACTTTATGAAATACCTGTGCAACAATGCCATATGAAGACACAGCATACAGTGTGGGAGAAAATTTTTCTGACTGTGTTAGGAATATCTGAGAACTAAAAGACATATAAACATAACCAGCAATAAAAGAAACAAGCGAAGAAAAAACTGGGTAAAAAATGGAAATTAGAATTCTCAATGGAGAAATACAAAATATATATGTATTCAATGTATACTTTAAGTTTGTGACCTAATTTGGTATTTGGAAAATGCAAACTAAAACGATTTTGGCATCTCACTTTCCATCTAACCATTATGGTACTCATTAAGAAAACAAAAGACAACATATTCTGGGAAGGTAGGGAGAGAATGTTTTATTGCACACTCCTGATAAGTGTGTGAACTGGAATAGCAATTATGAAGATGCCTGTGGAAACTAGAATATGACTCGGATAATAATTAAAGGATTAATCAGAACATGGAACGATCTGTGCTTTTGGATCATTTAAATTAACATATAAAATAATTTCTCTCCTACGAAAAGCAAATTACAGATTCTAATAAAACATTGCCATCAAAATTCCAAGACAGTTTCTTACAAAACTTGAAAGGCCAATTTTCTTCTTCATGTGGAAACACAAAGTTTCCATGACAGTTTAAAGAATTCTGAAAAATAAGAGCTACTCACTATCTATGATTTCAAGTTATATACTACATAGCTGTGTTAAAAAAACCTCTATAATCCTGGTATAAAAATGAGAGTTTAATCAGAATAATCCAATAAAGCGCCAGACGTAAATTCATGCATCTATGAACCCATGGTTTTTATTAAGAACCAAGAAATTTATGCTAGAAAAAGTAGCATCTTAAACAAATGATGTCACTGATAGAGGATGTTTGCATGGAGAAGGATACAAATAGATGCATATTTATTGCCATGCACAAGACTGAAGCCAATGTGGATCAAAGATATCAACATAAAACAAGATACACTGAACCTGATCAAATACACTGTGGAGGATAGTCTTAAAATAATTGGCATGGACAAAAAGAAGCTAATTCACTCAGGAAGAGGAGAAGACAGGAATTCATCAAACTCAGGGCTGAAATCAATCAAGCAGAACCCAAGAGAACCATACAAAGAATCAACAAAACCAGGAGCTGGTTCTTTGAGAAAATCAACAAGATAGATAAACCCTTAGCCAGACTAACCAAAGGGCACAGAGAAAGTATCCAAATTAACAAAATTAGAAAAGAAAGGGGAGATATTACAACAGAAACTGCGGAAATTCAAAAAATCATCAGATCCTACCACAAAGGCCTGTACTCAACACAACTGCAGAATTTGGAGGAAATGGACAATTTCTTAGACAGATAACAAATATCAAAATTAAACCAGGATCAAATAGATCATCTAAACACACCCATAGCCCCTAAAGAAATAGAAGTGGTCATAGATAGCCTTCCGACCAAAAAAAGCACAGGACCAAATGGTTTCAGCGCAGAATTCTATCAAACCTTCAAAGAAAACTTAACACCAATACTCTTCAAACTATTCCACCAAATAGAAACAGAAGGAACACTACCCAACTCCTTCGAAGCCACTATTACGCTGATACCAAAACCACACAAAGATCCAACTAAGAAAGAGAATTTCAGGCCAATTTCCCTTATGAATATCGATGCAAAAATACTCAGTAAAATTCTTGCCCACGGAATCTAAGAACACATCAAAACGATCATCCAACATGATCAAGTAGGCTTCATCCCAGGGATGCAGGGATGGTTCAATATAAGGAAATCCATCAATGCAAGCCACTACATAAACAAACTCAAAGAAAAAACCACATGATCATTTCATTAGATGCTGAAAAAGCATTTGACAAAATTTAGCATACTTTCATGCTAAAAGTCTTGGAAAGGACAGGAATTCAAGGCCCATATCTAAACATAGTAAAAGCAATATACAGCAAACCAGTAGCCAACATCAATATAAATGGAGAGAAAATTGAAACAATCCCACTAAAATCAGGGACTAGACATGGCTACCCCCTCTCTCCATATCTTTTCAATAAAGTTCTTGAAGTCGTAGTTAGAGCAAGTAGACAACATAAGGAGGTCAAAGGGATACAAATTCGAAAGGAGGAAGTCAAACTATCACTATTTGCAGATGATATGATAGTATACTTAAGTGACCCACAAAAGTCTACTAGAGAACTCCTACAGCTGAGAAACAACTTCAGCAAAGTGGCTGGCTACAAAATCAACTCAAGCAAATCAGTAGCCTTTATATACTGAAAGAATAAGCAGACTGAGAAAGAAATTAGGGAATTGACACCCTTCACAATAGCCACAAACAGCATAAAGTATCTTGGTGCTACTCTAACCAAACAAGTGAAAGACCTATATGACAAGAACTTCAGATCTCTGAAGAAGGAAATCAAAGAAGATCTCAGAAAATGGAAAAATCTTCCATGCTCATGGATGGGCTGGATTAATATAGTTAAAATGGCCATCTTGCCAAAAGCAATCTACAGATTCAATGCAATCCTCATCAAAATCCCAACTCAGTTCTACACAGAGTTAGAAAAAGCAATTCTCAAATTCATCTGGAATAACAAAAAAGCCAGGATAGCTAAAACTATTCTCAACAACAAAAGAAATTCTGGGGGAATCAGTATCCCTGACTTCAAGCAATACTACAGAGCAATAGTGTTAAAAAACTGCATGGTATTGGCACAGTGACAGACAAGTGGACCAATGGAATAAAATTGAAGATACAGAAATGAATTCACACACCTATGGTCACTTGATCTTCGACAAAGGAGCTGAAAACATCTAGTGGAAAAAAGATAGCTTTTTCAACAAATGGTGCTGGTTCAACGGGAGGTCTGCATGCAGAAGAATGCGAATTGATCCATTCTTATCTCCATGTAATAAACTTCACTCCAAGTGGATCAAGGACCTCCATGTAAAACCAGACACACTGAAACTAATAGAAAAGAATCTGGGGAAGACCCTTGAGGACATGGGCACAGGGGAAAACTTCCTGAACAGAACACCAATAGCGTATGCTCTAAGATCAAGAATTGACAAATGGGACCTAGTAAAATTACAAAGTTTCTGTAAGGCAAAGGACATTGTTAAAAGGACAAAACGGCAACCATTAAATTGGGAAAGGATATTCACCAACACCACATCTGATCGAGAGCTAATATTCAATAGATACAAAGAACTCAAGAAGTTAGACCCCAGGGAACCAAATTACCCTCTTAAAAAATGGGGTACAGATCTAAACAAAGAATTTTCACCTGAAGAAATTTGAATAGCCGAGAGGCACCTTAAGAAGTGCTCAACATCATTAGTCATTAGGGAAATGCAAATAAAAACAACCCTGAGGTTTCACCTTACACCAGTCAGAATGGCTAAGGTCAAAAACTCAGGAGACAGCAGGTGTTGGCGAGGATGTGGAGAAACAGGAATCCTCCTCCACTGCTGGTAGGGCTGTAAGATGGTACAACCACTTTGGAAATCAGTCTGGCGGTTCCTCAGAAAACTAGACATAACACTTCCGGAGGACCCTGCTATACCTCTCCTGGCATATACCCAAAGGATTCCCCGGCATGCAGTAAAGACACATGCTCCATTATGTTCATAGCAGCCTTATTTATAATAGCCACAAGCTGGAAAGAACCAAGATGTCCCTCAAAGGAGGAATGGATAGAGAAAATATGGTATATTTACACAATGGAATACTACTCAGCAATTAGAAACAATGAATTCACAAAATTTTTAGGCAAATGCTTTGATCTGGAAAATATCATCCTAAGTGAAGTAACCCAATCACAAAAGAGTACACATGGAATGCAATCTCTGATAAGTGGATATTAATTAGCCCAGAAGCTTTGAATACCCAAGGCACAAATCGCATAACAAATGACTCCCATGAAGGAGTATGGAGAGGGTCCTGATCTTGGAAAGGATTGATCTAGCATTGGAGAGGAAAATAAGGACAGAGAAAAAGGAGGGAGATGAATGGAGAATGGATGGAGAGAAGAAGGTTTATGGGACATATGGGGAAGTAGGATCTGGGAAAAGGGAAATCATTTGGAATGTAAACAAAGAATAAAGAAAATAAAAATATTAAAAAAAAGAAAAATTAATCAAAAAGGGAAGTTATAATGACTCTTCTCTTTCCTTTAATGTGACCAGTTATTCTAACTCAGTCATGGACTTGTGAGGGAAATCCCACTGAGGATTTGTATACTAGGCAGATTAGAGGCCTTACACAAGAACAATTAGCCAAACATTCTTGTTTTTTACATCATCAAAATAGTAATAGCTTGATACATCATTTAGTATTTCTAGAGAATATTAATGTCAAATTGTAAAGAATTGTCCTCAATGTCCTCAATTTCTTCCTTTACCGTATAATGGTGTTAATCCTTGAGGACTTGTACCTCATAAGTTATGGCAAATGGATTGTACTGGCAGGTTTTTTTGTGTCAACTTGTCACAATGTCTTTTAGATCTCAGATACTGCCAACATGTTCAACAAAATTTTCTCCCACTCTGCATGCTGTGTCTTCATTCAGTTATTGTCATGAATTGTTGCACAGGTATTTCACTTTTGTTTCTTGAAGTTCCATTTGTCAAATGTTGGCATTATTTATTGATCAACCAATATTTTTTTTTATATTCTCTTTGCTTATCCTCATATCTCAGAGACATTTTTTTCTAATAATTTCCTCTAACAGTTTGGAGTTTTGGGTATAACGTTAAGATCTCTAACCTCTTGTAGTGATTATTGAGCAGTAGGGCATATAATCATTTAACTCTTCTACATGCACATATCCAGTTTCCTTGCCCCATTTGTAAAACACACCTGTTTCCCCTATTAACATTTTTAGCAGCTTCTGAAAACTAGGGATATCCACAAGAAGACCTATAGAGTCAATGATTCTGGGCCTGTAACCGCCAGCGGCTACATGTGAACCGGGTTACCTGTTGAGAGAATTTTGGGGTCATAGGGAAGAGAAGCGAAAAGAACGTGCGGCCAAGTCAATGTTCACTGATCAAAGCCGTAAACTTTAATGGCGCCGGACCTTTTAACAGTTTGGGAAAACCCTCCCCCCAGACTCCAGGCTGAGTTCCGGTGGAAGTTGTCTAGCTTCTCTTGGAGGTCTTCGTCTTGACTGCTCCGGCAGCTGGGTGGGTCACCTGTTTAATTCAGGAATCCCTACACCTGGAGGAACAATGAACTTAACCTTTACTAAGTGCGCTCCACCCTAGGTGGAGCAGGATCCTGGCTAACTGGGAGAAGTTAACCTTGACCAAAGTCAAACTCTGACCAAGTGCAAGACTGCCCCAATATGGCTCTGTACATGGGCCCAATGAGGGCACATAGATACTTAACCACCCTCCAATGAGCATTCATGCACTGAAACTAAGACTCTAAGCATGTGTTGCAATTGGAAAGTTGGTCTTTATGAGTGGCTCCTAACAATTAAATCACGAGCCATCATTGACTCAGTTGCCTGCATTGTGATTCCTTACCCCTACCTGGGCTACATATTCTGTACTCAGGGGAGAAGGATTTGCCTAGTTACCCTATTACTTGATGTGCCGGGGCATGTTGGTAACTATGAGGGAAGGGGAAGCGTCTTCCACTTCTCAAAAGAGCTGAAGGAGGATGCAAAGGATTCACAGTAGGTATTTAAGAGAGACTTGGAGGGCAGGATGCTTGGTGGCAGTCATCAGTGTGAAAATAAAATAAAATAAAATAACTAATTAATAAAAACAAATCTGTTAAAAATGAAAACCCAGATATGAGTGGCTATGGCCTAGATAAATAAATTAAACCAGTGTCTGCTCTTTCTGAGGACATGGATTCAGCACCCAGTACACATATGACAGCTAATCCCAGTTTCTGAGGATCCAATGTTTTGTTTTGGTCCCTGTGAGCACTTATCTGAATGATACATTGATATATAACCAGGCAAAGCAAATACTCATAAATTAAATAAAATCTCAAAAATTAAGTCAATAATATAGTTTCATGAAATCCATGTCTAGCTCTTCTATTCTGTCTCGTTGACCAGCATATTGGTTTCATGCCAGATAGATGATAAATAGACAAATAAGCCAATAATTAGATAGATAGATAGATAGATAGATAGATAGATATTCAGACAGAAAGAAAAACAGACAGAGAGCCAAGCAGAGAAGCAGACAATTCAGTCCTTCCCTAATTCCATTCTTGTCAGGTTCACTACATTATTCACTTGTGAGTCAGTCTTTCCCTGGGAGAGTCATGTGTCCATGCACAGCCTGCTTATAAATGCTGATGTACACCACCACTGCCAAGAACTCCTCAGCTTTGGTAAGTGAACACCAGATTCCCCAGGCTGGTGCCTACCTTCTGCCATTTGTTTGTTTTGTTTTATTTTATTTTATTTTATTTTATTTTATTTTATTTTATTTTATTTTATTTTATTTTATTTTATTTTATTTTATTTTATTTTATTTTATTTTTATCTGTACCTAACATTCTTCCTCCTGGAAACCCTTTCAATTGATAATGACTGGTTTGTAGATTTATTTAACATTTCTTATATTTTTGTGCTACAAAGTAGTTTACCTTTTGACATATTCTAGAGGGGCAAAGTGTCCTTTTTTTTTTTTATATGTGACAAACAACCTTAATTAACAACTTTTTAAATAATGTCTTTGTTTTTAATTTGATGTTATTCACATCCTTTAGACTCTTTCTTCTCAAAAGACAGGTCCAGGAATAGTGGATGTTCTTTTTTTTTTTCTCCCTTCAGCTTTTATATTTCCAGTCTCCAAACAGTGAACTAGGGATCGAGGTTTTTCCCCAATGGAACGCAAAGTAATGGAAATCATCAAAATATTCTACAATTATACTCCACGTGTGGGACTACAAGACTAAGTGTTTAAAAAAGATCTTAAAGAGCTGGTGGAAAAGAAAATATCAAATTTCCTTTCGGTAAGGTTCCTTCCTGAAAGTGGATAATATGGTCTGCAATAGCTAAAGAGACAGTTTAATCTCCTTCAGTTCAGGGTCAAGCAACACTCAGTCACTATTCTGCTCATACTTAGATAATGATCCTTAGGAAACTGTGTGTGGACTATATTGTGAGACACCTTATTCTAGATAGAGGTAGGTAGTCTCCTGCTAAGGACAGTGATACACAAAATAAAAACACTGTAAATCCAATGTTTTAAATGCCTGGAGGATTGACTGTATGGTGACTGTATGGGTTTTGTTTTGTTTTTTGTTTGTTTGTTTGTTTCTGTTTGGGATGAAACATAACAGAGTGGGTATGGTAAAAGAGAATGACCTAGTATCAAGTGGGAAAATTTGAGCTTATGCCAGGTCACTGTTTAAGGACAAACTCCCAGGTGGTTCATGACTGTGAGTTAGAAGGACACTAAGAAACATCTGTGGACATAGAGAAGACATAGATTGTGTTCTTTTCATGGACATTTTGGATAGAAAATGCAAGAAATAAGCACATTAAACAAAGTTAATGTGCTCTTTTCAATCTTGCAGAAATAGAGGCACACATGGAGACAGGTGACACACAGTTTCCAGATACTGAGTTTTAATACCTATGAAGGTTTAATATAACCTTCCTTATATTCCCTTCAAATGTAAATTTGCTCTTGTACAAAATTAGAGATGTGGACAGCTAGCCTTTTCATTCCTTTTAATGTTACTTATTTTATTTCATTATTTTATATTTTCTTCTATGAGATTTTTGGAATGAAATATATGTTTCTGCAGTGTGTGTGTATTTGTTCTAGTAATAGCTGTGGAGTCAAGTATAGGTAATAAGCCTCATTCATAGGAATTCTAATGTTTGTGAGCCAATATAAGTAGTAAGCCTATGTCCTGTGAAAAAGCACCAAGTGGTTTTACTAGCAGAACCATATTTCCAGCATCAGTGGAAAGGTCGTCATAAATGAAGAACTTAGAATATCAGAATTCTGGATATGGAGGGTACATAGTAGGATCCGAAATTTCCATAGCAGAGTTGTTCGTTGCTTGAGTCCTCGGTGAATTCTACTCCCTGATCTGAAAACTAGATCATTGGTCACTTAGGTTCTAGAAGGGGCTCATCTAAGTTGCCCTAGACAGAGTGTGTAAGATCTGCAGCTAATCAGGAATTCAGACTTACTAAGATACATTATTAAATTTGAGTCCCCTCACATTCATCTCCTGAACATAGATTACCATATACTTTATAACCTAGAATGCTTTACATCTTATAGAGTCCATACAAGATTGTTCTCCTCGGTGTTTCCCAGTAAAATGCCTGAGTGAGATAAACTAAACAAATTACCTTCAGGGAAGAAAATAGAGATCACAGACTGTACCACAGGAGGGTTTGATTTATATCCTTGTCTCCTTTCCTTTCCTGAGCTTTTAGACTCTGTATCTTTAAAAAAAACTTTTGTAAGGCCAGTTGTCTTCTTATTTTCATCAAGAACAAGTATGTCATTTATGTAGGATAACATTTTACAAAGATGAATGTGGGGAATTTCTAGACATAATAACTGTTTAATGTTATTATGTAAAGCAGAGCCTCTAAAAAGAAAAGCTCTGAATTTGGCAGACATAAAGGATCAAAATGGAAAGTAATAGTATGTGCTTAGTTTAGTTCATCACTTCTCAGGTCTTCCCTTTTATACTTAAGTAAGATTCCTTGGTCAGTTTTCCCTATTTATTTGCTTTCTGGTCATTCAGTATGTGCCATGATCCTTTACACTGGACACAGTCAATACTAACAGCCACCTCTCTTCCAGATGATGAAAAAAGATCCTGCAACAAATATTTTGAACCAATCAAAGGAGGAGACCAGCCTTGAAGAGTTATGGGATATGATAATGAAAATAGGCCTTGAGTACTATGAAAAGATGGAGAGCAATGCTATCTAGAATTACCAGCTTCATAATCATTTACCTGGCCTTAAAAGGGGTTAAAATAGGCATGGATAGAGCCACTAAGCAGGGGTTCAAGGTATCTTGCATCTAACTAATTTTTCATACATAATTGTTATGTCACAGACATTAATATAAAGGTTGTGGACCTGGGCATCAGGGGAATAAAGACATTATGCACACTAATGCTCTCAGTGCTGCTGATGTTGATTTCTTTGTCCTTCCCATAAAACTGTCTACAAGTTGCTCCACAATCTTCTACAGTTGTTTTAAGTTCTTCATTCATTTACAAATAAATGACCAACATTAAAATATTAGGACTGTTTTGAACCACTTTTGTTCATCTCTATAAGAATAGCATACTGTTGAAATCAGTCCAACTTCCCAAGTCCACTTATCATTACGGCACTTATCACAGCAGAAATTCAAAACGGATAGTTTCCTCTTCTCAACATAGCTGTCATGTTACAGCCGGTTACGATCTATTCTATACATAACAATTTATCTCTCTAATACTTGAAATTGTATAGAACGAACAGTCTTGGTGCTAGGAATTCATGTCAGAAGAATGCTGGAATTCAAGTAGTGTGAACAGAGAGAAGTGAGATTACCACCAAGAAACCTATTTCTGAATCCATGTTACCTTGCTTTTGGTCAATTGCATGATTCTTTAGTCTTTAGATTGTGGCATGCTCATCTGCAAGGTAAAGGATGTAATTCTTCCCCTTCACTCTGCATGGTGGATGTGGTACATCTATTTTGAGAAAATACATGAAAAACTTTGTAAGCTATTGTGCTGACAGACTCACAGAGGAGGTTGCAGTTGTTCCTTTGGTCACAAGCTGCTAAATCTATGAAGGAAGCACCACAGAATCCCAAGAGTGCTCCGTAAATAAATCGTGTGTTTCTGTTCCCTATAAAATATCACCCAGGAGAGAAGTGTAAAAGACACTTATATGTATACAGACTCTAGTGCATTTTCTTAAGAAGTCCAGAAGCTCTGTGAAAACAAAGATATCCCCATTCCCTACTGTGGGTTTCCTTGGTAAAGTGGTAGCTGTGTATTTTTCTAGAGATTTCTCCTCTCTCATTATTTTCAAAGATTTCCTTTCATTTTTTCTCTCCTTATTCAATGATCATGCCAAATATTAAAGACACAAAATGGTTCATGAAAATCACTGCAGATAATTTTCTTGGTTCCACCCTCTCATACATTCCTATTCCAGAAATACTTAAGAACAAAAATCCCTATCACGTCCACAAAACACCCACCATTATGACTTCTGAGAATGAGCAGTGTGGTACAGCAAGCAGTTCACAATACTTTGTAAGCAAACCTCTGGCTTGGGTTTCATTTCAGGAAAGGTGTTGGATAGTTTTGAACAAGAATTTTCATGGTGTTCTGGGAGAATATCTAACAAGTATGATCAGTGTCACAGTAATAAGTACTCACTACAATGGTTACACACCCTTGGTTTCTCATCTTCTCACATATTTTCTAGCAAACAAAATAGGAATGTCATAATCATAATAGTTTCTACTAACCACTCACAATGACACTAAAAAATTCTTACTCCTGGTTCTAATTCCATCTATTCCATCATGAAGAATCACTATAGTCCCACACTCTTCTGAGCTATACTGATCCAAGCTATACTAAATATCCAGAGTTACCTGCTTACCTAATAGGTATTTGAGCAAAGTACAGAGCTACATACCACGGTGGGATTCATTCACTTGAGCAAAATTCCAATACATATTATTAGATCACACTGACAAAATAGAAAGGTTTTGAAACAAAAATGTGAACTCATTGTATCTCAAAAAACAAAACTGGTTCCTCGGTCATGATCCACATTCTAAGACAAAGTTTGTGATTCTGACCAGGCCCCTTGACTCTTGATATTGAGTTTAAATCTACAAATCTTCACTACTTCACAGACATTTTAGAAAAACCTTAGATAGAGACTGCCTCCATGTGAGCAATTGTTCTGTCTTTATGATAAAATCACTAAGGGTTCCATTCTATATATTGTGAGTCTGACCTTTGAACACATATTACCCTGACACTGAGATGCATGTATTCATGATACTAAGAGATATTGCTGAGGACTGGAGCTTATTATTTATGTCTTCTGAATATGTTAGTGAACTGTAAGAAGATCATATTCCTGCCAGTGTTCCCACGGAAAGGGATATATAGAATAATGCCACAACATTGTGAAAGCTATCAATTCAGACGTGATGACATCTCTGTCTCACTGGTTCAAAGTAGAGCCATGCTATATGGCTGAGGGTTGATGTGAGCATTTTACCTCACTTGGGTGTTTGCAGAGAATGTAATGTAACCAGGTGAGCTGGTATGGAATAAAAGCGGTGTCAAAATATGTCCAAGTAAAATTTCAAGCTGTTTCTATCAGGACTAGGATTGAGCTATTCCCTGTTCTTGGCCTTCATTTTGTAGTGCACTTAGCCTTAAAAACTCACACACACACACAAACACACACACACACAAACACATATTTCTTTACTTGGCATGATGGCCATATATGAAGTACCACTTCCTCTTCTCTTATCAGGATATGTCCAGTAAACACTTGGAATGTCTTTTCTGCAAATATGCATTGCCAACACCTCAATGCCAGTCAATAATGTACATTAACCCTCAATACCCATACCTCTTCTCCAAAGTTTATACAGGCCTGTTAAACTTCTCCAAAGTTTATTCATCCCCAATAAAGACATGTTTTTCACTACATGCTTTCTCTGGAGAAAGGTGTTTCTCCTACTCTAATGCCAAACATTATCCTCCCTATTCCACTCACTCTACTAAGGTTCATGTCCTCTGGTCTAGCAATGTTTTCAATGATGTCTGAATATTCAGATGTGTAAAAAGCCATGTGAATCTGCAAAGGAGACAGTTATGATAGGTTCCTGCCTATAAGAATACCAGAGTATCACAATTAGAATCTGGGGTTGGCTCTCTCACACTAGATGGGTCTATAGCTGGGGCAGTTATTGCTTGGGTTTTCCTTCAGTCTCTGTTCACTCTTTATCACTGCACATCTTATTGGAAAGACAAATTTAGAAAGGAAGATTTTATGGGTGGACTCATGATCCCTCTCTCCTCTGGGAGTCCTACCTAGCTTGTAGATGGCCATTTCAGTATCTATATCCTGCTTTGATAAGAATCTATTCACTGCCTCAACTTGTGATTTGCCTTCTCATTCCCATGCCTTACTCACCTCATTCCCTTTCACTTCCCTCCTTTCCTACTGAGATCCATCTCATTTTCAATCTCTGTGGACTATTTAGTTTCTTCTTCTGAGTGAGATTCATTCATTTTACCTTGGAACCAATGTATTGTCCAGTTTCTTTGGGTCTTTAGGTTGTAATATGGTTATCCTACAATTTTCAGCTAGTATCTACTTATAAGTGAGTATGACTTTCTGGCTCTGAGGTATATAACTTCAGATAATATTCTCAAATTCCATCCCTTTGTATGCAACTTTCATTACACCAATTATTTTAACAGCCAAATAATATTCCACTATGAAGATGTACCTCATTTTCTTTATCCATTCTGCTGAAGGACATCTAGTTTTTTTTTTTCTGGTTACTGGCTATTATGAAAAAAGCTACCATGAAAATATTGGAATAATTGCCCATGTGGTATAATAGGGCATCTTTGGGAATATTTGCAGGAGTGTTATTAAAGTGTCTTGAGATAAAACTATTCCTTTATTTTTTTGAGAAACAGTCAAATAGTTTTCCAATGTGGTTGTACAAGTTTGGGCACCCATTAGAAATTGTGGAGTGTATGCTTTGCTCCACATCATAGTCAGTGTGTGCTATTATTTGAAATTTTGACCTTAGCCAACCTTACTAGTTGCTAGATGGAATCTCAGAATCATTTCTATTTCCATTTCCCTGGTGACTAAGGACAATCACCATTCTCAGCTTCTCAAGGATTCCTCTGTTGAAAATTCTCTGTTTAGCTATGTATTCCATTTTAATTGGCTTATTTGAACTGTCTAATTTAGTATGTTCTTTATAAATTTTGGCTATTAGTTCTCAGTTAGATTGATGTTTGGCTAATGTATTTCCCCTGTCAACTCACATTTTCCCCTTTGATAATGTCCTTGTCCTTTGGACATGATTACGGCTAAATTGCTTTAAATTTCACCTCAATTAATTTGATGTTAGCCACTAGAATGCTGTATATTAAAATTCTTGGGTTTAGGTATATTCCTTGTTATTATTAAGACATTTTAACCTGAGGGAGTGTTGAATTTTTCAAAGGATTTTTAACAACTAAGGAGATAATCTGTGATATTTTTCTTTTTGTTTGTTTATATCTTGGATTATATTGATGGATTTTCACATACTGAATCATTCCTGCATCCCAAAGATGAACCTACTTGATCATGGTGGACTATGTTTTGCTATATTTCTGGATTCATTTGTCAAGCATTTTATTGAGTATTTTTGCATCAATATCCATAAAAGATATTGGTCTGAAATTCTCTTTCTTAGTTGAGTCTAGGTGTGCTTTCTCTATCACGGCGATTCTGGCATCATAGAATGAGTATGACAGTGATCCTTCTGTTTCTATTTTCTGGAATAGTGTGAGGAGTATTTTGTTAGCTCTTCTTTGAATGTTGTTAGACTGCTGTTCTAAAACTATCCACCCCTGTGCTTTTTATGGGTTGGGAGACTTTGGGTGACTGCATCTATTTCATAGGGCTGTTCAATAGCTTATCTGATCTTGAGTTAACTTTGGTGCATGGTATCTTTCTAGAACCATCCACTTTGTTAAGCTTTTCTAATTTTGTGGAGAAAGACAGAATGTTCTTTGAATTTCTTTGTCATTTATAATTATATTGCCCTCTTCATTCTTATTTTGTCTCTGTGATTTAGTTTGCTTGACTGAGAGTTTATTTTTCTTGTTCATTTTCTGAAAAGTCAGGTCTTAGATTTGTAGATCCATGGTATTATTTTCACTGTTTCTATTTGATTGATTTGAACACTAATTTTGATTATTTCCTCCCTTCTATTCCTCTTGTGTGTGTTTGTTTCTTTTTTTCTAGAGCTTTTGGGTATACTTTCAATTGCTGGTATGACAACTTTCTGATTCTTTTGTGGAAGCACACAGTGTTATGCACTATTTTATTTTTACCCCATTGGTTTTCCTGAGATGATGATGAAGATGAAGATGATGATGATGATGATGATGATGATGATGATGATGATGATGATCCAAACACACCAATCAAAAAATGGGATATAGAACTAAACAGAGAATTCACAAAAGACGACTCTCAAATGCCTGAGAACCCTTAAAAATGTGCAGAGTCATTAGTAATTGGGAAATGCAAACCAAAACAATCCTGATATTCCATCATATACCAATCAGAATAGCTGAAACCAAGAACTCAGGTGACAGCACATGTTATTGAAGATGTGGAAAAAGAGGAACATTTCTCCACTGCTTGTGGAATTGCAAACTGGTACAAGTACTTTGGAAATCAGTCTGGAGGTTCCTCATAAAACTGGAAACTGATCTACATGAAAACTGAGCTCTGCCACTCTTTGGCATAGACCCAAAAGGTGCCCCACTATGCTACAGGGGTAGGTGTTGCACTATGTTTATAGCAGCCTTGTTTGTGAAAACCAGAAGCTGAAAACATCCCAGATGTCTCACAACAGAAGAACATACAGAAAATGTGGCTCACTTATGGAGTGAAAAGCTATTCAGCTAATAAGAATCAGGACATCAGGAGTTTGCAGGTAAATGGATAGAACTAGAAAAATCATCCTGAGTGGGAAAACTCAGACCGAAAAGGACAAGCATGGAAGTTACTTGTTTGTACGTGGATATTAGCCAAAAAAAAAAAATACTGAATACCCAGAATACAATCCACAGAATTCAAGAAAGTTAACAAGTGGAAAAACCCAAGTGAGGATGAATTTCCTTTAAACACTGCTTTCCTTGTGTACCATAAATTTGAGAATAGTGTGATTTCCTTTTCATTGAAATCTTGAAAGAGTTTAATATTTGGTTTCTTATTTTTCCCCAGACCCAGATACACTTAAGTAGAGAGTTTTTCAGTTTCCAGGCCTGTGTAGATGTTCTGGTGTTTGTGTTGCTTTAAAGTCCAGCTTTCTTTCATGGTGTTATGATAAGATACACGAAGTTATTTAAGTATGCTTGTATTTGCTGATGCTTTGTAAAAACTCCGTGGTAAATTTTAGAGAAGGATTTATGAAGTGCTCAGAAGAAATTGTATTCTTTGTGCATGGGTGAAATACTCTTTAGCTAACTTTAAGGTCCATATTATTCATAGCTTCTATTAGTTTCATTGTTTTCTATGTTTAGTTTCTGTCCCAAGACCAGTCATTTAGTGACATTTAGGTGTTGAAGTTTTACAGTAATTAAGTGTGTGTTTTAATGTTTGATTAAAATTTTAGTAAATTGCTTTTGCAAATTTAGGTGTTCTGGTGTTTGGAACATAAATGTTCAGAACTGAGGTATCATCTTAGTAGCTTTCTCCTCCATGAATATGACAGTGCCCTTCCACATATCTTGGTTGAAAGTCTATTTTCTTAGATGATCAAAAGTCTATTCAACTTTCTTCTTCAGTGTGTTTGCTTGGAAAACATTTTACCAATCCTATATTCTGAGGAGGTGTGTTTCTTTTATGGAACAGAATGAAAGATCAGGTTTCTGCATGCATTCCATTAGCCTCTGTCATTTTATTGGGGAATTCAGTTCACAATGTTGAAAAATATATTGGACCAATAACTGATAATTCCTATATAATTTTTATAGTGGTGATGATGGTAGTGGGAGTAGTGGTAGTGGTGGTGGTGGTAGTGGTGGTGTGCGTGTGTGTGTGTGTGTAATATAGAAAGAGAGGGGAAGAGAGAGAGAGAATAAATGTGTGTGTGTGTGTGTGTATATATATATATGTTTTGTATTGAAATATCTTGGTTTCTCAATTTGGGGAATTTGGAGTTTAGCTGATTTAGTAGTCTGGGAGAGCAACAGTGTATTTTTAAGAGTTTTTTAGTTATTAGTGGAGTATTACTGTATAAGCAGTCTATACAAATTGGTTAAGTTTTGAAAGCTATGGTCTGTGCTTCCTATATTTTCAGATAATATGTACTTATTCTAGGAATTCTGATGAGGATAAAGAGTGGTTTTAGTCTCATAATCAAACTCAAGTTGCTTAACATAGAAAGAGTTTATATAACAGCTGGTTCAGTTTTCAAGTAATGCTACAGGCTACAAATCTTAACATAATCCTGGGATACATCATTCTTTCAATTAGTAAATATGGTAGAGTACTTTGCCTAACTGAAAATTGATGGACTAGATGTAATGTGTACCTAATACAGTGTAATTTTCTTACTTGCCATGATTTTGTTTAATTTATATCTGGAAAATGTTTCCATTTTTGGTTTTTTTGTTGTTTTTTGTTTGTTTGTTTTGTTTTGTTTTTTGTTTTTTGTTTTTTTTTTTTTGAGACAGGGTTTCTCTGTGTAGCCCTGGCTGTCCTGGAACTCACTTTGTAGACCAGGCTGGCCTCGAACTCAGAAATCTGCCTTCCTCTGCCTCCCAAGTGGAGTGGGGGGCTAGAAAAGAGGAAATCATTTGAAATGTAAATAAAAAATATATCGAATAAAAAAAAGTTTAAAAAAAAAAGGCGTACGCCACCATCGCCTGGCTTGTTTCCATTTTTTATTGGACAGAAATGGTGAAATGCAGGGAGAGGTGTGTATTCCCTAATTGGTTCTTAACTGTTTCAATAAAAAAGACAAGAGCCAATTGCTGGGTGGTAAAGTTGGGATTTCTGGTTCCCAAAAAAAAGAGAAGGAACTCAGGGAAAGAGAAGGGATTTTGGCCAGGTTTTGTATTGGGAAACAAGCCACATCCTGCCAGGAGCCATCCTCATTTAGATCTCAATGCCAAGAGATTTCGATACCAGGAGCCATCCCCACTTAGATCTCGATGCCAGGAGATCTCGATACCAGGAGTCATTCTCACTTATATCTCGATGTCAGGAGCCATTCTTGCTTAGATCTCAAAACCCCTCCTCTCGAAGCTCATCTGTGGATAGGTTACTAAAGCAACTCCTTTCCTCTTCACCTCCTTATTACCCCCTGTATCATGCCAATATTCCAGCAGCAATAACTAGCTTTGTCCAGAAATTATAATAAACTGTTTCTTAGAAATGATGCCAGCACCCTGAGATTGTTCCCCCTTTACCCCTCCCTATACCTTTACCCTTCCCTTTAGATTGCCTTGTGTAAAAATAAAATTTGACAGCTTGATCAGAATACTGTCTTGCTGTCCATCTCTCATGTCTCTTGTCTCTCGCCTTCTCCTAGGTGTTCTGGGGACTCTGTTGACTGTCCTGTGGGTTGGGACAACATCCATGTAAGGTCTTGGGTGGCTGGAAAGGGCAGTCTCCACCACCAGTGGGTGGCTGAAATTGGTTAGTTGGAAGAGCCCAGCAATTGTTCAATCTGGCCAGTTTTAAAATAATAAAGCTGCCTAGTGTGCTTCTTCTGCAGAGCTAAGGTTTGCAGGATAGAAAGAGAAGCAGGGGAGAGAACTGGTGGGTTGTAGAAGCTAGCTGAAAGGGGCTGGTTCAGTGCAGACAGCAGCTTCTGAATTTCCCAGGTTGGGGAATGGTTGAGATCCAGTTGAAGCACGAGCTGGGAGATTTCAGAGAGTGGGCCAGGGCACCATAGCAAAGAGGTAGCATGTTTATGAAATTACACACAACAACCATAGATGGAGAAAACATGATATTTCAAGACAATACCAAATTTCAACTGTATCTATCTACAATTCTGGGCCTACAGAAATTACTAAAAGAAAATCTTCAATCCAAGATAGATAACTACACCCCAAGAAATACAGGAAATAAATAATTTCAAACCAGCAAAATCAAACAAAGTGAAGGACTCGTAGACAGGCATACATGCACAAACCACACACACACACACACACACACACACACACACACACCCCTCCAATATTAAAATAGCAAAAATTAAGAATCAATGGTTGTTAATATCTCTTCAAATCAATGGATGCACTTCCTCAAAAAAAAAAAAAAACCAGTCTAACAGAATGGATACAAAAATAAGATCCAACATTCTGCTTCATATAAAAAAATACAGCTCAGCAACTAAAGATAGACATTTCTTCAGAGCAACGGACTGTATAAATGTTTTTGAATCAAACAGGTCTAAGAAGCAACCTAAACTATCCATTGTAGTATCAAATAAAATGGACTTTGAACTAAAGTTAATAAAAAAAAAAATAGAATGACACTTTATACTCAAAGGTAAACCCTTCCAAGATGAAACTTTAGCTCTGAACATCTATGCCCCAAACACAAGAGGAAACAAATTTCTAAAAGAAATATTACTAAAGGTTAAATCACACATTGCACCCTACACATTAGTAGTGGATACTTCAACACTTCACTCTCACCAATTGACAGGTCATCCAGACAAAAACCAAACAAATAAACAAAACAAAACAGAGAAATGCCAAGCACCCTGTAGAGGAATAAACATTTGCTTTAGGCCTCATGAAATGTGCCCTACTGGCCACCACAGCCACATTGGTGAACACAGGTGTGCCTCAACTCCTAGAATGACCTGTGCTGAGTGATTCTTGCTGTTATGAACAGCTTGCTTTCTGCCATCAAACTATTCCTTTTTTTTTTTTTTTGTTTTTTTTTGAGACAGGGTTTCTCTGTATAGCCCTCGCTATCCTGGAACTCACTCTGTAGACCAGGCTGGCCTTGAACTCAGAAATCTGCCTGCCTCTGCCTCCCAAGTACTGGGATTAAAGGCATGTGACACCACTGCCCGGCCCATCAAACTATTCTTAATCATAAAATTACACAAAAAATTGAAGGGTTCCTCGAAGGGCAGTATCTCTGGCACTCACAATAATAATACTCAATCTATTTCAGACATCATCGCTGGAGCATATTGATTCAATATATACCCTAGGAGAATGGAAAGATGAAACACAAATCTGGGGTGGGTCCTAGCGTGACCATGGAAACACACACTCATGTAGTATTAATTTACAAGCAGTTGCATACACCCACATGTGTGGGGCAAGTGGGACATGAAACAATTTCCACACCTTCTCATGCATGGTTCCTTAGTATGTCTTTGGAGGAGAGATTGAAGAAAGCTGCGGCAGTGGGTGCTATAAAAACTTGGAGAATCATGGACCAGAATAATTTACTACACCAACAGAAAGTGGCCGAGAAGTGGACAATCCAAAACTACCTTTTGATGTTGTTCCTCACAATTTGTTGTTGTTGTTGTTGTTGTTGATGATGATGGTGCATATGGTGGTGATGGTGGTGGTCGTTGCTTGTTTACTTGTAAATATATCCCAGAAAAATGCTTTCTTTGATCTGCATACCTTAGAATTACATAAACACACACACACACACACACACACACACACACACGCACGCACACACAGGCACAGAGAGAGAGAGCGAGAGCGAGCGAGCGAGAGAGAGAGAGAGAGAGAGAGAGAGAGAGAGAGAGAGAGAGATTCCATCTTTCTAAACTTCAGGGCTAGAGAAACAAACAGGGAGAGAAAATGAGAGAGAAGGGGACAGAGAGAGTCAAAGAGAGACAGAAAGAGACAAAGATAGAATATATGTGTGTGTGTGCATGTGTGTGTGTTCATGTGTGTGTGTGTGTGTGTGTGTGTGTGAGAGAGAGAGAGAGAGAGAGAGAGAGAGAGAGAAACAGAGAGAGCAAATGAAAACACATCATTACACAAGCCCTGTCACACAGTAAATTCAGTCCTATGAGGAAATTGAAAGCTCCAATTTCATACTGAAGGAAGGAAGGAAAGAAGGAAGGAAGGAAAGAAGGAAGGAAGGAGGGAAGGAAGGAAGGACACAAATAATTTTTCTTCAGTACACAGGTCAAGAATTAGAAAAATTGTGAAAAAAAATCAAATATAGGCACTCTGGATAGGGTTTATCTTGGCATAGCCCAGGGAGCCCTGGAATTTGCTCTGTAGGCTTGGGTAGCCTCAAACTCAAGGAGGTCTGCTCTGCTTGCACCCACACAGTAAGGAAAATGCTACAATCTTTTTTCTTATTTATTTATTTATTTATTTATTTATTTATTTATTTGTTTGTTTGTTTGTTTGTTTTCCATTGTATTTGTGTGCTCTAGCTGCAGCTTATATGCCTGCATTCCAGAAGAGGGCACCAGAACCTGGGCGGACCTACCATAAAGCTCCTGAGAATTAGGTTTTTCATATAAATAAATAAATAAATAAATAAATAAATAAATAAATAAATAAATAAACAACAAACCTAGAGGTTAGACATCTGCCCGGCTCTTCAAGTGCTGTTTAAGGCTTACTGTAAATACCAAAAAATGTGTGTCTTTTATCCAAAAACAGAATGTTCAAAGCTGGGTAAGGAGCCTAGTTTGGGATTAAACATTTCTACAACATAACTGTGTGCTGTTTTTCCTTCACATCTTAGGGACAGAAGGGAGGTTGGTTGGTTGAGGATGGGGCTCCTCAGACATGAATCTTAAAGGAGTGCAGTGGGACAGACTCAAACCTATCTCTCTTAATGCCATGTATGAACTGTTAGATTGAAGATTAAAGGCATGCACTTCCACAACCAACTTCCCTTTTCTCTCTTGAACACCAGGAATGTTTTGTGCCTTCATGTCTGTTTGTTTCTACTTCCTTGTTCTGTCACTCCACCAACATGGAAGGCAACATGGATTGCAGTTATCTTGGCCACTGACTGACTCATCAAGAAGTAAGTGGCGATATATTGGTTCTCGGTCGCCAGAGAAATCAGACTGAGGTACGCAAATATAACCCGAGACCAACATCGCGGGGGTCTAAGCCCGACGGGCGTTGGCCTGCACCCAGGCCCTGGGCTGATTGGGGGGCCACCAGGGTGCAAACCCGGCCAGGAGGTTCCCCCCCTCCCCCCGCCGGCGTGCGCACACCACTGCCATTTTGCCTAAGGGAAGCCAGAGAGACCTAGCAGGCAAAACCAAACCAGCTAACAGGCATAGCCCGAGGAGGACATAAGCAGGGGTCTCAGACGGTCAGGCCCTGGACTGCCCCCAGGTCCTGGGTTGCTCGGTGGGCCATCTGTGTGCCGACCCAACCAGGAGGTTGTTTGACCGGGCCGGCGTGCACCGCCACCATTTTGCCTACGGGAAGCCAGAGGGACCCAGCAGACAAAACCAAACCAGCTAACAGGCATAGCCTGAGGCGGACATAGCAGAGGTCTCAGACGGTCAGGCCCTGGACTGCCCCCAGGCCCTGGGCTGCCTGGTGGGCCATCTGTGTGCTGACCCGGCCAGGAGGTTGTTAGCCCAGCAGACTCTCCCAGCACTCTCAGGGGGCGCGCACACGCAACCATCCTAGCCACCTGACAGACCCAATTAACACTCACAGCTGAGGGGAACTTTGCTCGGACATTGGCCTGCCAGGCTTTTGCCTAGACTCAGGGCCTGAGCAGCTAGGCTAGCCTTGTGTGCACCAACCCGGTTGGGAGTTCCGCTGCCCAGCAGAGAGATCAGCATGCAGAAAAGGTCCCTGCAGCATACAGCCTCAGCACTCCCTGAAGGAGCAAATGGGCACCTTCTGGCTCACAGACACAATCTGGGGCAAAGAACACTAGGGCTGCAAGGGCACCCAAGACAGGAAAGCACATTAGCAATCTGCAACAGGGGAAACCCTGCCCTCCAGTGGTGCAGAAATAGCCCTAGAGCCTCTCAGGAGGCTGAAACACCAGCCAGAGACAAGACCAATTAGCTCCAGAGAACAAGATGGCAAAGGGCAAACGCAGGAACGCTACTAACAGAAATCTAGGCAATATGGCAGCATCTGAACCAAACTCTCCAACATCAGCAAGTCCTGGTTATGCCAACACACCAGAGAAACAAGATTTGGATTTAAAATCACTGTTCATGATGCTGCTAGAAGAACACAAAAAGGACATGAATGAATCTCTTAAAGAAATACAGAGGAACATGAATAAGCTAGAAACCCGTATAATGGAAACACAGAAAACACTTAAAGAAATGCAGGAGAATAAGGCCCAAGAGATAGAAGCCAATAAAGAAGAAAGGCCAAAAAAACTTAAAGAAATGCAGGAGAACTTGAGTCAACAGGCAGAAGTCATGAAAGAGGAAACACAAAAATCTCTTAAAGAATTACAGGAAAACACAGACAAAAAAATGATGGAACTGAGCAAAACCATCCTGGACCTAAAAACAGAAGTAGAAACAACTAAGAAATCACAAAAGGAGACAACTTTGGAGATAGAAAACCTTGAGAAGAAATCAGGGGCCATAGATGCAAATATAAACAACAGAATACAAGAGATGGAAGAAAGAATCTCAGATGCCGAAGATACCATAGAAACCATTGACTCAACTGTCAAAGAAAATACAAAATGCAAAAAGCTTGTATCCCAGAACATCCAGGAAATCCAGGATACAATGAGAAGACCAAACCTAAGGGTTATAGGTATAGATGAGAGTGAAGATTTACAACAGAAAGGGCCAGAAAATATCTTCAACAAAATTATGGAAGAAAACTTTCCTAACTTAAAGAGAGAGATGCCTATGAATATACAAGAAGCCTACAGAACTCCAAACAGACTGGACCTGAGCAGAAATACCTCCCGTCACATAATAATCAAAACCCCAAATGCACTAAACAAAGAAAGAATATTAAAGGCAGTAAGAGAGAAAGGCCAAGTAACATATAAAGGAAGACCTATCAGAATCACACCAGACTTCTCACCAGAGACCATGAAAGCTAGAAGATCCAGGGCAGATCTCATGCAGACTCTAAGAGAACACAAATGTCAGCCAAGACTACTATACCCAGCAAAACTCTCATTCACCATAGATGGAGAAACCAAGATATTCCATGACAAAACCAAATTTACACAATATCTTTCCACAAACCCAGCTCTGCAAAGAATAATAGGAGGAAAACTCCAATACAAAGAGGGAAACTACACCCTGGAAAAAGCAAGATAGTTACCTTCCTTTATCAAACCCAAAAGAAGATAACCACTCAAATATAAAAAGAACATCAAAAATGACAAGAAGTAATAATCACTATTCCCTGATATCTCTTAACATCAATGGTCTCAATTCCCCAATAAAAAGACATAGACTAACAGACTGGGTAAGGAAACAGGACCCTACAATTTGCTGTATACAGGAGACACACCTCAGTGTCAAAGATAAAAGCTACCTTAGAGTAAAAGGCTGGAAGACAATCTTACAAGCCAATGGTCACAGGAAACGAGCAGGAGTAGCCATTCTAATATCAGATAAAATTGACTTTCAACCTAAAGTCATCAAAAGAGACACAGAAGGACACTTCTTGCTGGTCAAAGGAAAAATCCACCAAGAAGAACTTTCAATTCTGAACATCTATGTGCCAAATGCAAAGGCACCCTCATTCGTAAAAGAAACTTTACTAAAGCTCAAAGCACACATTGCACCTAACACAATAATTGTGGGGGACTTCAACGCTCCACTTTCCTCAATGGACCGATCGGGAAAACAGAAACTAAACAGAGACACAGTAAAACTAATTGAAGCTTTGGACCAATTGGATTTGACTGATATTTATAGAACATTTCACCCTAAAGCAAAAGAATATACCTTTTTCTCAGCACCTCATGGTACCTTCTCCAAAATCGACCATATAATTGGACACAAGGCAGACAACAAATATAAGATGATCGAACTAATCCCATGCCTCCTATCAGATCACTATGGTGTAAGAGTGATTTTCAATAGGAACAAAAACAACAGAAAGCCCACATACACATGGAGGCTGAATAATACTCTACTCAATGACACCTTGACCAAAGAAGAAATAAAGAAAGAAATCAGAGACTTTTTAGAATTTAATGAAAATCAAGGCACAACATACCCAAATCTTTGGGACACAATGAAAGGAGTGCTAAGAGGTAAACTCATAGCCCTGAGTGCCTCCAAAAAGAAAATGGAGAGAGCATACAGTAGCAGCTTAATGACACACCTGAAAGTCCTGGAACAAAAAGAAGCCAATTCACCCAGGAGGAGTAGAAGGCAGAAAATCATCAAACTCAGGGCTGAAATCAATCAATTGGAAACAAAGCGAACCGTACAAAGAATTAACAAATCCAGGAGATGGTTCTTTGAGAAAATCAACAAGATAGATAAACCCTTAGCCAGACTGACCAAAGGGCACAGAGAAAGTATCCAAATTAACAAACTTAGAAATGAAAAGGGAGATATAACAACGGAAACTGAGGAAATCCAAAAAATCATCAGATCCTACTACAAGAGCCTGTACTCAACACAACTGGAGAATCTGGAGGAAATGGACAATTTCCTTGACAGATACCAAATACCAAAATTAAATCAGGACCAAATAGATCATCTAAACAGTCCCATAACGCCTAAAGAAATAGAAGGAGTCATAGAAAGTCTTCCAACCAAAAAAAGCACAGGACCAGATGGTTTCAGTGCAGAATTCTATCAGATCTTCAAAGAAGAGTTAACACCAATACTCTTCAAACTATTCCACAAAATAGAAACAGAAGGAACACTACCCAATTCCTTCTACGAAGCCACAATTACGCTGATACCAAAGCCACACAAAGATCCAACAAAGAAAGAGAACTTCAGACCAATTTCCCTTATGAACATCGATGCAAAAATACGCAATAAAATTCTTGCCAACCGAATCCAAGAACACATCAAAACGATCATCCACCATGATCAAGTAGGCTTTATCCCAGGAATGCAGGGTTGGTTTAATATACGGAAATCCATCAATGCAATCCACTACATAAACAAACTCAAAGAAAAAAACCACATGGTCATTTCATTGGATGCTGAAAAAGCATTTGACAAAATTCAGCATCCTTTCATGCTTAAAGTCTTGGAAAGAACAGGAATTCAAGGCCCATACCTAAACATAGTAAAAGCAATATACAGCAAACCAGTAGCCAGCATCAAACTAAATGGAGAGAAACTTGAAGCAATCCCACTAAAATCAGGGACTAGACAGGGCTGCCCCCTCTCTCCTTATCTTTTCAATATTGTACTTGAGGTACTAGCTCGGGCAATTCGACAACATAAGGAGGTCAAAGGGATACAAATTGGAAAGGAAGAAGTCAAACTATCATTATTTGCAGATGACATGATAGTCTACCTAAGTGACCCAAAAAACTCCACTAGAGAACTCCTACAGCTGATAAACAACTTCAGCAAAGTGGCAGGTTATAAAATCAACACAAGCAAATCAGTGGCCTTCCTATACTCAAAGGATAATCAGGCTGAGAAAGACATTAGGGAAATGACCCCCTTCACAATAGCCACAAACAGTATAAAGTATCTTGGGGTGACTCTTACCAAACATGTGAAAGTTCTTTACGACAAGAACTTCAAGACTCTGAAGAAGGAAATGGAAGAAGACCTCAAAAAATGGGAAAACCTCCCATGCTCATGGATCGCCAGAATCATATAGTTAAAATGGCCATTTTGCCAAAAGCAATATACAGATTCAATGCAATACCCATCAAAATCCCAACTCAATTCTTCACAGAGTTAGAAAAAGAAATTAACAAATTCATCTGGAATAACAAAAAAACCCAGGATAGCTAAAACTATTCTCAGCAACAAAAGAAATTCTGGGGAATCAGTATCCCTGACCTCAAGCAATACTACAGAGCAATAGTGTTAAAAACTGCATGGTATTGGTACAGTGACAGGCAGGCAGATCAATGGAACACGATTGAAGATCCAGAAATGAACCCACACACCTATGGCCACTTGATCCTCGACAAAGGGGCTGAGAACATCCAATAGAAAAAAGATAGCCTTTTCAACAAATGGTGCTGGTTCAACTGGAGGTCAGCATGCAGAAGAATGCGAATTGATCCATCTTTGTCGCCTTGTACTAAGCTCAAATCCAAATGGATCAAGGACCTCCACATAAAGCCAGACACTCTGAAGCTAATAGAAAAGAAACTGGGGAAGACCCTTGAGGACATTGGTACAGGGAGAAAATTTCTGAACAGAACACCAATAGCGTATGCTCTAAGATCAAGAATTGATAAATGGGACCTCATAAAATTACAAAGTTTCTGTACGGCAAAGGACACCATCAAAAGGACAAATCGGCAACCAACAAATTGGGAAAAGATCTTCACCAATCCTACATCAGATAGAGGGCTAATATCCAATATATATAAAGAACACAAGAAGGTAGACTCCAGAAAACCAAACAACTCTATTAAAAAATGGGGTACAGAGTTAAACAGGGAATTCTCACCTGAAGAACTTCGGATGGCGGAGAAGCATCTTAAAAAATGCTCAACTTCATTAGTCATTAGGGAAATGCAAATCAAAACAACCCTGAGATTTCACCTTACACCAGTCAGAATGGCTAAGATTAAAAATTCAGGAGACAGCAGGTGTTGGAGAGGATGTGGAGAAAGAGGAACACTCCTCCACTGCTGGTGGGGTTGCAAATTGGTACAACCATTCTGGAAATCAGTCTGGCGGTTCCTCCGAAAAATGGGCTCCTCACTTCCAGAAGATCCTGCTATACCACTCCTGGGCATATACCCAGAGGATTTCCCCACCATGTAATAAGGATACATGCTCTACTATGTTCATAGCAGCCCTATTTATAATTGCCAGATGCTGGAAAGAACCCAGGTATCCCTCAACAGAAGAGTGGATGCAAAAAATGTGGTATATCTACACAATGGAGTACTATTCAGCCATTAGAAACAATGAATTCATGAAATTCTTAGGCAAATGGATGGATCTAGAAAGCATCATACTAAGTGAGGTATCCCAGACTCAAAAGGTGACTCATGGTATGCAGTCACTAATAAGTGGATATTAACCTAGAAAACTGGAATACCCCAAACATAATCCATACATCAAATGAGGTACAAGAAGAAAGGAGGAGTGGCTCCTTGTTCTGGAAAGACTCAGTGAAGAAGTATAGGGCAAAACCAGAACGGGGAAGTGGGAAGGGGTGGGTGGGAGGACAGGGGGAGAAAAGGGGACTTATGGGACTTTCGGGGAGTGGGGGGCTAGAAAAGGGGAAATCATTTGAAATGTAAATAAAAAATATATCGAATAAAAAAAGACAAAAAAATAATCTTAAAAATGTCTTAAAATCTGTAAAACCAAAAAATAAAATGCCAAAAATGTTGATGAACACTGAGGTTTTGTTTTTGGTTTGGTTTGGTTTTGTGCTTTTTTTATTCTTCTCATCATGAGAAGGAAGCAAAATAGAAAATGATTTAGATATAACAATATTACAATATAATACTATTTTAAAAAACACTCAGAATTAATAACAGCATTTCAATTAATGTAAAGATACATAGTAGGCTCTGTAAATTTTCTTAATCATATTAGGTGATTGTAGTGGTAAATATACATTGAAGATACCATGAAGTTTCTCTAGAATATAATATTGGGAAAAGAATTAGGAAGCCGTTGTTTGAAATTATGAATGTGGATATTCATTACTGCTTTTAGAAGGATGTATTGTCTCCAAATGATTTGAATGCTTTTAAAATGATTTCAAAAAACATTTTGAACTTTTCGAATATTATCACTGAAAATAAATTAAATGATTATTGTATTTATAAATATATAATTTACAAATAATAAATTTAATTTAAAATAAAATTGAAAAAAAAAAGAAGTAAGTGGCCAGCCATGTGACCTACTGTCAATTCTCTTTCTCCCTTTCTTTCCCAGCCTCTAGAGGACCAGAACTGAATTAAACCCACTTTATATGTGCAGAATGGTGAAAGGGCACCCAAAAGCATCTCCTACCATCTTATATACTACTTCTGTTTGTTTTTTTAAGTGCCAGAGGAATCAAACATTTTCAATTTGTTATTTTTAATTAAAATGCTTAATGAATGATAAATATAGTCAGCCATCCTGGAAGCAGGATATTCAGGATGTATAAGAACTGTCAGGACCAGTAAAAAGAGGTAAAAATTTAAATCAACATAAATATCATTAATAAGAAATCCTGTCTGAAGAAAAGAAGACAGACAGACAGAGAGAGAGAGAGAGAGAGAGAGAGAGAGAGAGAGAGAGAGAGAGAGACAGACAGACACAGAGACAGAGACAGATAGACAGAGACAGAGAGACACAGAGAGAGAGGCAGAGAGAGAAGGCTGGCAGGCAGGCAGGCAGACAGACAGACAGAGAGACAGACAGAGAAAAACAGACTTAGTTTCTCTTTAATAGAAATATCGATTTTCTCTGAGTAGCCCTGATAGACAGATAGGTAGGCAGGCAACCAGGCAGGCAGGTAAACTTGTTTGTTTTGTTAGTCTGTTGGCTGATTTTGTTTTCTTTTGTTTTTTAGGAAGTGAAGGGCCTAGTGCCTACACAAGCCCAGGCTCAAGACCTCTGAAACACAAATCTGGGGTGTATCCTAGCTTGATTATGGAAACACACACATGTAGTATCAATTTACAAGCAGCTACATACACCCACACATGTGGGCCAAGAAGGACATGAAACACTTTCCATATCCTTCCATGAATGTTGCCTTAGTCTGTCTATGGAGGAGAGATTGAGGAACGCTTCAGCAGTGGCTGCTATAGAAGCTTGGAGAGTTGTGGACCAGAATGATTTACTACACCAGCAGGAAGTGGCCAAGAAGTGGACAATCCCAAAATACATTTTGCTCTTGTTCCTCACATTTTGTTGTTGGTTGTGATGATGCTGATGCAGGTGGTTGCTTGTGTATTTGAAAGTGTATCCTGTAAGTATGCTTTCTTTCATCTACATACCTAAGTCTTACACACAAATAGACACATACACACACAAGGTAGGGGGTTGCAAGAGGGGAGGACAGGAATTTTAGGAAAAAAAAGAGATTTATGGGTTAACATTCCATCTTTCTGAAATTCAGTGCTAGAGAGACAAACCGAGAGGAGCACAGAGAGAGAGAGACAGGAAGAGAGAAAGACAGACAGAGAGACAGAGACAGAGACAGAGAGACAGAGACGATCAAGTAAATGAAAATAAAAACAAACCATTACACAAACCCTGTCACACAATAAACTCAGTCGTATGATGAAACATATATCACCAGTTTCCTACAGAAAGGCAGCCCTGGAACTTGTTCTGTAGGCTTGGGTAGCCTCAAACTCACAGAGGTCTGCTCTGCCTACCTGTGCCACCCATACAGCTGGGCAAAACCTAGACTCTTTTTTGTTGTTGTTTGTTGGTTGATTGGTTGGTTTGTTTGTTGTCCAATGTATATGTGTGTTCTTTCTGGCCTGCTCTCTTTCTGAATGCCAGAAGAGAGCACCAGAACCTACAACAGCAGAAAGGTGTAGGAGAACCCACCACATAGCTCCTGAGAATTGAGGTTTTTGATTTTAGAAAGGAAAAAAGGATATTCTAATAAACCTAGAAGGTAAATATCTGTCTGGCTCTTCTAGTGCTGCTTAAGGCTTACTATAAATAATAAAAGTTGTGTGTCTTCCACCCAAAAACAGAATGATGAAGGCTGGGTTAGGAGTCCAGTTTGGGATTAAACATTTCTACAACATAACTGTGTGCTGTTTTTCCTTCGATTAATCAGGGGACTTCCTCGAATTTAAATTTGAAATAGTAGAATGAATCATTTTGAGGTGGGTGACAGTGCCCGCTCTGCCACAGTATTGGGCATAGGCCTGGGGGACTGACAGAAGACACAGGCTCATGTCATTCAGTAAGAAGAATACCAAAGCTTTACTGAGGGACCAGCAATATATACTAGGAAACAGGAAGAATAACAGGAAAAAAATAATTATAGCCATAGGTCAGGCACCTGGGAGGTTCGTACCACACTGTGCAGAAAAACAGGAATCAAATAAAGTCGAGGGATGCTCTGCAGGATGTTCCACAGTTTGTTTCCTGTTCAAAGAGCTCAGCTGGGTGCATTGAGCTAAGGTCACTGATGCCCAACAGGCCCCCCTTTTTATTTTATAAAAAGGAATAATGTCTATCTTAGGTCACCTTCTGTCCATTTCCCATTACCTGTCTCTGGGATTCTCTGCCAGTCCCAGAGCCCCTGTCTTAGGTTGGTCTGGACTGCAAAGGAGTTGCCCGTCATAGACTAACTATTCTTGATACAGGCTGAGACAAATTTGAGCAGATGGATTATCCTGTGCCAAAGACATAAGCACTTGTTCAGTTACTGCTCTGGACTGGTTTTTTTGTTTGCCCATATGGCTTAGCAGGAACAATCCCAATGTGGCAGCTCCACAAGCCAAAAGCCCCAGTGCCATGGACCCAGCCTATTCTTTAATCAGGTGTGGAAGTAATGCCAAAGTCTCTCTTATGGTGATACAAGGTAACAGGCAGTCTTCCTTTATCATTTAGAGGCATAGGCACAATTCCAGTAATTCTTACAATCACAGCAGCATTTTTATACTCTGAGCAATTCATCAATACACACAATCTGCTAGAAAATTCAATTTCTTTTCTTTTTTCTGTTCATTGGAGACTTTTCAAACTACAGAAAAGAGGGGCTAAAACACATGGTCTAGTATTCAAAGAAGCATTGCAAAGCACAAGACAGGAACCAAAAAAAATGAAGTTCTATCTAACTAACTCCTATTATGATTTTTAATAAGACATAAACTATTCTCTAATGTAAAATGTATTACTCTGTTCTACTTCTAAATTAGCTGCAGCCTTCCCCATAGTCCTATTAGTAGACAGCACAACTGGCCATACAGTACTATTTATCCCCACTGACATCAGGACTGGTAGACTTTCCACAAAGCTCCAGTAAGTTTCTGTCTGTAACTGTGTCTATAATGACAGGATGCACACAGTGCTCAAGAACCCAGATAGGACTTTCAGCATCTTTAGGGAATACATGAACAGAACCTCTCATCTTGACCAACACTGGATCAGGACCTCTCCAAACTCCTGAAGATAACTCTTTCTATTTTAATAAACCCTCTGACTTCTTTGCACCTTTCCAATGTCTGTCTGCAGCAGAAAGCTTATCTATATCTATTAATAAAAATTTAAATTATAGAGAATAAAGGACAATCTAGCATGCAGAGAGGTAAACTTCCCCTTTTTTGTTTTTTCAAGAGATAACTTTTTACAGTAAGATTAGCTCTCTCCACTATAGCTTGCCCTTGAGGATTATATGGGATCCCTGTTTTATGAATAATATGAAAGTCCACATAAAATTTGTCAAAGGATCTGCTGGTATATGCTAGACCGTTATTGGTTTTTTAGCTGATTTGGGACTCCCATGCAAGCAAAAGCTTGTAGACAATGATTTTTTTACATCTTTTACCTTTTTACCACTATGTGCAGATGCAAAGATCATACCAGAAAAGTTACCTCTAAATATATGAACAAACTGTAGCTTCCCAACTGATGGAACATGAGTAACATCCATTTGCCCAATATCATTTGCTTAAAAACCTCGGGGATTCACTCCCAAATTGGGGTATGAAATGAATTGAGCACATTGAGGGTATTAAGTAGTGATTGTACAGCTTCTTCTCTAGTAATATCACAATGAAACTTCAAAGAATATGCATTAACATGAAATTTATTATGCATATTCAAAGCTTCATCATAATTGGTGGCCAAACTGCCTTAATTCTGCTAATTGTGCAGAACAATTGGGAATTTTTAAAACCTTCACTTCATTCCCAAAAATAACAGCAGTTCTCGCATTAGATGATCCATCAGTGCAAACCAATTGAGCACAATCCAAAGGGTAAGAGGAAATAATCTTTGGAAAGACTACTGGATGAATTTTAAAAAATTGACACAACTTATTATCTGGAAAATGACTATCAAAATAACAATTGGTAACACATCTAATTAAGGCCAAATCAGCAAAACCTTGGGATGAAATTTGAAGCTTTTCCTAATTATAGGGTATAATCATAATATCAGGTTCCTTGCCAAACGTTTGCAAGCTCGTTTTATATGCCTTAAACAGTTAGGTACCACTACCTGTGAATGAGACAATACAATTTTGGAAGGTGAAACTTACAAATGTACCCTTAATATCGGTCCCTCCTGCCAAAAAACACCTGTGGGAGAATGTTTAGAGGCAGAAACTAAAAACAATAATTCTTTAAAACAATCTACATAATTTAGATGAGCTCCCTCACGTGCTCTTTGTACTAATTCTAAACATTCCTTAGCTTACTTTATTTATTTCCTAGGAAAGTTGGGTAAAGTATTCCCCTTTAGTATATCAAAAAGTGGTTTTAATTGCCCTATACTAAGCCTCAATGATGGCTATAACCAATTTATATCTCCTAATAATTTCTGGAATTCATTCAATGCTTTTAAGGTATCCAATCTAATTTGCGATTTTTGTGGATGAATTCCTTTTTGTAAGAGTTCATGGCCTAAATATTGATATGGATATTCTTTTTGCACATTTTCAGGTGCAATAATCAATCCAGCTTGCCTTAAATCATATTGAAGATCAGCATAAGCTACAAGAAGTACCTTCTCCTCTCTAGCTGTCAAAAGAAAATCATCCATGTAGTGTATTATGTACATCTGAGAATACCTTTTTTTTAAGTGTTGTAGAGCTGTTGCCACATACAGTTGACACATAGTGGGGCTATTAGCCATTCCTTGAGGCAACACTACCCAATGGTAGCAATAGTCAGGCTCTCTAAAACTAACAGAGGCAATACTAAAAGCAAATTCCTTGGGACACTCTCAATCCTTGGGATGCAATGGAACAGTAAAAAAATAAAAAAAATAAAATAAAATACAATAAAATAAAATAAAATAAAATAAAATCTTTCAGGTCTATAACTTACAGATGCCAATACTTAGGAATGGCAACAGGAAAAGGTAACCCTGGTTGCATAGGATCCATAGGCATCATAGTTTTATTAATTTCCCTGAGATCTTGTAAGAGCCTACATTTGCTTGATTTTTCCTTAATAACAAAAATAGGAGTATTCCAAGGGGATGAGGAAGGAACAATATGTCCTGTCTGAAGGTATTCTTGCACTAGGTGATGAGCCGCCTCCAATTTCTCCTTAGAAAGGGGCCACTATTCAATCCGCATGAGCTCATCTGACTTCCATGTGATTGGTAAAGGTTTGAGAATAGGAGTCATAACAGTGATCCTTAAGATAAATTTCCCAATCCAGTTTTATCTTTTAGATGTTTAAGTACTAGTGATTCTTCACTCACACTTAAAGATTTTCCTTGTAAATATTTCCCCAAGTCTTTTCCAAAAATATAATCTTGTTTATCCAACATATTTTGTACTGGTTGAGAGGTAATTATGGCCCCCATTTTCATAAGGACATCTCTTCCCCAAAGATCAATAGGTAAATGATCTAAAATAAAGAGTTGAAATCATCCTTCATGGCCTTCCTCATCCTTTCAGATTAACGCCTTGCTACTCCTAAGTGGAGCAGTGGCTGTTCCTATACCTTGTAAAGTACACTGAGATATATCTAGAGGCCAATTCTTTGGCCACAAGGCTTTTGAAATTATTCAAACTGCTTTTTGAAATTAGGTAGGCAGGCAGGCAGGTAAACTTGTTTGTTTTGTTAGTCTGTTGGCTGATTTTGTTTTCTTTTGTTTTTCAGGAAGTGAGGGACCTAGTGCCTACACAAGCCCAGGCTCAAAAATAAATAAGTAAAGATTCCTGAAACACAAATCTGGGGTGGGTCCTAGCTTGGTCATGGAAACACACACATTTAGTATCAATTTACAAGCAGCTACATACACTCAAACATGTGGGCCAATCGGAACATGAAACAATTTCCATATCCTTCCATGCATGTCTTCTTACTCTGTCTATGTTGGAGAGATTGAGGAAAGCTGCAGCAGTGGATGCTATAGAAGGTTGGAGAGTTGTGGACCAGAATGATTTACTACACCAGCGGCAAATGGCCTATAAATGTACAATCCTAAAATTGTCCATTGTTCTTGATCTTGTTCCTCACATTTTGGTGGAAGTGGTACTGGGGTGCAGGTGATTGCTTGTTTATTTGTAAGTGTATTCCAGAAGTATGCTTTCTTTGATCTGCATACCTCTCTCTCTCTCTCTCTCTCTCTCTCTCTCTCTCTCTCTCTCTCTCTCTCTCTCTCAAACACACACACACACACACACACACACACACGGGAGGGAGGTGTGGGAGGAGAGAACAGGAATTTTAGGAAAAGGGGAGATTTATGGGTTAACATTCCATCTTTCAGAACTTCAGGGCTACAGAGAAAAACAGAAAGGATTGGACAGAGAGAGACAGAAGGAGTGAGAAAGACACACAGAGAGAGACAGGGACAGAAACAGAGAGACAGAGAGACAGAGAGACAGACACCATCAAGTAAATGAAAATGAAAACAAACCATTACATAAACCCTGTTACGCAGTAAAATCAGTCTTATGAAGAAATGTATAACACCAGTCTCCTACAGAAAGGCAGCCCTAGAACTTGTTCTGTACGCTTGGGTAGCCTCTACCTAACCCTGCCACCCACACAGCTGGCAACTATTTTTTTGTTGTTGTTGCTTGTTGGTTGATTGGTTGGTTTGTTTATTGTCCAATGTGTATGTGCGTTCTTTCTGCTGACTATGCCTGCATGCCAGAAGAGAGCACCAGAACCTAGGAGAACCCACCACCCAGATCCTGAGAATTGAGGTTTTTTATTTAAAAAAGGGGGGAGAAAGGAAATTCTAATACACCTAGAGGGTAGATATCTGGCTGGCTCTTCTAGTGCTGCTTAAGGCTTACTATGAATAATAAAAGTTGTGTGTCTTCCACCCAAAGACACAATGATTAAGGCTGGGTAAGGAGCCCAATTTGGAATTAAACATTTCTACAACATAACTGTGTGTTGTTTTTCCTTCGATTAACCAGGAGATATCCTCAGACATAAATCTGAAAAACTAGAATGAATCATTTTGAAGGGGGGAGAGGGGAGTAGTAGTTCGAGTCAGAGAAATTTTTCTCTGTGTGGAACTCACTGTCCTTGAACTCAGCTTGTCTCTCTCTGCCCCCTAAGGACAGTTGGATTAAAGTCATGCACTTCCATAACCAACTTCCTTTTCTCTCTTGAACCCCTGGAAGGTACTGTGCCTGCATGTCAATGTGTTTCTACTTCCTTGTTCTGTCAGTCCATTGTGCATTGGCCTCACCAAAATGAAAGGCAACGTGTGTATTGCAGCCATCTTGGTCACTGACTGACCTCACTAAAATGGAGGTGGCCAGCAATGTGACCTACTGTTCCGGGTCAATTTTGTTCGTCCCCTTTACCAGACTAGGTGGCACAGTTGATCTAGGAGTGACTTTATTTTTTACATATACTTAGAGTGGTATAAAAGCAGGTTGGGGAAAAATACACATGTTTCAGCCTCAGCACTAGTTAGAGTAATATTGTAGTGTTGTCTATTTTTCTTTTTCTTTTCAATCCTCACCTCCTCCCTTGAGAATGGTTGATTGACTAAGCTTGCTTGATTTTGAAGGTAAAGTATTAGGGGATACACTGAAGGAGTCACCTAGTAAAAGAGGATGCACAAAAGAAAATTTGGGTCAGTGGTGAATAAGCTCATGAGAACTTTTTATAAATAATTCACATGTAGATATTCTAGTTAACCATTTTTTTTGCTTATACATGTCCTAAAAACCACTGGTTGGTACACTCTAAATTACAATCTTACTCTATTTCTGCAAGCAAAATTTACCATAGCCAAAAATCGGGCAACAACCATAGCTCTAGAAAGTCTAAAATTTCTGAATTTGATTCTCCACCATTCCTTTCATGGTTTCATCTCTGATGGGAATGACAAAATGATCTCTGATAAATGGAAGCTATTATAAAATGGAATTTTGCAATCAAAAATATGCCCATGTCTATGTATATAACTCTCCTAAATATGACATGGGCAATAGCCCAATTTGGAGAGAATGGTATCCATGTTATATCTAAAACAGGATTACTTTGCTTCTATAAGTATTTAAGAAAATCAATACTGATGATAGGCCTGAATACCTTTCTCATAAGCATTAGCATTTTAAATAACTTCAATTTATTCTTTGTGACTTTGACTTCATGTACCAAATACTACTGATCTCTCTGCCCACTTACATACCCTCTGTCCTTCAAATCTCTCCTCCAAATAAAGATATGAATTAAAATTTTTTAAAAATATAAGAGAGATCTATGATGCGTTCATGTTTATGCTTTGCACCAAATATCTTTACTTGCAAATGTTCATTGCAGTGAGTTATTAGTGCGGTTCCAGGGCTCTGGCATCAGCTATATTATTAACAGATGTTTCTCACCAGAACTTTTCTAAGATATTCTGTAAGTTCCCTTCATCATAATATACTGCAAATTTGGTTTGGCAGAAGAGTTCCCTGAACATACATCAAAAGTTCATAGAAAAAGTACATGGCTGGGTAGACCAACCCCAATTGTTGGATTTTGGCCTATTTGCTAGTGAGTGGGTTAGCCCTCCAGCAGCTCTCCTGGACCTGTCATAGCAAGGTCTCCCTTGCTTTCCCAGATGAACAGTGGAGGCATATATTCTCCATACAACTGCTGATTTAGATGGGACTGACATTCTTTTACTTATTTCACAGTGATGAATTTTTCTCGTCTATAGGACAGCTCTCCCAATAAAAAGCCAGGCATGATGCAGAGCCTCATTCCTTAGGGCTCCAGCCAGCAATGTGCAGCTCCAGATCTTTTCTGTCACAGTGGTGAGGGGAAGGACCTGCTGTCCAGAATGCTGGAGTTAGTTACATATTTTCACATATCCCTATTTCATGCCCTATGAGACCACCTCTCCCAAAATGCCTAGGCAAAAAGTAGGGACAGCTCTTCATTGTGTATCAGCCTGTGCTTAGTGGTTACATCTCTGTGCTATATATGTGACATCAGCATAATACCAGACAAAAGCCAAATCAGTAACATTTTCATATCTTTAGGTGGTAAATTATGGACTTTGACATAGACCCCTGCTGACACAAGGTCAACTGCCCTGGTTTTCAGTGGCAGCATAAGACACTGCCATTTACTAAAGAAGTAGCACATATATATGACCTATTTTACCACCCTTAACCCCACCCCCCCAGTTGTCTCTTTTCATAGTGCTCCAAATATCCCCACATCTCCTTCTCTCTAAACTTTCTGCCACACTTGAACACCATACTGTAGTCTGCCTTCCTGAAGCACACAGTGATGAACAGTGGTTATATATAACATTTTTTACAATCCTGCTAATTTACAAAGAAATGTGGAAGGTGATGTAACTATAAGACTGATCATTGAAGAATGCCAACTCTGCATTATTCATGCTTTATTTATGAAACCAGAAAGAAGACATAGAAGGCTTAGACTACAGGACATGGTAACTACCCTTATATAGAGTATTTCCCTCAAGAAAAATTTTAATTGTGTCAGAATAGCAACATTTCTACAAAAGACTATTGCTTCTCTAATAACTCAGAGATTAGATTTCATTGCTAAATTCTCCCTGATACTATACATGGTTCTCAAGTTTGAGAGAAGGTGTGTGTTATATTATAGGCTAAACATTTTTTCTGTATCATTTCAGAAAAACACATTCTATATTCATTGGCTGAAATTAAAATTTGAGATGATTCAGGTATTAGCATGTCTTGAAATCTCCATGTAGAATTTGGAAAGAGGAAAATGCCTTCAGTTCAGCAATCTGGAAATAAAGGACTGTTTTCATCATTACAGAATCAGATGCATGATCTAAAAAGACTGGATCATGTCTTAGGTCTTGAAAACACATTTTTGTAGGCATCATTTGTATGTTATCAAGGTCCATTCATTGATGCCAAGCTGCATGAACAGCTCTCTGTATTGTGGAACTCCATTTTTTGGCCACGACTCTGCCCAGTTCCATTCAAAGATACTGCTCTGGAACTATACACTTTTGACTTCCATATAGCGCCCATGCTGTCTTTCTGTAGTGCCTATGGGATAATCCCTGATGCTCTGAGTAGATTTCTGTCACTTACAATTCCTTTGCCTGGATACATCATTGCCTACCTTCTTCAGCACTGCTTATCTGAAACCATAAAGATTAGATTATCTTCCTGTACACATTTACCCTTCTATCTTCCATTTCATCTGCATCCCAAGACTTTTGGTGCAAAAGGAGCTTATCTGTGCAGTCTGCCCTCTTCCTGAACTTCCGTTGTCTGGCTACCTCTCTAACTGGCTCTGTTACCCAATACCTTCCATTCATGTATCCAGGGTCATGTCCACCTAGTGAAAAATTTTCACAGTTCCCTGTGTTTTACTTTCTATATCAATGATACATAGGGAGATACAGATGGCTTAAGGGCATGAAATGACACAATCAACAAAATCCAAGGAAATATTATATCTTGAGAGCACATATTAACCTTAAATTGGAAATTAATATATTCCTTAAAGAAATACTTCAAAATACAACTATACAATTAGAAGCCTTTAAGAGGGGGAACAAATCACTTAAAGAAATAAAGGAAAATAAAAGTTCACAGCTGAAGGAAATAAACTAAACTCTTGAGGACCTCAAATCGAAATAGAAGTAATAAAGAAAACACAAACTGAGGGAATTCTAGAGATGGAAAACTTAGAAAAGAAAGATATTTGTAGAAATATACAAGAAGTTTACCAAAGAGCAATCAGAATGGACCAGAAAAGAAAATCCATCCACACAATAATAATCAAAGCAAAGAAAGAATATTAAAAACTGTAAGGCAAAAAATTCAGGTAACAAACAAAGACAGACCTATCAGAATACATCCAACTTCTCAACAGAATAGCTAAAAGAACAAGGGCCTCCACCAATAACTTACAACTTGTAAAAATCCACTGATGCTATCCCAGACTCCAAAATCAGCTAAACTCTCAATCCCCAAAATTGAAAAAACAATTGGTATTTCAATAAAAACCAAAAAATTTAACACTTTGTCTAGGTGAAATTAATCTTATCTGAAAAGAAACACATAAGGTTATATACCATATGCAACCTCCTCTGTGAATTTGTCAGCACTAGCTAATGAAGCTTTTTATGAATTATATCAAAGTAGATGTACCACTTCTACCATGAAGAGTGAAAGGGAAGAATAACTTCTCTTAACTTTCAGATAAGAATGCCACAATCTAAGGACCAAAGAATCATGCAATCATTCAAAAGGAAGGAAACATGGACTCAAAAATAGTTTTCTTGGTACTAATCTCACTTCTGTCTTTGTTCACATTACCAGAGCTCCAGCATTCATCTTCTGACATGGATTCCTAGCAGAAACACTGCTAGTTTTGCACTATTTCACATAGCAGAGAGATTAGTTCTTAAATAGTGGTGCATAGAATATATCATATCCTTCTGTTACATGACAGATATATTTACAAGAGCAGACTATCTGCTTTGAAGTTAGGTTGTGACAAGGGTCATAATAAGTAGACAGGGGAAGTTGGATTGATTTCAACAGTAAGATATTGTTATGGAGATTTTAAAAAGTGGTTAAAAACAGTGTTAATGTTTTGTGGTTGGTGATTTCTTTATAATGGAATAAAGAACTTAAAGCACTGTAGAAGATTGCAGAACAACTGGTGGACAGTTTTATGGGAAGGACAAGGAAATCAACATCAGCAGTGCTGAGAGCATTAATGTGGATAAATACTTTATCTTCCTGTAGTCCTGGTCCACAACCATTATATTAATATCTGTGACATAACATTTATGTAACAATGGTTGGTTAGATGCAAGATGCCTTGAACTCCTGCTTAGTGGCTCTAGTTATGGCTATGTTGACACCCTTTTAAGGCCAGGTAAATGACTGTGAAGCTGCAATATTAAACAGCATTGCTCTTCATCTTTTCATAGCATACAAGGTCCATTTTGATTATCATATCCAAGCTATCTTCAAGGCTGTGCTTCTTTTTCAGTTGGTTCAAAACATTTGTTTCAGGGTCTTCTTCCATCATCTGGAAGAGATGGCTGTTAGCATTTATTATGTTCAGTATAAGGGATCAGGGTGCACATTTAGTGACCACAGAGCAAATATATAGGAAAACTGACCAAGGAATCTCACTTAAGTACAAAAGTGAAGACCTAAGGAGCTTGTATTAAGCTAAACTAAGAACATGCTAGTACTTTCCATTTTTGTCTTTGATGACTACCAAATTCAGAGCTAGCTCTCTGCTTTGCACAAGAACATAAAACAGTTCTTACATCTAGAAATTCCCTACATCCATCCTTATAAAAATTTAACCTACATAAATGCCATTGTTCTTGATGAAATAAGGAGACACCTGGCCTTACAAAAGGTGAATATCTTTTTTTTTAGATGCAGAAGATGAAAGCTCAGGAAAGGAAAGGAGACACGGATATAATAATCTAAACTCCCACATGGAGGAGTCTTTTATTCCTCTTTACTTTCCCTGAAAGTGAAATATTTTAGTTCACATCACTCAGGGATCTTATGGGGAAACACTAAGGAGAACTATCCTGTATGAACTCGTGAAGAGCTAAAGCTTTCTAGGTTCTAAAGGGTATGGTAATCTATGTGCAGGAGATAAATGTGAAGGCCTCAAATTTAGAAATGAATCTTAGTGTGTCTGAGCCCCTGATTAGCTGCAGATCTCATACTCTCTAGCTGGGGCACCTTAGCTAAGCCTTTCCTAGAACCACAGTGCCCAATTATCTAGTTTTCAGATCAGGGAATAGAATTCTTGGAGGAATCAAGCAAAGAACAATTGTGATATGGAATTTTCTCTTCAACCTGTGCATCTGATATATCTAGCATTCTGATAATCTAAGTTCTTTATTTTTGGCAATCTTTCCTCTGGTGCTGGAAATATGATTCAGCTATTAAAAACACTTGATGCTTTTTCAGGGGACACATATTTAGTACTTACACTGGCTCATGAACTTTAGAATCCCTATGAATAAGTCTTATTTCTTATACTTGACTTTGAAGATATTACTAGAAAGCACACACACACACACACACACACACACACACACACAAACACACAGAAGAAACATATATTTCTTTTCAAAAACTCAGAGAGGAAAATTTAAAAAATGAAATAAAATAAGTAATATTAAAGGAATGAAAAGAGAAGCTGTCTACATCTCTACTTTTCCCCAAGAGCAAATTTCCATTTAAAGGGAATGTAAGGAAGGTTGGCTTCTTGCTCATAGATATTAAAACTCAGTATCTGTGAACTGTGTGTCACCTACCTCCATGTATACATTAATATCTGTACAATTGATATGAGAATATTAACTTTGTTGAAATGTGCTTATTTCTTGCACTTTCTATCCAAAATATTTATGATAATAACACCCCCCATACATTTTATTCAAGTCTACAGCTGACTCTTAGTGTCCTACTCACCCACAGTCATAAACCACCTTGGAGATTGTCCTTAAACAATGACCTGGAATCAGCTCAAATGTTTCCACTTGATAACAGAATTTCATTCTCTTTTACCAAACCCACTTGCTTATGCTTCATCCAAAAACAAAACCAAAAAGAAAACCAAACCAAACCACAACAAAACACCCATACAGTTAATCCTCCAGACATTTAATACATTGGATTTACAGTGTTTTTATTTTGTGCATCACTGTCATTAGCAGAAGACTACATACATCTATCTAGAATAAGATGTAGTCTCAGTATAGTCCACATGTATTTTAGTAAGGATCATTATCTAAGAATGAGCAGAACAGTGACCAAGTGCTGCTTGACCTTGAACTGAAAGAGATTAAGCTTTGACTATTGCAGACCATATTTTCCAGTGTTAGGAAGGAACCATACCAAAATGAAATTTAGTGCTTCCTTTTCCAACAACTTTCTCACATCTTTTTTATTTGAATATTCATACATTTTCTTATGTGGAGAATAATTGTTGAGTAGGTTGATGATATTCATTACTTTGCGTTCGATTGGTGACAAACCTTGGTCCATATTACACTGTTTGGAAAATGGAAATATAAAAGCTCTAGGAAGGAAAAAAGGAACATCCAATATTCCTGGCCCTATCTTTTGGCAAAAAGGATCTAAAGGATGTGAAGAACATCAAATAAAAAGTCATTATTAACAAAGTTGTTGAGGAAGTTTATTAGTCTCATATAAAAAAGGACACTGTCCCTCTAGAATATGTTCAAAAGTAAACTAATTTGTAATACAAGAATATTAGAAAATTTAAATAAATCAACAAACCAGTCATTATCAATTGTAAAGGCTTTCAGAAGGAAGAATGTTAGGTACAGACAAAAATTAAAATAAACAAACAAATGGCAGAAGGTAGACACCTACTTGGGGAATCTGGTGCTCACCTACCAAAGCTGAGAAGACACATAGAGTTCTTGGTGGAGGAGCTGTAGGCCAGTAATTATAAGCTGGCCATGCATGGATACATTTCTTTCCCTGGGAAAGACTGACTCAAAAGGGAATCATGCAGTGACCCTGATGGGGATGCTGTTGGGGAAGCACTGATTTATCTGGTTCTCTAGTTGTCTATCTCTCTGTCTGTCTATATTTCTGTCTGTCTGTCTGTCTGTCTCTCTATCTATGTATCTATCCATATGTCATCTATGTATCTATGTATCTACCTATGTATCTATGTATCTATGTAAGTATCTATGTATGTATGTATGTATGTATGTATGTATGTATCTATCTATCTATCTATCTATTTAATTATTAACTTATTTATCTATTTATCATCTCTCTGGTACAAAACCAATGTGCAGGTTAATGATACAGAATAGAAGAGGTAGACATGGATTTCATGTAACTATATTAATGACTTAATTTCTGATATTTTTATTCATTTTATTAGTATGTGCTTTGGCTAGTTATATATCTGTGTGTCATGTGCATTAAGTGCTCATAGGGACCAAAACAAAACATTGGATTTCCAGAAACTGGAATTACAGATGTTTTTAGCTGTCATATGTGTACCCACATCTTCAGGAAGAGCAGACACTGGTTTAGTTTATTTATCTAAGCCTCAGTCTTTCACATCTGGGTTTTTCTTTTTAACAAATTTTTATTAATTAATTAAATTATTTTATTTTCACACTTATGACTGACACCAAATATCCTGTCCTCCAAGTCTCTCCATCATAAACACCTACTTTGAATTCACCCTCACCTCTTTTAGAGAAAAGAAAGACCCTATGTGTTCCCCCCACAACATTGATACCAACATATCCTGGCACATCAAGTAATAGAAGAACTAGGTATATCCCTCTCCTCTGAGTACAGAAAATTCAGCCCAGATAGGGGGAAGGAATCCAAAGTCAGGCAGCAGAATCAGTGGTGGCTCATGATCTAATCGTTAGGAGACACTCATAAAGACTAAATTTCCAATAGCTATATATGCTTAGGGTCTTAGTTTCTGTGCATGAATACTCATTGGATGGTGGTATCTGTGAGCCTCAGTGGGTCCAGAATCATTGACTCTGTAGGTATTTTTGTGGATATCCCTAGATTTCAGAGGCTCCTAAGAATGTTAATAGTGTCAACAGGTGTGATTTACAAATGGTGCAAAGAAATTGGATATCTGCATGTAGAAAAATTAAATGCTTATCTGCCCTACTGCTCAATAATCACTACAAGAGGTTAGAGATCTTAACGTTATGCCCCAAACTCCAAACTGTTAGAGGAAATGATTAGAAAAAAATCTCTGATATTTGAGGATAAGCAAAGAGAATATGAACAAAATTTTGGTGGATCAATAAATAATGTCAATACTTGACAAGTGGAACTCCAAAACACAAAAGTTAAATACTTGTGCAAAATGTATGACAATAACTGGATGAAGATACAGCATGCAGAATGGGAGAAAATTTTGCTGAGCACATTAGCAATATCTGAATTCTAAAAGACATATAAACCTAACCGACAACAAAAGAAACAACCCAAAGAAAGAAAACAGGGTAAAAAATGGAAATGGGAATTCTCAATGGAGAAATATAAAAAAATGTTCAATGTATACTTTATGTTTGTGACATAATTTGGTATTTGGAAAATGCAAAATAAAATGATTTTGGCATCTCATTTTCAGTCTAAACATTATGTCACTCATTATGAAAACACAAGACAATAAAAGCTGAGAGAGTGGGGAGAGAAGCTTTTTTCTTCACTCCTGATAAGTGTGTGAACTGGAATAGGAATTATGAAGATGCCCGTGGAAACTAGAATATGACACAGATCGTCCTTAAAGGAGGAATCAGAACTGGAAACGACATGTGCTTTTGGATCATTTAGATTATCATAAAATAATTTCCCTCCTATCAAAAGCAAATTACAGATTCAAATCAATTCCTGTCATCAAAATTCCGATAGAATTTCTCACCAACCTTGAACTGATAATTTTCTTCTTCATGTGGAAACATGAAGTTTCCATGATAATTTAAAGAATCCTGAAAAATAAAGAGCTGCTTAAGGTCTCACTATCCACGATTTCAAGTTATCCTACACAGCTATATTAATTAAACCTCCATAGTACTGGTATAAAAAGAGAAAGGTTGATCAGTAGAAGCTAATAAAGCCCCAGACAAAAATTCATGCATCCTTGGAAACATGATTTTTATTAATAAACCAGAAATTTATACTGGAAAAAAGTAGCATCTTCATCAAATGATGTCACACACAGTGCATGTTTGCAAGAAGAGGACAGGCAGATGCATATTTATTGCCCTGCACAAGACTGAAGCTGATGTGGATCAAAGGTCTCAACATAAAACCACATACACTGAACTTGATCAAATACAGTGGAGGATATTCTTAAAATCAGTGGCAGAGGCAACAACAAACTGAAGAGATGTTTGATTCAAAATGCCCTAAGATCAACAATTAACAGGTGGGACCTCATAACACTGAAAGGTTGTGTAAGGCAAAAGATACTGTCAAACCAAGAAAGAGGCAGTCTAGATATTTAAAGGAAAAGGGTTTCACAAACTCCATACTCAATATAGGAATATGTCCCAAGTAGAGGAAGAAGTCAAGAAGCTGTATATCAAGAAAATAAATAATGCAATTAATGATTGGTATACATATCTATATGTATAATTTTCAATCAAAGAAACTCCTCCACGGGGAGTGGGGGCCTGAAAAGGGGAAATCATTTGAAATGTAAATAAAAATATATAGAATAAAAAAATAATCAATAGGTATCTCTATTATATTCCCTGATTAAAAAATAAAGACATAGAGCTAGTGATTGTTCATAATATGGAAAATATGGAGTGCTTCTCACTGATGTGGAACAATACATCTATCAGCCAATTTGCTGGTGTGTGTCTTTCAATGATGGGAAGTAAACAAAATTAAAATGGGGACATCTAGGGGATACGCCTTGCATAGTAGCTGTAGCTGCTGATTGACTGGTAAGATAAGGTATCTTTTTTATGTTCCAAGACAACTGCCCAAATATTACACACTGGAGTTTTGTTCCAAGGATGGCACCTATTAAGAAAAAGCAGACATACTCTCATAGGGTTAAATGTGCTCCCAAGTATTTATGATTCAAAATAAACAAAGCAAGTCTAAATCAAGGCATCCATAGAAAACCTGTTCCATCTCTAGGTTGGAGAGCTTCACAAATGTTTCCATTGCCTTATGTATTTTCTTACACAATGGTATGCTTTGGGGCTGGTGTCTTTGTGAGTACTAAAATTCAAATCTGGTATAATAGTATAGTCACGTAAGACTGTCCTGACTTTATGATGTGGATAAAAGGTTGTCTCATTTGGTATTCATTGACTATTGACACTGACATGTCTGTAATTTCCTTCACACTCTGGTCAACTCATTGTGCCAAGGTCAAGACACACAATCAAGTTTTTGATATACAGACTTCTTCTCCAATATGGTTAAGGACAGAAAGTCTTAAGAACCTTGGAAATAGAATTAGCTCCATTAGCCTTTTATATTTACAGTCTCATAAATTTGTAGGGACTATATACAACGCAAAAATAGGCATCATGTTCACAGTAACTAGTATTTATAGCATTTATGATGATGGCATTGATCCACTATTGCCAAATCCCATATGGTTCAAACCTTAGGTATATTTCTCAGGATTGTTCATGGCAGATTGTTAGAGAACAGCTTCTTCTTCTCTTTATTAAGCAGTCACTATATCAGTCTTTGCATTCATCCATCTTCCTGCATAACACTGGACTTGGCCTGTACACTGACCCTCATTTTCCCAGTATTTTGAACCTTCACAATGCATGACCTAGCACATACGATGAAGGTATTTTTAGGTGAATATTATGGAAACAATGAGGGGTCTCTTGTATTCCTGGAGCATTTAACACAGACAGTTTGGGCTAAATCTCATGTTGTGCAATACCTCTTGGGAGGACCCAGTGGACACCAAGGGAGTTGGGGTAATAAATGGGATCTCAAAAGGAGTCAGGTTAAAATGAACCTCAGGAAAATTTTCCCTAGTATCTTCTAATATCTTTCCTTATAAAAACCATCATAATAAGCCTGGCGTAATTGTTTGTACGTCCTGGCTTCTAATACAGCTGCTTATAAATAAGGGTGACATCTCACAAACAGCCTCTCCATGTTCCATCAGAGAAACACAGGAGCATTTCATAAACTGTGAATTAAATAAGAACAGAGGGAGATACATCTTGTTACCATGAAATTAAGTTAATTATGGTATAATTAATGCTAATTGAGACACTTGGAAGGCTGGATAGTGATAACGTTTCCCATGATTTCAACAACTAGTGGAAAGTCAAAATCAAAAACTCTCAAAACCAGAGTCACAGTTGAAGAGATGGAAGACTCCCCTACTACTCCAGTAGACAGACAGAGATTCAAGTGAAGAACCTGTGTTGCCAACCTGCAGTTGTAATTTCTGACCCAGAATTGTTCCTGTCTAAAAGAACTGCAAGGACAAAACTGGAGAAGAGTCTGACTGAACTGCAGTCCACTTACTGGCTCAAATTGATAACAATTTCATGGGGAGGAATCAAGGCCTGACTCCATTACTGATGTTATGGTGTGCTTACAGATAGGGGTCTAGCTTGACTGCCTTGTTAGAGGCCCAATCATCAGGTGATGTTGACAGGTGCAGATATTTACATCCAACCATTCTACTGAAGTGGGGAACACATATATTTAGATTAGGCAAAGGTCGGAGGATGGCCAGGAGGAGGGTGACCCCATAGAAGGACCATCAGTGTCAACTAAACAGGACCCCTGGGAATTCCCAGAAACTTAGCCACCAACTAGGCAGTATCCAGCATCTTTATCTGACCCCTAGCACATATATAGCAGAGGACTGCCTAGTCTGGCATCAGTAGGAGAAGATATCTCTAATGCTTGAAAGAAGTGAGGCCCCAGGAAGTAATGAGACCCAATGGGTTAGAGAATATCCTGTGGGTGAGAGAGCAAAGGAGGAATAGGATGAGGATGTGTTTAAGGAGGGAATGGAACGGGTAGTAATTTCTGGATTGTAAAAAACAATAATAATGGGAATCAAAAAACAAACAGACAAACAAACAAACAAAAACGACAAGTTTGTCAAAACTCTCAACATAAAACCAGATAAACTGAACTTTATAGAAGAGATAATGAGGAATTTCCTTGAACTCATTAGCACCAACTAATTTTTGAAAAGAACTCTGATAGCAAAGTTAAGAAGATCAACAATTATCAATAGGAACCTAAACTGGGAGTTATTCTATAATACAAAAAATATTGTCATTCCAAAAATTTGGCAGTCTACAAAATGTGTAAGGGATTTTAACAACATACATGATAGGATATCAATTTGAAAAATTTGGAAAAAACTCAAGATATGATATATCAAGAAAATAATAAAAATTTAAAGATAATATCTAAATATCTAAAGAGAATTTTGATACGGGAAAATCAAATGGCTTGGAAACAAACTTCCAACATCCTTAGGCATCAGGCTAAGCAAACCAAAATTTCTTTGAAATGTCATCTTACTTGATTGAAAATGGCTAGAATAATCTGCAGAGCATGTGAATCAACAGGAACACCCTTCCATTGCTGGTGAGGTGTAAAGTGATATAACCTCTATAGAAATAAATGTGGTATTTCCTTAGAGAGGTAGAAATCTATCTATCTCACTATACAGTTATATTGTATATGAGCACATAACCAATGGGTATTTCCTCCTACAACACAAATACTTATTTAACTATGTTTCTTGTGGCTCTACTCATTAAAATAAGAACATAGAAACAAACTAGATGTCCTTCAAGAGAAGAACTATTAAACATTATATTGTATATTTACAAATGGAATATTTAGTTGGAAAAATAAGCTGACAACATGCTATTTTTTTTTTAGAAAAATGAACTATACATTGAAAAAACATAATACAGAGTCAAGTTTCATAGAGCCAGAATGACAATTTTATATGTATTCATGTACACAGGGTAGTAGTCTCCTTTGGAGCTATAGCAGGGTCTTTGAAAGATTCAGAGTCTGCATATATGTAGGCTCTACCGTTTATCAGTGGTAATGTGTTAGCTGCCTTCCTCAACCAAATATGGCAACAAGTGAAATGTTTCTATTGTGATAAAATGGATCTTATGAAAAGGGATAAAAATAAAAATGTAAAGGAAAACTTTATAAGTTGAAATAGGTATGTGATTATGGTATTGATAAAAAGAAATGCATTGGGTTAATACGTGTCCTTCATTTGAAATACATGGCATGCCACTAACTGATTTGGGACATTGAGCAATGAACCTCTTTTCTGGACCTTGCCTACGAATTCTGGAAAGTCAATACAGTTAAAATGGGGACAGGTCTGACTGTTCTTCCAAAGATCCTGAGTTCAAATCCCAGAAACCACATGGTGCTCACAACCGTCCGTAATGATATCTGATGCTCTCTTTTGGGGTGTCTGAAGACAGCTACAGTATACTTACACATCATAAATAAATAAATCTTTCAAAAAAATAAAATGGGGGACATGTTGGAGTAATATTGACAATGTGGCTGCTGATTTATAAGTGAAACAAAGTTGTTTTTCAACTCTCAATCAAAATGCCCAAATTTTACAAGTTGGAATAATTAGCTCTTTCTCAGCAGGATTTTTTTACACATATTTTGGTGAAGCAGACTAATTCGTATAATGTCAAATGATCAACCAAGTGTTTATGATTCAAATTATATATTAATATAATATATTTATAATTTATATAATATATATTTATATATTATATATTATGTTAATATATAATATACATTGTATATTTCAACTTTATATCCTGGATTAATTAGAAAAAATATTCCATCTATAATCCGGAGAAAGAAATTCACAGCTGTTTTTATTGTCCTATTTAATTGATAACACGCAGCTATTCTTCTGTACTTGCACTTTTGTCAGTTATAATAATGGGATCATGTATACTTTATTTGCTGATGAATCAATTAACAGTATGGTTAGGACAAGATGGTGACAGGTCTGGGATTTATTGAATAATGCCATTGACATGTCTGTAATTGTCTTCAACACTGGCCTACTAAATGAGTCACAGTGAAATACTGCCTGAGGCAGAGGCCTTTTCCTCTAAAATAGGATTTCTTTAACATGCCAAAGGGGGAAAACAACTCATAAATGACTTGGAATGGAAAGAGATTAAGATCTTTTACTGATGTTATATTAAATGTTTCTTAAACTAATGGGGATGAGATCTGATGTTACAATGAGGACTATGTTCACAGTAAGTAATGGGAAGAAACTTTTAAATGAGGGTTATTGATCCATTATACCAAAATACCATAAGCCTCAGTTCCTGAACACACTACAGGCACATGCCTGAGGTAGAGGCCTTTTCCTCACCACTAAGAAGTCACTGTTTAGTGACTTTGTTTTGGTATCCATCGATCCTCTTGCCTTATTCCTAGTCTTGCCCTGAATCTTGTAGTTTCCCATCTTGTGAATTTCATACTGCATGAATAGTATCTCTGTTTCATGTCTCTTTAGGTGACTATTACTCCCTGTGGGAAATGTCGTGAGCTAAGACATATGATCCTACTAACATTATAGAATTAATGCACTATGGTAAATTTATGGAAAATTTATATTCATGTCTTATGAAAACACTAGTACCCAAGTCACATAACATAATATTATTAACCAATAACATGTTTCTGTAGTATATTAGAAAATATCATGAAGGTGACCTGTAAAAAATATTTTTTTGAAATATTTTTCATTCATTGATGAAAATGAAACCTGTTTTTGTTGTTGTTGTTATAGTGAAAGCAATATATTCATATGAGAATTAAAAGTGCTTTAAGAAAAAATCTGTGATAAAATTCACTTTCAGGTTTTTTTGATGTATTTGATTTTTATGCTGTTCTAACTTGTTTTTCAATTTTGAAATATACTCAATATATTTTCTCTCCTTACCTTGCCATTTCTTATATTGATTTCAAGATGGGACAAATGATCTCAAGGATGCATACATGGGAAGTGATTAAGTTGATTATTACACTAATTATTGTTCAGCTGACTAGAGTAATTAGATAGTCATAAAGTTACTAGAGAATTATTTGTGAGCTTTTGGGGCCTCTTTGATGGAATTTGGAAGGATTTGGCACTGAAGTAGGTTCAGGTGGGAATTTGACTTTCAAATAGGAATCAGGAGGTAGGCTCAGGTAAGAATATTTACCTTCAGGCTAATATGAATCTCAAAGTAAACTCAGCCAAGGGAGATGTGATATTTCTTTAATCTTCATCATCCTGTTAACCCCCTAGAAACAGTGATCATGGGACGTTGTTTATTGCCTTTTTGTTCCTTGACCTAGAATTGACCTTATTCTTTGCATGTACTTAGGTTGGTATACAAACAGGCTGGAGAAAAATATACCTGCTTCAGCCTCAGCACTGACTGGAGTCATGTCATAGTGCTGTCTTAGCCTTTTTCCTTACAATCCTTACTCCCTCCCTTGAGTCGAGTTGACTGACTGAGATGGCTTGGCCAGATGGCACTTGTATATTGAAGGTCAAGTGTAGGGGGTACAATGAAGGATACAGCTGGAAAAAGATCATGCACAAAAGAAAATTTGGGCCAGTGCTGAATAAACCCTATACAAATAGACAAGGTAATTGTAAAATGATTTTGTATGTATGTTGAGAATTATGCTAAACTATAGAGAAGAAAAGATGAGACTCAAAGATGCTTTTCATTTTTTGACCCTGAGTGTCCCTTCCCCCCACAGCATTTAGCTGTGACCCTCTTGGCTGGCAACCCCCACTCTTCCCCTGGCATTATCTCTGGCCTATTCAAGCTGCGACATTCCTGGCCTACAGCCTCCACCCTTCCCCTGGCGTTATCTCCGGCCCTTGTTCTGTTAGGAACAATACAGCCTCTTTCACCTTAACTACCAAGGCCGCCTCAGCGCAGCTCCACCTTGAGACCAGCAGAAAACTGCGTCACTGAAAGCAGACAACCTACTGAGAAGAAGATCCAATGAACTCGTGGCCATTTGGGGGGCAGGGTGGTTTTTCCAAAGATTATAAATATTGGCTAAATGATAGTAAAGTCAGTCTCTATGGGCAACTGTCCTCTTGACTCATTTCTCTTTCGCCCCCTTCCCGTTAACCTCAGAATTCTCTTCCAGGTATTCCGGTTCGTATGTGGCTGCGGGCAGCAACATATTGGCGCCTGAACACGGACAGACCTGATACGGGAGAATTTCCTGAGGTGACCCTATCTGGCGAAGCTTCGCAGAAAAAGTGGAAAGAAGACGGTATCCGCACGGTAAGCAACATAGAAGTCAAATGCTAGCGCTAGTGTAAAATTTTATTCTTTGAAACTATTGTTGTGAGTGCAGAGGGATACAGTTTAGCAAGCAAAATTGTGGTGACCCGGCACAGTGGCCACTTGGGGTAGAGTGATAGGGAAAAATGGGACAGGAAAGTTCGCGTGAAATTTGTGCCCGCAACATTCAAGAGTTGCTTCAGGCGAAAGGGATAGGGTTTGAAGAAGGAAGATTGGAGGATTTCTTGGACCAGATATATTCTTGCTGTCCTTTGTTCCAAGAAAAACGAACGTTAAATGAGAGAACTTGGGAAAGAATTGGTCATTCGCTAAAGGCAGCCAAGGCAGATAATATTACCCTCTGCCTCTGGACACTTATAAAGGATATTAAAGATGAAGGAGGCTTGGAGGAATTAGATATTATTCAAGAAATTGAGGAATCTCAAGAAGAAAGCCTGCTGAAGAGGACCTCTGCAAAGGAGGACCCTCCCCACCCTAAGTTACAAAAACGCAGAGATAGTGCTGATAAGTTAATTGTAAAAGCGGCAGCTCATCCCAAAAAAAGAGCAGCTGAATCTCATGGGGAAGAATGGGCCCCTATCATGCCATCTGCTCCGCCTATGACCTTGGTGGCAGGAGATGAGATCCAGAGAGATATGCAGTTACAAAAGTTGGAGTTTGAAATTAAATTGCAGAAATTGACTAATGAATTACAGGAGCTAAAAAGGGTGTCAAATACTAGAGAGAACAATAATTCTGAGACCCGCCAATTGCCACTAGAAAGAGGGATAAGCCAGGCTCGTGGAGAAGGGCAGGATACGTCAGAAATATTAGCTTTTCCCGTCCTTGAGATAGAAGACCAGGAAAATGTGATTAGACAATATCAGACTTTGGAATTTAAAGTGATAAAAGAATTAAAGGTAGCTGTAGCTCAGTATGGCCCTACAGCCCCTTTTACGCAACCGTTATTGGATACTGTGATAGAGTCAAATTTAACTCCACAGGATTGGAGAACCCTGTTTAAGGCTACCTTGTCAGGAGGAGATTCTTGCTTTGGCGTTCTGAATGGCATGAGGCTAGCAAAAGAACTGCCACCACAAATACTCAGGCAGGCCATCCAGAATGGAATGCTGATATGTTACTGGGAGAAGGCGTATATGAAGGAAATACTAACCAGATTGGGTTTCCCATCGCAGTGTATGCGCAGATTGCGATGGCTGCCCACCATGCTTGGAATCTTTTACCATCAAAGGGAGATCTTAGTGGAAACTTAACAGGTGTCAAACAGGCTCCTGATGAGCTTTTTCAGGATTTTGTGGATAGATTGTTAAAAACAGCTAATAGAATTTTTGGAAATTCTCAGGCAGAAAATCCAGAATAGCTGGTTACTCAGCTAGCCTATGAAAATGCTAATGCGGTCTGCTGGGAGGCGATCAGACCTCATAGGGGGAAGACAGACTTGGCTGGTTATATTCGTCTCTGTTCTGAAATTGGCCCCTCGTATAATCAGGGTCTAGCAATGGCTGCAGCGTTGCAGGGAACCACCATCCAGGGAATACTTTCGCAGAGACGAGGAAATAAAAGGTGTTTTAAATGTGGCAGTCTGGGACATTTTAAAAGTGATTGCCCTGATAACAAGGGTGCTATAAGCAGGCAATCAGTCTGCTCCCCAGAAATCTGTCCTAAGTGTGGGGCAGTGACCTTTCATCACAGATGATTTTCTAATTGCAGGAAAAAATCCTCAGACTTTGCTTTTATGTTTTAAAGATTTACAGCAAGCTTTAGCCACTAAAGGATTGCAAATAGCACCAGAGAAGGTGCAGACCCAGGATCCGTATAATTATCTGGGTTTTAAACTTACAGACCAAGCAATATTTTTCCCAGAAGATAATTATCCGCAGGGACAATTTAAAAACTTTAAATGATTTTCAGAAGTTATTGGGTGACATTAACTGGCTTCGGCCATATTTAAAGCTTACTACAGGAGAATTACAACCTTTATTTGATATTCTAAAGGGGAATGCTAATCCTACATTCCCTAGATCATTAATTTCAGAAGGACTTTTGACTTTACAGATAGTGGAGAAAGCTATTGAAAATTAATTTGTTACCTATATAGATCATTCTTTACCTTTGCATCTGCTAAATTTTAATAAGACTCACTCGCCTACAGGTTTATTATGGCAAAAGGCTCCTCTGATGTGGATTCATTTGAGGGTGTCTTCAAGGTGTAATATTTTGCCATATTATGAGGCAGTAGCCGAAGTAATTGTGCTTGGAAGAAAGCAGGCGCTAACTTATTTTGGCAAAGAACCAGATGTTATTATTCAGCCTTATAGTGTAGATCAAGATGCTTGGTTAAAACAGCATAGCACAGATTGGCTGCTTGCTCAAATAGGCTTTGAAGGGACTATAGATAACCATTATCCTCAAGACAAATTGAGAAAGTTTTTAAATATGCATGAGGTTGTATTTCCTAAAATGACATCTTTACAGTCGTTGCATAATGCTCTTTTAATTTTCACAGACGGCTCTTCCAAAGGAAGAGCCGGATATCTTATTAATAATCAACAGGTGGTCATAGAGACCCCTGGGCTTTCTGCTCAGTTACCAGAACTGACAGAGGTGTTGTGTGTCTTTCAATCTATAGATAGTACTTTTAATCTCTTTACTGACAGTGCTTATGTTGCATTTTCTATACCACAATTAGAAACCTGTGGCACATTTAATTTTAATACGCCAGCAGGATCCTTGTTTTCACAATTGCAAAGTATCATTCTTGCTAGGAAAAATCCCTTTTATATTGGCCATATACGAGCTCACTCAGGTCTTCCTGGACCTTTGACTCAGGGTAATGAGTGCATTGACAAAGCTCTCATAGGAGAGGCTTTAGTTTTAGAACCTATAGAATTGGCTAGACGTGATCATGATAAATTTCATCTTTCTAGCCATACATTAAGACTCCGTCATAAGATCACAAAGGAGCAAGCAAGAATGATTGTAAAACAATGCCCTAATTGTCTTACTTTAGCACCAGTGCCCCACTTAGGGGTTAATCCACGTGGCCTTATGCCCAATCAAATTTGGCAAATGGATGTAACTCACTATGCAGAATTTGGGAAATTAAAATTTATACATGTTTGCATTGATACGTGCTCGGGACTGCTTTTTGCCTCCCTGCATTCGGGAGAAGCCTCTAAAAATGTAATTGATCATTGTTTACAAGCTTTTAATACCATGGGATTACCCAAAGTCATTAAGACAGACAATGGACCAGCCTATTCTGTTAAGAACTTTATTTCATTTTGCAAGGAATTTAATATAAAACTTAAAGCTGGGATTCCTTATAACCCAATGGGTCAAGGAATCGTAGAGCGTGCTCACCACACCCTTAAAAACTGGCTTCTTAAAACAAAGAAGGGGAATCTATACCCCCCAGGTCTCCCAAAGCACATCTTGCCTTTGTCTTATTTGTTTTCAATTTTCTCCAAATGGATGCTAAAGGCCAGTCTGCAGCAGACTGACATTGGCACCCAGCTAATTCCAATTCCTACACCATGGTTAAGTGGCGGGACCCTTTATCTAATACATGGAATGGTCCAGACCCCGTTTTAATCTGGGGGAGAGGGTCCGTCTGCATTTTTTCTCAAGGAGAAGATGGAGCACGCTGGCAGCCAGAGAGATTGGTACGACAGGTAAACACACCCTAAAGCTGCTGGTAAGTATAATTAACTCAAAAGACTTTCCCTAAGCTGCTTCCCACTTACTTGGGAAGAAAGGTTCCTTTATGTTCTTGCAATTAAGTTGCAAGCCAGGCCTCTTGCCTGAAGTCACAAATTTTCAATCAAATTAAACGTCTTGGGCCTTCCGATACTGACCAAACAGGTTTTTTCTCTTAATCTCCTTTTATATTTCAAGCAGATAACACTCAGAAGATAAGCTCCTCCAGCAATGGCTGCCAGGATGAGGATGGGTGGTTATTATAGCCAGCCAGCTCATATTCACAGAGCATTTACTTTCCAAGTGGATCCTCAAAAATGAGGCTGCATAGTATTCGGAACTATGCATGTTTGTTAATATAACAAACATGGGCATCAGTTTGAGGTGCGAGGTGAGGCACTGCAAGGGAAAAGGAAAAAATCCTCTCTCCGGATTTCCCTGAAAAGCACGTCCAGCTGCATGGGGGTTGACATTAAGAGACTTTCCTTAAATTAGTAAGGCAGTCTATTTCCCCTCCCCTGAAAAAGATGTCGTTAATGTTTAAGGGGGTTGGACCTCTGTTTTCTCTCACTGGTGAAAGTCCATCGTCCATTGGACGAATATACTTATATCCACTGAGTTGTTAAAAATTAATAATTAAGGGGGAATTGTCCCTTCCCCCCACAGCATTTAGCTGTGACCCTCTTGGCTGGCAACCCCCACTCTTCCCCTGGCGTTATCTCTGGCCTTTTCAAGTTGCAACATTCCTGGCCTACAGCCTCCACCCTTCCCCAGGCATTATCTCTGGCCTATTCAAGCTGCGACATTCCTGGCCTACAGCCTCCACCCTTCCCCTGGTGTTATCTCCGGCCCTTGTTCTGTTAGGAACAATACAGCCACTTTCACCTTAACTACCAAAGCCGCCTCAGCGCAGCTCCACCTTGAGACCAGCAGAAAACTGCGTGACTGAAAGCAGACAACCCGCTGAGAAGAAGATCCAACAAACTCGCGGCCATTTGGGGGGCAGGGTGGTTTTTCCAAAGATTATAAATATTGGCTAAATGATAGTAAAGTCAGTCTCTATGGGCAACTGTCCTCTTGACTCATTTCTCTTTTGCCCCTTTCCCGTTAACCTCAGAATTCTCTTCCAGGTATTCCGGTTCGTATGTGGCCGCGGGCGGCAACACCTGAGATAGTTTAGACCATGGACATGAGAGATAGAGAATGGGTTTCAGAAATGCATTTTCCCCCTATGTCCAGTACACATTGTCAAAAGAGAGGGAAATTGAGCATAAGCTGTCCCAGAGCTCTTCTAGGATCAGGAGGAGGCTGGGAGACAACCTGCCTCCTCTCTGGCTCCTACTGAGCAAAGCTTAGTTCTGTTTCTGGGTCACTTCGGTAGGATATCTGGGTCCCTTTGGTGATATATCTAGTTCTCTCCACTCTCTGTCTATTATCTGTCCTTTGCTTGCCAATCTCTGCTTGTCGGTCATTTTATTTCTGCTTTTTTTTTTCTGCTTGATTGTTGCTGTGTTTCACGTTCAAAAGAAAAAAAGTTTACGACTTTATATGCTGCTGGTCGTTCACATCTTGATTTAGTTTTAATTAATTTTATCCCCCCCCCCTCAAATTGGCTGTCTCCATTGACACAACAACAAAAAAACCTGATAAACTGCCTTTGGAGACCTGCACCTGTAGCTAGGCTTCTATCCCAGCAGAAGAAGCCCTGTCAGGGAATGACTGTCTCTACAAGCTGCTCTTAATGGTACCAGAAGCTTCTGGGCTTCTATGATAAGTGAACTGATGGATGTTTTTCCTAGAAAAATCTCTATTACTGTGATTATTGGGTTTAGGAGGTGACAAATGTGCTCCTCCATTGAAATTACAGCTAGAAAAAAGTAAGAAAATTTTGTCTGGCATAAATATTTAAGATGTGTTTAGTTACTTCATTTTGTTTCCTACTGGTTTTAAATGTATAAATATTGTCTTTATGTCTTGGTTATAGATTACTTGTTAATAAGTTATGGTATCTGTGTTATGGATAGCCCTGGTCTTATATTTAGATGTTAATTCCACTCCTGAGAGGGGCTGTAAATGAGGGGTTTATAACACTTAGAGTTGCCTTGTGAACCTTCTCCACCTTAACTTTCCAAATAATGGCTAGACCCGGTGATTGGGCAGTAGGAGGGAAAGTAGAGCTGAAAAGTTTTGTGGAGACAGAAGGGGAGAGGATTGAAAGAGGAGGAGGTGACAGGAGAATGGAGAGAAGCATGTGGCTTCAAGAAACCGCAAGTTATATGGGATTTTATAGATGGAAATAGAGTAGTGGTAGATCTGCCTAATATAGGCATATGGCTTGTTTCCTGTAAATTGAGTTGTGATTTTTTAACTGGTTCTTTTGGGTAGAAGAGTTGCGACAACAGGTATGCAAAAAATTGTAGTTCTCAAAACTGGTAACTTGGGATTTGAGCCTGTCTATACATCTCAAGCTATGTGTCTACCCAGGTAAACAGGTCTCTAAAGATACCTAAAAATTTGGATAATATTTTATGCAATAATTCTTATACTAGAAATTGGAATTTTAAAACAATGTCTCTTTAATGATGAGCTGTACCATCATGCAGCCTTATATAAGGAATGTCAGCCAAACATTGTAATCTGAAAGTAATTAACTTGATATTTATTTTAAAGAGAATGGTTTATATACACTGTTAAAACTGGGTTTTGCTTTCCAAAACTATGGTTATGCTCTAATATTACAAAAGAAATTATAGTTAAATTGCCATTGTTCAATTAGCTGCAGTTTATAATTCAATCACAAATTCAAGATTTTACTACTTATTGGAACTCAACTATATTTTTCTAATTGGATATTTTATTTATTTACATTTCAAATGTTCTCCCCTTTCCTAGTTTTACCTCTGGAAACCCTCTACCTCACCCTCTCCCCTGCTTCTATGAGGGTGTTCCCCATTCACCTGATATAGCTCTCTCCTGTGAGGCTTTGCCAGAATCTGACAAATACAGAGGCAGATGCTCACTTCCAATCATTGGACTGCGCGCAGGGTCAACCAATTTTTAATAAGAGAAAATCAGGCAAGTAGAGATTATTGCAGTATTTAGGAAAGGTTAATAAAACTAATTTATGGAGGCATTACTACCTGGCTTAACTACTCCAGCTGCCATTGCAAAAAAAAAAAAACTATTTATGAAATTATCATAGATTTAAAAGATTGTTTTTATACTATAGCTTTACATCCTGATGATTGTAAAAGGATTGCATTTATTGTGTCTGCATGTAATTTTAAAGAACGAATGAAGCAATATCATTGGAAATTTTGCCTCAATGAGTGAATAACAACCCCATCTTATGTTAAAAATTTATCGATGCTTCAATACAGAAGTTAGGACTTTGAATCTTTAAGTGTATATTATTCATTATATAAATGGTATTTTGTTAGCTGATCCTTCTGAAGGAGTTTAACTGTAAGCTTTGCTCCTAAAAGTTTAAAATATTGGGTATTAGGTGTTGTTCCATGTATTAGTCAGGGTTCTCTAGAGTCACAGAACATATGTGTAGTATCTATATAGTAAGGGAATTTGTTGATAACTTACAGTCTGTAGTCCAACTCCACAACATTAGTCAGGAGCAGCTGTAGATGGAATCCAGGGATCTAACAGTTGCCTAGTCCTGCAAGGCAAGCTGGCAAAGAAGATAGAGTGAGTCTTCCTTCTTCCAAAGTCCTTATGTAGGTCTACAGCAGATGGTTTGACCCAGAATAAAGATGTGTACTACCATGTTTTAATCCCAGATGACCTTGACCTCAGAAATCTCCCTGTCTTAATCTTTTGGAATTCATAGCCACCATGCTTCAAGATCTCCATGCCAAGATCCTGGCCAGAAACTATTCTGAGCCTCCGGATTATCATCACAAGTGAGCCTTCCAATTATGGATTGTACTTTATTATAGATATAGTCAAGTTGTCAACAGGAATAGCCACTACACTCTAGAAATATTCAAATCAATATTTTTCAATATTTGGAGCATAAATTATATCTAACAGTTGCTCAGTCCTGCAAGGCAAGCTGGCAAAGAAGATAGAGTAAGTCTTCCTTCTTCCAAACAAATATATCCTAAACAAATTATGACACAGAAAATTCTGATAAGAAAAGATCATTTGTTTACTTTACATGATTTTCAAAACCTGATAGAGTTAATTGGCTAAGACCTCATCTTAAGGTTACCATGGGGAACATAAACCTCTGGTACTCTCAAAGAGAAGCAAATCCTAATTCTCCTGGACAATTAATTGATCAGGGATAAATAGCTTTGCAGAAGCTAGAGGAAGCTGTTAAACAACAACAGATACATTGTACAGACTTTGACCAATTATTGCCTGTTTGAGTTCTTCCTACTTCTCTTGGATCCATAGCAGACCTTTGGCAAAAGGGACCATGAATGTGGATTCATATTGTTTCTTCTCCAAGTAAAGTTTCAGCACCCTATTATGAAGATCTTGCTGTGATAATAAAGAATTGTAGGATAGAATCAAGAAAGTATTTTGGGACAGAACCTAATAAAATATGTATTCCTTATTCCACACATCAATTAAATTAGTTATTGCAGACTACTGATATTTGGCCTTTTGCATGTGCAAACTTTTCCTGCAAAATTAATAATCATTATCCGAAAGACTTCATGCTACAATTTGCCTCTTTGCATGCTTTTGTATTTCCTGTAAATATATGTATGCAGTCCATAGAAAATGCACTTATATTTACAGATGGCTTATCTAATGAGAAAGCAGCACATGTAGTTCAATCACTTGTTTATTCTCCTGAGTTTACCTCTTCTATAACACAAATAGTTGAATTACATGCTGAAGCCAGTGTTTTTGAAATGTTTCAAACCAAAATTTCAATTTGTATACTGATAACAACATATAGCTTGTCCCATCCCGTAGGACAGTCAACAGGGTCCCTGAACTCCCTTGGAGAAAATGTAGAAACAAGAGATGCAAGAGACAGACAGCAAGACAGCATTCTGATCAAGCTGTAACATTTTATTTTTTACACATGGCAATACAAATGGAAGCAAGCAAGGTATAGGGAGAGGTAAAGGGGGCAAGACATTGTTTCTCAGGAAGAGTTTCTCAGAATTTTCTCTCAGAATCTCAGGGAAAAGCTGGCTATTGCTACAGGAAGTTGGCACAATAAATTGATCACGAGGAGGTGAGGTGGAAAGGAGTTGCTATAGTAACCTAACTATAGGTGAGCTATGCTTGTTCTAGTCCACTCAGGTGACCTCTGTATGTACTGACAACTTTTCCACTTGGCTATTCTTGAAAGTTAGCATTTTTCTTCTAAAAGCAGGTTTGGAATGGCTGAAAGGAAGAGGTTTTGAGGTCTATGTGAGAATGGCTCCTAGCAATAGCTCATGGTTTATAATTGCTTTAAACTGTTCCTCTTTTAGATAACCCTATTTCTCAAATTTTGCAATTATTTATGCCAAAATAACTGACTTTAATAGGACCTACTCTTCCTTACTTTATAAGACATTTAAGAGCTCATACTGGATTGCCTGGACCCCATAGTGTGGGCAATCCCACTGAAGATTTGTATACCAGAAAGATTATAGGACTCACACAAGAACAATTTGCCACACAATCTTGCTCTTTACTTTGGCAAAGAAGCAATAGCTTGAGACATTATTTGGTATTTCTAGAGAATGTGAATGTCAAGTTGTAAAGAATTGTCCTCCATGGTCTCAATTTCTTCCTTTACTATATAATGGTGTTAATCCTTGAGGACGTGTACCTAGTCAATTATGGCAAATGGATTGTACTGCCTGCCTGCCTGTGTGTGTTTGTGTGTGTGTGTGTGTGTGTGTGCATGTGTTTGTGTATGAACTTGACATTGACACAGGCTGGAGTTATCACAGATAAAGGAGCTTCAGTTGGGGAAGTGCCTCCAAGGGGCATTCTCAGTTGGTGATCAATGGGGAAGGGCCCATTGTGGGTGGTGTCATCCCTGGGCTGATAGTTCTGGGTTCTATAAGAAAGCAATCTAAGCAAACAAGGAGAAACAAGCCAGTATGTAACATCTCTCCACAGCCTCTGCATCAACTCCTGCTTTCTGACCTGCTTGATTTCCAGTCTTGACTTTCCTTGGCAATGAACAGCAGTGTGGAGATGTAAGCTAAAGAAACCCTTTATTCCCCAACTTGCTTCTTGGTCATGATGTTTGTGCAGAAATAGAAACCCTGACTAAGATATAAATGTTTCTCATATTTCTTCGTTTTGGAAATTAAAATATGTACATGTAACTATTTATACCTTCTTAGGCTTTATAATTGTAACTGCTTTAACTGGAGAAGCAACTAAAAATGAAATTAGTCATTGTCGACATTGTTTCTCTGTGCTGGGTGTTCCAAATTTGATTAAAACAGATAATGGAACTGCTATTGCAGTCCAGAATTAGAGACAGTTTGTGAACAATTAAATATTACCGGTATTAGTAGAATTCCTTATAATTCTAAAGGACAAGGTATTGTGGAATTTAAAACAAAATCTTCATAAAAAATAGGGAAATGTATCTCCTTATACAATAAATTTGTTTAAATCATTTTCTTTTTATTTTAATATTTTAAATTTTGTATGCTAAGGAACTCTGTGCTGAATATCTGTGGCATCCTACAACTAAACATATTTATGTCTTGATGAAATTGAAGGATCCAGTTCTGGTCTACAACATTTTTCCAATAGATTATTAATTTGGAAAAGAGGCCATATTGGTGCTTTTGTTGCAGGATGCTGAAAGAGCGTGGTAGCTTCCAGAATGATTGGTGAGACATGCTGATGTTGGGATGAAGAGTAATGCTGACCTATGAGCTTGATGAGTACCTTGACAATGGTGACAGGGAAGCTGAATTGGGTATATGTTCCTGATCCACCTTTGCTTTTCTATATCCCATATTGGACAAGTTGCCTTGCTTCATGCTGATAGTCCTTGTGAGACAGATTACATGGACTGTGGAAACTGCTTTAGAAAAATTAATCAAAAAGGGAAGGTATAGTGATTCTTCTCTTTCCTTTAATGTGACAAGTTATTCTAACTCAATCATGGACTTTTCAAGAAATCAATACTTTTTTTTTTAAAAAAAAGAAAAGAAAGTCTTTATTTGTAAGGCTGGTTCTGGACATTTTCAGAAACATATTTTCAAATTCAAAACTGATTTTCATGATGTTATATTTGCAGTGGATAAAATTGAGCCTGGGTTTAGATTTCTAAAAATTCTTAGTGAATGTGTTAAGGTTCCTAATCTTTTCCTGATTGGTCATGTTAAAATTTCTTTTGTTTCTTCTATAGTACTTAACGTAAGTGGTTTTGATTGCATACTTTCTTATAGTGTTAGTGTATTAAAACCCGGCATGTCAGTTATGGTGGTTTATCAACCAGCTTTTGTTTGTTACCTGTGAGTATCACAGGACCTTGGTAGTCTGAAAACATATTGCAAATATCAGAGTCAAGATTAAAGCAGAAGCAAGATAGTAGTGAGCTAGATGATTAGAGATCATATAGCAGTTTTATTTACATTAATAGTTAGTACCCCTATTTCTACAACTGCTTTAACACAAGAAGATAAGACAGATATTTTGTTAATCATATCACAAAAAATATTACTAACACTCTGAGTAGTCAAGAAGATTTAGTTAGGCATTTGGAACAATAAATTGATGCTCTTTATAATTTTATTCAAATTATTGGAGAGGAGGTTCAGAGTATAAGAGTAAGCAGATATCTCAATTGTCATGCTGAGTACCAATCAATATGTATAACTTATAAAATTTACAATGGCAGTCACAATAACTGAGAATGTTCAAAGACACTTGCAGTGCATTTGGTATAATTAAAACACCTCTCTGGATGTTTAACTTTGTATAACTAGATTATGAATTTAAAGAATGCTGCTCTACTGAGTTTTAATGATATAGAAACTGCTGATAAAATATTAGTGGCTTAAGGTCAGTATTTCCAACTTCATCAAGTTTCAAGAGTGGCATATATAGCTTGATCACATCAGCCTTCTCATCCTGGGGGAATACTTTTATTCCTGTCCATTGTGACAAAACTTGTTTTTAATAGCATCAACATATTGGATGACAAAATACGTGGATTAAAAGTAATAAAAATGAACTCCCACAGAATCCTTAATTTAGAGACTGGCAATTGATGATGAGTAAGATTCTACACAGAACCTTACCAGCCTAAGACAGAGACGCATTGCTTTTGGAATGCATATTTCCAACTCATAAGAAAGGCATTTCTGCCAGTAAAACCTAAAACATGTGCAGTCTTATTTATTAAATAAAAATGGCAAGATATGAAGAACTTTGAGGGTTGCTTTGTAGGAATTTGGAAGGAATTTGACATTATGATAGGACTCTGGAAGTAGACTCAGGCAAGAATATTTACATTTGGGATAATGCAATACTCAAGGTAAACTCAGCCAAGGAATGTGTGGCATTCCTTTTATCTTCTTCATCTTGATGCCACCAAGAAATGGTGATCATGAGACTTTGTTTATTGCCTCCTTTGGTCCTTGACCTAGAACTAACATTATTTTTGGCATGTACTTAGAGTAGTATAAAAGCAGACTGGAGAAAATACAGCTGCTTCAGTTTCAGCACTGGCTTGAGTAATATTGTAGTGTTTTCTATTTGCCTTTTTCTTTTCAATCCAAACTTCCTCCCTTGAGAACAGTTAATTGGCTAAGCTTGCTTGGTCAGCTGCTGCTTCAATTTTGTAGGTCAAGTATTAGGGGATACAGCTAGTATTAGTGAAGGATTCAGCTAGTAAAAGAGAATGTACAAGAGAAATTTTGGGCCAATGGTGAATAAACTCATGAGAACTTTGCATAAATAATTCACAACTTTTTTCTGTATACATGTCCTAAAACCACTGGTTGGCACTCTCTAAATCCCAACTCTGCTCTATTTCAACAAGCAAAATTTAATATAGCCAAGAATCGGGCAGCAACCAAAGCTCTATAAATCTAAAATTTATGAATTGTATCCTATACCATTCCTTTCATGGGTTTATCTATGATGGGAACAACAAAATGATCTCAGATAAATGGAAGCTAGTATAAAATGGAATTTTGCAAGCAAAAACATGTCCAAGTCTCTGTCTTTAACTCTCCTAAATATGACATCGTCTATAGTCCAATTTGGACTATAGTATTATAGTATAGTCCAATGGTATTCGTTTTATATCTAACACAAGATTACCTTATTGAAAGAGTTAACTCAGGAACTTAAAAAAGGTCAGAGGCTGAGTTACATTCCTCAGACCACAAAGGAGACTGGAAGACTGACCTAAGTGTTGGGACATATTTTGAAGAACTTGTCCCTTCCCCCGTAGCATTGAGCTGGACTTCTCAGCCCATCCCATCAGCTGCGACATCCTTGGCTGCCAGCCCCCAGCCTTCTGCTGGTGTTATCTCTGGTCTTTGTTCTGCTGAGAACAATACAGCTGTTTTCACCTTGACAACTGAGGCTGCCTCAGGGCAGTCTCACCTGGAGACATGCAGAGAACCATGAGACATGAAGTCCTTTAATCCCAGCAGGCTACCTGCTGAGAAGAGGAGCCAACGAGTTCTCGGCCATCCCCTTGAAGTCGGGGGGTGGGGGTGGGGGCTGGGGGGGTGGGGGCAGGGGGGGGAAGCAGGGTTTTTTACTTTAAAGGGTATATATTGGCTAAATAGTAGTAAAAATCGGTCTTGATCAGCAAATGTCATCCTGACTCATTTCTCTTTCATCGCCTCTCTGTTTATCCCCAGAATTCTCTTGCAGGTCTCCAGTTCACATGTGGCCACGGGTGGCTACATAATGGCGCCCGAACAGGGACCTGAACCCTGAGTTACAAAAACGCAGAGATAGTGCTGAGGAGCTAATTATAGAAAAGGTAGCTCATCCCAAAAAGAGAACAGCTGAATCTCATGGGGAAGAATGGGCCCTTACTGTGCCCTCTGCTCCGCCTATGACTTTGGTGGCAGGAGACGAGATCCAGAGAGATATGCAGTTACAAAAGTTGGAGTTCGAGATTAAGTTACAGAAATTGACTGATGAATTACAGGAACTTAAAAGGGTATCAAATACTAGAGAGAACAATGATCTTGAGATGTGCCAATCGCCACTAGAAAGAGCTGTAAGTCAGGCTCGTGGAGAAGGGCAGGATATGTCAGAACTGTTAGCTTTTCCTGTCCTTGAAATCGAAGACCAAAAGAATAGGATTAGACAATATCAGACATTAGAATTCCAAGTGATAAAAGAATTAAAGTCAGCTGTAGCTCGCTATGGCCCTACAGCTCCTTTTACACAAGCTTTATTGGATACTGTGATAGAGTCAAATTTAACTCCACAGGATTGGAGAACTTTGTGTAAGTTTACTTTGTCAGGAGGAGATTTCTTGCTTTGGAGTTCTAAGTGGCATGAGGCTAGTAAAAGAACTGCCACCGTAAATACTCAGGCAGGCCATCCAGAATGGAATGCTGATATGTTACTGGGAGAAGGTGTATATGAAGGGAATACTAATCAGATTGGGTTTCCAATCGCAGTGTATGCGCAGATTGTGATGGCTGCCCGCCGTGCTTAGAATCTTTTACCATCGAAGGGAGATCTTAGTGGAAGCTTAACAGGTGTCAGACAGGCTCCTGATGAGCTTTTTCAGGATTTTGTGGACAGATTATTGAAAACAGCTAATAGAATTTTTGGAAATTCTCAGGCAGAAAATCCACTGGTCACTCAGTTAGCTTATGAGAATGCTAATGCAGCCTGCTGCGAGGCCATCAGACCTCACAGGGGGAAGACAGACTTGGCTGGTTATATTCGTCTTTGTTCTGAAATGGGCCCCTCATATAATCAGGGTGTAGCAATGGCCACAACTTTGCAGGGGACCACCATCCAGGGAATACTTTCGCAGAGACGAGGAAATAAAAAGTGTTTTAAATGTGGTAGTCTGAGTCATTTTCAAAGTGATTGCCCTAACAACAGGGGTGCTATAAGTGGGCAATCAGTTTGCTCCCCAGGAATCTGTCCTAAGTGTAGGAAAGGAAACCTTTGGGTTAGAGGGTGCAAATCTAAGACTAATATTCAAGGCCAACCCATGTAGGGAAACGAGAGAAGGGGCCAACCCCAGGCTCCGATTCAACCAGGGCAGACAGTTTATGGGGTAACGCAGTTGCTGCCAAGCCAGGAAAATCTATCTTTGAACTTATCAGAGCAACACCAGGAAGCACTGGACTGGACCTCAGTAGCACCTTCTATGTCATATTAACCCCAGAAATGGGTGTCCAGATTCTGCCTACAGGAGTTTTTGGACCTTTACCTGCAGGAACTTGGGGATTATTTCTAGGATGAAGCAGTTCTACTATGAAGGGGCTGCAGATTTATCCAGGTGTTATAGACACTGACTATGAGGGAGAAATAAAAATTATGGCTGCTTCCCCTCATGGTGTCATAACTATACCTGCTAACCAAAGAACTGCTCAACTTGTTTTGGTTCCTTTACATCCACTGCCTTCCAAATTCATTAAAGATAAAAGAGGACAGAAAGGCTTTGGCTCCTCCGGAGTGTATTGGGTTCAATCTATTACTAATAAGAGACCTAACCTTAAATTAACAATTTAAAGAAAGGGTTTTGAAGGATTAATAGATATGGGAGCTGATGTAACAATTATTAAAGGACAAGACTGGCCATCCAGCTGGCCTTTGACAGAGACACGTACACATCTACAAGGCACTGGATATGCTAATAATCCAAAACAGAGCACAAGACTTCTAACTTGGAAAGATAAAGAGGGAAATTCAGGACAAATCCAGCATTATGTTATGCAAAACTTGCCTACTACCCTTTGGGGGAGAGACCTTTTATCACAAATGAATCTGATTGTGTGTAGTCCTAATGAAATTGTCTCTAGGCAAGAGTTAGAGCAAGGATCTTTGCCCGCTCAGGGGCTTGGGAAAGAAGGGCAAGGCATTAAAAGGTTTGAAAGCCCCCAGCCTAACTCTAACACTAGAAGTCTGGGGCATTTTCAATAATGACCACTGTCTTGCCTGCATCCCATGCTGATAAAATTCAATGGCTTAATGATAATCCTGAGTGGGTGGATCAGTGGTCTTTATCAAAAGAAAAAACAGAAGCCGCCTCTTCGCTAGTGCAGGAGCAGTTAGAGGCAGGACATTTAAGAGAATCCCTATCTCCATGGAATACCCTAATATTTGTTATTAAGAAAAAATCTGGTAAATGGAGATTGCTACAAGATCTAAGAAAGGTTAATGAAACTATATTGCCCATGGGAACTTTAAAAACTGGTCTTCCATCTCCCGTGGCTATTCCTAGAGGATTTTATAAAATAGTCATAGATTTAAAAGATTGTTTCTTTACTATTCCATTGCATCCTGAGGATTGCAAAATATTTGCTTTCGGTGTTCCTTCTATTAACTTCATAGAACCTATGAAAAGATATCAATGGATAGTTCTTCCTCAGGGCATGGCTAACAGCCCTGCCTTATGTCAGAAGTTTGTGGCACAGGCCATTCAGCCTGTAAGAAAACAGTGGCCAGATATTTACTTTGTCTACTACACATGATATTTTGGTTGCAGGAAAAAATCCTCAGACTTTGCTTTTATGTTTTAAAGATTTACAGCAAGCTTTAGCCGCTAAAGGATCACAAATAGCCCCAGAGAAAGTACAAACCCAGGATCCATATAATTATCTGGGTTTCAAACTTACAGATCAAGCTGTTTTTTTTTTCCCAGAAGATAATTATTCACTGTCCCGACCCGCAGGATAGTCAACAAGGTTCCTTAGGTCACCTAGAAGAAAGGCAATGGGGCGACAAGACAAGAGAAATAGGCCGGACAGCCTGCCTAGTTCTGATCAAGCTGTAAAACTTTAATTTTCACATAAGTCAATATAAAGGGAAGCATACAAGGTTTGGGAGGGGTAAAGGGGGAACAATCTCAGGGGGCTGACATCATTTCTAAGAAACAGTTTCTCATAATTTCTGGTAAAGCTAATTATTGCTGTTGGAATTCTGGCATGATAAAATGGGGGGTCATGAGGCAGTGAAGTGGAAAGGGGTTGTTATAGTAACCTATCTACCGATGAACTTCAAAAGAGGGAGTTTGGAGATTTATGCAGGGATAGTTCCTGGCATGGAGATCTAAGTGAGAATGACTCCTGGTATCGAGGTCTCCTGGCATTGAGAGCCAGGTGGGGAAGGCTCCTGGTATGGAGAATTCTTGGCATTGAGTTCTAAGTGAGGATGGCTCCCGGCAACTCCCCCTTCTCTGTATAAAGAGCAGAGGTCAGACAGCCATTGATGGCAAGCAGATAGGTCATCAAGATAATGGGACAGGGCCTGTCTTAGGAATCGACCCGGTCATCCATCATCCCGTTCCCATTCGGTCGTCTCTGCCAGCCTCCAGAAACACCTGTCTTAGGTGGGAGTGGCCCTGGGAATTTGCCCGTCATTGGCTAACTGCCCAGCAAGTAATTGTTATTGATGCCCTTAGTTTGTGGGGCTCCTTCTGGAGTCCCAGCTGGAATGTCTGTGAAGAGGATGCTCTTTCTGTTAAGGCACTAGTGTGTGCTGTTTGGGCTGTTTTGCCCTGGGGGTTTAGGTCGCCATCTCTCAATCCTCCATAGCCAAAAGATGGTAATGTACCTGAATAGACTTGGCTGCCAGGTCATCTATCTGCTTCTTAATTAGGGTTATGAGGTGTTTAAAAGCCCATGGTCCAAAGGAAAATAACAATAATAATCCTACAAAGGTTCCTAGGATACTGGGTAAAAGTGTAGTGAGCCATGGAGAGGTGGAAAACCAATTTTCATACCAACTTTCTTTCTGTTCTCTTTTGCTCTTACATTTTTCTAGTCCTTGTCTGACTATTTTCATGCTGTCTTTTACAACTCCTGTCTTACTAACATAAAAACAACACTCTTCTTTTAAAGCTGCACAAAGTTCACCCTGTTGGAGGAACAGGAGATCAAGTCCTCGCCTATTTTGGAGGACAATCTCAGCTACGGAGTCAATGGAGTCAGAGAGAACAATTATCCCCTGCTGAAGGCACTGGACGTCTTGATCAATGGTAGCACTTAGCTCTGTGTACCTAGAGTTGGAAAGAACAAGGGAAGAAATACCTGTCCCTACTCCCACAGCTCCAAGGCCAAGTAGGACAGAGAGAGTAACAGCAGAGATAGGTTCTCTGCGAGGGCGGCTCAAAGAAGTGGAGTCTCTAGTGGATGTGAATTGATCCCATAAGTGAAAAAAATTCTTCAAAGAGATAATAAACTAAATGAGGGAACATCTTAATAAGGATGCAAAACTCAGGGTTCTCCCCATTCTTTCGATTTTGAAAAACTGAGGCAGAGAGGCAAGGTGTAAGGCCATCAAGGCACGCCCACCAAGTTCCCTCTGGGGGGAGAATTAAATAACTGCCAGGAGAGGAAAAATAGGTTTCATGACACAAGTGAGCATAAAGTGAGGGGACATTTGTTCCACTAGGGATCACACAAAGTCCCAGGCCAGATATTTGGGTTAATGAAAGACCTGGCCAAGTGCCCTTTTGCCAACGGCAGTGCCGTGGATCGTCAGCATCGGGGGGGGATTCACCAAGAACAGTAATTCCTCCATAAAAGGGTGGTTGGGAATGGTAGTACAGCCAGCAATCTTCAACAAGTTCAGGGGAAGTTTCATTTACGGTGAGAAAAGTTTGATTAACTAAAGAAAGTACAAGATTTTTAGTGGGAGCTGGCTGTACAGGCAGTGTAGTAGCTGATGGCTTTGCTGGTGGCTGGAAGGGAAATACAGAAGGTAGGGAAGTGTCTTTAGTAGAGTGAGTGTGGGTGGTGTCCTGATCAATTCCTGTAGGAGGAACAGGATGAGGTACCACCACAGAATTAGGTCCCATTGGGACTGGCTGAGCATGATATAAAGGCTCTTTAAGGAGCTTAATGGAGAAAATAATACCTGCATCAAAGCCAAGTACATAGAGGCGAAGACTCTGTTTATAACCTTTTTTTGCCAATATAGATTGAGAGATTTTGCATAGGTGGTAAACTTAATTTGTAAAGGTGTGTACCATCCATTTGTAGAAGGATTAGAGGCCTTGTAGTACTCATCATCTGTTAGAAAACTAGCTGAGGGTGTACCATTGTGTTTTACTTAGATGTAATCCCACAAGGAGAAGTCCAGAGGCTCTTTCAAAGGTCCCAAGCAACCAAAGTAAATCCTGGATGTCTTAAAGAAAATAAATGGCAGGCCACATTCTATCTGGTCTACACTTGAAATCTGTAAAATTTAAATATATGGCCTTTTGACACCCTGAAGGGGGGTAATCAGCAGTAGCCAATATCTCCCCTCTAATCTGTTTATAATTTGTACAAATTTTAGCTAAATAAATTTGCCATGCAAAGAGGGATGTTGAGTCCGTAGATGTCCGTGGTATCAGCATTAGTAAGAGGCATCCAAAGGTGTTGAAAACTGTAGCCATTTTCAATGATTATAATCAGCATCATTCTTTTTCTCAGCATTAGCATACTTTGGCAGCTAGCATGTTACTTCGGCATCCTGCAGAAAAAAACATAAACATGCCCTCTTCTCTACACTCAGAGAGTTTCCTAGCATTAAAATTTTAAAAATTTTGTGGTATATAGAGATGTGATTCTCTCTCTTTTTTTTAATAAAAATATTGTTGTAAAGTTCTATGGGCTGGTTCCATAATATCTTGTCTTTGTGAATTATGAGGAATCTCAGTAATATGGCCAACATCAAACTGTTAAAACATCTCAAATGACTGACTATAATAATCAGTTATAATATTTGTCTTAATCTGATTTGGAACATCCAACATAGAGAAATAACATGTAATGACTAATTTTATTTGTTGTTGTTGGTTTTTTTGTTAAAACATTTATAACTAGAAAGCTTGAAAAGCTGTTAATAACCATAAGTATATTTTTAATCAACTTTTTAAAAAATTATATTTGTATAAATAATTGTAAAATTTAAGAAGTAGCACAATTTAGAAAAGCAACTATTTAGAAAAGCAACAATTTTAAGCAATTGTGAGCCATGAGCTATATGTATGTATTTATATATATATATATATATATATATATATATATATATATATATATATATATATATATATATATATATATATAAAGCTTAAAGCAGTGTGTTAGCCAAATAATTTATCTTAGCATTTTTTAAAATTATTTACTTAAAAAATTTATATGCCCATCGTTAAGAGCAAGCCATTTCTTGAGGAAGAACTTTCTAATGAAATTTTTTTTACTCTTTTTTTTAAGTTAGCTTATGTTTAACCTTTCATAGATCTAAGTTTGAACTTTATTTTGAACCACATCTGTATGAATCTGTTAAAAATGTTCTTTTGGTCAGAAACTCTCTAGGTGAGGCCTGTAAGATAAGGCCAGACCTACACCCATCAGTCCTGCAAGGAATAACCTGTAACCAGACCCCATTGTATTAAGGTCAAATAACAAAAGGAACCTGTAATATCAAAGCATAACTACAATTTTTTGAAAGCAAAACCCAGTTTTAAACAATCATTTCTCCTTAAAAATAATGGCAAACACATTACTTTCATATGGCAATGTTTGTCTATCAGCTTGTATATTTGACTGTATGACAGTGTAAATTATTGAAGAGACATTATTTTAAATCTTATTTTTTATAAGTCTGAGTTCTAGAATAAGAATCACATAAAACATTATGTCAATTTAGAAATATCTTAGAGGCCTGTTTTTCTTGGCTTCTGTCATGCCACGTGTTGCTTAAGATAGCTTTAACCCTAAATTTTCAGTTTTAAACATATCTTTTGTTACCATCATTATATTTTTTAAATCATGTCCAATAACTTATGAGCCAATACTCTATAGTCAAGGCATGTAAAACACTTATACCTTTAAGACCAATTAGAAATAAAGATGAAGCGATTACGCAAATCTCATTAATTTAAACCAAATATATTTTTTCCAGCTGTAATTTCAGGGGAATAAAGCACCTTGAACCCAGTTATCACCATGGTAGAAGTTTTTCTAGGAGAATTAACCATTGAGGTTGAGGCTGCTGGCCCCTTAAGAAGTAGCTTTTTCTCCAGCTGTGTTTAACTCGTAGTTAAGAATGTGAGGCATCTTTAATCATCTTCCTCTGTGTAAATTGCAGACTGGCAGGACTGCCAGTAGATAACACTTTTTTTTTTACCATTTTTTTCTTTTTAATGTATAACATAAACATAACAATCATTCAGCCAATCAAAACAATAGACAAACAAATTGGCACACATATGGACAGGTTTTGGTGCACTAAAGACAGACAACAGACAGAAATCGAACTTGATGCTCCCAAAAGATCCAAATATCTTAACCAGAACTAAGGATATCTCCAGTAGGATTCATAGAGGAAACAGGACATCTTCCATTCTCCTCTCCTCTCCAGGAGAGTTTTGAAATTAGCTTTTAACCATGTTTTCTTTTTCTTTTTCTTTTTCTTTTTCTTTTTCTTTTTCTTTTTCTTTTTCTTTTTCTTTTTCTTTTTCTTTTTCTTTTTCTTTTTCTTTTCTTTTTCTTTTTCTTCTTTTTCTTTTTCTTTTTCTTTTTCTTTTCTTTTCTTTTTTCTTTCTTTTTTTTTTGATACCATGTCCTGTACATGGAAAAACTGCTTTTCTGAAACCTGCTTTTTCTCTTGTTTAAGAGTTAACTCCTTATCTTCTTTTTCTTCTGGGAATTCTGCCAGAGAAGGGAGGGGAGACACAGTGGCAACCACTGATAGTTACTCTATAGTGCCCTGCTTTTTTAACCCCTATTAGGTTCATAAAAAGAGAAAGAGGTTTAAAGAACGTGAGGAAGGGGGTGCCTAGGCGAACACACACAGACATGGTATAGAATAAAGTTTATTCAGGATGGAGGATGAGAGTAAATGGGGTTGTGGAGACAAAGAAAGGCAGAGAGTGTGTAGATAAGTACAGACTGGCCATGACCATGTGGAGAGAGGTAGGAGGGGAGGAGAGCCCAGGAATTTCTTTGTAATTCAGGACTTACACTCTGCCTGAGTGGTTTAAGTTTTGATTTCTCCAGCCATTTTAATGGCCTCTGACTTCCAAAGAATAAATTCTCCCCCAGAGGACTCAGCTTGGGCAAGTTGGATAAATTCCTCAGGTGTGATCCAGCCCTCGGTGGAAGACTCTAAGTGCCAAAGTGAAGGGTGCAGTCCGCCCATAGGCTGTGACTGTGGACCTTAATTTTTCTAAAATTTTAAAGTCAAGGGGCTTGTTTTGGCTCTGGCTTTTTCTAGCTATTTGTCTTTGAAATAAATCTTGAAGTTGAGTGACCATTTGTCCCTCTAAGTCCCATAGCTCCTTTAAGATGGCTATTCTTAAAGCAAGCTCTCGCTCCCTGAGTCTCTCTACCATTTGGTGGAGAGACGAAGTTTTTTTCAGTGGCTCTCCTGCTGGCAGCTTTCTCCTCCAAGATGGCTTCCTCCCCAGGAGATAGAGTGTCAGCACCTGAATTATGACTAGATTTCAGAGTTTGTAAAGAAGGATCGACTTTGGTCTTTTTGAGAAATTTGGGAAAAGAGCAGACATAGAGAATGTTTTAAATGTCCCTCCTCCATATCTATCAGAGGCGGGAGGGTAAGAGAGCACAGAGACAGTGTCTGGATGAGTGCTTTTTCAGAGAACTAGATCCTAGAAGCAGAAAGACTTCTGAATAATGTCATTAATCAGAGACCAGTAGTTAAAGGCAGTAACCAGAACTCCCCCCCCCCGACCAAAAGTTGTATAGTAATCTCTTACTGTAGCACATGTTTTCTTATCTATGGTTACTTCCTCTGGGAACCAGGGACAATTTGTCCAACATAATACTTAAGACCCCAAGTACTTCTCAAAGAAGTACCTAAGATCTCCTTTTCTTAACCCAGCCCCGTATCTTGAGAGATTACTGAATCCCTAAAATGAGCAGGCATTGTTGAGTAAAAGCTTGCCCCATGGGGGTTTCACCCTCTGAGACGAAGCTGTTGTGGAGATTTTCCCCTGGTCGAGCGCTCCGGCGGGTCAACTGTGCTTCAACCAAATCCGCTACTCTTGGGGAGCCGTACCCGGAGGGCCCTCCTCCTTGATCCACGACCTCCTTTCTCTAGATCGCTCCACAGGTACCTCACTGTTGGGCACCAGGGTGTCCCGACTCGCAGGACAGTCAACAGGGTTCCTTAGGTCATCTAGAAGAAAGGCGATGGGGCGACAAGACAAGAGAGAAAGGCTGGACAGCCTGTCTAGTTCTGATCAAGCTGTCAAACTTTAATTTTTACACAAGTCAATATAAAGGGAAGCATACAAAGTTTGGGACGGGTAAAGGGGGAACAATCTCTGGGGGCTGACATCATTTCTAAGAAACAGTTTCTTATAATTTCTGGTAAAGCTAGTTATTGCTGTTGGAATTCTGGCATGATAAAATGGGGGGTCATGAGGCAGTGAAGTGGAAAGGGGTTGTTATAGTACCCTATCTAGCGATGAATTTCAAAAGGAGGGGGTTTTAAGATTTACGCAGGAATAGTTCCTGGCATGGAGATCTAAGTGAGAATGACTCCTGGTATCGAGGTCTCCTGGCATTGAGAGCCAGGTGGGGATGGCTTCTGGTATGGAGAGTTCTTGGCATTGAGTTCTAAGTGAGGATGGCTCCTGGCAATTCACAGGGACAATTTAAAAACTTTAAATGATTTTCAAAGGTTGTTGGGTGACATTAACTGGCTTCGGCCATATTTAAAGCTTACTACAAGAGAATTAGGACCTTTATTTGAAATTCTAAAAGAGAATGCTGATCCTACATCCCCTAGATTATTAACTCCAGAAGGACTTTTGATTTTACAGCTAATGGAAAAAGCTATTGAAAATCAATTTGTTACCTATATAGATTATTCTTTACCTTTACATCTGCTAATTTTTAATACGACTCATTTGCCTACAGGTTTATTATGGCAAAAGGCTCCTCTGATGTGGATTCATATGAGGGTGTCTTCAAGGCGTAATATCTTGCAATATTATGAGGCAGTAGCCCAAGTAATTGTGCTTGGAAGAAAGCAGGCACTAACTTATTTTGGCAAAGAACCAGATATTATTATTCAGCCTTATAATGTAGATCAAGATGTTTGGTTAAAACAACATAGCACAGATTAGTTGCTTGCTCAAATAGGCCTTGAAGGGACTATAGATAACCATTATCCTCAAGACAAATTGATAAAGTTTTTAAATATGCATGAGGTTGTATTTCCTAAAATGACATCTTTACAGCCATTGAATAATGCCCTTTTAATTTTCACAGACATCTCTTCCAAAGGAAGAGCTGGATATCTTATTAATAATCAACAGGTGGTTATAGAGACCCCTGGGCTTTCTGCTCAGTTGTCAGAACTGACAGCGGTGTTGTGTGTCTTTCAATCTGTAAGTAGTACTTTTAATATGTTTACTGACAGTGCTTATGTTACATTTTCTGTACCACAATTAGAGACCTACGGCACATTTAATTTTAATACGCCAGCAGGATACTTGTTTTCACAATTACAAAGTGTCATTCTTGCTAGGAAAAATCCCTTTTACATTGGCCATATAAGAGCTCACTCTGGTCTTCCTAGAGCTTTAGCTGAAGGCAATCAGTGCATTGACAGAGCTCTAATAGGAGAGACTTTAGTTTTAGAACCTATAGAAATGGCTAGATGTGATCATGATGAATTTCATCTTTCTAGCCATACATCAAGGCTCTGTCATAAGATCACAAAGTAGCAAGCAAAAATGATTGTAAAACAATGCCCTAATTGCCTTACATTAACACCAGTCCCTCACTTAGGGGTTAATCCATGAGGCCTTATACCTAATCAAATTTGGCAATTGGATGTAACTCACTATGCAGAATTTAGAAAATTAAAATTTATACATGTTTGCATTGATACTTGTTCAGGACTTCTTTTTGCTTCTCTCCATTCGGGAGAGGCCTCTAAAAATGTAATCGATCATTGTTTACAAGCCTTTAATACCATGGGATTACCCAAGGTCATTAAGACAGAAAATGGACCAGCCTACTCTGATAAGAATTTTATCTCATTTTGTAAAGAATTTGGTATTAAACATAAAACTAGAATTCCTTATAACCCAATGGATCAAAGAATTGTCGAGCTTGCTCATCGCACCCTTAAACACTGGCTTTTTAAAACAAAGAAGGGGAATCTATACCCCCCCCCCCCCAGGTCACCCAAAGCACACCTTGCTTTTGTCTTGTTCATTTTAAATTTCCTGCAGACTGATTCTAATGGTCAATCTGCAGCAGGCAGGCACTGGCACCCTACCAGTTCCAATTCCTATGCCATGGTTAAATGGCGTGACCCTCTAACTAATACATGGAATGGCCCAGATCCAGTTTTAATCTGGGGCAGAGGGTCAGTTTGTATCTTTTCTCAAAAAGAAGATAGAGCTTGGTGGGTGACAGAAAGATTGGTAAGACAGGTAAACACACCCTAAAGCTGCTGGTAAGTATAATTAATTCACAAAGGCTTTCCCTAAGCCACTTCTCACTTACCTGGGAAGAAAGGTTCCTTTGTGCTCTTGCAGTTAATTTTCAAGCCAGGCCTCTTGCCTGAGTCACAGATTTGCAATCAAATTGAATGCCTTGGGCCTTCCGGGTACTGTCCAAGCAGGTTTTTTCTCTTAATCTCTTTTTGTGTTTCAAGCAGGTATCTCTCAGATACAACACCGGGTATCTGGTACAGCATTGGTTGCCAGGACTCGAGGATGGGCGGCTATGAAAGCCAGCCAGCTCATATTCACAGGGCATTTACTTCACGAGTAGATCCTCAAAAATGAGGCTGCATAGAATTCGGATCTATGCATGTTTGTTAATATAACAAACATGGGCATCAGTTTGAGGTGTGAGGTGAGGCACTGCAAGGGAAAAGGAAATGTCCTGCTTCCAAGTTTCCCTGAAAAGCACGTCCGGCTGCATAGGGTTTGACATTGAGAGACTGTCCTTAAATCATTAAGGCAGTCTATTTTCCCTCCCCTGAAAAAGATGTCAATTAATGTTTAAGGCAGCCGAGACCTCTGTTTCCCTCACTGATTAAAGCCCGTCGTCTCTGGAGAAATATATATATCCACTGAGTTTTTAAAAATAAATAATTAAGGGAGAATTGTCCCTTCCCCCACAGCATTGAGCTGGACTTCTCAGCCCATCCCATCAGCTGCGACATTCTTGGCTGCCAGCCCCCAGCCTTCCACTGGTGTTATCTCTGGTCTTTGTTCCACTGAGAACAATACAGCTGTTTTCACCTTGACAACCGAGGCTGCCTCGGGGCAGTCTCACCTGGAGACACCCAGAGACCCCTGAGACAAGAAATCCTTTAATGCCAGCAAGCGACCCACTGAGAAGAGGAGCCAATGAGTTCTCAGCCATCCCCTTGAAGTCGGGGGGGGGGGCGGGGGAAGGGTTTTTTACTTTAAAGGCTATATATTGGCTAAATAGTAGTAAAAATCAGTCTTGATCGGCAAATGTTGTCCTGACTCATTTCTCTTTCGTCGCCTCCCCCTTTATCCCCAGAATTCTCTTCCAGGTCTCTAGTTCACATGTGGCCGCGGGCGGCTACAGGACTGACTATTGGCCTCCTACCTCATCACCTAACAACTAATTAGTTTGAATGTAACACAGTTCTGCCAATCACACTGTGCTTAATGGCAATAGCCCTGAGGAGGGTATAAAGGCCCAGGCAGCTAGAAGTTTGAGGCCATTCTCTCTTCATGTGCAGAGTGGCCCCAGGATGCTGGTTTTAATAAAAATTCCTCTTGCATTTTGCATTGATTTTCATTTCAGTGTGGTCCACTCAGTGGATAGAGTAAGTTAAGACTGGTTGAATCTTACATTTGGTGCATTGTCAGGGAAAGTACCTCCTATGGGAAATTCTGTAGAAGAGAAATCAGAGGTCTCATGAAGAGAAGGCTCTTCGGTTGGTATGTCTGAGTTTGTCTCTGTCTATTTTGTCTCTGTCTATGTCTTTTCTTTTCTGAGTGGCTGTTAATTGGTTTCATTTTGGTTTGTAACTTGGAGCGTTGTCCATTGGTGTTTCCAGGAGCAATGGGCAGATGTGTCATAACACAGAGGCAACGAGAGCCCCAGAGGATGCTCTGGACTCTGTGGGAAGTCAGTTCCGAGAGGGTCCAACTTCATTTGGGCTCAGTGGTGGGATGGCTATGGCCGAGCCATTTGTGGTGCTAGGGGCAGGGCCGTGTTGGTAGTTTATTTTTTGTTTTTGAGTTTTGTTCAAATTTGATTTATCTTGTTCCTGTGGTATGTGCAGGAGCACCTGGTATCTGAAACTGGGCACAACTAGGTATGAATTGTGTGATGATTGTCCTTCCTCTGTGTTATTGGACCTAGACACCTCTCCGTGGCAGGGTCAAACAGTCTATGGACTGTCTTTCTCTGTGTATGTCGGTACTTGTTCTGTGCTTTTGTACTTAGACTGATGGAATTTTTTGGACGTTAGACTGACTCAAAAGCAATTCTCTGCTTCTCCATAGGGACCTTAGACTTATAGAGCACAAAAATCATGTGATGTGACTCCAGCACACCAGGTTGAAAGAAAGCAAGGAAAGACTAAGAATACTAAGGAACCCTGGTGAGGAAAATAAGTCTTAACAAGATACTCAAGGAGGCAACATGGGGATTCTATTTTATTTTATTTTTCTGAGCATTCTTGCTCAGGAATTTCCTGTGGATGGAGAATGAAATTTGGCTTGCTTTGACTCAGGTCAGTAGCAGGAAGCTGGAAAAAGGGTGTGGGACTGAAAAGCTCTCAGAACAAATAAGGGGTCAATGGAGCAAGTCATTATTTCTCATTGGCTAGGTAAAAGTGCCTAAAGAGAGACTCATAGAGTATCTTAGTTTATTTCATTTGTTTTAGATTGTTTAGATTTTCGTAATGGATGTGATGCTGAGCTTTGTGGTTATATTATTTCTCTGATAGAAAGGTCAAAATAAGGGTTTTGTGGCTCAAGGATGTGCTAATAAGAAAATGGTGTTTTGTCTTTATGTTCTTAAAAAGGGTAATTAGGCTCTGGATACCTCTAGAGCTATTTGGATCAGAAATTATGGAGGGAAACATCCAGAGGACTAGATTCCAGGATATCAAATGAAAAATCTGTCTTTGTGATACTAAAATTTTGTTTTGAGATTTATATATTACAGAAAATAAAACCACCCTTCATATCTTAGCACTCATATTTAGTTTGAAGAAGTAACGAAGAGTCGTTGACCCAGTTCCCTGGGATTCGGGACTAGAGAGGGTTATCATTATTAAGTTGTCTTTTCTAGGAAATATAGAAACAGTCATATTTGAAACAGGAAGAAAATATGATTGACTATATAGACATAATTTCATTTGATAAATATCTTGCTAATTGTTATTAAGTTCAAGGCATAAATTCTTTTTTGGTACAGAATTTATTTTGATACAAAATCCAGGTTTTCATTGGTATAAATTTCTTCTATTGATAATGAAAATTGTAAAGTACAATTTTAGATCTAGTACTTCCTTGCTGTTATTATACAGACCTGAGATATTTAAGCCTGTGAATTTAGGGTCAAATAAAAACATAAGGCTCTGAATTTATTGTTAGGTTTTTCTAGATTTTAATCCGAAACAGCTGAAGATAGTTAATGGACAACAGTCCACATTACTTTACATAGATATTTGGTTTTCAAAAATGTCATAAATCCACAAAATGTGATGTTTAATGTTATTTATTTAACTTGTTGTGGAGACTATTCTGTTCCTGACAGGTTCTGTTGTGGTGAAACAGCCAAGAGGCAAAGTTTGCCTCTCTTCATCTACAGACAAACTCTGTTCAGAAACAGGACACTTTTATAGGTTAGGACTGCTTGATTTCTGCTAAGACAGAATGGCTCATTCTTAATAATTGCTGTTACTTTAAGTCTGCCAGATGTACATGAGCCCGAAAGCTGAAGACTTAATGCTACAACGTTTTGAAGTACAAACTGTCCAGGTGTTCAGCAGTCTCTATCATTTGGTTAAGTCTTAGAAGCTGTGTTAAGCTTCCTATATATATTTTCATTTAATGTTGGTCACTCTTGGATTTCTGACAGGGTTGAAGACTGTTAGTCTCATAGTCAGTCCAAGCTGGTTAACTTTGAAAAAACTGATATAGATTTAAATAGATAGCTTTGAGATGACATGCAATTTATAGCCAAGACATGAATCAGATGTTAATTCTTATAGATATCTAAGATAGTACAGATAACAAACATTCTATTTGATTGACATCTCTTGGTATATCTTTTACTTTATAATTTAGAAAATGGTAATAGTTTTTCTCAATTTGTATTTAGAGAGGACCACAGGAAGTGAGCAGGAGGAGACCTGAGACCACCTCTCCTGATACTGTGGTGACTCTCTCACTAAGGGCATATTTCCCAAGAGACTGATTAATCTCTTTGAGACTGTTTTATTTACAATACAGGAAGCCAGAAAGAATACCCCCTCAGACTTGGGGGTGCCGTTATTTGACCAGGTTGTAGTGAACAGTGGCTCACTAGACCTTACTGGGACTTTAAAATGACAAAAGTTAAGGAGAACCTGAAGGTCTACCACCAGATTCCATGGGCGGGTCTCAATGGGGCTACATGGCAACCCACAAATTTGACCAAGGTATGTGAGGTTAAACAGTGACCACAGCCTTTCTAGAGTGGATCACAGAGTCAATGTACACCCTATGACCCCAGCGGCAAGAAATATAAAACTACTTGTAAAATGGCTTTTATAGACCAGGTTTGTAGAGATATCAGGAAAAAAAGCATCAGACACCAAAGAAAAGGAATACACCATTGAGAGATTTAGTACAGTTTGCTGAGACATGGAGACAGAGGAGAAGTAGCAGAGAAAGAGAAGTCTATAGATATTTAGTGAAGGATGCTGAGAATGTCTGTAGAGAGATTTAGTGTAAGTTGCTGAGTAAGTCTGTAGAAGGATTTAGTGCAGGTTGCTGAGAATGTCTACCATTAAAGGAAGACAGAGGAGGTAAGGGAACAGAGATAAAGAAAAAAAGAAAGAAAAAAATGACAGAGAAGGAAGCTACAGAGAGTTCCGGCTACAGTAGTTAGAAAAAGCAGAGAAGAGACATAGAAGAGGACCAATGCACATACTACAAGGAGAGTGAACACTGCTCCCCGGTGTACCCTAACAAGCTGGAAACAGGAATTTCCAGGCCTTGAGAAAAAAGCTGCCAAGTGGCAAAGGTTCTGACCACCTCCCACAAACCAGCATAACTCTGAAAGTGGAGGGGAAACCCAGTCAGCTTTTGGTGGACACAGGGGCTCAACACTCTGTCCTCCAAGCCATGTTTCCAAGAAAAGTTTTTTGGGTCCAAGAAACCGCCGGCACTAAAATGTGTCCATGTACTACCTTAATAACAATGGATGTAGGGATGGGCCAGGTAGCCCATTCATATAGGGTCGTCCCAGACTGCCCCTACCCTCTTTTGGAGTAAGACATACTCTCCAAAATGGGGGACCACATACTGCCTGATGGACCACAGATATCTGGCCCAATGAGAGAGATTGACCTCTGCTGAAAGTCACTACAGACAGGATCAGTTTTCTCCATGAAGGTCAGAGACAAGCTTGTGTTGCTGTGGTATATGGCACAAATGTCATCTGTGTAGAAGAAACTTTACCCCCTAGCACATCAATGCAGAAAGTGGAGCTAATTTCCCTCATCAAGACCTTGGAACTTGAAGCCAGCAAGAAAATTCACATCCACATGGATAGCATGTAAGCCTTTGCCACAGCCCACATCCACAGGGATATATGCCAAGAGTACTGCTCACATAAGAGGAAACCAACAGGAAATCTTGTACCCCTTAGATGCCCTTATTAAGCCAGAAACTGTGAGTAATTTTTACTGCCCATGGATGTCAGAAGGGAAAAGACATAGTAGGCAATAACCAGTCAGATCAAGTGGCTCCAGGAGTGAGTATGCAGGAGCCTAACTGGTTATGGGACTGCAAGAGACACCCATTGGGAAATGGGGCTAAATTAAGAGAAGGCTTCACTTAGAATATGCTGAAGAAAAAAAGACTTGGATTGCTAGCTACCCTGCCAACTATCACCACGAGAAGGCTCACACAAGAAGGCACAATTATGCTCCCAGAAAGTAAGCAAAAGACTTACTAGGCCAAATGCACAGGTTTAGGTGATAAAAAGCTTATCCAAAGCAGTTAAGGGACCTAGAGTATATATATATATTTATAAGACTCAGGTTTTGGGCCAGAGAGATAGCAGAACAGTGAATGGTATGACAGCAAGTGAATACTTATGAAGCCAAGAGTAAGGAAGGCATAAGACCTAGGGGAGAACAGCTTAAATATATTGAGATTTTATAAAAGTTAAGGCAGGAAAATATGGTTACAAATACCTTCCAGTGTTTGTAGATACTCTCTCTAGATGGGGTGGGGTTTTCCCCACCAAGCATGAAACAGCTGCCATAATTAGAAAAAAATTTCCTGAGTTTCAGAGTGCCAAAGGGAATTGGATCGGGCAAAGGTCCTGCTTTTGCTCCTAAGGTAAGTCAGGGACTGACAAAGGTATTGGGGAGTAGTTGGAAGCATTATGGGGCATACTGTTTCCAGAGTTCAGAGCAGGTAGAGATAGTAAACAAAACCTTATGAGAGACCTTAATTAAATTGACCTTGGAGACTGGATAAGAACACCTCCTGCCAGTTTTTTAAAATATTTTTATTTTCTATATTCTTTGTTTACATTCCAAATGATTTCCCCTTTCCCACATCCCCCTCCCCATATGTCCCATAAACCTTCTTCTCTCCATCCATTTTCCAATCACCTCCCTCCTTTTTCTCTGTCCTTATATTCCCTTCCAATGCTAGATCAATCCTTTCCAGGATCAGGACCCTCTCCATACTTCTTCATGGGAGTCATTTGTTATTCAGAGCTTCTGGGCTAAGATTGCATTCCATGTGTATTATTTGTGATTGGGTTACCTCACTTAGGATGATATTTTCCAGATCAAACCATTTGCCTAAAAATTTTGTGAATTCATTGTTTCTAATTGCTGAGTAGTATTCCATTGTGTAAATATACCACATTTTCTGTATCCATTACTCCTTTGAGGGACATCTGGGTTCTTTCCAGCTTCTGGCTATAATAAATAAGGCTGCTATGAACATAATGGAGCATGTGTCTTTATTGCATGCTGGGGAATCCTTTGAGTATATGCCCAGGAGAGGTATAGTAGGGTCCTCTGGAAGTCTCATGTCCAGTTTTCTGAGGAACCACCAGACTGATTTCCAAAGTGGTTGTACCATATTACAGCCCTACCAGCAGTGGAGGAGTGTTCCTCTTTCTCCACATCCTCATCAACACCTGCTGTCTCCTGAGTTTTTGACCTTAGCCATTCTGACTGGTGTTTTCAGGGTTGTTTTGATTTGCATTTCCCTAATGACTATTGATGTTGAGCACTTCTTAAGGTGCCTCTTGGCCATCTGAATTTCTTCAGGTGAAAATTCTTTGTTTAGCTCTGTATCCCATTTTTTAATAGGGTTATTTGGTTCCCTGGGGTCTACCTTCCTGAGTTCTTTGTATATATTGGATATTAGCCCTCTATCAGATGTAGGGTTGGTGAATATCCTTTCCCAATTTGATGGTTGCCATTTTGCCCTTTTAACAGTGTCCTTTGCCTTACAGAAAACTGGTAATTTTATGAGGTCCCATTTGTCAATTCTTAATCTTAAAGCATAAGATATTGGTGATCTGTTCAGGAACTTTTCCCCTGTGCCCATGTCCTCAAGGGTCTTCCCCAGTTTCTTTTCTGCTAGTTTCAGTGTGTCTGGTTTTACATGGAGGTCCTTGATCCACTTGGAGTGAAGTTTAGTACATGGAAATAAGAATGGATCAATTCGCATTCTTCTGCATGCTGACCTCCAATTGAACCAGCACCATTTGTTGAAAAGGCTATCTTTTTTCCACTGGATGTTTTCAGCTCCTTTGTCAAAGATCAAGTGACCATAGGTGTGTGAATTCATTTCTGGATCTACAGTTCTATTCCATTGGTCCACTTGACTGTCACTTTACAATACCATGCAGTTTTTAACACTATTGCTCTGTAGTATTGCTTGAAGTTAGGGATACTGATTCCCCCAGAATTTCTTTTGTTGTTGAGAATAGTTTTAGTTATCATGGGTTTTTTGTTATTCCAGATGAATTTGAGAATTGCTTTTTCTAACTCTGTGAAGAACTGAGTTGGGATTTTGATGGGGTTTGCATTGAATCTGTAGATGGCCATTTTAACTATATTAATCCTGCCAATCCACGAGCATAGCAGATTTTTCCATTTTCTGAGGTTTTCTTTGATTTCCTTCTTCAGAGACCTGAAGTTCTTGTCATATAGATCTTTCACTTGTTTGGTTAGAGTCACATCAAGATACTTTATATTGTTTGTGACTATTGTGAAGGGTGTCATTTCCCTAACTTCTTTCTCAGCCTGCTTATCCATTGAGTATAGGGAGGCAACTAATTTGCTTGAGTTGATTTTATAACCAGCCACTTTGCTGAAGTTTTTTTACAGCTGTAGGAGTTCTCTGGTGGAGTTTTTCGAGTCACTTAAGTAGACTATCATGTCATCTGCAAGTTGTGATAATTTGACTTCTTCTGACTAGATACATAAACAGCACTCTACATTTTGCTGCATACAGGAAACACACCTCAGTGTCAAAGGCAAACACTTCCTTAGAGTAAAAGGCTGGAAGACAATTTTACAAGCAAATGGTCTCAGGAAACAAGCTGGAGTAGCCATTCTAATATCAGATAAAATTGACTTTCAACACAAAGTCATCAAAAGAGACTCTGAGGGATACTTCTTGCTGGTCAAGGGAAAAATACAACAAGAAGAACTCTCAATCCTAAACACCTATGCTCCAAATGCAAGGGCACCCTCATTCATAATAGAAATTTTACTAAAGTTCAAAGCACACATTGCACCTAACACAATAATTGTGGGTGACTTCAACACTGCACTTCCCTCAATGGACTGATCAGGAAAACAGAAACTGAACAGGGACACAGTGAAACTAATTGAAGCTTTGGACCAATTAGATTTCTCAGATATATAGAGAACATTTTATCCTAAAGCAAAAGAATATACCTTTTTCTCAGCACCTCATGGTACCTTCTCCAAAATTGACCATATAATTGGTCACAAGACAGACCTCAACAAATATAAGAAGATTGAAGTAATCCCATGCCTCCTATCAGATCACTATGGAGTAAAAGTGGTCTTCAATAGCAACAAAAACAACAGAAAACACACATACTCCTGGAAACTGAACAATATTCTACTCAATGATACCTTGGTCAAGGAAGAAATATATCTCCAGACAACTTTGGAGATAGGAAGAAATAAAGAAAGAAATAAAAGCCTTTTTAGAATTTAATGAAAATGAAGACACAACATACCCAAATCTATGGGACACAATGAAAGCAGTGCTAAGAGGAAAACTCATATGTACAGAGCCATATTGGGGCAGTCATGCACATGGTTTGAGTTTGATATAGGTCAAGGACAATCCCTGGCTTCAGGCAGGAATCTGCCATTAGGACATAACAGGGAAGTAGGTTAAAGCAGGAATTTTTATCCTTGGGTGCAGTGCTAAGAGTGTACTTCACTATGGTCAAGGTTAACTTCTCCCAGATAGCCAGTATCCTGCTCCACCTAGGGTGGAGTGCTCGAAGTAAGGGTCCAGTTCATTGTTCCTCCAGGTCTAGGAATTCCTGAATTAAGCAGGTGACCCACCCAGCTGTCAGAGCAGTCAAGATGAGGAATTCCAAGGGAAGCTAGACAACCTCCACCGGAACTCAGCCTGGAGTCTGGGGGGAAGGGTTTGCCCAAACTGTTAAAAGGTCTGGTGCCATTAAAGTTTCGGGCTTTGATCAGTGAATATTGTCTTGGCCCTTTTTCTTTTCGCCCTTTTCCTATCCATCCCTCAGCTTCTGTTCCAGCAACTCACTTCGTAATAGCTGCAGGCAGCTATGGAATCCAACAGTCATAGCCCGGAGTGCCTCCAAAAAGAAAATGGAGAGAGCATACACTAACAGCTTAATGACACAGCTGAAAGCCCTGGAACCAATAGAAGCTATTTCACCCAGGAGGAGTAGAAGGCAGGAAATCATTAAACTCAGGGCCGAAATCACTCAAGTAGAAACAAAGAGAACCATACAAAGAATCAACAAAACCAGGAGCTGGTTCTTTGAGAAAATCAACAAGATAGATAAACCCTTAGCCAGATTAACCAAAGGGCACAGAGACAGTATACAGATTAACAAACTTAGAAATGAAAAGGGAGATAAAACAACAGAAACTGAGGAAATTCAAAAATCACTAGATGCTACTACAAAAGCCTTTACTCAACACAACTGGAGAATCTGGAGGAAATGGACAGTTTCCTTGACAGATATCCGACACCCAAACTAAATCAGGATCAAATAGATCATTTAAGCAGTCCCATAACACTTGAAGAAATAAACAGGGTTATAGAAAGTCTTCCAACCAAAAAAAAAGCACGGGACCAGATGGCTTCAGTGCAGAGTTCTATCAGACCTTCATAGAAGACATAACACCAATACTCTTCAAACTATTCCACAAAATAGAAACAGAAGGAACTCTACCCAACTCGTTCTATGAAGCCAAAATTACGCTGATACCAAAACCACACAAAGATCCAACAAAGAAAGAGAACTTAAGGCCAATTTCTCTTATGAATATTGACGCCAAAATACTTAATAAAATTCTTGCCAACCGAATCCAAGAACACATCAAAATGATCATCCACCATGATCAAGTAGGCTTCATCCCAGGGATGCAGGGATGGTTCAATATAAGGAAATCCATCAATGTTATCCACTACATAAACAAACTCAAAGAAAAAAAACATATGATCATCTCATTAGATGCAGAAAAATCATTTGAAAAAAATCAGCATCCTTTCATGCTAAAATTCTTTGAAAGAACAGGAATTCAAGGCCCATACCTAAACATCATTAAAACAATATACAGCAAACCAGTAGCCAACATCAAACTAAATGGAGAGAAATTTGAAACAATCCCACTAAAATCAGGGACTAGACAAGGCTGTCCTCTCTCTCCATATCTTTTCAATATAGTACTTGAAGTTCTAGCTAGAGCAATTAGACAACATAAGGAGGTCAAGGGGATCCAAAGTGTAAAGCTCCTGCCATTTTAACCTGACTCCTTTTGAGATTTTCTTTGGTAATCCAGCTCCTTTTTTGTCCACTGGGCCCTCCCAGGATATATCCCACAACATGAGTTTTGGCCCAAACTGTCTGCCGTAAATGCTCCAGGCATGCAAGAGACTCCTCACTGCTTCCAGACTGGTGACTGAATCTGTGTAAGAAGGCTTCAGGAACAATTGCTGGAACCCTGATGAGAGAGAGCCTTCCAGACACTGCTAGCCACTCCCACAAACCTCAAGGTGAATAGTGTTGCAGCCAGGATGTATGCTTCCCATGTGAAACCTGCAGATGCCCTCCCTGCTCTCCAGAACCCAGCTGGATGGTACAGAAAATAGGCTATCTGCATAAACTCAGGATCACTTGACCTTGATCACAGCTGCCTGTTGGTAAGCTTAGATTCTGTTTCCTTCCACAATCCTATGTACACATTCACCAAACTTGCTATGGCACTCACTGTCTCTCTTCTATTGGGGTTAGAGATGGCCAGGATAGCCATTGATTTAGATATAGAAAAAATAGAAACTTCCATCAGTCACCTTCAAGAATTATTGACTTCCTTATCATTCTGAGAGACTGACAGTTGGCCACCTACCTCATCACCTCACAACCAATTAGTTTAAATGTAACACTGTTCTGACAATCACATTGTGGTTTTTTTAATTGAGTATCTTCTTCATTTACATCACCAATGGTAAAACTTTTCCCAATTTCCCTTCTCTCAAAAGCTCCCCTCCCCAAAAATTCCCTACCTCTCCTCCCACCCTGTGCCTCCATGTATATGCCCCTCTACCCCACACACTCCCACCTCCGCCCATCCCCCCACCCACTGTCTGTTTCCCTTTTCTGGGGGCTCTATTGGGCCTTTACCTGACCAAAGAGCACTCCTCCTACTGATGCCCCACAAGGCATTCCTCTGCCACATTTTTGGCTGGAACCATGTGTACCCCTTGGTAAATGGCTCAGTCCCTGGGAGTCTTGGGGTTTCTGGGTGTCCGAAGTCATTGTTTTTCCCATGGGGCTATAAACACCTTCACCTCCTCTGGACCACTTTCCAGATACTCCATTGGGGACTCCAAGCCCAGTCCAATAGTTGGTTGCTAGTTTCTGCCTCTGTATTTGTAAGGCTCTGGCAGGGCCCCTTTGGAGTCAGCCATGGCATGCTCCTTTTGGTACATGCTTCTTGTCATAGTGTCGAGGTTTGATGACTGTTTATAGGATGAATCCCCAGGTAGGGCAGTCGCTGGGTGGCCTTTACTTCAGATTCTGCTCCACACATTGCCTCCCTTATTCCGCCTGTGAATATTATGTTCCCTTTCTCAGAGGAACCATAGCACCCTCACTTAAGTCCTCCTTCTTATTGAGCTTCTTGTGCTGGGTGAATTATAAATTGTTTATTTAGAGCTTTTGGACTAGCATCCACTTATTAGTGAGTGCATACCATGTGTGTTCTTTTATGACTGGATTAACTCACTCAGGATGACACTTTCTTGTTTCATCCATTTGCTTAAGAATTTATTGAATTCATTGTTTTTAATAACTGAATAGTACTCCATTGTGTCTATATACCACTGTTTCTGTATCCATTCCTCTGTTGAGGGACATCTGGGTTCTTTCCAGATTCTGGTTATGATAAATAAGACAGCTATGAACATAGTTGAGCATGTGTCCTTATTACATGTAGGAGTAACTTCTATACCCAGGAGTGGTATATCTGGGTCCATAGGTAGTACTATGTCTAATTTTTGGTAGCCAACCTCAAACTAAATGGAGAGAAACTTGAGGCAATCCCACTAAAATCAGGGACAAGACAAGGCTGCCCACTCTCCCCCTATCTATTCAATACAGTACTTGAAGTCCTAGCCAGAGCAATCAGGCAGCAAAAAGAGGTCAAAGGTATACAAATTGGAAAGAAAGAAGACAAACTATCACTATTTGCAGATGATATGATAGTATACTTAAGCGACCCCAAGACTTCTGCCAGAGAACACCTAAATCTGATAAACAACTTCAGCAAAGTGGCTGGATATAAAAATAACTCAAGCAAATCAGTAGCTTTCCTCTACTCAAAGGATAAACAAGATGAGAAAGAAATTAGTGAAATGACACACTTCACAATAGTCCCAAATAATATTTCATACCTAGTTGTGACCCTGATGAAGCAAGTAAAGGGTCTATATGACAAGAACTTTAAGCCTCTGAAGAAAGAAATCGAAGAAAGTCTCAGAAGATGGAAAGATTTCCCATGTTCGTGGATTGGCAGGATCAATATAGTAAAAAATGGCCATCTTGCCAAAAGCAATCTATAGGTGCAATGCAATCCCCATCAAAATTCCAAATCAATTCTTCATAGATCTAGAAAGAGCAATTCTCAAATTCATCTGGAATAACAAAAAACCCAGGATAGCAAAAACTATTCTCTACAACAAAAGATATTCTGGGGGAATCACCATCCCTGACCTCAAGCTCTACTACAGAGTGATAGTGATAAAAACTGTTTGGTATTAGTATGCAGACAGGCAGGAAGATCAATGAAATAGAATTGATGCCCCAGAAAAGAACCCACACGTGTACGGTCACTTGATATTTGACAAATGAGCTAAAAACATCCAGTGGAAAAAAGACAGCATTTTTAACAAATGGTGCTGGATCAACTGGAGGTCTGTATGCAGAAAAAAATGCAAATCGACCCATTCTTATCTTCTTGTACAAAGCTCAAGTCCAAGTGGGTCAAAGATCTACACATAAGATCAGACACACTGAAGCTTATATAGGAGAAAGTGGGGACAAACCTTGAATACATGGACACAGGGGAAACGTTTCTAAACAGAACACCAGTGGCTTATGCTCTAAGAACAAGAATTGACAAATGGGATCTCATAAAACTGCAAAGCTTCTGTAAGGCAAAGGACATAGTCAATATGACAAATGGCAACCAACAAATTGGGAAAAGTTCTTTACTAACCCTACATCCGATAGAGGGCTAATATCCAATGTATAAAAAGAACTCAAAAAGTCAGTCTCCAGAGAGTCAAATAACCCTATTAAAAATGAGGTACAGAGCTAAACAGGGAATTCTCATCTGATGAAACTCAAATGGCTCTAAATAACCTAAAGAAATGTTCAGCACCTTTAGTTATGAGGGAAATGTAAATCAAAACAACACTGAGATTCTACCTTACACCAGTCAGAATGGCTAAGATGAAAAATACACGGGACAGCAGATTCTGGAGAGGATGTGGGGAAAGAGGAACACTTTTCCATTGTTGGTGGGATTGCAAGCTGGTAAATCCACTTAGGAAATCAGTTTGGCAATTCCACATTGTGCTTAATGGCAGCCTTTATACCTTTATACCCTGAGGAGTTTATAAAGGCCTGTGCATCACTTGGGTTGAGGTCCTTATTTCTTCATGTGCAGAGTGGCCCTGGTAGGCTGGATTTAATAAAATTTCTTCTTGCATTTTACATCAATTTCCATCTCTATGTGGTCCACTCAGGGGGGTCCTGTAATTTAAGTCTGGTCAAGTCTTACACCTTGCCTTTATAAGTATTTAAGAAAATCAATTCTGATGATAGCCCTGCATACCTGTGTCATAAGCATCAGCATTTTAAATACCTTTAATTTATTCTATGTGACTTTGACTTCATGCACTAAATGCCACTGATCTCTCTGCCCATTTATGTACCCTCCATCCTTCAAATCTTTCCTCAAAATAAATATATGAATTAATTTTTTTAAAAACTAAGAAAGATCTGTGATCATGTGTCACATAATATTCATGTTTTGCACCAAACAGCTTTACTTGGCAATGTTCATTGCAGTGAGTTATTAGTGTAATTCCAGGGCTCAACTTCACTATTAACTGGCATTCTTATACTTATATCACAATGGCAAATATTACTGGCCCATAACTACAGGCCAGCTTTCCCAATACAAAGGAAGGCATGGTGCAGAGCCTAATTCCTTAGGGCTATAGGCAGAAATGCAGGTCCAGATATTTTAGGTCATAGTGGTGAGGTGTGGGACCAGTTCTCTGGAATGCTGTAGCTAACTACATCTTTTCAGATCTCCCTTTCTCATGCCTTATGAGACCACCTCTCCCAAAGTGCCTAGACAAAATGTAGGGACAGCTCTTCATTGGTCTCAGCCTGTGCTGAGTATTTACTTCTCTCTGCTATATGCATGACATCAGCATGATACTATGCAAAAGTCCAGATCATTCATATTTTCTCATCTTTGTTGGTACATTTACCATGGACATTGACATAGACTGCTGGTGTTACAAGCTCATTGACACTGACATGGCTCTTGGTGACAGCATAAGGCATCACCATATACTCAAGAAGTAGCACACATATATGAACTTTATTACTACCCTTCAATCTCCAGTTGTCTCTTTTCATAGTACTCATTTATTCCCACTTTCTTTCTCTCTAAACTTTCTACCACACTTGAACACCATCGTATATTCTGCCTTTCTGCAGCAGACAGTGATGAGCAATGGCTTACATACAACATTTTTTACAATCTTGCCAAGTTGCAAAGAAATGTAGAAAGTGATATAAGACAGGCCACTGAAGAATAAAACTCTGCATTATTTATGCTCTATTTATAAAACCAAAAAGATGAAATAGAGGGCTTAAACTACAGGGCATGGTAACTACACTTACCCAGAGTATTGTTCACAAGAATAACTTAATTGTTTCAGAGTAACAACATTTCTAAAAAGGACTATTGCTTTTCTAATAACACAAAGGATTAGATTCCCTTGCTAAATTCTATTTGATGGTATGCATGCTTCTCAAGTTTGGGAGAATGTGTGTGCAGTTATAGGTAAACATTTTGTTTGTATCATTTCAGAAGAACATATTCTGGATTCATTGCCTTGAATTAAAATTTGAAATGACTCAGGTATTATCATATCTTGGAATCTCCATGTTGAATTTGTCAAGAGAAAAATGTCTTCATTTCATTAATCTGGAAAACAAGGAATGTTTTCATCATTCTGGAATCTGATGTATGATGTAAAAAAGACTAGATCATGTTTTAGGTCAGGAAAACACATTTTAAGAGGCCTCATTTGTAGATTCTCAATGTCCATTCATTGATGCCATGCTGCCTGAGCAGCTCTCTGTACTTGGGACCTCCATTTTCTTGCCACCACTCTACCTACTTCCATCAGAAATACTGTTCTGGAACCATACAGTTTAGATTTCTATCCAGTACCCTTGGTGCTTTTCAGCAGAGCCTCTAATGTAAACCCCAATGCCCTGAGCAGGTTTCTGTCTCCTAGAATTCCTTTTGCCTAGTTACTTTATTGCCTATCTTATTTAGAGCTGCTGATCTGAAACCATAAAGAATAGATTTCCTTCCTGCATCCATTTACACATCTAGCATCCATTTTATCTGCATTTCAAATCTTTTGGGGGCACAAGCAGTTGATCTGTGCAGTCTATTCTCTTTCTGAACTTCCATTGTCTGGCCACTTCTCTAAATGACTCTCTTAACCAAATATCTTCCATTCATGTACAAGGGTCAAATCCACCTAGTGAAAGATTTTCACAACTCACTGTGTTTCATTGTCTATATCAAGGATACATACCAGACACCTACCAAACCAGGATTATCGAGGATAACTGCCTCCCCCAACAATTCCTGCTTTAACAGGAACATCCAGGGAGAATCAGATGGCTTAAGGTGCATGAAGAAACAAAATGAACAAAATTCTAGGAAATATTATATTTTTATATCACAGCTATTTTACTACAATAAGCAGTAGATAGCCTAATAGAACAGTAACACAAAAAATTATCCTAAATCCAACTAGGCAAAGATGATATTACCCTTTAAATTGTAAATGAATTAATTCCTTAAAGAAATACAGGAAAATACAAAATACACAATTAGAAGCATTTAAGAGGGAACAAATCTCTTAAAGAAATACAGGAAAACAAAATTTAACAGCTGAAGGAAATAAACAAAACTCTTTAAGACTCAAATGGAAATAGAAGCTATAAAGTAAACCCAAACTGATGGAATTCTGGAGATAGTATACCTGAGAAAGAAAGATATATTTAGAAATAAACAAGATTACCAAAGAGCAATCAGAATGGATCAGAAGAGAAAATTGATCCACAGAATAGTAATCAAAACATGTAATCTACAGAACAAAGAAAGAATATTGGAAACTGCAAGGGGAAAAATTCAGGCAACAAACAAAGGCAGAACTATCAGAATTACACCCAACCTTTCCACAGAATCCCTAAAAGCCCAGCGGGCCTCCACCATAACCTACATCTTATTAAATCCACTGATGCTATCCCATACTACTAAATCAAATAAATTCTCTATCCCACAAAAAGAAACTAAGATGGAACAACTAAGATATTTCAATACAAAACAAAATTTAAATACATACATACATACATATATATATATATATATATATACAAATACAAAAATGTTTATTCTCTCTTTTTCTGTCTCTCTTACACACACAGAGAGACAGACAGACAGAGACAGAGAGAGACAGAGACAGAGACAGAGATAGAGGCAGAGACATACAGAGACAGAGACACAAGCATATACAGTCACATACCACTACTGCCAATATAAAAATTACAGGAATTATCAGTTATTTGTCCATACTATTTGTCAACATTGTGAACTGAGTTCATCAATAAAATGACAGAAGCTAATTGAATGGATTCAAAAACATGATCTTTCATTTTGTTCCATAAAAGAAACATACCTCCTCAGAATATAGGGCTGTAAAAATGTTTTCCAAGCAAATACATTGAAGAAGAAAGCTGAATAGACTTTTGAACATCTAAGAAAATAGACTTTCAACCAAACTTGATTGAAAGATACATGAAAGGGGACTGTCATACTCATGGAGGAGAAAGCTATCAAGATGATACTTCAATTCTGAACATTTATGTTCCAAACACCAGGACACTAACATTTGCAAAAGCAATTTCCTAAAGATTTAATCAAACATTAAAACTCACACTTAAATACTGTGAAACTTCAACACACCTAAATGTCACCAACTAACTAGTCTTGTGACAGAAACTAAACATAGAAAACAATGTAACTAATAGAAGTTATGAATAACCGGGACCTTACAGATAGCTATAGAGTATTTCACCCAAACACAAAGAATACACATTATTCTGAGCACTTCATGAATCCTTCTCCAAAATTTACCACAGAGCATCAACAGATACAAGAACACTGAAATTACTTCTAGTATCTTATCATAATACCAGGAAATAAAGCTTGACTTCAGTAACAACACAAACACCAGAACACCTATATATCCATTGTCACTGAACAGCTCTCTACTTAAGGGTATCTGGGTGAGGGAAGAAATAAAAAAAAACAAAAAAACAAACAAAAAACATAAACAAAAACAAAAAAACCCAACTCTTTCGAGATTTCTTTTTTTTTTCCATTTGCAGCCTTTTTTTCATTTTTTATTAGATATATTCTTTACTTACATTTCAAATGTTTTCCCCTTTCCTGGTTCCCCCCTCCCTGAAAGTCCCATAAGTCCTCTCCTCTTTTCCTGTTCACCAATCAACCCTTTCCTTCTTTCCTTTCCTGCTATTCCTGTGCACTGATGCATCAATCCTTTTCAGGACCAGGGGATTCTCCTTCCTTCTTCTTGGGCATCATTTGATATTTGAATTGGGTCTTGGGTATTCTGAGCTTCCAGGCCAATAACCACTTATCAGTGAGTGCAATGCATGTGTGTTCTTTTGTGGTTGGGTTACCTCACTTAGGATGTTATTTTTAAGTTCCACCCATTTGCCTAAGAATTTCACGAATTCATTGTTTTTAATAGCTGAGTAGTATGCCATTGTGCAAATATACCACATTTTCTGTATACATTACTCCACTGAGGGGCATCTGGGTTCTTTCCAGCTTCTGAATATTATAAATAGGGCTGCTATGAACATAGTGGAGCATGTGTCCTTATTACATGCTGGGGAATCCTCTGGGTATATGTCCAGGAGTGCTATGACAGGGTCCTTTGGTAGTATCATGCCCAGTTTTCTGAGGAACCGCCAGGCTGATTTCCAGAGTGGTTGTACCAGCTTGCAATACCACCAGCAGTGGAGGAGTCTTTTCTTTCTCCACATCCTTGCCAGCACCTGCTGTCTCCTGAGTTTTTGATCTTAACCATTCTGACTAGTGTGTGGTGAAATCTCAGGGTTGTTTTGATTTGCATTTCCCTGATAACTAAGGATATTGAACATTTTTAGGTGCTTCTCAGCCACTCAATATTCCTCAGGTTGAAATTCTTTGTTTAGCTCTGTACCCCATTTTTCATAGGGTTATTTGGCTCTCTGGAGTCTACCTTCTTGAGTTCTTTGTATATCTAGGATTATTAGACCTTTGTCCAATGTAGGGTTCATAAAGATATTTTCCCAATTTGTTGGTTGACATTTTGTCCTATTGGCAGTATCCTTTGCCTTACAGGAACTCTGTAATTTTATGAGGTCCCATTTGTCAATTCTTTATCTTAGAGCATAAACTATTGGTGCTCTATTCAGGAAAATTTCCCCTGTGCCCATGCGCTCAAGGCTCCTGCCCAGTTTCTTTTCTATTAGTTTCAGTTTGTCTGGTTTTATGTGGAGGTCCTTGAGCCACTTGGATTTGAACTTAGTACAAGGAGATAAGAAGATTTGTATTTTTCTGCATGCTAGAACACCAGTTGAAACAGCACCATTTGTTGAAAAGGCTATCTTTTATTCACTGGATGGTTTTAGCTTCTTTGTCAAAGATCATGTGACCATAGGTGTGTGGGTTCATTTCTGGGTCTTCAATTCTACTCCATTGGTCTACCTGCATGTCACTGTACCAAAAAACTCCACTAGAGAACTCCTACAGCTGATAAACAACTTCAGCAAAGTGGCAGGTTATAAAATCAACTCAAGCAAATCAGTGGCCTTCCTATACTCAAAGGATAAGCAGGCTGAGAAAGAAATTAGGGAAATGACCCCCTTCACAATAGCCACAATCAGTATAAAGTATCTTGGGGTGACTCTTACCAAACATGTGAAAGATCTTTATGACAAGAACTTCAAGACTCTGAAGAAGGAAATGGAAGAAGACCTCAAAAAATGGGAAAACCTCCCATGCTCATGGATCGGTAGAATCAATATAGTTAAAATGGCCATTTTTGCCAAAAGCAATATACAGATTCAATGCAATACCCATCAAAATCCCAACTCAATTCTTCACAGAGTTAGAAAGAGCAATATCAAATTCATCTGGAATAACAAAAAACCCAGGATAGCTAAAACTATTCTCAGCAACAAAAGAAATTCTGGGGGAATCAGTATCACTGACCTCAGGCAATACTACAGAGCAATAGTGTTAAAAACTGCATCGTATTGGTACAGTGACAGGCAGGTGGATCAATGGAACAGGAATGAAGATCCAGAAATGAACCCACACACCTATGGCCACTTGATCCTCGACAAAGGGGCTGAAAACATCCAATGGAGAAAAGATAGCCTTTTCAACAAATGGTGCTGGTTCAACTGGAGGTCAGCATGCAGGAGAATGCGAATTGATCCATCCTTGTCTCCTTGTACTAATCTCAACTCCAAATGGATCAAGGACCTCCACATAAAGCCAGACACTCTGAAGCTAATAGAAAAGAAACTGGGGAAGACCCTTGAGGACATCGGTACAGGGAGAAAATTTCTGAACAGAACACCAATAGCGTATGCTCTAAGATCAAGAATTGACAAATGGGACCTCATAAAATTACAAAGTTTCTGTGTGGCAAAGGACACCATCAAAAGGACAAATCGGCAACCAACAAATTGGGAAAAGATCTTCACCAATCCTACATCAGATAGAGGGCTAATATCCAATATATATAAAGAACTCAAGAAGTTAGACTCCAGAAAACCAAACAACCCTATTAAAAAATGGGGTACAGAGTTAAACAAAGAATTCTCTCCTGAAGAACTTCGGATGGTGGAGAAGCATCTTAAAAAATGCTCAACTTCATTAGTCATTAGGGAAATGCAAATCAAAACAACCCTGAGATTTTACCTTACACCAGTCAGAATGGCTAAGATTAAAAATTCAGGAGACAGCAGGTGTTGGAGAGGGTGTGGAGAAAAAGGAACACTCCTCCACTGCTGGTGGGGTTGCAAATTGGTACAACCACTCTGGAAATCAGTCTGGCGGTTCCTCCGAAAACTGGGCACCTCACTTCCAGAAGATCCTGCTATACCACTCCTGGGTACCCAGAGGATTCCCCACCATGTAATAAGGATACATGCTCTACTATGTTCATAGCAGCCCTATTTATAATTGCCAGATGCTGGGAAGAACCCAGGTATCCCTCAACAGAAGAGTGGATGCAAAAAATGTGGTATATCTACACAATGGAGTACTATTCAGCCATTAGAAACAATGAATTCATGAAATTCTTAGGCAAATGGATGGAGCTAGAAAACATCATACTAAGTGAGGTAACCCAGACTCAAAAGGTGACTCATGGTATGCACTCACTAATAAGTGGATATTAACCTAGAAAACTGGAATACCCCAAACATAATCCATACATCAAATGAGGTACATGAAGAAAGGAGGAGTGGCCCCTTGTTCTGGAAAGACTCAGTGAAGCAGTATTCGGCAAAACCAGAACGGGGAAGTGGGAAGGGGTGGGTGGGAGGACAGGGGGAGAGAAGGGGGCTTATGGGACTTTCGGGGAGTGAGGGGCTAGAAAAGGGGAAATCATTTGAAATGTAAATAAAAAATATATCGAATAAAAAATTAAAAAAAAAACTATTGCTCTCTAGTACTGCTTGAGGTCTGGGATTTCAATGAAAAAGAAGTCAGAATATTCTCAAATTTTTGGTACATAAATGAATGCAGTGTTTTAGGAGGTTTATCCTCACCAGGGCCCTTCCACTTGTTAACTTTCTTAAATTCTGTGAACTGTATCCTCGGTATTCTCTACTTTTTTGTCTAATAGCCATGAACAAACAAGTACATAGCATACTTGTACTTTTGGGTCTGAGTTTCCTCAATCAGGATGATATTTTCTAGTTTTATCTATTTACCTGCAAATCTCCTAATATCCTCATTCTTAATAGCTGAGTAGCATTCCATTGCATAAGTGAACCACATTTTTTGTATCTATTCCTCTGTTGTGAGACATCTGGGATATTTCCAGCTTCTGGCTTTCACAAATAAGGCTGCTGTGAACATAGGGGAACATATACCTCTGTAGGGTAGTGCATCACCTTTCATGTATGTGCCCAAGAGTGGTAGAGCTGGGTCTTCAGGTAGATTTATTTCCAGTTTTCTGAGAAAGTTCCAGATTGATTTCCAATGTGCTTGTATCAGTTTGCAACCCCTCCAGCAGTGGAGATATGTTTCTCTTTTTCCACATCCTCAATAACATGTGCTGTCACCTGAGTTATTGCCTTCAGCTATTCTGATTGGTATAGAATGGAATCTCAGGATTGTTTTGATTTGCATTTCCCCAATCACTAAGGACTTTGAATATATTTTAGGGCTTCTCAATCATTCGAGTGTCCTCTTTTGTGAATTCTCTGTTTAGTTCTATATCACAGTTTTTGATTGGGTTGTTTGGATTTTTGAAGATTAGTTTCTTGAATTCTTCATACATTTTGAATATTAACCCTCTCTCTCATATGAGGTTAGTGAAGACTATGTCCTTTGCCTTACAGAAAATTTTCAGTTTCATGAGCTCCCATTTATCAATTTTTGGTTTTAGTGCCTGAGCAATTCAAGTTCCGCTTAGGAAATTTCCTCCAATACAAATTAACTTAAAACTCTTTCTCACTTTTCTTCTATTAGATTCAATCTAACTGTCTTCTAAAAAATACTGGGATCCTTGTAATTCCTGGTCAGGAAGATATTTGGATCTTGACCCCCTAAAGATGATAAATCAGTACTCACGAGTTTTCATTACCTAAGTCATATCCCTGTTGTTTCAGACCATCCACCGATGCTCTGAAGGGGGGAAACAATACTGGCCTTTTTGAGTGCTGAGCTGAAGAGGTCTTCCTTTCTCTACATCTTCAAACACTGAACTTTTAGGACAATATAAGGCCTGGACCATATCATATTTTCTTTGGTGCCAAGGCACACAAAAGTTGTCCTACTTCTGGAATAATACAAGAAAAACATTTTCCCTCTACTTTAGTACCTTAGCCCACCCATTCTCCAAATCTTGAGAACTCCGAGTATACCATTAAAATGAGTTTAGCAATGACATCATGTCCTTTCTTTCTCCCTCCCTCTCTCCCTCTCTCCCTCCCTTCCTCCCTCTCTCCTTCCCTCCCTGCCTCCCTTCCTCCCTCCTTTCCTCTCTCCTTCCCTCCCTGCCTTTCTCCCTCCCTCCCTCCTTGCCTCCTTCCCTCCCTCCCTCCCTCCCTCACTCCTTCCCTCCCTCCCTTCCTTACTTTCTTCTTTTCTGTCTTTCTTTCTATATTGCTGTTGTTGTTATTATTGTTATTGTTATTATTATTATGTGCATCTCCTCCCACCAATGCAAAATAAGGAGTCCCATGCTACATATGTATCAGAAGCTTTTGACCTCCCCGTGTATATTTTTCATTAATTTATTTATTTTTATAGTCCATATTTTATCCCCCCCCAACCCAATCCACCCTCTGACTGTTCCACATCCTGTACCTCCTACCCACATCCTGTCTCCATGTGGATGTTCCCACATCCCATCCCACCTGGCCTCTAAACTCCCTGAGGCCTCCAATCTCTTGAGGGTTAGGTGCATCATCTCTGAATGAACACAGACCAGGCATTGCTCTACTGTATGTATTTTGGGGACCTTATATCAGCTGGTGTATGCTGCAGCCATGCTCAGTCACTCTTTGTAATTGCTGCATAGCCTCAGTAATAGTGTCAGGACTTGGGACCTCCCTTTGAGCTGGATCGCACTTTGGGTCTGTTGCTTGAACTTCTCAGGCTCCACTCCATTTCCATTCCTGTAATTCTTTCAGAAAGGCATAATTGTATGACTTGTGCTGCCCTCCTTCTTCCTCATTTGATGCCCTGTCCTCCATCTTGAGATGGGCTCTGTAATTTTTCTCTCACTACTGTTGGTCATTTCATTTATGGTCCCTCCCTTTGAATCCTGGGGGTCTCTCACCTCCCAGGTTTCTGGCTCATTCTAGAGGGTACCCCCACTAACTTCCTATTTCCCATGGTTGCCTGTTTCCATTCTTTCTGCTGGCTCTCAAGGCTTCAGACCTTTTCCATCCCCTAATACCAGATCATGTTCCCCTCTGCCCCTACTCCCTCCTTCCCCTGTCCACATTCCCTCCAAGATCCCTCCCTCAATCCCCATTTGTGATTGCTTTGCTCCTCCTCCCAAGTTGGACTGAGGCATCCTCACTTGGGCACTTGAGCTTGTTGACCTTTTAGAGTTCTGTGGATTGAATCTTGCATACTCTGTACTTTTATACATTATCAGGTCCTTTAAGTTATCAGAAAAGCAATTTTCTTTTGAAGAAAGGTCATTAATCTCTAACAATTCAAAATCTGCTGCATACATTATTCTATTACTCTAAATAATAGTAGTTGCTGAGTCCTATAGTGTAAGCCCTCTGTAACCTGTTACTGTTTTTCTAAACAGATTCATGATGCAATATTTGTGTTCTAAAATGGCTTGTCTTGTTATATAGCATTCCAGTTTTATGTGCAATATGAAAGCATTATAAAACTTTTGGACCTAGGCCTATACCCTCTGCTATATGGTTCAAGTGTGCAGAAGACACTAAGATGATAAAGCATATGGCAGAGATATTGAGAGGTAAAGAGAAGGGAGAAAATTTTGTACACTAGGAAGAGATGTGAAACTGGAGATGCAAGGGTGGGAGACATTGATGTGTATATCCTCTCCTTTTCCTTGGGCCATCCTGATATCTTGGTTCATCTTGCCACTAAGAACCATGTCTGGGTTCATGGCTCAACATTACCAGGGTTCAGTATCAATGTCTGAAATCCATGTGGCCACCAAAGACCATAGTGTTGCCCCTGGTATGGTCTGTAGTTTGTGCCATAATGATATCAGAGGGAATGCACAGAGCTTGTACTACTCTTCAAAGGTTGAGGCACTGTGAAGAGTTAGTCATGCCCCTTGCATAGTATTCCACAGTATTTCAGAGTATTCCAGAGTATTCCAGATTTCCTGGATGATTTGTGTCAGGAAAATTTTAGGTATGAATTTCTATGTCTGATGTATCATCTTCTTCTATTTTGCCTTCTATGCCTGAGATTCTTGCTTTCATCTTCTGTATATCATTGGTGATACTCGCATCTGATTTTCCTCTTCTCTTCCCTATGGTTTCTATCTCCAGGATTCTCTCAGTTTGTGTTTTTCTTTCTTGCTTCTATTTCTAGTTTCGGGTCTTAAATGCTTTTATTTATTTCCTTTATTTGTTAAAGTGTATTTTCCTGTATATCATTAAGTGATTTGTTTCCTCTTTAAAGACCTCTGTTGGTTTTAGAGTATTTTACTGCATTTCATTAAAGGATTTTTTCATTTCGTCTTTGAACACTTCTATCATCTTCATAAAATTGGATTTAATGCCATTTTCTCCTGCATCAACTGTGTTAGGATATTCAGGGCTTGTTGTAGTAGGATAGCTGTTCTCTGAATGTATCATATTGTCATGACTTCTGTTGATTATGTTCTTTTCTTTGTCTTTAGTCATCTACTTATCCCTGGATGCTTCTGTTGTAGCAGTTATTGGTAGAGATCCTAACCTCTATGTTCCTTATGTTGCAGGTATATAGTGGATATCCTTTGGTTGGACAATAAACTCTGGGCATGGTGCAAGTCTCCCAAAAGTTTTATGTGCCCTTCATGACAGGATGTGAAAGGAGTGGTGGTAGCAGACAAAGAGGTGGGTGGACAGTAGAGGTCCTGATAAAGGGATGATTGCACAGGCCATCAGTGTCTGCTTCAAAGTACTAAGCACGCAAGGAAAATAGATTGAGGATAGGGATCTATCCTATCAAAAGTGATGGTGAGCAGAGAGGTGTTGAGACATTAGAGGTCATGGAGACAGCCAGACACTCAGGGAATCTTGGTATCTCCCAGAAGTCTTCACAGGCAGGATAAATGGGTGTAGAAAGGGAAATGGGTACAGAAGGCAAAGTAAACTCTGTGTTTCCACATCAGCATTTCTGACCCAAGGGGATGGAGAAAGCCTGTACAATAGAGTTTGAAAAGACAGCAATTTGCTAAGGGCATCTGAGCATGCTCCCAGAGGACTAGTCATGTAGGGGAAGCTGATTGCTATGGTTCATATTTAGCAAGTTGGATGAAGGCAGGAGGAGAAGTAGCCAGACAATGGAGGTCTGGTGGTTAGAAAGTTGCCCAGAGCATCTGGGTGTGTCCCTGAGAACTGTGAGGGCAGATAAAATGGTTGTAGGAAGGGAATCTAACCTGAATGATTGCTGATCAGCATGTCTGATGAGAGTGGGTGGAAAAATATCTTGAATATGTAAATCTGTGAGCCAGCCAGCCAGTTAGGGCAGTTGGGCATCAATATTTGTTTCTTCATATATAACCTAATGATGGTGCATCCACAGATATGTTTTTGTGACCTAATTCATATCCCAGTCTTTGTAGATGATATACCTGAGTTCTGAAAGATAACAGTAGAACTGGCATCTCCCCTTCTTCCCAAATTCAAAGAATCTGTTTCTTTGACAGGCTAAAGCCCAGATCATAAAAGGCTTTCTCTTTGAACCAATGAATTTAGTAGCTGTTGTAATTCAGATGTGACACAAGCAAAACCCTTTACTTTTACTCTAGCAGAGCCCCTCTCCAAATCTTGAGAACCAAGAACATACCATGAAATATGAATTAGCAATGGAATTATGTAATTTGACTTATTAGAAAACTAATTGACATTTGGAGAAAGGTCATTCCTAGGAAACAATTGAAAATTTGAAGTGGATAATACTCTGGATTATGATTGTTAACCTGTCCTATTGTCTAAGCTCTCTATTTCCCATTTTTGTATGTGCAAATAGATGGAGCTTCAATGGTACAGTGTTTGTGTGCTACAATGGCTTGTCCTGTAGTTACAATCCCATTATCTGTGCAATGTGAAAGTACTGTAAAATTGTTAGAAATAGGCTACCATCCATTACCAATTGTTGAATGGAGGCAAAAGACACATGATAAGTAGAGAGATTGGAGAAAAATAGAAGCAGGAATAGTTTGTGCAGCATAAAGGACGACAGCACTGGAGACAAAAATGTGGCTTCTTTTGCCAGTTCTACTTACTTAACTCATAGTCACAATAAGGACCATATCTCTGTCAATGATTCTGTGTCAGCAGGGTGTCTGTGTTGATGTTTGTGGCCTATGTTACCACCAAAGTTAATGGAAATATCACTGCTCTGAGATCTTTCCTGTTGTCATGCTTGATTTAGAAGCTGTACAGAGCTGGCCCACTCCTCATAGGTTGAGGCACTATGATACACTGACTCTGCCTCTTGGGTTGGGAATTTTACTTCTAGAGCTGCTACAACAACTACATAGTTATAGCATTGTGGAAAGGTAGCCCTACCACTCACTAGTGAGATTGAGGAATTCTGGCTCTGACAAATGCTTGCTATAGCACAGAGGGGATTGGTATTACAATTTGCCTATCACAGATTTCTGAGAGTTGGCCTTGATGCATGAGTGTAGGAGAACTAGTCACAGTGGTGTGAGCATGATTACATAATTCCCATTTAAGCCATACCTGCAGGCACTATAGCTGACCCAATCCCTTGTCTGGGTAAATCAGAAGAGACCCTGGAGGCACAGGTTCAGGAGAACTGCAGGAGGACTGACCCACTCATTATCACCCAGACCTAGATACAGAGATTTGAGTTGGTCTACACCAATATTTCCTTATCTATGAACTGCCAGAGGATGTGATAGAACCTGTTCTGCTGAAACAAAGATGCAGTATTTTATGACAAAGAACAACAACACAATATGATATAGAAGTTATGGGGAAGAACATATATTGATAGTGTATCAGAATCCAGGGATCTGGAACAAGCCCAGTGAGTCATTTCAATAAACATTTGCAAATAGAGCTGTTAGGACAAAACAAGTACACTGTGTGACATACTATAGATTTTTCTTTTCTTTTCCTGTTTTAATTTTTTTTATTTTAATTTATATTTTTATTGGGCTGCAGGTTGCAAGAACAACAGGTATTAATGGAAGTGCAGGGAGGTGAGTGGTATTCAGGGTGTGCAATGAAATTCATACAGATTAAATATAAATATTAAAATGTTTTTAACTTTATAAGATTTTAGGTGACAAATTTTCCAATATTTAATGAAATGCCTTGTTTACATTCTTCTGAATTCAAAATTATAAATGAACTTAATAAATATACTATTCCTTCCTGTGAGTGGTTGTAACACAAGGAATTATTCTTATTTGGTTCAAAATAGTATAATACTGTTATCAACATTAATATATAAATTAAACCAAATTCTGTGCTTCCAGGGTTAAATATAGAAAGATGCAGTGTTACCACCAAGGAAGGACAATGCCAGAGGAAAATGGAGAGCTTTACAGGGTGGAGGACATGAAAAAAATTCATGGTTAAAGATTCTGTCCTTAAATATTACATAATAGGTATAGAAAGAGTGAGAATTGGATGCAGATTGGATACAAAACACAAGGCGAGTGGAGATAATTGCGTAGGCCAAGGAAAAAACCACACAAGTAGCAAGAAATCACACTGAAGTGATCATATGTAGTCCATCATCTGTCATATTTACTTCCTTGAACATTTTTCTAGTGATATTTTATCATCATTCATATTTGAAGTGTAAAAATAATTTGCCTCTAAATTGAAATTTCCATCTGAAACACATGCTCCAAAATACAGCTTTTCCATAAAGAAATGTTTCATTTTGCCACATAAAATATATCATTTTTTTTAAAGAAATGTATTTATTCAAAAATAATCTACCTTTCTACCAGGTAATAAATGTAAACTATTCCCACTTTATTTGGGGCATATACTCCATTTTTTTGATAAAGAATTGTAAAACAATCCTGAAAGTATTTTTATTATATTTTTATTAGATATATTCTTTATTTACACTTCAAATGATTTCCCCTTTCTGGATCCCCCTCCCCAAAAGTTCCATAAGCTCTCTTCCCTGCCCCTGTTCCCCAATAACTCCCCTCCCACTTTTCTGTCCTGCTATTCCCTTACACTGCTGCACCGAGCCTTTCCAGGACCAGGGGCCTCTCCTTCCTTCTTCTTGAACATCATTTGATATATGAATTGTGTCTTGGATATTCTGAGCTTCTGGGCTAATATCCACTTATCAGTGAATGCATACAATGTGTGTTCTTTTGTCATTGGTGTACCTTACTTAGGATGATATTTTACAATTCTACCCACTTGCCTAAGACTTTCTTAAATTCATTGTTTTTAATAGCCTAGTAGTACTCCATAGTGTGAATATACCACATTTTCTGTATCCATCCTTCCATTGAGGGACATCTAGGTTCTTTCCAGCTTCGAAATATTATAAATAGGGCTGCTATGAATATGGTGGAGCATGTGTCTTTATTACATGCTGGGGAATCCTCTCAGTATATGCCGAGGAGTGGTATAGCAGGGCTCTATGGTAGTATCATGCCCAGTTTTCTGAGGAACAGCCAGACTGATTTCCAGAGTGGTTGTCCCAACTTGCAATCCCACCAGCAGTGGAGGAGTGTTCCTCTTTCTCCACATCCTTTCCAGCTCCTGCTGTCACCTGAGTTTTTCATATTATCCATTCTGAGTGGTGTGAGGTGGAATCTCAGTGCTCTTTTGCATTTCCCTTATGAATAAGGATGCTTAAGCTTCTTTAGGTGCTTCTTATCCATTTGATATTCCTCAGGTGAAAATTCAATGTTTAGCTCTGTACCCCATTTTTAATAAGATTATTTGGCTCTCTTTGATCTAACTTCTTGAATTCTTTGCATATATTGAACATTATCCATTGATTACAGTTGAGGCCACAATCTTCACTCCAGTGACTGAGTGGGCTGTTGCAGCCTGGCATACAGAGCACACCTGAGTGTAAGACCACTTGATACTCAGTCTGCCAGTGCTCCACCTGCACCCAGGAGCTGGACAGCCCCACAGCAATCAGTGCCAGGGGAAACTAATCACCCAGGGGTGCTGAAATGCACTTGCAGGCACATAGGAGGGACAAGCATCAGCCAGCAACAGCATGAACAACTAACACCAGAGATAACCAGATGCGTAAAGGCAAAAGTAGGAATGTAACTAACAGAAATCAAGGCAATATGTCATCATCAAAACCTAATTCTCCTACAACAGCAAGTCCTGGATACCCCAACACAGCAGAAATTCAAGATGTAGATTTAAGATCACAGCTCATGATGCTGATGGAGGACTTCAAGAAGGACAAAAATAATTCCCTTAAAGAAATACAGGAAAAGACAATTAAAGAGGGAGAAGCTCTTGAGGAACTAAGGGAAAACACAACAAAATAGGTGGAGGAATTGAATAGAGGCATCAAGGATATAAAAATGGAGTTAGTAACAATAAAAAAATCACAAAGCAAAACAACTCTGGGCATAGAAAACTTTGGAAGGAAGGAAGGAGTTATGGATCCAAGCACTCACAACAAAATACCAAATAGAAGAGAGAATATCAGATGCAGAAGATACCATAGAAAACATTGGTACAATATTCAAAGAAAATGAAACATGCCAAAAGATCCTGACCCAAAATATCCAGGAAATTCAGGTTGGAAGACTAAACCTAAGATTACAGGTATAAAAGAGAGTAAAGATTTCCAACGTAAAGGGCCAGTAAATGTCTTCCACAAAATTATAGAAGAACATTTACATAACCTAAAGAAATAGGTGCCAATCAACATACAAGAAGCCTACAGAACTCCAAGTAGATTTAACCAGAAAAGAAATTCTTCCCGTCACATAATAATTAAAGCAACAAGTGTAATAAACAAGAAAGAATATCAAAAGCAGTCAGGGATGAAAGTCAGGTAACATATTAAGGTATACCTATCAGAATTACATTGAATTTCTCACCAGAGAGTATGAAATCCAGAAGAGCCTGGGAAGATATCATGCAGACCTTAAGGGAACACAAATGCCAACCCAAACTGCTATATCCAGTAAATCTATCAATTACTATAGACGGAGAAACCAAGGTATTCCTTGACAGAAACAAACTTACACAGTATATTTCCAAAATCCAGCCCTTCAAAGTATAATGAATGGAAAACAGCAACAAAAGGAGGGAAACTTCACATTAGAAAAAGCAAGAAATTAATCTCATTTCAAGAAAACCAAAAGAAGATAACTATACAAACATAAAAATTATATCAAAATTATATCAGTATTCCTTAATATCTCTTACCATCAATGGGCTCAATTCCCCAATAAAACGACATAGACTAAGAGACTGGATATGTAAACAGGACCCAATGTTTTGCTGCATATTGGAAACACATCTCAGTGTCAAAGACAAACACTACCTCACACTAAAAGGCAGGAAAACAATTTTCAAGCTAATGGTCCCAAGAAACAAGCTGGAGTAGCCATTCAAATATCCAGTGAAATAAAAGTTCAACCAAAAGTCATCAAAAAAGACACAGAAGGACACTTTATACTCATCAATGGAAAAACCTAACAGGCAGAACTGGCATCTGTTTTACAAACAAAACATTAAAATTCTCATTTATAAACGAAATTTTGCTAAAGCAAAAAGCACTCATCACACCCCATACAATAATAATGGGTGACCTCAACACCTCCACTCTCCTCAAAGGACAGCTCAGAGAAACACCAACTAAAGAGAGACACAGTGAAACTAACAGAAGTTTTGAAGCAAATGGAATGAATAGATATCTATAGAACATTTCATCCTAAATGAAAAGAATATACCTTCTTCTCAGCACCTCATGGTACCTTCTCCAAAACTGACCATATAATTGGTCATAAAACAGACCTCAGCAGACCTCATACTAACCCCATGCCTCACTATGGAGTAAGGGTGGTCTCCAATAGAAAGAAGAACAACAGAAAGACCACATACACTTGGAACCTGCACAATGCTCTACTCAATGATAGCTTTGTCAAGGAAGAAATAAGGAAAGGAATAAAAAACTTTTTAGAATTTAATGAAAATGAAGGAACAACATAACCAAATTTATGGGAAACAATGAAAGCAGTGCTAAGAGGAAAACTCATAGCTCTGAGTGCCTCCAAAAACAAACTGGAGAGAGCATACACTAGCAGCTTAACATCACAGCTGAAATATTTAAAACAGAAAGAAGCTAATATACACAAGAGGAGTTGAAGGCAGGTAGTCATAAAACTCAGGGCTGAAATCAACCATGTAGAAACAAAAAGAAGTATAAAAAGAATCAACAAAACCAGGAGTTGGTACTGTGAGAAAATCAACCAGATAGATAAACCTCAAGCCAGCCCAATCAGAGGGCACAGAGAAAGTATCCAAATTGCCAAAATCAAAATGGAAAGGGAAAAATAACAACAGAAAATGAGGAAATTACATCAAATGAGATACAAGAAGAAAGGAGGAGTGGCCCCTGGTTCTGGAAAGACTCAGTGAAACAGTATTCGACAAAACCAGAACGGGGAAGTGGGAAGTGGTGGGAGGGAGGACAGGGGAAGAGAAGGGGGCTTACGGGACTTTCGGAGAGTGGGGGGGCTAGAAAAGGGGAAATCATTTGAAATGTAAATAAATTATATCGAATAATAAAAAAAAGAAAATGAGGAAATTAAAAAAATCATCAGATCCTACTACAAAAGCGTATACTCAACACAACAGGAATATCAGGAGGAGATGTACAATTTTCTAGACTGATACCAAATGGCAAAGTTAAATCATGATTTTATAGACCATCTAAACAGTACCAGAACCCTCAAAGGAATAGATATGGTCATTGACAGACTGCCAACCAAAAAAATATCACAGGATCAGATGGTTTTCGTGTAGAATTCTATCAGACCTTCAAAGAAGACATAACACCAATAGTCTTCAAACTATTCCACAAAATAGAAACAGAACGAACATTACCCAACTTGTTCTATGAATCCAAAATTTCTGTGATTACACAACCATCCAGATCCAACAATGAAAGAGAATTTTAGACCAATTTCCCTTATGAATATTGATGCAAAAATACACAATAAAATTCTTGCCAACTGAATCCAAGAACACATCAAACCATCATTCAACATGATAAAGTAGGCTTCATGCTAGGGATACAGGGATGGTTCAATATACAAAAATCCATCAATGTAATCCACTACATAAGCAAACTCAAAGAAAAAAATACACGGTCATTTCTATAGATGTTAAAAAAGCATCTGACAAAATTCAACATCTTTTCATGCTAAAGGTTTTGGAAAGATCAGGAATTAAAGACCCATACTTAAATATAGAAAAATCAATATACAGCAAACCAGTAGCCAACAGTAAACTATATGGAGAGAAACTTAAAGCAATCACACTAAAATCAGGGACTAGACAAGGCTGCCCTCTCTCTCCATATTCATTCAATATAGTACATGGATTTCTAGCTAGAGCAATTGGACAACAAAATAAGGTAAAAGTGATGCAATTTGGAAAGGAGGAACTAAAATTATCAGTATTTGAAGATGATATGATAGTATACTTAAGAGACCCAAAAAATTCCATCAGAGAACTAATATAGCCTATAAACAACTACAGCAATGGGGCCAGATATAAAATTAACCCAAGAAAATCAGTAGCCTTCATATACTCAAAGGATAAACAGGCTGAGAAAGAAGTTAGTGAAATGGCCCTTCATAATAGCCGCAAACAATATAAAGTGTCTTGGTGTGACTCTAACCAAACAAGTGAAAGATCTGTATAACAAGAACTTTAGGTTTTTGAAGAAAGTAATGAAAGAAGACCTCAGAAGATGGAAGAATCTTACATGCTCATGGATTTGAAGCATTAATATAGTAATAATGGCCATGATGTCAAAAGCAATATACAGATTCAGTGCAATCCCCATCAAAATATCAACTCAATTCTTCATAGAGATAGAAAGAGCAATTCTCAAATTCACATGGAATAACAAAAACACAAGGATAGCTAAAACTATTCTCAAGAGTAAAAGGAATTCTGGGGGAATCAGCATCCCAGACTTCAAGCAATAATATAGAGCAATAATGTTAAATACTACATGGCATTGATACAGTGACAGGCAGGTAGGTCAATGGAATAGAACAGAATACCCACAAATCCGCCAACGTACCTATGGTCACTTGATATTTGACAAAGGAGCCACAACCATCCACTGGAAAAAAGATAACCTTTTCAATACATGGTGCTAGTACAACTGGAGGACAGCATGGAGAAGAATGCAAATCATTCCATCCTTATCTCCTTGTACTAAACTTAAATCCAAGTGGATCAAGGGCCTCCACATAAAACCAAACACACTGAAACTAATAGAAAAGGAACTGGTGAAGAGGCTTGAGCACATGGGCACAGGGGACTTTTTTTGAATAGAGCACCAATAGCTTATGCTCTAAGATCAGGAATTGACAAATGGCACCTCATAAAATTACAAATTTCTGTAAGGCAATCTACACTGTCAATAGGACAAAACGGCAACCAAGAAATTGGGAAAAGATCTTTACCAAGCCTTTATCTGACAGAGGGCTAATATTTAATATATGCAAAGAACTCAAGAAGTTAGACGCCAGAGAGCCAAATAACACTATTAAAAATGGGGTACAGAGCTAAAAAAGAATTTTCATGTGAGGACTATCGAATGTCTGAAAAGCACCTAATGAAGATTAAGCATCCTTAGTCATCAGGGAAATGCAAATCAAAACAACCATGAAATATCACCTCACACCACTCAGAATAGATAAAATGAAAAACTCAGGAGACAGCAGGGGCTGGCAAGGATATGGAGAAAGAGGAACATTTATCTACTTCTGGTGGGATTGCAAGTTGGAACAACCAGTCTGGCTCTTTTTTAGAAAATTGGGCATGATAATATCAGAGGACCCCATCATACTACTCTTTTGTATATACCCAGATGAATCCCCAGCATGTAATAAGGTACATGTTCCATGGTGTTCATAGCAGCCCTATTTATTATTGCCAGAAGTTGGAAAGAACCCAGATGTCCCTCAATGGAGGAATAGATACAGAAAATGAGGTATATTCACACTATGGAATACTACTAGGCTATTAAAAACAATGAATTCATGAAATTCTTAGGCAAATGGGTAGAACTGGAAAATATCATCCTAAGTGAGGTACCACAATGACAAAAGAACACACATGGTATGCACTCACTGATAAGTGGATATTAGCCCAGGAGCTCAGAATGCCCAAGAAACAATTTATATATCAAATGATGCCCCAGAAGAAAGAAGGAGAGGCCCCTGGTCCTGGAAAGGCTCAATAAAATAGTGTAGATGACTATCAGGACAGTGAAGTGGGAAGGGGTTGATTGGCGAACAGGGAGAAGGAAGAGGGTTTATGGGAATTTCAGGGAGGGGGAACCAGGAAAGTGGAAATCATTTGAAATGTAAATAAAGAATATTCGTAATTAAAAAAAAAGAATGGGCCGATTTGCATTCTTTTGCAGGTTGACCTCCAGTTGATCCAGCACCATTTGCTGAAAAGGCTATCTTTTTTCCACTGAATGGTTTTAGCTTCTTTGTCTAAGATCATGTTACCATAGGTGATTGGGTTCATTTCTGGGTCTTAGTTTTATTCTATTGATCTAGGTGCCTGTCACTGTACTATTACCATGCAGTTTTTAACACTAATGCTCTGTAGAACTGTTTGAGGTCCAGGATACTGATTCCCCCAGAATCAGTTGAGAACTGTTGAGAATAGTTTAAGCTATCCTAGCTTTTTTGTTATTCCACATGAATTTGAGAATTGCTCTTTCTAACTCAATGAAGGATTGAGCTGGGATTTTGATGGAGATTGTATTGAATCTGTATATTTTTTTCGGCAAGATGGTCATTTTTATTAAATTAATCTTGCCAATCCATGAGCATCCATATTCTGAGGTCTTCTTCAATTTCATTCTTCAGAGAATTGAAGTTCTTAACAAAAAGATCTTTAACTTGTTTGGTTAGAGTCACACCAAGATACTTTATATTGTTTGTGGCTATTATGAAGGGTATAATTTCCATAATTTCTTTCTCAGCCTGTTTATCCTTTCAGTATAGGAAGGCTACTGATTTGTGTGTGATAATTTTATATCCAGCCACTTTGCTGAAGTTGTTTATCAGCTTTAGGAGTTCTCTAGTGGAGTTTTTTGGATCACTTAAGTGTACTATCATATCATCTGAAAATAGTGATAATTTGACTTATTCTTTATCAATTTGTATCCCTTTGACCTCCTTTTGTTGTCCAATTGTTCTAGCTAGAATTTCACGTACTATATTGAATAAATATGGAGAGAGAGGGTAGCCTTGTCTAGTCATTGATTTTAGTGGGATTGATTCAAATTTCTCTCCATTTATTTTACTGTTGGCTACTGGTTTACTGTATATTGATTTTACTATGTTTAGGTATGGGTCTTAAATTCATGTTCTTTCCAAATCTTTAGCATGAAAGGATGCTGAATTTTGTCAGATGCTTTTTTAGCATCTATTGAAATGACCTTGTGTTTTTTTCTTTTAGTTTGCTTATGTAGTGGATTATATTGATGGATTACTGTATATTGAACCATCCCTGCATCCTTGGGATGTAGTCTACTTGATCATGGCGAATGATTGTGTTGATGTGTTCTGTGGTTGGTTGTGTGATTCGGTTGGCAAAAATTTTATTGCATATATTTACATCGATATTCATAAGGGAAACTGATCTAAAGTTCTCTTTGTTGGATGATTGTGTGGTTTTGTTATCAGTGAATTGTGGATTCATAGAATGAGTTGTGTAGTGTTCCTTCTGTTTCTATTTTGTGAAATAGTTTGAGGACAATTGGCATTAAGTCTTCTTTAAATATATGATACAATTCTGCACTAAAACCCCCTGGTCATGAGATTTTTTTGGTTGGGAGACTTCAATGACTACTTCTCTTCCTTTGGGGGTTATGGTACTGTGTATATGGTCTATCTGATCCTGATTTAACTTTCCTATTTGGTGTCTGTCTAGAAAACTGTACATTTCCTTCAGATTTCCAAGTTGTGTTGAGTATACACTTTTGTAGTAGAATCTGATGATTTTTTTAATTTCCTCATTTTCCGTTGCTATTTCTCCCTTTCCATTTTTGATTGTGATAATTTGGATACTTTCTCTGTGCCCATTTTTTAGGCTGGCTTGAGGTTTATCAATCTGGTTGATTTTCTCAAAGTACCAACTCCTGGTTTTGTTGATTCTTTTTATACTTCTTTTTGCTTCTACTTGGTTGATTTCAGCCATGAGTTTTATGACTACCTGCCTTCAACTCCTCTTGTGTATATTAGCTTCTTTCTGTTTTAAATCTTTCATCTGTGATAAGCTGCTAGTGTATGCTCTCTCAAGTTTCTTTTTGGAGGCACTCAGAGCTATGAGTTTTCCTCTTAGCACTGCTTTTATTGTGTCCCATAAATTTGGTTATATCGTTCCTTCATATTCATTAAATTCTAAAACGTCTTTGATTCCTTTCCTTATTTCTTCCTTCACCAAGCTATCATTGAGTAGAGCATTGTACAGGTTCCAAGTGTATGTGGTCTTTCTGTTGTTTTTCTTTCTATTGAAGACCACCCCTACTCCATAATGAGGCATGGGGTTAGTATGAGCTTCTTATATCTGTTAAGGTCTGTTTTGTTACCAATTATATGGTCAGTTTTGGAGAAGGTACCATGAGGTACTGAGAAGAAGGTATATTCTTTTCATTTAGGATGAAATGTTCTATAGATATCTATTAAATCCATTTAGTCCAAAACTTCTGTTAGTTTCACTGTGTCCCTGTTTAGTTTCTGTTTCCCTGATCTGTCCATTGAGGAGAGTGGGATGTTGAAGTCACCCACAATTACTGTGTGTGGTACCTTGTGTTCTTGAAGCTTTAGTAAAGTTTCTTTTGTGAATGATGGTGGCCTTGTATTTGGTGCTAATTGTTCATAATTGACAGTCCATCTTTGTAATTTTTTCTTTTGATGAATACAAAGTGTCCTTCTGTGTCCTTTTTTATGACTTTTGGTAGAAAGTCTACCTTATTGGATATTAGAATGGCTATTCCAGCTTGTTTCCTGTGACCATTTTCTCAGGAAACTGTTTTCCAGTTTGACTCTGAGGTAGTGTTTGTGGTTGACACTGAAAAGCATTTCCTATTTGCAGCAAAATATTAGGTCCTGTTTATATATCCATTCTTTTATTCTAAGTCTATTTTATTGGGGAATTGAGCCCATTGATGGTAAGAGATATTAAAGAATAGAGATTTTTGCTTCCTGCTATTTTTATGTAAATTTTATGTTTGTGTGGTTATCTTCTTTTGGTTTTCTTGAAAGAAGATTAATTTCTTGCTTTTTCTAGTGTGTAGTTTCCCTCCTTCTGTTGGGGTTTCAATTCATTTTCCTTTGAAGGGCTGGATTTGTGGAAAGTTACTGTGAAAATTTGTTTTTATCATTGAATTCCTTGGTTTCTTCATCTATGGTAATTGAGAGATTTGCTGGATATAGCAGTCTGGGTTGGCATTTGTCTTCCCCTAGGGTCTGTGTGACATCTGCCCAGGCTCTTCTGGCTTTCATAGTCTCTGGTGAGAAATCTTTTGTAATTCTGATAGTCTGCCTTTATATGTTACTTCACTTTCTTCTCTGAATGCTTTTAATATTCTTTCTTTGTTTAGTACATTTGTTGCTTTAATTATTATGTCACAGGAAGAATTTCTTTTCTGGTCAAATCTATTTGGAGTTCTGTAGGCTTCTTATATGCTCATGGGCAGCTCTTTCTTTTAGGCTAGGGAAGTTTTCTTCTATAATTTTGTTGAAGACATTTACTGTCCCTTTAAGTTGGAAATCTTCACTCTCTTCTATACATATAATCCTTAGGTTTGGTATTCTCATTTTGTTCTGGATTTCCTGGATATTTTAGCTCAGGAGCTTTTTGCATTTTGCCTTTTCTTTGTCTGTTCTGTCAGTGCTTTTTATGGTATCTTCTGCATCTGAGATTCTTTCTTCTCTCTCTTGCATTCTGTTGTTGATGCTTGGATCCATGACTCCTGACTTCTTTCCTAGGTGTTCGATGCCCAGAATTGATTCTGTTTGTGATTTCTTTATTGCTTCCACTTACATTTTTAGATCCTGGAGGGTTTTGTTCAATTCCTTCACCTGTTTTATTTTGTTTTCTTTAGTTCTTTCAGGGCTTCTCCCTGTTTCCCTGTGTTTTCCTGTATTTCTTTAAGGGAGTTACTAATGTCCTTCTTTAAGCCCTCCATCACCATCATGAGCTGTGATTTTAAATGCAAGTCTTACTTTTCTGGTGTGTTGGGGTATCTAGGACTTGCTCTTTTGTGGGAATTGGGTTCAGCTCGTGCCATATTACCTTGATTTCTATTATTAACATTCCTAAGTTTGCCTTTTGCATTTGGTTTTCTCTGCTGTCACTGGCTGGTGCTTGTTTCTCCTGTGTGCTTGCCAGCCCTATCTCAGCTACCCTGGGTTACCAGCTTTCCCATGGCACAGATTGTGATGGAGCTGCCCAGCTCTTAAGTGCATGTGGAGCCCTGGCAGACCGAGTCCCAAATGATCTTACACATGGGTGTTCTCTGTCTTCCTGGCTGTAACAGCCTGATCAATCGCAGGACTGAAGATGGTGGCCTCACTTCTTATCCTGGGATTCCCTGCAGAGCAGATATCCCCTAGCAGACTAGGTGCTCAGATGGCTGTGAAGTACCACCCAGATCCTGCGTGTAGTTGGGGCCCTGTTGGGCCGTGTCTCAAGTAATCTTATACTCACTTGATCTCTTTGTACCTGTCTGCACATGGGAGCTCAGTCACAGGAGCTGGAGGTAACCTCAACTCTAAGTGCTGGACTCGCTCTAATCTCAGGACTCTCTGTAGGACAGATGTCCCCTGGCAGGGTAGGTGCACAGACTGCTGTGGTGCTGCTGAGATCCTGGGTACACATAGAGCCCTGGCAGACTGAGTCCCAAGGGATCATACATTTGGGTAATCTCTGTGTACCTGTCTGCTCCTGGCTGCTCAGTCACAGGTATGAGATATATTATGGAGGCTCTTGTCACTATTTATTTTCTTAGGAATACTTACAGAGCCAAGTCAATCCTATATTAGCTCTACCTTGATTTTTTTTTTCTCTTCAGATTGGACCATTGCCCTTGTCATAGTTGGGAAAGTATATACAGAGATGTAGGCATAATTTTGATTGTCAAATTCCAGATGTTACTAATATCTATTCATCATAGATCATTTTCTTTTCTCTATCAGAGATGGATTCCAGAGGAAAATGCTCTAGAATCTATTTCAGAAATTTCTGACATTGTAGAACTATGATTTTTGAGGTGATTCTTGGGTATGTGAAATTTTGCCTGCAGAAACTGAGCAGTATAGTGATTTAGATTTGCTAATCTGTGGCCTTTAAAACATGCATAAAAATAGATTATCGATTAAAATATGTATTGATTGTGCTAAGGTCTCAGGAAACTCAAAATGATCAGACATGTGAATGATGAAGAATTTCAAGACCTGGATTGAATTATTTGCTGAGATTAAGGGTCAGGACAAGATGATGGATAATTTCATTAACTGGTGTATGTAGATCTTTCTACCATAGGATTTGTAGTGGCTATAAGGGGAGAGCTAGCAGTAACTTTAACTATAAAGGAGGAGGATCAAAGACCTATATGGATATCCTATTATTCTGCTTTACCCAGCAATTATGAGGACAAAGGACAACTTCTTGTGTTCCCATGTATTCAAGTTGAGATTCTCTGTTCCTTCTGTGAAATAAATGTGTAGACTGATAATAGAGTAAGTGGCTAGGCTAAAGGAGAGGATAACTTGAGGATGTTTCAAAAATGGAAACAGTTTTCCAGATGGGTGAAAACCATCTCTACCAAAAATATTGAAATTTATAGTGGAATATATTTTCTTGTAACAATTTATTTCTAAGTTTGCATTTATTACTTGTGTAACTGCCTGCAGTTACATCGAATGTTTACCTGGAAAGAAAGCTAGGGATAGAACGGGGTGGCAAGAGGAAATTGAAGCCAAGACAAATTTCCAGATCAAGGCTCAAAGTTTAATGGGCGGGGGTCTCCAAATGTATATAGGGGGCAGAAACCCTTTCCCGAAAGGCTGGAAACTCTTGCAGAACAAGTTTGCTTGCTCTACAAGTGGTTAGTGCCTCTCAGGAAACTGCAGGTCCTTAGAGAACAATGGGCTTCACCTTGGTCTGAGTGCTCTACCCTAGGTGGAACCGTAGTGGCTAGCACAGGAACTCCCGCTCAAAGGCTGGAAGAAGAAATTCACCTTGGTCAATTTTGAGTTCCTGACACGTGGTATGGCATCCCAGTACAGCTCTCTACATACTCAAACAAAATAAAATGTTTCTTTTTCACCTATGTATGTAATGTCTTCCCAAAGGGATTTTAACAGGTCAGCTTCATGAAATTTTCTTTTATAAAGGGAAATATGCTAATGGCTAACAATATTATTACACGTCGTGCGTATAGAAGTTTCCTTACATTATGCATGAAAACTCATGTAATCATTTTCTAAAAGGCCATTGACTCAAAACAGCATGTTGAATAACGTTACAATTTGGTAATTACTCTCCGATGAACTGTGATTGCACCAACAGTCTAAAGCTTCACAGTGAATTAATCTTGATGAATAATGGTAATTACCCCAATATCTCTTATGCCCTGATTGAGTGAACCTTATTTTAATAATGTAAAAATATATATACATTGCAAATATATATATATATATTACATAATTAAATTAAGTTTACATATATATAAGTATATATGTATGTATAAGTTTACTTATATATGTATATGTGTTTGTATATATATCTTCTAGGAAGAAAATGATCATTTTTATACTCATAAGCACTTAGGAGTTAAAGAGGAGGATTATTTTTAAGTAATCAGAAGGTTCATATGTTTTAAAATGTAATACCAAGGACTTGTTGAAAAGCCTTTTATTTTCACCATGCCATAATGTTCAAAGCATTCAAAATTATCTCCATATTAAAATAAAGACTTTGAGAGATCATTTTTTCTTAATTATGTCACAACATAAAGTTTGCTATATCTACATTGTTAGCATCCAGCTGTAGAAAATTTTATTATACAAACTGGTCATAATATATCAACATTATTGCATTTCAAATTAAGTTGAACCAACTCTGAGCCACTTTTTGAAACCATATTTATATATTGCTTTGGCTTTCAGTATTGGATTTGAAGCAAGAAATATTTCATAGACCTAGAATGTTTTTATATAACTTTTTTGCAATGCACTGATTTTATAATGTTAGAGTAATTGTGTCATTCATCTGAGCTCAGAACTTTTCCAACAAAGAATATTCACCTACTGAGACATGTAACAAGTGGGCATGGTTTTGGATTCTGAAGGTTGACAAGAATGTTAAGATGAAGGTCAGTGTAAAGTCCATGACCAGGAGTTAAGAAGGAGGATAGATACAAAGACTGTGGCAGTGACTGCTTAGTGGAGGGACTGAGAAGCCCATGGGGACTCTGAGATTCTGCCTCAGACATCCTCCTGAAGCGTTCCCAGGGTTTGTGTTTTATGGGATTTTGGAGACATAGATCAATGGTTTCCAGCAAAAAGATACTTCCCATTAGTCAGTATGAGTGTAGACCTCATTGTTACATCAGATATTGTGTTCCCAGGATTACAACACTTTTAATATAAAAAAGGCTTTAAACAGCTAATTCTTTTTCCATACCAAGGTATCTAAGAGATCTGTCCTTTGCCATATTGGAGTAAAAGTCCATTGGAGTAAAACCTGAATGGGTTTCTTCACCTTGCCTCCATTGGTTGGACAGTGTTTGAGGGTAATGACGGACATGTCAGTGATAGTATTCAATAAACCATATATCTGACATTCTCTTATCCACACTATACAATAAGGTCTCTCTTAAGCCATTAAAGTATTATGCCTTATCTGAGATTAGTGACTCAAAAAACATGAGTCCAGAATTACAGCGTGGTGTTAGAAATTGCATTAAACAATGGAAACAGCTGTAAAATTCTTTCTCCATACTATGGATGGAACATGCTTTCTACTGATCCTTTGATACAAAGCTGATCTGCATAATTTGAATTATAAACCCATGGGTGAACATTTAATTCTTTAAGGGTTCATCTATTTCTTTCCCAATAGGTACCATGTTGATCCTGCTGGAAAGGAACAAATCTTCCCAGTTTGTAAAATTTGAGGATTTCAATTGGAGCATAAAAATATAACACCAATTCACCTTTAAATAAGGAGCCACACTCTCATAAATAGCCACAAAATGTCCACAATTACTTTTGTGTTGATTTCCCAGCATTATTGAGCAAGTCCAGTTGTGAGGCTTTTAGCTGTTTTTCCTAATCAGTTAGAAGAGTGTCATCTTTTTCAAATAATTTTGAACACTGATTAGTCCAATAACATTCTTTTTCAATCAGGACTATAATACTTCTTCCTAAATCATGCTATTAGTTATTTAATTTTCTGTATTCAATATTTAATCCCTTTTTATAAGACCTATTTTGTCACAACAACAAAAAACACTGTTTTCTTAAAAGTCATGGAGGCTGCATCAATGCAGGCTTTAAAGTAAACTTACAAAAGTCATTTTATACTTCCTAGGGAATATATGACCCTCTGTGAGGGAATACATATCTAATTTGTCTTTCTAGCTATAGTGTACTTGACTCAAGATGATTTTATTTTTGGTAGTTCAATGGATTTTTCTAAAAAAAAACAGAAAATTGTCATATTTTTGACAGTCGATTAATAATCTATTGTATAAATATAGCTAATTTTTTTACCCATTATTTTCTTTTTTGATTTTATCATTTTTATTTTCAATATTCTTTGTTTATATTCAAAATGATATTCCCTTTATTAGTTCCCCCCCTCTCCATAAGTTCCCTAAGCCCTCTTCCCTCCACCCATTCTCCTATCTCCCCCCTCCTACTTCTCTGTCCTGGTATTCCCCTACAATGCTGGAACAAGCATTTTCAGGACCAGGGACCTCTCTTTCCTCCTTGTTGGGAGTCATTTGATATGTAAATTGTGTCTTGGATATTCAGAGTTTCTGAGCTAATATTCACTTATCAGTGACTGTATTGCATGTGTGTTTTTTGTAATTGGGTTACCTCACTTAGGATGATATTTTCCTGATCCAACCATTTGCCAAAAAATTTCATGAATTCATTGTTTTTAATTGCTGAGTAGTATTCCATTGTGTAAATATACCACATTTTCTGTATCCATTCCTCCATTGAGGGACATCTGAGTTCTTTCCAGCTTCTGGCTGTTATAAATAGGGTTGCTATGAACACAGTGGAGCATGTGTCCTTATTGCATGCCTGGAAGTCCTCTGGGTATATGCCCAGAAGTGGTATTGCAGGGTCCTCTGGAAGTGTTATGCTCAGTTTTCTGAGGACCAGCCAGACTGAATTTCAGAGTGGTTGTACCAACTTGCATTCCCACCAGCAGTGGAGGAGTGTTCCTCTTTCTCCACATCCTTGCCAATACCTATTGCTTCCTGAGTTTTTAATCTTAGCCATTCTGACTGGTGTAAGGTGAAATCTCAGGGTTGTTTTGATTTGCATTTCCCTAATGATGGCCGGGCAGTGGTGGCGCACACCTCTAATACCAGCACTCAGGGAGGCAGAGGCAGGCGGATTTCTGAGTTCAAGGCCAGCCTGGTCTACAGAGTGAGTTCCAGGACAGCCAGGGCTATTCTGAGAAATCCTGTCTCCAAAAAACCAAATCCAAATAGTCCATTCTTTTCTTGAAACTCATCAGGTTTGCTGCCATTTCATGGCTTTTATAAACAATGACACAAAAAAATATGGTCGAGAAATGATCACTGATGTAGGATGAAACATTCTTTAGTTTTATACCCATGAGTGATATATCTACATCTTGAAATAGATCAATTGCTAACTTTCTAAGGAGCTGACATTTTGATTTCTATTAGCTTTACAAGTTTGCACCTCAACTGGTAATGGAGGAATGTTCCCTGTGCTCCATAACCACACAAGCATGATCTCTCACTTGCTCTGTTGTCCTCAGACATTCTAAGAGCTTTAAGATGAATTCCTGAAGTAGTTTTTATTTGTATTCCTCTGGTGGATATTGAAGTTTTCATTATATCTAAGTCATTTGAGTTTCTTTCATTGACATTCTCTGTGTAGATATGCACCACATTCTTTAATTGGATTATGGGTTTTCTTGATCTATAGCATCCTGACTTACTTCTATAATTTGTATATTAACCCTATACCTGTTTGGAGTGAGTGAAACCATTTTCTGTTTTATATATATATGCCTCCTCTTTGCCTAAATGACTGTGTCTTTGCCTTGCAAAAGCTTCACTGTTTCATGAGTTCCCACTTCTAGACTGTTGTTGATGTTAGTGCCTTTGGTGTTAGTGATCTCTTCAGGATGTTGTTGCATATGCCAAAGGATTTAAGACTATCCTCTATTTTCTACTCTGTCAGGTTTATTGTAACTGTTTTCATGTTGAAATATTTGGCTTCAGTTTTTGCAAGGTGATAAATATGGGTCTAGTTGTATTCTTGTATTTGCAAATGTCAAGTATTATTGTTATTTCTTGGTGAAGATGCTATCTTTCATTCCAGTGTTTTTTGACTTTTAAATAAAAAAATCAGGTACCCACTGATGCATTGATTTGTCTGGGGCTTGCATTTGAATCTATTCATAATTGTGTCTGTTTTTATACTAGAACAATACAGGTTTCATTACTATAATTATGTATTACAGCAAGAAATTACAGATGAGACCTTCAGCATTCCTTTTATTATTCTTGGTTGTGTTTGCAGTCATCAAGGTTTTATGTTTCCATATCAAGTTGAAAATTGTCTTTTAAGGACTGTGAACAACTGTGTTGGAATTTGGATGATGGGGATTGAATTGCATCATATAATTGCAATTTATATGATGGAAATTATTGTCTATGTTATTCTAATTGATCCACAATAATAGATATTCCCATATTCTGATATCTTCTTTAATTAATATTTTAGTCATATGCTTGTTTTCACTTGAATCTTATGCCAGTTTACACTCTAACCATTACTGAAGAAGGAGACTTCTCTTTCAACCCTTCCAGAATTTATTGTCTATTTTCTTCTTAATGAAAGCCATTATGTCTAGAATGGGGATGAGAGTCCAAAGAAGTTTTTACTTGCAATTTACAAAAGAATAAGGATGTCAAGAACTTTTGAAAATATATTGGGCACATTTATACTTCTTTGAGAACAATCAATTCCATGTATTAAGCTATTTCCTTTGGGGTTGTTTCTTTCGTGATTTGTTACATCTTTAAGTCTTTCAGAATACAGATACTGCTAACTTGTTCATCCAAAAAAAATCATTCTGAATGCTATGTAGCCATCCCATTATTGTCATAGTTTGTTGCACATGTATTTTGTTTTGATATTAAGAAATTTTCCTTGTCAATTGTTGACATTATTTATTGACCAACCATATTTTATTCACTTTGTTCTTACCTATTTTTTTTTTTTTTTTGGTTTTTAATCTTTTTTCACAGTCCAGACGTGATGATTATACCCTGGTCCACCCTCCCACTATTCTATATCACATACATCCTCACAACCCCCTCATCTTCAGTACTATGTTCCCACTCCCCAACAAGCCTACTCCACCAGACCTCTCCACTCTCTAGAGCTCCAAGTGTCTTGTGATATAAGTGCATCTTCTCTGACTGAGTCCAGACCTAGCAGTCTTCTGCTGTCTATGTGTTGGGTGCCTCATATCAGTAGGTGTATATTGCCTGTTTGGTGGCTCAGTGTCTGAGAGATCCTGGAGGTCCAGGTTAGTTGAGACGCTGGTCTTCCTATAGGGTGACCCTCTTGTCTATCCTTTTACCTCAAAGACTTTTTCCAAATCTTTTCTTCAAGAAGATTGGAGTTTTGCATCTTATATCAATGACTTATCTATTATAGTTATTATTGAGAAGGAGGAGAAATGGCCATTTAATTTAATTCTTCTACATGAGAATATCCAGTTTCTTGGCCTCACTTTTTCATTAACATTTTTTAGCAGCTTTACCAAACAAGGTATTCCATGAGAAGTTGTGCAGAGCCAAATAATCTTGGCGTATAGACTTTCATAAATATTAAATCATCAACCAAATAGCATTCCTGATCTGCACTTATGACTCCTATATATTTTTAGCAGTTGTACAGCTTGGTCATTATCTGTCTTCTAACAATTGGAATTTGGGCACTCTCTGAATATGTTAAATGCCTTTGGATTTCTTTCCCTTACCTGGGCTGCTTTATCTATACTCATTGAGAAGGGATGTACCTAGTTTTGCTGTCACTTGATGTGCCAGCTGATCCCATAGGAGGCCCTCTCCTTTTTTATGAGGGGAATTTGGCGAATGGGGATATGGATGTGGGTCTTGAAGGGGATAAGGTTGGAAGGCTGTGATTAGGGTGAAAAGTGAGTAAATAATTTAACTAATGACAAGAACTGGAATAAAAGCCAGAAATGAGAGACTGAGGAATATATAAAAAACAAAAGCAATGAGTGGTATCCCTGAGTACAAGTATTCCATTCTTAGGATCAAAATGACAGCTAAAAACCATCTCCAATTCCAGTTTCAAGAGAATAAAGACCTTCTTTGAACTCTGAGAGCAATAAATGTCCATGGAACAGAGATATATATCTGGTAAAACATGCACAGATAAAATGAAAATAAACAAAATCTCAAATATTTCATTCAATAATGTATTTGCATGGATTCTTTCTAGATCTTCTATTCTGTCTCATTGACCTCCAAGAATGATTTATGCCAGACAGATAAGAAGATAGGTAGATAGATAGATAGATAGATAGACAGATAGATAGACAAGCAGACAAATACTTTGATTCTGCCCCAACTCCATTCTTGGCAGAACCACTGCATTATTCACTTGTGAGTCTGTCTTTCCCTGGAAGAGCCATGTGTTCATACAGGACCTTTCTATAAATGTTGATCTGCAACTCCTCTGCCAATGACACTGTGTGACTCCTCAGCCTTGGTAAATTCCATATTCTCATACTATTTGTGGTTTGTTTTGTTTTGTCACCTCTTTACCCAGCATTGTTCAAAACCCTCCTCCTGGAAGACATTTTTGTGGACCCTGGCTGGTTTGTTGCTTTGTTTACAATTTTTACATCTTAAGCTAAAAACTTTTTTTACACATTTTCTAGAATGCCACAATCCATTTTCATATTTTTGCCAATACATTTTCACCTCAACCTTGTCAACACTGCCTTTCTATTTATCTAATATTCTCTTCACCTTCTTTTCTATTAGTTACCAGAAGACAGTTTCAGGAAAATTGTACATTCATTCTTTTCTTTATAACCTTTATATTTCCATTCTTCAGTGTAAGATAGAACAAGAACTTTATATAAGTATACTCTAGTTGTCTTCAGAACCACCAGAAGAGGGTTTCAGGTCTCATTACATGTGGTTGTGAGCCACCATCTGGTTGCTGGGAATGAACTTTTATATTTTTGGTTGTGAGCCTAGCCCTTAACATCTGAGTCATCTCTTTAGCCCCAGGATCAGTTCTCAAATGTCCAGAGGACAGTCATTTAAAGGAATGTATCTTTTTTAACTTGAAATGTATTTGTATAAATTATTGTAAAATTTATCTAGAAAAGGAACAAGATCAAGCAATTGAAGGTCATATCTATATCTGTATCTATACCTATACACCTCTCTCTCTCTCTCTCTCTCTCTCTCTCTCCCTCTCTCTCTCTCTCATATCAGTATACAAATTAAAGGCTTGATTTTTAACATTTTAAAAATAGCTGCTATAGTTCCCAAGTTAATTATTTTTGCTGAAGCAGGGAGGAACTCAAAAGAATAAACCTGTGATCCTGAAAGACCCCCGAAGAGGGGAAACCCTCACTCAAATCTCGGGATAAAGCAACACCCAAGGAATTCACAGGAGACCGTTCTTGATGCAAACACACGAGGTTTATTCAGGAGAAACCAGGGCACTGGGGGCGTCTCCTAACAGCGCAGGGTGAGACTGACCCCGAGTAACTGGAGTCAGAGATATTAAAAGAGGAAAAATCATAAGGCAAGGGGTGGAGGAAAAAAAATCACAAGGCAAGGGGTGGAGGGCAAACCATGCACAGAACTCGGAAGTACAGAATGAAGAAGTCAGGCAATAGTTTATGCCTTAAGGAATGTTAGAGATTATCTGGAACAAACATCCTTGGGACATGGTATAGTTAAACATTGTAAAGATAGTCACAATGCAGTCATTCAGACATTTTTTTTTTTTTTTTTTTGGTCTGCTAGTTCCTGAAAAAGGGCGTCTCAGGATCAGTTAAGCAAATGTCCACTATTTCGGAGGTCAGGGCGTATTTGACTTCAGGGGCTCTTTCTCAAAGTCAGGCAGCTTTTGCATGAGCCTGTTGAAGCTTGTTTGCTAGGGGGTCTAAAAACCTTTACATTTTTGAGTTGCGGGTCTCTCAATCCCATTACATGAGCTTCATTCCCACATTCTTTATGGGATGCATTCTTTATGGGATATATGTACAAATTTATAGAAATATAAAAGCATGCATGGAAGTGTAAGACCCCCAAAAACTGAGGGTGCCCTAGCACCCCACACCTCAGAAGGTGACACCCAAATCACTTGCGAGAAACAGTCTCGATGCAATAACATGAGGATTTCTTTATTCCAGAATTCTGGGTTCCACAGCTGTACACCACGCAGAGGTAGAGGACTCAGGACCACAAGTGCTGAATTGCGACAGCTTTTATAAGTTTACGACAGAGCCTGTGAATCACAAACCAATCATTTCTTAGCATGGAGAGCCCGCGAAATGTGAGCCAATCACAACAGCTTTTATAAGCTTACGACAAAGCCCGTGAATTACAATCCAATCATTTCTTAGCATGGAGAGCCCACAAAATGCAAGCCAATCGATTTGTACCACTCCATAGTTTTTAGGCCAATCAGTTTAAATTATCGGAGCCCACACGCAGTGGACCCATTAGCTTCCTATTTTCTTAAATGTCTATAGCTGCGTGAACTCCTGCATAGGGGTAATGGCATAAGCTGTTTACAGAAGCAAGATAAGCTTAGCCCATTTCCAGTTACCTTGTGGGGCCAGGATCACCTATTCAAGGCCTTTCTGCTAGATCTAAACAAAGGGTAGGCTCTGGAATGTGACCTTTTACCTAGTTTCCAACAAAGTGAGATAGCAATTTAAACTCCTGATTTCTTGGGGTCATTAGAGTTAGGCTGTATTATTTTCTATCCTTTCAGAAGGAAATTTTAACAACTTATCTTTTGGATAACAATTATCAATTTCATCTAAAAGGCTTGCCATGTAATAGACCAACTATAAATACTCTGCAATGACCAATTTGATTGCCATTTGAAACAAGAAACAAATGTTTCATCAGGTTCTTAAGACATTCCTTTTAAAATGCTTTCATGATTTTATTTTATAACACTTTATTAACACACCAATATCTTTATTGGAGGATGTTAAAACTTTACTTGGAGATGAAAAAAAAAGGGTGATTTTTACATTAATGTTCTCTTTGCAAAGGAATGGCAGTGAACACATAACAAACTGTTGGGAAATGATTACAGAAGCTTCCTCCAAATTATTTGTCTTTCAGTTATTTTGTGTCTATCTTGAGAACAGAAGATTAAGTCCACCTGTGGAAAGCTTAAGATGAGGTTAATATAAGATAAAGCCAATTAATATATCCTAAGAATCTTTGCAAATCATTTAGAATAAGCAAATTATCTTTATTTGAATTTACAGTGTCAATTTGCTTAGGATATAATCGATACATTACATTTAAATGTTTTTCTAGCAAAACTACTGATTTTTTTAATTATATATTTTTATTTTCTATATTCTTTGTTTACATTCCAAATGATTTCCCCTTTCCCAGTCCCCCCCTCCCCATATGTCCCATAAACCTTCTTCTCTCCACTCATTCTCCAATCACCTCTCTCCTTTTTCTCTGTCCTGATACTCCCCTCCAATGCTAGATCAAGCCTTTCTAGGATCAGGACCCTCTCCTTACTTCTTCATGGGTGTCATTTGTTATGCTAATTGTGCCTTGGGTATTCAGAGCTTCTGGGCTGATTAATATCTTCTTATCAGAGATTGCATTCCATATGTATTCTTTTGTGATTTGGTTGCCTCACTTAGCATGATATTTTCCAGATCCAACCATTTGCCTAAAAATTTCACGAATTCATTGTTTTTAATTGCTGAGTAGTATTCCATTGTGTAAATATACCACATTTTCTGTATCAATTCCTCCATTGAGGGACATCTGGGATCTTTCTAGCTTCTGGCTATTATAAATAAGGCTGCTATGAACATAATGGATCATGTGTATTTATTGCATGCTGGGGAATTCTTTGGGTATATGCCCAGTAGAGGCATAGAAGTGTGATGTCCAGTTTTCTGAGGAACCGCCAGACTGATTTCCAAAGTGGTTGTACCATCTTACAACCCCATCAGCAGTGGAGGAGTGTTCCTCTTTTTCTACATCCTCTCCAATACCTGCTGTCTCTTGAGTGTTTAACCTTAGCCATTCTGACTGGTGTGAGGTGAAATCTCGGGGTTGTTTGGATTTACATTTCCCTAATGACTAATGATGTTGAGCATTTCTTAAGGTGCTTCTTGGCCATCTGAATTTCTTCAGGTGAAAATTCTTTGTTTAGCTCTGTATCCCATTTTTAATAGGGTTATTTGGTTCCCTGGGTCTACCTTCTTGAGTTCTTTGTATATATTGGATATTAGCCCTCTATCAGATGTAGGGTTGGTGAAGATCTTTTCCCAATTTGTTGGTTGCCGATTTGTCCTTTTGACAATGTCCTTTGCCTTACATAAACTTTGTAATTTTATGAGGTCCCATTTGTTAATTCTTGATCTTAGAGCATAAGCTATTGGTGTTCTGTTCAGGAACTTTCACCCTGTGCCCATGTCCTCAAGGGTTTTCCCCAGTTTCTTTTCTATTAGTTTTAGTGTGTCTGGTTTTATGTGGAGGTCCTTGATCCATTTGGAGTTGAGTTTAGTACAAGGAGATAAGAATGGATCAATTCGCATTCTTCTGCATGCTGACCTCCAGTTGAATAAGCACCATTTGTTGAAAAGGCTATCTTTTTTTCACTGGATGCTTTCCACTCCTTTGTCGAAGATCAAGTGACCATAAGTGTATAGAGCGAATTCCTGTAATAAAATTCTATGAATAATATACACCAAAAGATTTTAAATCCTAGATTCTTATATTGAGGCAGAAACAAAACATTTTTTTCTCACATAAGTTAAGGCTATCAGCCAGTTCTTGAGGAAAAGCTTTCTAATGAAATTGCTTTATTGTTTCTTTAAACTTAGCTCAATTGAAGCAAATGCTTTTACAATTATCAGGATATAAGAAAAAATCAACCATTTAAATCCATAATAATTTTGTTTGGTGTATATCAATCCAGATTTTAATGCCATTATGAGTTTTACATAGCCTTATTAACATCTCATAGATTTTAAGTTTGAACTGTATTTTGAACCATACCTGGATAAATTTATCAGGAATGTTCTTTTGGCCAGAAACTCCGTAGGTGGTGTCTGCAAGAAAAAAGCAGTACCTCACAAGGCAGCTCTGAGCTTCACTTTAACTTAAATGTAGATATCTTCTAATCTGTGCCTATTCTCTAAGGCCAGACTCAAAACCACCTGTCCTGCATCGAGGCATCCTGCAAGAAGACCCTATTTATGAGGGTCAAATAACAATAGGAACCTGTAATTTTAGAGTTCCTGGAAAAATTTTGCTAGCTGTCCTTTTAGTAGTCAAAGGAGCCTGTTTGATATCAAATAAATTCCCATTGAGATCTTGTTTTCAATCTTGGGGGAGTTAAATTTTGCCTTTACCACTGTAGCCAAGAAACTTGTGAAGTGGCAAGAGACCCTTACTGGCCTAAGATGTTTTTTACCTTTATCACTTTTGAAATCATCTCAATTACAAAAAAAAATGTGACCCTTCAATCAGACTGCAAACTGAAGTCAATGGTACACTGGCAGTTTTTATAGTAATTCTTAACTTTCTCCTGTAATACTAGAGCATAACCAAAATTTTGGAAAGCAAAAGCCAATTTTAAACAATCTATTATCTTTAAAATCAGTGGCAAATGCATTACTTTCACACTACAAAGTTTGTCTGCCAGTTTTTACATTTAAATGCATAACAGTGCAACTTATTAAAGAGACATTATTTTAAATCTTATTCCTTATATGTCTAATTTCTAGAATAAGATCCAAATAAAACATTATGCCAATTTAGAAGTATTTTAGAGGACTGTTTTTCCTGGTTTGGTTCATGCCACCTGCTGCTGTTTAAGATGGCTCCAACATTGAGTTACTAGTTTTAAACTATCTTTTTGTTACTAACATTACACCTTCTAAATCATGTCCAATAACTTATAAGCCAATACTCTATAGCTAAGACATGTAAAACATACTTACACCAGAAAGACCAATCAGAAACGAAAATGAAGCGATTACATAAATCTCATAAATTTAAACCAAACTTTTTTTTTCCTTTTTGTACCTGTAATTTCAAGAGAAAAAATCACATTGAACATAATGATCACAATTGCAGACATTTTTCTAGGAGAAAACCATTAGCCCACTTGCTCTAGAAAATTGAGGCTGCTGGCCCCTTTAAATGCAGCTTTTTCTGTAGCTATGTTTGATACCTAGCTGAGTGTGGAGCAGCTTAAATCAGCCTCTGCTATGTAAACTAAGACTAGATTAAGAGAAGGACCACCAGCAGATGAAGTTCTTACCATTTTTTCTCTTCAACATGAAACATAGATCAACAGTCAGTCAAACAATGAAACAAAGACAGACACAAATTGACACGTGGACAAATTGGTGCACCAAAGACAAATAATACACAGAAAGGGAAACATACTTGTTTTATAGTATTGAGAATATCTCCAGTAGGGTCTGTAGAGGAAACAGGGTGTCTCCATATTTCCACCTGGCCCTAGGAGGGTTTAAAAATCCATTCTCCTTCTCTCTTTCTCTCTCATGTTTCTAAAATATGTTTTTGTTGTTGTTGTTTTATTACATTTTGTTTTTACTCATTTTATTATTTTATTTTATATTTTATTTTATTTTACTTTATTTTATTTTACTTTATTATATTTTATTTTATTTTATTTTATTTTATTTTATTTTATTTTATTTTATTTTATTTTATTTTATTTATGCCCTATTCCTCTCTCCTGATGCAGTTCTAGACTGTGGACAATTTGCCTAACAGCATTACCCCTTCTAATTTGCTGTCAAACCCTAGCTGATCTCAGCATTGGGCCTAAGCTGATTCAGTCTAGCCCATATCACTTTGGCACATCTGCAACAACAGTCTCCAAAAAATGACATTTATAGTGCTAAAATTAATGTTCTGTTGTACTGGCTGGTTTTGTGTGTCACCTTGACACAGGCTGGAGTTATCATAGAGAAAGGAGTTTCAGTTGGGGAAGTGCCTCCATGAGATCCAGCTCTGGGGCATTTTTTAAATTAGTGATCAAGTGGGGGAGGGTCCCTTGTGGGTGGTACCATCTCTGGGCTGGTAGTCTTTGGTTCTATAAGAGAGCAGGCTGAGTAAGCCAGGGGAAGCAAGCCAGTAAGGAACATCCTTCCATGGCTTCTGCATCAGCTCCTGCTTCCTGACCTGCTTGAGTTCCAGTCCTGACTTCCTTTTGTGATGAACAGCAATGCAGAACTGTGTGCTGAATAAACCCTTTCCTCCCCAACTTGCTTCTTGGTCATGATGTTTGTGCCTGACTAAGGCATCTATGTTGCTTATCATGCCAGATACATAACATTTTTTCCATTTCTGTGGAGCTCCACCCAAGACAGAGTCCCTCATTTGATCTCTCCATTTCTAGGCTCATCATCCTGTGCCAATCTTTAACCACCTGAGGCTACATTCAAATGGTTACCGGGTCACCTGGAAGGAAAGCTAGGGTTGGGAACAGGGTGGTAAGAGGAACATGGGGTCAAGACAAGATTTCCTGCTCAAGACTCAAAGTTTAATGGAGTCTCCAAATATATATAGGCAGGGGAAGACCCTTCCTCCAAATTCCAGGCTGTGTCCCAGGGAAATGGTCTGGCTGTTCTCTGGGAGTTGGCTCCACTACTCAGGCAGGTGGGTGGGCCACCTGCTTAACTCAGGAATTTGTAGACCTGGAGGAACAATGAACCTCACCTTCACTCTGAGTGTTTCACCCTAGGTGGGAAGCAGTGGCTAGCAAAATTCTGAAACTCTTACTCAAAAAGTCTGGGGGGAGGGCACAGTCAATGTTACTAGCAATCTATTTTCTAGTTTTTAATGAAGGAAGATTCTGTGATTTCCGCATTGGAACAATTGCCAGAGAAGTTCAACTTTGAGGAGTTTTTGGTTGATATAAAATGGATGTTACTCAAGTACTATGAGAAGATACAAAGCAATGCCCTCCAACATTAGTACCTTCATAGCAATGAGCATGGCCTTGAAGAGGGTAGACACATCCCTGGACAGAGCTAAGAAGCAGGAGTTCAAGGCATCTGACATTTGCCCATCCAGTACATCCAAAATGTATTGTCATAAGTATTGACATTGTTATTATGGATCTAGGGATCAAGGAAGTAAATCTATCTCCACACCCATGTTCTCAGTGATGCTGCAGGCTCTTTTTGATCATGTTCTTACCAGAAATCTGAGAATCAATTGATCTGCACTCTTTAATAATAGCATAAGCTCTCCATTCCTTCACAGGAAATGAATAAGAGCTAACCTCTAGGCCTGGTTTGAGCCGCTTTTGTTTATATCCAATATTCATAAAATTTCTCATCTCTGATATCAATCCTAACTACTCTAAACCAGCATATCTATAGGGGCATTGTCACTGAAGACATCTAAATCATCTAGTCTCTTCCTGTCCATATACCATCCATGTCAAAATAGGGCATTATCTAATACACTCATCATGATTTAGGAACTCAACAATTCCCTACTTAAAACTATATGCAACCCAAGTATTTCTTCCAAGAATCCCTGTAAAAAGATAGATGCTGAAGCTCTATTTGTGGGAAAAATCAAAATGGGATCAGCACCAAGAAACACATTTTTCTATGTTCAGGTTTCCTCACTTTGGGTCACTTGTAACATTCTTTGTTTACTAGACTGTAACATCCTTATTTCTGAGATAAAATTTGTAATTCTTTCAAAACACTCTTCATAGCAGAAGTTGCAGAGCTTCTTTTTTAGTAAAATGCATGAAGAACTTTGTGAGCTATTTTGCTGTGGAATTAAAAAGGAAGGTTACAGTTGGGTTATAACATCCTTTGCTTCCTTTCAGAAATACTCTCAATAAAGATCACTTAAAGAAGTGTCTCAGGGTTTTCCTGCTTCATGACTGACAGAAGACTGTAGACTTGAATTGAGTTCTTCTTTAAAGGTTTATTTCCTCATAAAACAAATGTCAGTTTAGGAAATTTCCCCATGTGCCAATGAGTTCAAGACTCTTTCCCATGTTCTCTTCTATTAGATTCAGTGTATTCAGTTTTATATTGAGTTCCTTGGTCCACTTGGACTTGAGATTTGTGCAATATGGGCCAATATGGGACAAATATGGGTCTATTTTCATATTTCTACATACAGACAGCCAGTTAGACCAGCACCATTTATTGAAGATGTTTTCTTTTGTCCATTGTAAAATGTGGGTTTCTTTGTCAAAGATAAAATGTCTGTAGGCGTGTGGTTTTATTTCCGGGTCTTCAATTCTATTCCATTGATCAAGTTGTCTGTCTCTATACCAGTACCATGCAGTTTTTTATCACTATTGCTCTGTAGTAAAGCTTGGGATCAGGGATGGTGATTTCCCCCAGTTGTTCTTTTATTGTTAATGATTGTTTTTAACATTCTTGTTTTTTTTTTTTTTTTTGTCTTTCCAGATGTATATGAGAATTTCTCTTTCCATGTCTTTGAAGAAATGTGTTGGGATTTGGATGGGAATTGCATTGAATATATAGATTGCCTTTGGTAGGATGGCTGTTTTTACTATGTTAATTCTGCCAATCCATGAGCATTGAAGATCTCTCCATTTTCTCAGATCTTCTACTTCTTTCTTGAGAGTCTTCAAGTTATTGTTACAGGTTTTTCACTTGTGTGGTTGGAGTTATTCCAAGATATTTTATATTATTTGCGGCTATTGTGAAAGCAGTTGTTTCCCTAATTTCTTTCTCAGCCTGTTTATCATTTGTATAAAGGAAGGCTACTATTTTATTTGGGTCAATTTTATATCTGGCCACTTGGCTGGAAAGATTCTCTGGTAGTATTTTTGGGGTTGCTTATATATACTGCCATATCATCTGAACATAGTGATACCTTTATTTCTTCTTTGCCAGTTTGTATCCCCTTGATCTCTTTTTTTGTTGTCGTATAGTTCTAGCTAGCACTTTGAGTACTATATTGAATAGATGTGGGGACAGTGGTCATTCTTGTCTACTTGATTTCAGTGGGATTGCTTCAAGAATATCTCCATTTAATTTGATATTGGATGTTGGTTTGTGGCAAGTTGCTATTATTATGTTTAAGTATTGGCCTTGAATTCCTGATCTCTCCAATACTTATAACATGAAGGGATGTTATATTTTTTCAAATTCGTTTTCTATATCTAAGGATATAATAATGTGATTTTTTTACATGAGTTTGTTTATATAGTGGATTACATTAATGGATTTTCATATACTGAAACAACTTTGCATCCCTGAGATAAAGCCTACTTGATCATGGTAAACAATGGTTTTGATATGTTCTTAGATTCAGTTTGTAATAATTTTATTGAGTATTTTTGCATCAATATTCTTAAGCGAGATTGATCTGACGTTCTCTTTTTTGATTGGGCCCTTGTGTGGTTTAGGTGTAAGAGTAATTGTGGCTTTATAAAACAAGTTAAGTAGTCTTACTTCTCTTTCTATTTTATGGAATAGTTGGAGCAAAAATGGTATCAGGTCTTCTTTGAAGGTCTGGTAAAATTCTCCCACATACATCTGGCTCTGGTCACTTTTTGGTTGGGTAGTTTTTAATGACTTTTATTTCCTCACATGATATAGAAATTTCCTAAAGAGAACTCCAATGGCTCAGGCTTTAAGATCAAGAATTGATAAATGGGACCTCACGAAACTAGAAAGCTTCTGTAAGGCAAAGGACTTAGTCAATAAAACAAATTGGCAACCTACAGATTGGGAAAAAATCTTCACTTACCTCATATCCAATAGAGGACAAATATCTTAAACTGGAAGGAACTCAAGAAGATAATCACAAAAAAAACCCCAAACAAACAAGTAAACCAAGAAAAATGGAGTATAGATCTATACTGAAATTTCACAACTGAGGAATCTCAAATGGCTGAGAAGGTCCTAAAGAAGTGTTCAAAGTACTTAGTGATCAGAGAAATGCATATTTAAATGACTCAGATTCCATCTTATACCAATCAGAATGTTTAAGATCAAAACCTAAGGTAACGACACATGTTGGAGAGGATGTGGAGAAAAAGGAACACTCCTTTATTGCTGGTATGATTGCAAACCGGTGCTACCACTCTGGAAATCAATTTGGAGGTTCATCAAAAAATTGGAAATATATCTACATAAATAGCCAGCTCTACCACTCTTGGGAATATACCCTAAAGATGCCCCATTATGCCACAGGGTCATATGTTCCACTAAGTTTTAGCTCCCCTTTTGTGATAGCCAGAAACTAGAAACAACCTATATGTCCTGCAACAGAAGAATGGATGCAGCAAATGTGGTTCATTTACACAATGGAATACTAATTAACTGTTAAGAATAAAGACATCCTGAACTTTGCAAGTAAATGGATGGAATTAGAAAATATCATTCTGCATAAGGTAATTCAGACTCCAAAAGGCATGCCTTCTATGTATTCACTAATAAGTGGATATTAGTGACAGAAATCAAAAAGGTAAACAAGCTGAAGTGCCCAAGTGAGGATGACTCATTCCCACTTGGGAGGGAGAAGAAAGCAATAACAATTGGGGAGGGAGGGAGGGACCTGAGAGGCAAAGTAGATAGGACAGGGGAGTGGAAGGGAGAAGGGAACCTGATCTGGTATTGGTTGGGGAAAAGGACTATAGCCCTGATGGCCAGCAGATAGAAGGGAAATAGGCAACTTAAGGATATAGGAGGTTGAAGGGATCCTCTAGAATGAACCAGAGACCTGTGAGGTGAGAGACTCTCAGGACTCAAAGGTTGGGACCTTAGATAAAATGCCTGGCAGTAGGTAGAGGAAACTTATAGAGCCCACCTCCAGCAGGAAGACAGGGCATCAAATGAGCAGAAACATCCTACAGTCAGATCTCTGATCCAACTTGTTCCTGTCTAAAAGAATTACAGGTATGGAAATGGAGAGGAGTCTGAGGAAAAGAACTTCCAGAGACAGGCCCAAAATGGGATCCAGCTTAAAGGGAGGTCCTAAGGCCTGGTACTACTACTGAGGCTCACAAAAAATGACCTAGCATGACCGCACTTTGGAAGACCCAACAAGCAGCTGAAAGAGTCAGATACAAATATTTGCACTAAGACAATGAACAAAAGCAGCTGACCCCTGTTGTTGAACTAGGGCAGGCTGAAGGAAGTTGAAGACAAGGAGTACCCTGTAGGAGGACTAGTAGTCCCAATTAATCTGGACCTATAAGATCCCTCAAACACTGGGCCACAAACTAGGCAGCATACACCAGATGATATGAGGCCCCCAACCCACATACAGTAGAGCACTGCTGGGTCTCTGTTCATTCAGAGATGACACACCTAACTATCAGGAAACCAGAGGCCCCAGGGATTTTTAGAGGTCAGGCGAGTGGGGGTGTGGGGACATCTATGTGGAGTCAGAGTGGTGGGAAGAGGTTTGGATGTGGAACAGTTGGAGGGTGGAAGAGGGGAATAAAATATGGAGTGTAAAAAATATAAAAAATAAATGACATAAAAATTAAAAAGCAAAACCAAAAAAAAAAAAAAAACAAAAAACAAAAAACAAAAAAGCAAAACAAAACAAAAACAAAGAAATGTCAGTGGAATCCAAACAAATGATAATTAAAGGAAGACATGTAAATATTACTCTAAGAGGGATATCTTGTATATGAGGCTCAGGTACCTCAACAATCTCTTAAGAAGGAAAGTAAAGATGCCTTGTTTGCACCTTTTTTCTATTATATATTGGCAATATCTCACTGAAATGCAACATAACAACCTCTACAGAGCTAGGGAGGTAAGTGGACATTTCCCTAGTTCATTTGGCAAAGAATGTTAGGAGTGAGAGATAGAATGGCATGAAGCATGAACTCAAGGCACAACCTTTCCTATTGAATTATTTTTGAGTCTCTGACTATGCCTCTTGTCTTAGGCTAGTAATTTTGTTAAAGAAGCTCAATCTATTTACACTAATATGAACCACAGAACTCGCAGGCAGACACTGAAATAAACAATGAGTTTATTTTCTAAATGCAATCTCACCATTGGCAAAAATTTAAAAGACCCTTATAGGAATGTAGGCTCTAAAGGGTTTTTTTCTGCTTCAGATGATGATGGGTTTTCTGAAAACCAGGATATCTTCATTTTAACATTGTGAGATTGTTTGGTGAATGGATATGGATTTATTTTGCCTGGGTTTTCTTACCTCATGTGAATGTTGGAGATTTTTAAAAGAATTTTGATACTTTATCTGGGAGAATATCTACCAAGTATGATCAGTGATACAAATCATAAATATCTACAGAAGATCTTACAAACCCTTGTACTTTCAAGTCCTCACATAAATTCAGCAAACAAGAGATAAGAATCACAGTTAGTAATTTTTCATCCCCACACTTAGTCCCTAATCAATTCTTCCTCCTGCCTCTATATGAATTCATCATCAAGGAGCCCTATAGCCACCCTCTTTTCTGATCCAAGAAATACTAGTTCTCCTGAGTCACTTGAATACCTAATCGGTCCTTGGACATCTCATAGTGTGACATACTGAGATTATATACATTATCATGTTACAAAATATCAATACATATATTCCACGCATACTAAGACAACAGAAAATATTTGAAACAGATCTATAAAACCATTGTGGCTTAGAGTGCATGACTTATTCTTCTAACATCCACATTCAAAATAGTTGACTATGATTCTCATCAGGCTCCCTTACACTTTTTCTTAAGTTTAAATTAGCAGCCTTTTGCAGCTTAGGAGATAGCTAAATAAACTGGAAAAGTATACTTCCTCCATGGGAGCAGGTGCTCTGTGTTTCTGATATCATAGAGAGCAAAATTCTAGATATTTGGTGTTTGAGCTTTGTACATATGTCCCTGACACTGGGACTTGGGTGCATAGGACAGCTGGAGAGATTACTGAAGCCTGCATCATAATACATAATACATTCACATTTACATACATTCATGCATACATAAGTGCATACACACATGCATACATACATATATATGCCTAACTATCTTTATCCCTATCTACATCTGTACCTATCTATATCATCAGCTATATTATCATTCATATTGTCATCTAGATCATCTGTATCATCTATCTCTGTCTCTATCTCTATTTCTATCTCTATCTCTATTTCCATCTCCATCTCCATCTATATCCATATCATCATCTATAACATATTGCCTATGTATATATATATATATATATATATTCACACATATACATATAAATCTATTTATATGTGTGTGTATATATATATATATATATATATATATATATGATGTGTCTGATATTTAAGAAGAACAAGTACATGACAATGATCCTGAGGGAAAGGACGTACAAAATAATGCCACAACAGCAAACATTAAACCAGACCCAAAGATATTTGACATTTTAAGTTACAAAGCAGAACCGGGTCACAGGGCTGAGGGAAAATTACAACTTATTGACTTACTGGGATGTGGATCCAAAATATTATGCACCAGGAGTCAGTCAAGAGCAAAATTGGGTTCAAGACATATCCAAACCCCAAAATATCATTCACAGACTATCAGGAATCAGAGTGCTCTTTCTGGCTTTTAGCCTTTGTGATGTAGTGCACATAGCCTTATGGCTTCACCACTCTCCACTTCTGCCCTTGAGGTGATCACATAGCTTTGTGCCCAGGTTTGATGTTAAATTTCTTCTCATCTTATAAGGAAATATACAGCAGACCCCAGGAATTCTATTTATGTACATAAAAAATTTCCAGCATCTCAGCCCAGTCAATGATGTACACACAAACCAAAAATCTACATCCATACTATAAGGTTTATGTAGCTTTTGTTCAACACCCAATAAATCCCCTCTGGAATAGATTCTTTTTCTGCAGCAATGGCAACCAAGATCCTGTCTATCTCACCTACTCAGCTAAACTTCATATTTTTCAGTTTAGCCTGGTGTGCAAAGGGCTCTGAGTATTCTGAAGGGAAAAGGCAGATCTTGACCATTTCTTTCGCAAGTTTTTGCTTCATCAGGCTTCATTGTATTCACTCATAAAATTAAAAATCCGTAATATATTCCCTTACCTGTGCATTTCCACAACACTAATTCCATGCAATCCTATTAAAAGTACTATTTAAAAAACACATCTTAGAGAGATATGTAACATATATTTTAAATTTTTTACCTTTCTTCTCTACCTAATTTTATTTATATTTAATTTGATTATTTTATTTGTTTACATTTTGAATGAAGTGTGTCCCTCTTCACAAAGATACCCTTCAATATTCCTCCCCATTTCCTCTAAGACGGTGCTCCCTCACCCACACACCTACTCTCACCTCACCCCTCTACAAACCTGTTTCCTGGGAAAACAAGCCTCCACCGGACCAAGTGCTTCCCCTCTCATTGATTCAGGATAAAAGAATCTTCTGCTACATAAGTAGTAGGAGCCATGGACTTAGCCAAAAATACTTTTTGGTTGGTGGTTCAGTCTCTGGGAGCTCTGAGTGGAAAGGTTAGTTGATATTGTTGTTCTTCATAATGGGTTGCAATCCCCTTCAGCTCCTTCAGTCCTTCCCCTAACGCTCCCATTTGGGTCTGGGCTCAGTTCAATGGTTGGCTGTGAGTATCTGTATAAGCCTTAGTCAGGTGCTGGCAGAGCCTATCAGAGGACAGAATACTAGTTTCCTGTCTCTGAATGCTTATTGGCATCAACAATAATGTTGTGTTTGGTGTCTGTGGTTGGCATAAATCCCATGGTGGGGTGGTCTCTGAATAACCTTTCCATCAGTCTCCACATTTGTTTCCTTTAGATGGGAACAATTGTGGGTTAAAACTTTTGAGATGGTTGGGTGGCCTCATCACTCATTTGTGGGACATGCTTATCTGCTGAATGTGGTCTTTTCAGGTTTTGTCTCCCCTCTGTTGTATATTTTGGCTAATGTCATTCCCATTGTATCCTGGAAACCTCTTATATTACTGACATCTAGGGACTTTCTAGTGGTTCCTCCCACCTATTCACCACACCTGACTGCTACACATTTCTATTCATTCTCCTGGCCCTCTGGACATCTTTCCTGTTTCTATTCATGCACCATATCCCTTCCCTCTTCCTTCATGCCACTCCCTTCCTCTACCTCCTGTGACTATTTTATTCCACCTTCTAATTAGGATTGTAGAATACACACTTTGGTCATTCTTTTTTTTTTTAAGTTTCATTGGGATATTATCCACTTATCAGTGAGTGCATACCATTTATGTCCTTTTGTGTCTGGTTTGCATCACTCTGGATAATATTTTCTAGTTCCATACATTTGACTGCAAAATTCATGAAGTTGTCATTTTAATAGCTGAGTAATATTCCATTGGGTAACTATTTGTACCACATTTTCTATATTGATTCTTCTATTAAGGGACATTATGGTTGTTTCCATCTTCTGGCTATTATAAATAAGGCTGCTACGAACATAGTGGAAAATGTGTCCTTGTTATATGCTAGAGTGTATTTTGAGTATTTGCCCAGTAGTGGAATAGTTCAGGTAGAACTATTTCCAACTATATGAAGAATCACCAGATTGATTTCCAAACTGTATATACCAGCTTGCAATTCTACCAGCAATGGAGGAGTGTGACTCTTTCTGCACATTCTTGTAGTATCTGCAGTTGCATGAGATTTTTATATTAGACATTCTGATTGGTATAAGGTAGAATCTCAGCATAGTTTTGGTTTGCATTTACATGTTGACTGAAAATGTTGAGCATTTCCTTAGGTTATTCTAGGCCATCCAAGATTCTACATTTGAGGATGTTTGTTTCTCTGGAGTCTACATTTTTGAGTTCTTTGTAAAATTTGAATATTAGCCTCGATCTGATGTAGGGTTCATATATATCATTTTCCATCTTTAGGTTGCAGTTTTGTCCTATTTACATTTTTCTTAGCCTTTAAGAAGCTTTTCAATTCATGAGGTGCCATTTGTTAATTTTTGATATTAGAGCCTGAGGTATTGGTGTTCTATTCAGCAAATTTTTCCTTGTGCCAATGTGTTTGTGGTTTCCACTGTTTTCTTTTTTTTCTATTACATTCAACATATCTGGTTATATGTGATGGTTCTTGATCCACTTGGATATGAGCTCAGTACAAGGAGATAGAATTGGATCAATTTGCATTCTTCTACATATAGACTACCTGTTGAACCAAAACTATTCTGGGAAATGCTTTCTTTTTTTCACTGTATTGGTTTGGCTTCTTTGTCAAAGATCAAATGTCCATAGATGTGTGGCTTCATTTTGGGTCTTCAATTCTATTCCATTGATCTATCTGTCTGCCTCTGTACCAAAATCATGTAGTTTTATCACTAATGCTCTGTCATAGAGTTTGAGGACGGGTATGGTGATTTCCCTAAAATGTCTTTTATTGTTGGGAAATGTTTTCATTATCTTGGGGGTTTTGCTATTCCAGATGATGTTGAGAATTGCTCTTTCTTTGTAGCTGAAGAATGGAGGTGGAAATTCGTTGGGGATTGCATTGACTATGTAGATTGCCAATCCATGAGCATAGGAGGTTTTTCAATTTTTTGAGGTCTTCCTCTATTTCCTTCTTCATAGTCTTGAAGTTCTAGTCATACAGATCTTTCACATGTTTGGTAAGAGTCACCCCAAGGTACTTTATACTGTTTGTAGCTACTGTGAAGGGTGTCATTTCCCTAATTTCTTTCTCAGCCTGCTTATACTTTGAGTATAGGAAGGCTACTGATTTGCTTGAGTTGATTTTATAACCTGCCACTTTTCTGAAGTTGTTTATCAGCTGTAGGAGTTCTCTAGTGGAGTTTTTTGGGTCACTTTGGTAGACTATCATATCATCTGCAAATAATGATAGTTTGACTTCTTCCTTTCCAATATGTATCCCTTTGACCTCCTTATGTTGTCTAATTGCCCGAGCTAGTACCTCAAGTACAATATTGAAAAGATAAGGAGAAAGGGGGCAGCCCTGTCTAGTCCCTGATTTTAGTGGGACTGCTTCAAGTTTCTCTCCATTTAGTTTGATGTTGGCTACTGGTTTGGTGTATATTGCTTTTACTATGTTTAGGTATGGGCCTTGAATTCCTGTTCTTTCCAAGACTTTAAGCATGAAACGATGCTGAATTTTTTCAAATACTTTTTCAGCATCCAATGAAATGACCATGTGTTTTTTTTTCTTTGAGTTTGTTTATGTAGTGGATTTCATTGATGGATTTCCATATATTGAACCAACCCTGCATCCCTGGAATAAAGACTAGTTGATCCTGTTGGATGATCGTTTTGATGTGTTCTTGGATTCAGTTGGCAAGAATTTTATTGAGTAATTTTGCATCGATGTTCATAAGGGAAATTGGTCTGAAGTTCTCGTTCTTTGTTGTATCTTGGTGTGGTTTTGGTATTAGCGTAATTGTGGCTTCATAGAAGAAATTGGGTAGTGTTCCTTCTGTTTCTATTTTATGGAATAGTTTGAAGAGTATTGGTGTTAGGTCTTCTTTGAAGGTCTGATAGAATTCTGCCCTGAAGCCATCTGGTCCTGTGCTTTTTTTGGTTGGAAGACTTTCTATGACTCCTTCTATTTCTTTAGGGGTTATGAGACTGTTTAGATGATCTATTTGGTCCTGATTTAATTTTGGTATTTGGTATCTGTCTAGGAAATTGTTCATTTCCTCGAGATTCTCCAGTTGTGTTGAGTATAGGCTTTTGTAGTAGGATATTGCGTTTTACCCTTGGCCAGCAAGGAAAGATGCAACAGGACCAGGTTCTTCTCTGCAATGCTTTATTCAGGACTTTTTCTTTGTTCTTCTTACTGAGGCCCCAAGCCCTCTCCCTGCTGCCCTTATATAGCCTTTCAGCCTCGTCTACAGAAGATAGATTGTGCACCGCTTCCTAATCGGTGAACTAAGTGAATTCTTCATTAGCATATAAGTGTGATAACATATATAGCATACTGCGCATGTACTAAAGTTGTTTACCACCAGGGAGCTGCATCCGGTTAGCGCCATCTTGTAATGGAGATGAACAAAGGTGGCTTACTACATTTCCCCCTTTTTTGTTATATAGAAGCCGTCAAAAGTCAGGGCTAATCAGGTTACTGGCATTCTGTAGACAAATGACCCTTGTCTTAGGTCATGTCTGTTGCGATTTGGTCTTACCCATCAAAGGGTTACCCTATTGCTCACTGATCCCCATATCTTAGGTTGATCCAAGTGCCGAGAAGTTGCCCGTCTTTGTGTATCACAGTATTGTATGCTCAGTGTACCCTGGAGCGAAGGCTTCTAAGATTTTAGGGAGGCCAGCCAAATAGAGACGTCTTCCTGAGTGTCCATGGCTATGAGAGCCTGATAAACTATGGCTCTATGAACTGCATGATCTTGTCTGATGCGGCAGAAGCACCAAAGGCAGACGAAAGCTGCTAAGCACATAGGGGCAGCTATAGCTAACATCCCAGCCCACTCTTTGACCCAAGAAAAGGCACTGGAGATACACGAGGTCAGGTCCTCCATGGTGATTGGCTTCAGTCTAGTAGCATTAAGCGAAGCTATCTGAAATAAAAGCTGTTTGCTTAATAATTCTCCCTCAAGAGACCAATTTCCTTTAAGGAATTCACTGATATTGTACTGACTTTCTTTTAGAGCTGTCATATTTACCTGAAGGGGGGTAATACATAATCCTGGGGTATGTTTAACACAGGATACCTGCACCATTGTTACAAGTGCATCAATTTCTTCCTGTAGAATGTCTATTCTCTGATTCAAAAGCAGTATACCAGCCTCTAAATGGGAATTATATTGACTGTGAATCTGTAAGGCTCGCGCAGACTGCTCAGCTATACTATTCACAACCTCTGTAGTCTGCACCTGAGATGCCATGGCAACCACAACAATAACAGCAGCTGCTGCAGATATAGTAATGGATGTAATAATAGCAGCAGTAATACCAAAATCTCTCTTGGCAAGGAACAATTGTCCCACAGGAAAAGTATCTGGGTCTTCTATAAATGGAATGGGCAGGTGAGCTACCAAGGCAGTATCATTGCCGCCATCCCAACATTCTGACAGATAGCATTGTGTATGGGTACTGTTACAATCTAGGCGATCATCAAACACATTGATACTAGCAAGGAAGAAAAAGGGTGGTTTGAGGCAAACCAGGGCAGAGGAATAACTCATGTTTTGCAAAAGTGAGTTTATGGTTACATTAAGAAGTCTGACCGCCCTTTTGTCAACATTCCTAACAGCAGTTATATTATAAAGAAAAAATTCTTCTCCCTTAATGCAAGCAAGAGGAGCTAGTGAGGTAAAAGCATTCTGATGATTCGACAGAATCCAATCATACCATGGCCAAGCATCCTCCGCTCCTGTTTGATTCCAATTAAACTTATAGTGTCCTAAAGGTGGAGAGAAACTAAATCCAGGGATAATTGATTATTTCTATAGAAAGGAGATTGACATTGTGTCGTTTGTGGAGGAAAGTTCACAAAAGTCAGACAAGTAGGCAGCAGCCTTATTTGAGGGGAGGTCTGCTGAGTGTAATTGATTCCTGGTTCTCTTGGTCTAAGGCTATTGTGTAGAAATAAAAGGGTAGTTATGTTAAGATTAGAAGAGTTGTTTCTTCCTCCACCTCCTTCAACAGCTCCTTGACTAATTTGTGTGAGTGCCACTGCCAAGATGCCTGGGGATGCTTGATAATTCTTGACAGGATCTATCCAGTGGCCCAAATTGCCATTCCCCATTCATATGCATGGCAAAGAGCTATTCTTAACTGTAAAACATAAAGTTCCTAAAAGCGAATAATTTGAAGCTGTGTACAGAGATGCAAGTTCTCCCATCGGCTTAACACATGGGAGACCATTGTCACAGGAAGTGGAAAACAGTGTAGGCAGCAGGGTGGAGTTATTATAAACAGGGAGTGGTATGGGCCAGGTTTTTGCTATGGCCCAAAGTATGAGCTTCTCTGTCATCCCTAGGGGAAGACAAAGTATCAGGATCAACATCCATGAGTACTGAAGTCTCAGCATATTCTCCGCTCTTTTGGAGTTTCACTTTCCGCATCAGTCGCTCCGGCACCCAAATGGGATCATTCCAGTCCTGCGGGAAAACACAAACAGCTCCCCTAGATCTCGTTATGACGGGATCTGGGCCAAACCATTGATTGGACAATGTATCTTTCCATTTTACCATTTCAGTCGATTGAGGGCAGTGAAGCGAGTGTCGCTCAGCTGCGGACCGATTTTGTGAGTCCAGATTTAAAAAAATTAAGGTGAAGAGGGTGAGTGCTATGTGGTCCTTAGTGGCGTGACCATAGTCAATTCCCCCCTTTTGTTTTTCAAGACACTCTTTCAGGGTGGGATGCGCACGTTCAATGATTCCTTGGCCTTGTGGATTATACAGTAGGCCATGAGCCAAAGCAACTTGCATTTGACTGCAAAATGAGATAAAAGAACTAGCAGTATAGGCAGGTCCCATTATCAGTCTTTAACATGGCTGGTTTACCCCAAGCTGCCCAGGCTTCTAGGCAGTGGGTAATAACATTAATAGTCTTTTCTCCACTGAGTGGAGTGGCATGAATGATACCAGAGCAAGTGTCCACCAACACATGGATAAATTTGAGTTTCCCAAATTCTGCATAATGTGTCACATCCATTTGTCACAATTTTAAAGGACGTAGTCCTCGATGGTTCAGTCCGGTGCCTGACGTGGGGTGGAATATAACACAATTAGGACAAGAGAGAACAATCTGTCATGCATTGTTTCGAGAAAGGTTAAATTTCTGTTGCAATACCCGAGTGGGCACATGGAATTGTGAATGAAACTTAGATGCTTGGTCCATAGATAATGCCATGAAGGCAAGCTCCATGCATGTGCATCGATCAACCACATCATTCCCTGAGGCAATGGGACTCGGCAAATTGGAGTGTGCCCTAATATGGAGAATATGAAAGGGCTCTGAGCGGGCCCAAATAAGCTGTTGAAGTTTTTGAAAAAGACGGTACACCGTGCTGGAAGAGACAAGGGTCCCAGCAGTTTCAAAAAGTCGTACAGCATTGACCACATAAGAGGAATCAGAAATCAAGTTAAAAGAAAAATGATAATTGCTAAACACTTTAATTACAATGGAAAGCTCTACAACCTGTGGTTACCCTGGAGCAAAGTGGAATATGCAAGGCTCTTTTCCTTCAATTAAATAGGCTCCAATCCCACTTTTAGATCCATCAGTAAATATATTGGGGGCATTTGGAATTGGTAAGGAGGAAGTAATTTTTGGAAAGACTACAGGAAGTTCTTTATAAAAACCTAATAAAGGATGCTTGGGAAAATGATTATCTATTACACCCAAAAAGGAACAGCGAAGTATAGCCCAGTCATCTAATGTTGCACATAGGATTGTCACCTGGTGAGCAGTAGAAGGCACTACAAGCGAACTGGGTTGTCTACCAAAATGCTGCACAGCATATTTAATACACAAAAGGGCCAGAGTAGCTACTGTTTCAGGATAATGTTCAATAGATTGTGCAGGGGAGCAATGAGGGTGGATCCATAACAATGATCCATCCTGTCACAAAACAGCAGTGGGTTGTGTCAGAGTGGATATCACACACAGCATTATATCCTTATCCTTTTGCCATCTAGTTAATGTGGCTTGTAGTAGGACTTTCTCCACTTCTTGTATGGCACCTCAAGCTGCAGAAGTAAGGGTACAAGGTGAAGTGAGATTAGAATCTCCTTTTAAAATATCATACAAAGTTCTCAAGATATGATTTGGGATTTTAAGATAAGGACATAGCCAATTTATATCCCCCAACAACTTTTGAAAATCATTAAGGGTAGTTAATTTATTTAAATGAATGGTAATCTTTTGTTGCCTTATTTCAGCATGATGGATAACATTTCCTAAATAGTGGGTGACGTCAGTATGTTGCACTTTTTCTGGCGCAATGTACAGTCCCCAACGTTCTAGTGCCTTGACAATATCAGTATAGGCAGAGTCAAGGAGTTTATCATTATTACCTGAAAGGAGTACAGGTGGTGTCTTGATCAATTCCTTTAGGAGGACAGGTTTTGGTACACCAAAGACAGACAACAGACAGAAATGGCACTTGATGTTCCAAAAAGATCCAAATATGTTAACGAGAACTAAGGACATCTCCAGTAGGATTCAGAGAGGAAATAGGACATTTCCCATTCTCCTCTCCTCTCCAGGAGAGTTTTGAAATTAGCTTTTAACCAATTTTTTTTCGTTTTCTTTCCTTTTCCTTTTCTTTTCTTTTTTTTTTTTTTTTTGATACCATGCCCTGTACATAGAAAAACTGCTTTTCTGAAACCTGCTTTTTCTCTGGTTTAAGAGTTAACTCTTTATCTTCTTTTTCTTCTGGGAATTCTGCCAGAGAAGGGAGAGGAGACACAGTGGCAACCACTGATAGTTACTCCAGAGTGCTCTGCTTTTTAACCCCTATTAGGTTCATAAAAAGAGAAAGAGGTTTAAAGACTGTAGACAGAGAAAGGCAGAGAGAGAGAGTATGTGTGTAGATAAGTACAGACTGGCCATGACCATGTGGAGAGGGGGCAACGATGTTTGTCGTAATTAAATGCCTCCTCCTCAAGTTCCTCCTTGTCTTCCTCACTCAATTCTTCTTGTTCTGAGTCTGTCTCTAACTGAAACTCTTCTAGGGTAGGATATAGCCTCTCAGTGTCACTTAATTTCTTTCCTTTCTTCATAGTGTTGCTAGTTTCACTTTCCTTTTCAGACTGACTTTCTCTATGCTCTTGTAGAGCTTTATTCCCTCGCTTCTTTGCTTCCTCACAGTTTTTGTCCTCCAAACAAGCTCTTACTAGCCTCCAAATGGGCCTCATGCCTTGTTTAAGATCTTTCTTCTCCCATGTCCTGTCTAAGTCCTTGCCTACTTTATCCCAAGAAGCAGTAGACAGGCTCCCAGAGACCACAAACCACAGAGCGGCTGACTCACAGGAGTCTATAAAGCATTGTATGTTTTTTGAGCTAAGTTTTATTCCTCTTGTGTTTAGCAAGTCCTTCAGAGCTATGAACACAGGATGATGGGCAGAATTTCCCATCTTGTGGCCGTGTTTATTTACATGCAGATTACCACAGGCACTTCAGGCTGCTTCTTAACTAAACAACCACATGATCATCTGGGGTTTTATGGCACCCACAGGCGAGGAAGATAATCAAGGCTGCAATTGTAAAGATAGGGATCAGCAGCACAAGCAACAAGTAATGATCAATTAACACTCAATCATCACCTTGCAGGTGAGCTTTATTGTTCCCAGCTGGAAGCTTTATCATCGCCCTACAGGCGAACTTTATCGTTCCTTTTTTCAGGAAGCTTTATTGTCCCCCTTCCCCCCGGGGAACTTACCTTACAGGCGACCAGTTATTGCGTTTTACCCTTGGCCATCAAGGAAAGACAAAACAGGACCAGGTTCTACTCTGCAACACTTTATTAAGGACTTTTTCTTTGTTCTTCTTACTGGGGCCCCTCTCCCTCTCCCTGCCGCGCTTATATAGCCTTTCAGCCTCATCTGCAGAAGATAGATAGGCACTGCTTCCTAATAGGTGAACTAAGTGAATTCTTCATTAGCATATAAGTGTGATAACATATACAGCATACTGTGTATGTACTAAAGTTGTTTAACACCAGGGAGCTGCATCCAGTCAGCACCATCTTGTAATGGAGATGAACAAAGGAGGCTTACTTCAGTAGGATCTGATGATTCTTTGAATTTCCTCAGTTTCTGTTGTTATATCCCCCTTTTCATTTCTAATTTTGTTAATTTGGATACTTTCTCTCTGCCCTTTGGTCAGTCTGGCTAAGGGTCTATCTATCTTGTTGATTTTCTCAAAAAAAAAAAAAAAAAAAAAAACCAGCTTCTGGATTCATTGATTCTTTGTATGGTTCTCTTTGTTTCCACTTGACTGATTTCAGCCCTGAGTTTGATGATTTCCTGCCTTCTACTCCTCCTGGGTGAACTGGCTTCTTTTTGTTCCAGGGCTTTCAGGTGTGTCCTTCAGCTGCTAGTGCATGCACTTTCCATTTTCTTTTTGGAGGCACTCAGGGCTATGAGTTTTCCTCTTAGCACTGCTTTCATTGTGTCCCAAAGATTTGGGTTTGTTGTGCCTTCATTTTCATTAAATTCTAAAAAGTCTCTGATTTCTATCTTTATTTCTTCTTTGGCCAAGGTGTCATTGAGTAGATTATTGTTCAGCCTCCATGTGTATGTGGGCTTTCAGTTGTTTTTGTTGCCATTGAAGACCACTCTTACTTCATAGTGATCCGATAGGAGGCATAGGATTAGTTCGATCTTTTTATATTTGTTGAGGACTGTCTTGTGACCAGTTATATGGTCGATTTTGGAGAAGGTACCATGAGGTGCTGAGAAAAAGGTATATTCTTTTGTTTTAGGGTGAAATGTTCCATAAATATCAGTCAAGTCCAATTAGTCCAAAGCTTCAATTAGTTTTATTGTGTCACTGTTTAGTTTCTGTTTTCCTGATCAGTCCATTGAGGAGAGTGGAGTGTTGAAGTCACCCACAATTATTGTGTTGGGTGACATGTGTGCTTTGAGCTTTAGTAAAGTTTCTTTTAAGAATGAGGGTGCCCTTGCATTTGATGCATAGATATTCAGAATTGAAAGTTCTTCTTGGCGGATTTTTCCTTTGACCAGCAAGAAGTGTCCTTCTGTATCTCTTTTGATGACTTCAGGTTGAAAGTCAATTTTTTCTGATATTAGAATGGCTACTCAGGTTCGTTTCCTGAGACCATTGGCTTGTAAAATTGTCTTCCAGCCTTTTACTCTAAGGTAGTTTTTGTCTTTGACATTTAGGTGTGTTTCCTTTATGCAGCAAAATGTAGGGTCCTTTTCCTTATCGAGTCTGTTAGTCTATGTCTTTTTACTGGGGAGTTGAGTCCATTGATGTTAAGAGATATTAAGGAGTAGTGATTATTACTTCCTGTCATTTTCAATGTTGTTTTTATATTTGAGTGGTTTTCTTCTTTCGGGTTTGATGAAAGAAGGTAACTCTTTTGCTTTTTCTGGGGTGAAGTTTCCCTCCTCGTATTGGTGTTTTCCTCCTATTATTCTTTGTAGAAAGATATTGTGTAAATTTGGTTTTGTCATGGAATATCTTGGTTTCTCCATCTATTGTAGTTGAGAGTTTTGCTGGATATAGTAGTCTTGGCTGACATTTGTGTTCTCTTAGAGTCTGCATGAGATCTGCCCAGGATCTTCTAGCTTTCATGGTCTCTGGTGAGAAGTCTGGTGTGATTCTGATAGGTCTTCCTTTATATGTTACATGGCCTTTTTCTCTTACTGCCCTAAGTATTCTTTCTTTGTTTAGTACATTTGGGGTTTTGATTATTATGTGATGGGAGGTATTTCTGCTCAGGTCCAGTCTGTTTGGAGTTCTGTATGCTTCTTGTATATTCATGGGCATCTCTCTCTTTAAGTTGGGAAAGTTTCCTTCCATAATTTTGTTAAAGATATTTGCTGGCCCTTTCAGTTGTAAATCTTCACTCTCATCTATACCTATAATCCTTAGGTTTGGTCTTCTCATTGTGTCCTGGATTTCCTGGATGTTCTGGGATAAAATCTTTTTGCATTTTGCATTTTCTTTGACTGTTGAGTCCATGGTTTCTATGGTATCTTTGGCATTTGAGATTCTTTCTTCCATCTCTTGTATTCTGTTGTTGATATTTGCATCTATGGCCCCTGATTTCTTCTCAAGGTTTTCTATCTCTAAAGTTGTCTCCCTTCGTGATTTCTTAGTTGTTTCTACTTTTGATTTTAGATCCTAGATGGTTTTGCTTAGCTCCTTCACTTGCTTGTTTGTGTTTTCCTATAATTCTTTAGGAAATTTTTGTGTTTCCTCTTTCATGACTTCTGCTGTTTGACTCACTTTCTCTTGCATTTCTTTAAGTTTTGTTTTGTTTTGTGTGTGTGTGTGTGTGTGTGTGTGTGTGTGTGTGTATGTTCCTTCTTTATTGGCTTCTATCTCTTGAGCCTTATTCTCCTGAATTTCTTTAAGTGATTTTTGTCTTTCCATTATATGGGTTTCTAGCTTATTCATGTTCCTCTGTATTTCTTTAGGAGATTCATTTATGTCTTTTTTGTGTTCTTCTAGCAGCATCATGAACAGTGATTTTAAATCCAAATCTTGTTTTTCTGGTGTGTTTGCATAATCAGGACTTGCTGATGTTAGAGAGTTTGGTTCAGACACTGCTATATTGCCTAGGTTTCTGTTAGTAGCATTCCTGTGTTTGTCTTTTGCCATCTTGTTATTTCTGGCATTAGTTGGTCTTGTCTGTGGCTGGTATTTGTGCCTCCTGTGAGGCTTTATGGCTATTTCTGCAACAGTGGATGGATGGGTTTGCCCTGTTACAGATTGCTAGTGCTCTGCCCTCTTCTTGGGTGTCCTTGCAGCCCTATAGTGCCTTGCCCCAGGTTGTCTGTGTGAGCCAGGCAGTGCCTGTTTACTCCTTCAGTGAGTGCTGATGGTCTATGCTGCTGCGGGACCTTTTCCGAGTGCTGGTCACTCTGCTGGGCAGCCTATCTCCCAATCAGGTTGGTGCACACAAGGCTAGCTTAGCTGCTGGGGCCCTGAGTGTAGGCAAAAGCCTGGCAGGCTAAGGCCCGAGCAGAAATAATTGTTAATTGGTTAAGGCCCTCAGGAAATAATTGTTAATTGGTTCTGTCAGATGGCCAGGATGGAGGCGTGTGTGCTCCCTGAAAGTGCAGGGAGAGTCTGCTAGGCTAACAACCTCCTGGCTGGGTTGGCACACAGATGGCCCACCAAGTAGCCCAGGGCCTGGGGTCAGTCCAAGTCCTGTCCGTCTTAGACTCCCCTATGTTAGCCTCGGGCTATGACTCTTAGCTGACTTTACCTGCTAGAACTCTGGTGTCCTGTAGTCAAAATCTGGATGGTGTACTTTTAATAACTGCTTCTATTTCCTTAGGGGTTATGGGGCTCTTTATTTCATGTGAACCTTATTTAGCTTTGGTACCTGGTGTATGTCTAGAAAATCATACAATTCACTTAGATTTTCCAGTTTTCTTAAGTATAGCCTTTTGTAGGAGGATCTGATGATTTTATGAATTTCTTCATTTTCTTGTCATGACTCCATTTTCAGTTCTGATTTTGTTAATTTGGATATTGTCTTTGTGTCCTTTCTTTAGTTTGGGTAAGAGTTTATCTATCTTGTTGATTTTCTCAAAGAATGAGCTCTTAATTTTGTTGATTTTTTATAGTTCTTATATTTCTGATTTCAGGCTGGAGTTTAATTATTTATTGCCACCTACACATTTTGGTATATTGGATTGTTTTGTTCTAAAGCTTTCAGATATGCTGTTACTTTGCTAGTATCGAATCTCTTCAATATTTCTTATAAGGTTGCTCAGTGATTTATAAGATTTTCATGATTTATGAGTTTTTCTCTTAGTCCTGCTTCCATTGTGTCCCATGAGTTTAAGCATGCTCTGCCTTTATTTACATTAAATTCTAGAAAATATTTAAGTTCCCTGTTTATTCTTTTTTCAGATTCTTTTTTATTTGATATATTTTTATTTACATTTCAAATGACTTTCTCTTTTCTGGCCCGCCACTCCGCAAAAGTCCCATAAACCCCCTTTCCTCCCCCTGTTCTCCCACCCAACCCTTCCCACTTCCCTGTTCTGGTTTTGCTCTATACCGCTACACTGAGGCTTCCAGAACAAGGGGCCACTCCTCCGTTCTTCTTGTACCTCATATGATCTGTGGATTGTTTTGGGAATTACAGTTTTCTAGGTTAATATCCACTTATTAGTGAGTGCATACCATGAATGATCTTTTGAGACTCGGTTACCTCACTTAGTATGATCTTCTCCAGCTCCATCCGTTTGCCTAAGAATTTCATGAATTCATTGTTTCTAATGGCTGAATAGTACTCCATTGTGTATATATACCACATTTTTGCATCCATTCCTCTGTGGAGGGATACCTGGGTTCTTTCCAGCTTCTGGCTATTATAAATAGGGCTGCTATGAACATAGTGGAGCATGTATCCTTATTACATGCTAGGGAATCCTCTAGTTATATGCCCAGGAGTGGTATAGCAGAATCTTCAGACAGTGAGGTGCCCAGTTTTCTGAGTAACTGCCAGATTGATTTCCAGAGTGGTTGTACCAATTTACAACCCCACCAGCAATGGAGGAGTGTTCCTCTTTCTCCACACCCTTGCCAACACCTGCTGTCTCCTGAGTTTTTAATCTTAGCCATTCTGACTGGTATAAGGTGAAATCTCAGGGTTGTTTTGATTTGCATTTCCCTGATGACTAATGAAGTTGAGCATTTTTAAAGATGTTTCTCCACCGTCTGAAGTTGTTCGGGTGAGAATTCTTTGTTTAACTCTGTACCCCATTTTTAATGGGGTTATTTGGTTTTCTGGGGCCTAACTTCTTGAGTTTTTGTATATATTGGACATTATCCCTCTATCTGATGTAGGATTGGTGAAAATCTTTTCCCAATTTGTTGGTTGCCGATTTGTCCTTTTGATGGTATCCTTTGCTTTACAGAAACTTTGTAATTTTATGAGGTCCCATTTGTCAATTCTTAATCATAGAGCATACGGTATTGGTGTTCTGTTCAAGAACTTTCCCCCTCTACTGATGTCCTCAAGGGCCTTCTCCAGTTTCTTTTCTATTAGCTTCAGAGTGTCTGGCTTTATGTGGAGGTCCTTGATCCATTTGGAGTGGAGCTTAGTACAAGAAGACAAGGATGGATCAATTCTCATTCTTCTGCATGCTGACCTCCAGTTGAACCAGCACCATTTGTTGAAAAGGCTATTTTTTTCCATTGGATATTTTCAGCCCCTTTGTCGAGGATCAAGTGGCCATAGGTCTGTGGGTTCATTTCTGGATCTTCAGTCTTATTCCATTGATCTGCCTGCCTGTCACTGTACCAATACCATGCAGTTTTTAACACTATTGCTCTGTAGTATTGCTTGAGGTCAGGGATACTGATTCCCCCAGACTTTCTTTTGTTGTTGTGAATAGTTTTAGCTATCCTGGGTTTTTTGTTATTCCAGATGAATTTAAGAATTGCTCTTTCTAACTCTATAAAGAATTGAGTTGGGATTTTGATGGGTATTACATTGAATCTGTATATCGCTTTTGGCAAAATGGCCATTTTAACTATATTAATCCTGCTGATCCATGAGTATGGGAGGGTTTTCCATTTTTTGAGGTCTTCCTCTATTTCCTTCTTCAGAGTCTTGAAGTTCTTGTCATACAGATATTTCACATGTTTGGTAAGAGTCACCTCAAGGTACTTTATACTGTTTGTGACTATTGTGAAGGGTGTCATTTCCCTAATTTCTTTCTCAGCCTGCTTATCCTTTGAGAATAGGAAGGCTACTGATTTGTTTGAGTTGATTCTATAACCTGACACTTTGCTGAAGTTGTTTATCTGCTGTAGGAATTCTCTAGTGGAGTTTTTGGGTCATTTAGGTAGACTATCATATCATCTGCAAATAATGATAGTTTGACTTCTTCCTTTCCAATTTGTATCCCTTTGACCTCCTTATTTTGTCTAATTGCCCGACCTAGTACCTCAAGTACAATATTGAAAAGATAAGGAGGGGGGCAGCCCTGTTAGTCCCAGATTTTAGTGGGATTTCTTCAAGTTTCTCTCCATTTAGATTGATGCTGGCTACTGGTTTGCTGTATATTGCTTTTACTACATTTAGGTATGGGCCTTGTATTCCTGTTCTTTCCAAGACTTTAAGCATGAAAGGATGCTGAATTTTTTCCAATGCTTTTTCAGCATCCAATGAAATGACCATGTGGTTTTTTTGTTTTGAGTTTGTTTATGTAGTGGATTGCATTGATAGATTTCCATATATTGAGCCAACCCTGCATCCCTGGAATAAAGCCTACTTGATCTGGTGGATGATCATTTTTATGTGTTCTTGCATTCGGTTGGCAAGAATTTTATTGAGTATTTTTGCATTGATGTTCATAAGGGAAATTGGTCTGAAGTTCTCTTTCTTTGTTGGATATTTGTGTGGTTTTGGTATCAGCTTAATTGTGGCATCGTAGAAAGAATTGGGTAGTGTTCCTTCTGTTTCTTTTTTGTGGAATAGTTTGAAGAGTATTGGTGTTAGGTCTTCTTTTAAAAGTCTGATAGAATTCTGCACTGAAGCCATCTGGTCCTGTGCTTTTTTTGGTTGGCAGATTTTGTATGACCCCGTCTATTTCTTTAGGGGTTATGGGACTGTTTAGATGGTCTATTTGGTCCTGATTTAGTTTTGGTATTTGGTATCTGTCTAGGAAATTATCCATTTCCTCCAGATTCTCCAGTTGTGTTGAGTATAGGCTTTTGTAGTATGATCTGATGATTTTTTGAATTTCCTCAGTTTCTGTTGTTATATCCCCCTTTTCATTTCTAATTTTGTTAATTTAATTTGGATACTTTCTCTACACCATTTGGTTAGTCTGCCTAAGGGTTTATCTATCTTGTTGATTTTCTCAAAGAACCAGCTCCTGGATTCGTTGATTCTTTTTATGGTTCTCACTTGATTGATTTCAGCCCTGAGTTTGATGATTTCCTGTCTTCTACTCCTCCTGGGTGAATTGGTTTCTTTTTGTTCCTGGGCTTTCAGATGTGTTGTTAAGCTGCTAGTATATGCTCTCTCCATTTTCTTTTTGGAGGCACTCAGGGCTATGTGTTTTCGTCTTAGCACTGCTTTCATTGTGTACCACAGATTTGGGTATGTTGTGCCTTCATTTTCATTAAATTCTAAAAGTCTCTGATTTCTTTCTTTCTTTCTTCTTCGGCCAAGGTGTCATTGAATATTGTTCAGCCTCCATGTGTATGTGGGCTTTCTGTTGTTTTTGTTGCTATTGAAAACCACTCTTACTCCATAGTGATCTGATAGGAGGCATGGGATTAGTTCGATCTTCTTATATTTGTTGAGGTCTGTCTTGTGACCAATTATATGGTCGATTTTGGAGAAGATACCATGAGGTGCTGAGAAAAATGTATATTCTTTTGCTTTAGTGTGAAATGTTCTATAAATATCTGTCAAATCCAATTGGTCCAAAGCTTCAATTAATTTTACTGTGTCCCTGTTTAGTTTCTGCTTTCCTGATGTGTCCATTGAGGAGAGTGGAGTGTTGAAGTAACCCACAATTATTGTGTTAGGTACAATGTGTGCTTTGAGCTTTAGTAAAGTTTCTCTCACGAATGAGGGTGGCCTTGCCTTTGGCGCATAGATGTTCAGAATTGAAAGTTGTTCTTGGTGGATTTTTCCTTTGACCAGCAAGAAGTGTCCTGTGTCTCTTTTGATGTCTTTAGGTTGAAAGTTAGTTTTATCTGATATTAGAATGGCTACTCCGGCTTGTTTCCTGAGACCATTGGCTTGTAAAATTGTATTCCATCCTTTTACTCTAAGGTAGTTTTTGCCTTTGACACGGAGGTGTGTCTCCTGTATGCAGCAAAATGTAGGGTCCTGTTTTCTTATTCAGTCTCTTAGTCTATGTCTTTTTATTGGGGAATTGAGTCCATTGATGTTAAGAGATATTAAGGAATAGTGATTATTACTTCCTGTCATTTTTTGATGCTATTTTTATATGTGAGTGGTTATCTTCATTTGGGTTTGATGAAAGAAGGTAACTATCTTTCTTTTTCCAGGGTGTAGTTTCCCTCCTTGTATTGGTGTTTTCCTCCTATTATTCTTTGCACAGCTGGGCTTGTGGAAAGATATTGTGTAAATTTGGTTTTGTCATGGAATATCTTCGTTTCTCCATCTATGGTGATTGAGAGTTTTGCTGGCTATAGTAGTCTTGGCTAACATTTGTGTTCTCTTAGAGTCTGCATGAGATCTTCCCAGGATCTTCTAGCTTTCATGGTCTCTGGTGAGAAGTCTGTTGTGATTCTGATAGGTCTTCCTTTATATGTTACCTGGCCTTTTTCTCTCACTGCCTTTAATATTCTTTCTTTGTTTTGTGCATTTGGGGTTTTGTTTATTATGTGATGGGACGTATTTCTGCTCAGGTCCAGTCTGTATGGAGTTCTTAAGCCTTCTTGTATATTCATGGGCATCTCTTTCTTTGAATTAGGGAAGTTTTCTTCAATAATTTTGTTGAATATATATGCTGGCTCTTTCAGTTGTAAATCTTCACTCTCATCTATACCTATAATCCTTAGGTTTTGTCTTCTCATGTGTCCTGGATTTCCTGGATGTTCTGGGATACAAGCTTTTTGTATTTTGCATTTTCTTTGACTGTTGAGTCAATGGTTTCTATGGTATCTTTGGTATCTGAGATTCTTTCTTCCATCTCTTGTATTCTATTGTTAATATTTGCATGTATGAGTTAGAAAGAGCAATTCTCAAATTCATCTGGAATAACAAAAAACCCAGGATAGCTAAAACTATTCTCAGCAACAAAAGAAATTCTGGGGGAATCTGTATCCCTGAGCTCAAGCAAAACTACAGAGCAATAGTGTTAAAAACTGCATGGTATTGGTACAGTGACAGGCAGGAAGATCAGTAGAACAGGATTGAAGATCCAGAAATGAACCCACACACCTATGGCCACTTGATGCTCGACAAAGGGGCTGAAAACATCCAATGGAAAAAAGACAGCCTTTTCAACAAATGGTGCTGATTCAACTGGAGGTCAGCATGCAGAAGAATGCGAATTGACCCATCCTTGTCTCCTTGTATTAAGCTCATCTCCAGAAAACCAAACAACCCTATTAAAAAATGGGGTACAGATTTAAACAAAGAATTCTTACCCGAAGAACTTCGGATGGCAAAGAAGCATCTTAAAAAATGCTCAACTTCGTTAGTCATTAGGGAAATGCAAATCAAAACAACACTGAGATTTCACCTTACACCAGTCAGAATGGCTAAGATTAAAAATTCAGGAGACAGCAGGTGTTGGCGTGGATGTGGAGAAAGCGGAACACTCCTCCACTGCTGGTAGGGTTGCAAATTGTTATAACCACTCTGGAAATCAGTCTGGCAGTTCCTCAGAAAACTGTGCACCTCATTTCCAGAAGATCCTGCTATACCACTCCTGGGCATATACCCAGAGGATTTCCCAGCATGTAATAAGGATACATGCTCTACTATGTTCATAGCAGTGCCATTTATAATTGCCGGAAGCTGCAAAGAACCCAGGTATCCCTCAACAGAAGAGTGGATGCAAAAAATGTGGTATATCTACACAATGGAGTACTATTCAGCCATTAGAAACAATGAATTCATGAAATTCTTAGGCAAATGGATGGAGCTAGAGAACATCATACTAAGTGAGGTAACCCAGACTCAAAAGATAAATCATGGCATGCACTCACTAATAAGTGGATATTAACCTAGAAAACTGGAATACCCAAAACATAATCCACACATCAAATGAGGTACAAAAAGAGAGGAGGAGTGGCCTCTTGTTCTGGAAAGACTCAGTGAAGCAGTATAGGGCAAAACCAGAACGGGGAAGTGGGAAGGGGTGGTGGGAGGAGAGGGGGATCGAACGGGGCTTATGGGACTTTTGGGGAGTGGGGGGGTAGAAAAGGGGAAATCATTTGAAATAAAAATAAAAAATATATCGAATAAAAAGAAAGAAAAACTCTGAAGATCAATAAAAAAAATTTGCATCTATGGCCCCTGATTTCTTCTCAAGGTTTTCTATCTCCAAAGTTGTCTCCTTTTGTGATTTCTTAGTTGTGTCTACTTCTGTTTTTAGATCCAAGATTGTTTTGCTCAGTTCCTTCATTTGTTTGTCTTTTCCTTTAACTCTTTAAGAGATTTTTGTGTTTCCTCTTTCATGACCTCTGCCTTTTGACTCAAGTTCTCCTGCATTTCTTAAAGTTTTTTTCTTGTGTGTTTCTTCTTTATTGGCTTCTATCTCTTGAGCCTTATTTTCCTGAATTTCTTTAAGTGATTTTTGTCTTTCCATTATATGGGTTTCTAGCTTATTCATGTTCCCCTGTATTTCTTTAGGAGATACATTTATGTCTTTTTTGTGTTCTTCTAGTAGCATCATGACCAGTGATTTTACATCCAAATCTTGTTTTTCTGGAGTGTTGGTGTATTCAGGACTTGCTGATGCTGGAAAGTTTGGTTCAGACGCTGCCAAATTGCCTAGATTTCTGTTAGTAGCATTCCTGCATTGCCCTTTGCCATCTTGTTCTCTGGCGTTAGTTGGTCTTGTCTCTGACTGGTGTTTGAGCCTCCTGTGAGGCTTTATAGCTATTTCTGCAATACTGGATGGCTGGGTTTCTCCTGTCACAGATTGCTGATGTGCTGTCCTCCTCTTGGGTGCCCTTGGAACCCTAGTGTGCCTTGCTCCAGATTGTCTCTGTAGACCAGGTGGTGCGTGTTTGCTCCTTCAGGGAATGCTGATAGTGTATGCTGTGCGACCTTTTCCGAGTGATGATCCCTCTGCTGGGCAGCCAGTCTCTCAACCAGGTTGATGCACACAAGGCTAGCCTAGCTGCTCAGGCCCCAAATCTAGGCAAAAGCCTGGCAGAGCAACGTTCCCCTCGGGCTATGAGTGTTACCTGGTTCTTTCAGGTGGGCAGGATGGTGGTGTATGTGCTCCCTGAAAGTGCCGGGAGAGTCTGCTGGGCTAACAACCTCCTGACTGGTTGGCACACAGATGGCCCACCAAGCAGCCCAGGTCCTGGGGGCAGTCCAGGGACTGTCAGGCCTAGCCCCCTGCTATGTTAGCCTCGGGCTATGACTGTTAGCTGACTTTACCTGGTAGACCTCTCTGGCATCAGGTAGCCAAAATGGCGGCACACGCTGGGCTGGGCAAACAACCTCCTGGCCGGGTTGGCACACTGATGCCCCCCCCCCCCGAACAGCCCAGGTCCTGGGTGCAGGCCAACGCCCATCGGGCTTAGACCCACCCCCCCTGCGATGTTGGCCTCCGGTTATGTTTCATACCTCAGGCTATTTGATCTCTCTAGTGTCTGAGAACCAAGATGGAGGTGAGTCTCTTGTAACTGACTGGCAGGAGGCAGATTTCTGATGTGGCTTCTGTGCGGTGAAAGGCACTGTAATCTGCCACTGCTTGCAGCCCAGATGGCCAGTGATGGTCAGTGGTTGTGGACACAGGGCCTGTCTGGACCTTGTCACCTTGGTTCCACTGCTGATGACCTTTCCTCTGGGCTAGCCGCTGCTGCTGTTGCCGCTGCCCTTCCCTGTTTATTCTATTCCTTACCAAATTATCATTGAGTAGAGAGTTGTTTGGCTTCCGTGAGTATGTGGGTTTCTGTTGTATTTTTCTGTTATTGAAGTAGAGATTTAGTCTGTGGTGATCTGATAGAATGCTCAAGATTAATTCAATGTTCTTGCATATGTTTAGAATTGTTTTGCATCCAATTATATGGTTAATTGTGGCGACAGTACCATGAGGTGCTGAGAAGAATGCATATTCTTTTGTTTTAGTCTGAAATGTTCTTTATTTAGGTGTTAAATCTATTTGGTTCAAAACTTCTATTAATTTCACCATGTTTCTTTTCAGTTTCTGTTTCTATGATCTGTCCATTGATGAGTGTGGGGGTATTTAAGTCTCCTACTATTATTGTGCAAGGTTCAATGCTTATTTTGAGCTTTAATGTAGTGTATTTTTAAAATGTGGTTCCTTTGCATTTGGGGCGTAGATGTTCAAAATTGAGAGTTTGTCTTGGAGGCTTGTCTCCTTGATGAGTATGAAGTATCTGTCCCCATCTCTTTTGATAACTTTTGGCTGAAAGTCTATTTTATAGGATATTAGAATTTCTACCCATATTTGTTTCTTGAGATGATTTACTTGGAAAGGTTTTTCTGCAGCCTTTTCCTCTGAGGTAATGTCTGTCTTTGTCACTGAGGCATGTTTCCTATATGCAGACAAATGCTGGATCTTATTTACATATCCAGTCTGTTAGCCTATGTCTTTTTATTGGGGAATTGCATCCATAGATGTTGAAATATATTAAAGACCAAAAGTTGTTCTTTCCTGATATTGCTGTTCTTATGTCTGTGTGGTTCTCTTCTTTTGGGCTTGTTGCAAAAAGATTAATTACTTGCTTTTTCTTGAAAGCACTTTCTCTCCTTTTGTTTGAATTTTCTTTTTATTGTCTTCTATAGAGCTGGATTAGTGGAATGGTATTGTTTAAATGAGGTTTTGCCATGCAATATGTGGGTTTCCCCCATCTATGGTAATTCAGTTTTCATGGGTATAGTAGCATGGGCTGGTATTTGTGTTCTTTTAGCATCTGCTTGACTTCTAAGATCTTCTAGGTTTTAATGTTTCTATTGATAAGTATGGTGTAATTCACATAGGTCTGCCTTTATATGTTACTTGACATTTTTCCTTTACTCATTTTAAAATTGTTTTTTTTCTGTGTATTTGTTGTTTTGATTATTATGTGATAGGACAAATTTCTTTTCTGCCAATCTATTTGGAATTCTGTAGGCTTCTTGTACATTTATAGCCATCTCTTTCTTCAATTTAGGGAAGGTTTCTTGTTTGATTTTGTCGAGGGTATTTTCTGGCCCCTTGTATTGTGAATCTTCACTCCCTTCTATACATATTATTCTTAGGTTTGGTGTTTTCATTTTATCCTGAATTTCTTGAATGTTTTGTGTTAGGAGTTTTCTGCACTTTGTGTTTCTTTGACTGTTGTGTTACTATCTTCTATGATATATTCTATGTCTGAAATTCTCTTTTATTTCTTATATTCTGTGTGTGTAAATTGTATATATGGCTTTTTTCTAGGTTTTTCCTCTCCAGAATTGCCTTGTTTTGTGGTTTCCTTACTGTTTCTATTTCTATTTTTGATCCTGAATGGTATTGATTTATTGTTTCACCTGTTAGATTGTCGTTTTGTGTTTCCTCCTTAAGGAACTTCGACCTGATTGCCTGAGTTCTCTAGTATTTTTTTTTCTTAATGTCCTCTATGATCTCCATGACTTGACATTTTAGTTCAGAATCTTGCTTTTCAGGTATGTTAGGGTATGCAGGGCTTGTTGTGGTAGGAGAACTGGGTTCTGATGGTGCCAAGTGGCATTCAATTCTATTGCTTTTGTTCTTATACCTGCCTCTTGCCACCTCATTATATCAGGTGTTAACTGGCCTTGCTGTCTCTGCCTTGAGCCTGTCCCTCCTGTGAGCCCCATTATGATGGATCTCCTTTGATTGGGCTTTCTCTAGGTTTGAGAGGGTGTTTGGAGTACCTGCTCCATGAATCTATCTATTGTGGACCTCCTGGGGGTCAAGAGGTCTCAGAGTATCCATGCACAGGCATTGGAGGGGCACCAAATTTGCCCCAGGTTGAAGTTGCATACTGGAAGGTAGATGTATCTCCAACAAAGTTGGGTGTCCTGTGTCCTCTGGGCTCTTGATGGGGGGGGGTGCATTTTTAGGCCAGAATTGTGATGGAGTCTCACCTATGAGTCTGGATTTGAGGGGCCTCCTGGGAGTTAACATATATTTCTAATTTCAAACAGTAATTATGTAGTCAATCTTAAGGCCCAGTTAATTGTTACATGTCTATCCTTTCATTTTGTCCTCTTAGTAATAGTATGAGGAAAATTTCACATATGTGGTTTGTAACATTATTAGGAAACTTCCTCAGGTCAAAGCTGATTATATGTTTTGTGCCCTGGGATACCAATCATGTTAGAAGTCATAGTATTGCAAGAAAGTTCCCTTACATACATCAGTATTTCAAAGAAAAGGTTGATATTGTGGGAGGCCAACTCAATTTGCTAGATCTGAACCTGGATGGTAGTGAGTTATTCAGCCCTAGAGCAGATCTTGTAAACCTGTCTCACCATGGCCTCTATCTGTCTCATCATGGTCTCTTATTGATTTTCTCAAGTGAATTGTGGAGACAGCTATTCTGCTTGTATCTGATGGTTTGGGTGGGTCTGGCTTTCCCATAATTACATAATCATGGCCAAATTTACTAGTCTCTTGATCATAGGCCAGTTGTCCCAAGACACAGCTTGACAAGGTATAGAGCTTCATCCCTTAGTTCTGCAGCCAGCAATGGTAAGAGCCAAATCTCTATCACACTCTAGAGAAGGCCAGCTCTCTAGAATGGTATAGCTACCTACATCTTATGTCAGTTATCTCTTTCTCATTCCTTTGGAGACCACATCTCCAAAAATGCCTAGGCAAAATTCAGATTAAGTTCTTCATAGTGTCTTGCCATGCTGAGTGGGTTTATCTGTGCTAAATCTCAGACATTAGCATGATATCAGGCAACCTCCCAGATCAATGATATCTACATATCTTTTGGTGATACATTTACCATGGACATTGACCCTGCTGATACAGAGCATTAGCATATCTTGGAACCTCAATGGTTGAATTTCCTTAATGAATTGAGGAAAACACCTTCTAGAAATGCAGTCTGGAAAGCAAGGGTTGTTTTCATCATTCATGGGTCAGAAAAATGATATGAAAATACTGGATTATAGCTTGGATCATAAAAACACATTTAGAGAGGCATTGATTTTAAGTAGTCAAGGTCAATTCATTGATACCAAGCTGTCTGAGTAGCTCTCTGTCTTTGGAAACTCCATTTTCTGGTCAGCTCTCTGCCCATTTCTATTAAAAATACTGCAGTGAGGTCCATCTAAAAGATTGATAATGGGTACAGACACAAAATAATAAATATCAATCCAAGATCCTGAAAGAACAGTGTCTCCTAAGCAACAGGTCCTGAATTATATAAAACATTATTGTAAACAAAAGTTAAGCCTGACTCAAAACCAAACTTAAAAAAGCAAAAGAAACACTGCTCTGGAACCATACAGGTTAGATGTTGCTGTAAATCTCAAACCCAATTAAGCCTATGCCATGAAAACATGGCTCAATTAATATAAATATAAACTGTGCACCTATATCTGGCAGGTCTACCATCTTTGAAATTCCTTGCAACCTGCAGTTCCTTTAGGCCATGTGATTGTGCTCCATTTTCTTTCTACCTCCTCTACTGTCTCCCTCTCACTCCTTCCTCTCCTTTTCTATCCCCTCCTTTCTCTCCTTCCTAAGACTTTTGGATACACATTTCTCTTCCTCTGTCCAATCACCACCTCCAGCATTTATTTTACAAGTTAAAATTGGAAGAAGGTTCACATGAAATCACCAAATATGTGATTTTTCTTCTTGTCCAAGGCAGACTCTTTTGGAGAAGCAGAATTAGCATCAAAAAACCTGTATTGGTAAAGATTATCAGTCGACAATTCTGCTTAGTGTGTCTCTTTGTGAACAGAATTTTGTCTGTAGATGAAGCAATTCTTTCCTAGTGGCTATCTCACTACCCCTGGAGTAACTCCAATGATGATAAATTTCTTTTTTGAATCCAAGAAAGTGGTGCTGTTAGGAGCATAGGTATCTCTAGTAAAATGATCCTTAATAAGGAAATGGCCATAAATGTCATATTCTGTGGACTTCTGACACTTTGAAGACTAACTATCTATGCAAAATATATCAGAACTCTAAGTTTTTAAGAGTTCTACTCTCAACTATTTCTCTTGGCATATCTCAAAAACACCCTTTTAATTACCTCAGAACCATGAATTTGCTGCCAGGTCCTTAATTCATATAGTTTAATCATCTAAGATCAGTTTGTAATAGTAGTTATAGAAGGACTGGTCTATGTCTTGTATTCTTAAATGTGGTGTATAGGCAAAATGCCCATAAAAGAGAAAAAATATTACTCCCAATTTTTATATGAATAAAGAAATTCATACAAATGAAAATGTTACATTTTTATCAAATAAATTCTGTACCAATATGAGAGATTATAAATTCAACTTTGTATCAATTATTAAGATTTCTTCCAATGTAAGGTATAGCTATGGTATGTTTTAAGAGTAAATTTGATAACATATCCCTATTTGTTTATTACTCTAACTTCTATGAAATTACTATACCCCCCTTTTTTTCATTTACCCCCCTCCCCTTTACCTATGAAGGAAGGATAGAGAAGAAGAAAGGAAAAGTAGAAATCCCTGAGTTTAAGCTGTGTAGTTCCCTCCCTGTCAAAAGCTACAATGACTGTAAACGACCCTTTAAAATGACAATATATCTATGACTCATAAAATAAGGAGAACAATCTACCCCAAAATAAGGAACTGGGTGATATTCTTTTGTCTGTTTCCTGCTGAATTGGGGTGAAGTATTCCCTTCTGGGAGCCCAAAGGGAAATAGGAAAATTGGCTTTGTCAAAGGAGTGCTAGGTGGTATCATTTGCATTCCAGTCACTATGTGTTGAGTAAGTTTGTTTAGTTGACATCTTGGTTATGACAGTCCGAAAGGTTGAGGAAGCAAGCTAGCTGTTCTGGAAAAGTTGTGGATGCAATTCTTTAAAAGAAGTAGCTTTGATGTAGTTAAGGTAGAATTAAATAGTTGAATTTATTGAGTTGAATCAGAAGGTCCCGGAATCTCAGTAACACAGAGTGTGAATCTTTTCAAGGCTGTCTTTTTTTTCCTTTCATATTGCAGAATACAAAACTTACAACTAACACACAGTTCTGTAAATACATTCAAATGGAACATACAGGGTACACAGATTGGTTAATGAAGGTCAATAAAGAAAGAAGACTGCCTTTCTTCAGAGCTTAATTTGGTAACTCAATCAGACTGCAATATAACTTTGCATACATGCCATCTTAAAGGATGATATGTAATAAAAAATCGTGAGAAATTTGTATTCAATAGGTGTTATTAGCTCTCTATAGACATTTTAGTCTCAGCCAGTTCCAGAACTATCTCCATATACAGAGTCATAAACATTACCACATATTTGGCACATATTTTGTTGATTATGCTGTTCTCGCTTTTCTTCTTCCATTGCCAAAGTCTTCAGGAGGTCTCCCTTTGTCATGTCTGATTTTAAATAATTCAGAAGGAAGCAAAACCTGTTCTTTTCTTGTGGCAACATATGGATAACCTCCCCCCAGCCTAACACATTTCCCATTTCTCCATTCATGTCAGAATATCTTATTATAAATAGTTTCATTTAATTCAGTAGATTTTTTTTCCACAACCCAATATGTTTCAGCAGTTGTGGTAGTTTTTTTCATTAGCATTTAATTTTTTAAAGGTTAATAAAACACTATGTAATCTATTTTTGTGGGTTTTGTTGTCCCCTTTTGCCTTTTTAGCATCTATTTTAGAGTTTGATTACATCTTGCCACAATCACTAGGATTGTCTGACATGTCTGCAACATGATTTATATTATATTATTTATATTATATTTATTAAATTATATTTATTATATCAAATCTCCTTCATCTTATTAAAGATATATGCCAAACAGTTGTCCATTTTAATTTTTATGTTATTCCTATAATGGTCATAACTTCTAAAGAATGTATAATTACAGAAATATCCTTTTCTGATGCTAAGGCTGCCCAATGAAATCCTGAATATGTGTCTATAGCATGATGCACATATTTCAGTTACCAAACTTTGTAAAATGGAAGATATTCATTTGCCAAATATCATTTCTTTGGATACCCTTAGGATTAGTTCCTGTAGGTAATGTTGTCTTGTTATACAATGAGCAAATAGACAATTGCCTCACAATTTCCTTGGCTTGCTGCTAAGTGATATTCTTTCTTTAGCCTTTGTTGCTAGTATGGTTTTTTTATGGAATTCTGAAGTCTCTAGTATATTGTTTATCAATAGCTGCTCAATTTTATTATTACCTTGTGCCAAAAGACCTGGAAGACATGTGTAGGATTTTGTGTGTGTTATATATCTTAGGTAACTCTTATTTCTGATCATTTGCTATAGTTGAATAAATAGTGAAGTCAATTTGAGATCATGCTACATATGTTCAGTAGTCTCTCTTTCTATGTGTAAAACAACCTTTTCTGTATATTGAGTCAGTTACTATATAAAGAGACTCTTGAGGTCTGGGATATTGATTCCCCCAGAAGTTCTTTTACTGTTGAGAATAGTTTGAAAATCTAACAACACATGTAAAACAGAAAAAGAAAATATAACAACATCATGAGTATTGCATAAAATTCAGATTTTTGAACTGACTTATTGGGACCTTATTTACATCTCTGATTTATATCCTTCCTTTCCTGATTTTCTGGCATCAGTGTAAAATATAAGGGCTCAAGATATTGGAGTTCCCTTTATTATATGAGGAAGAATTGAATTAGTTCTTTTTATGAACTGAAGCCACATTTCCTAAACCTGTCATTAATCTCTCCCAAGAAATTATTGTATTGTTCTTTGTCAAAATTCATCTTGTGCTCATAATGAGGCAATTTCTGTGTTAGTAAAAAGTAGCACAATTTTAGCTAGATCCATTAAGACTAATTGACTAAGTCTCATTTTTCCTTTTAGTACCAATTCATAGACATTCTTAATGTAGGTTTTTAGTTTATTACACTTTTTATGTTCTCAAAAAATCTATTTAAAGATATAATCTTCCCTCTCCATGAGAATCCCTATAGGGGAATGAGTAGAAGGTAAGATGACTAAGTTGTAGGCCATCTTTAGACCAATATGATCTAGATGTGTATCCTGCAATTACTTTTCTACCAAAGCTAACTCCTTTTCAGCCTCTGTTGAAGGTTACCTTGGGTTAGTTAAATCTTTATCAGCTTGTAAATTTTGAAATAATTTGCTTGTGTGACCAAGCCATTCACAGGCCACAGCCAGTCAATATCTTCCAGTAGCTTCTGAAAATCACTAAGGGTACTCTATTATATTCTTCTGATTTGTTCCTTTTGTGACCTAACATTCTGCAGACTTATTTTAAACTCTAGGTAATTAATAGAATCCCCCTCTTTATACTATTTCAGGGGCAATTTGCAATCCTCAGCTAGGTAAGGATTTTGTACTTTATCCTACATTTTTTTCCAGAATATTTATATGTGGATCATCCAGTAGGGTGTAATCCACATAATGATAAATAATGGACTAGGGAAGTATTTTGTGAATCTCCACTAGCTGTTCTACAAAATATTGACACAAGGTAGCATGAGTTTCCAATGATAGCCTTTCATTGGGCAACCTCTATTAAAGGTAACTACTGAGAAAGCAAACATTTCCATATCACATTCCTGTAGAGGAATTGTGAAAAACAATGTTTTAGATCAATTACTTTGATAGGCCATTCCTTAAGCAACAAGCAAGGCAATGGGATTTCAGGATGCAATAAACCCATTGGCTGAATGGCTATATTAATTGCTCTGAAATCTGTCAACATCCTTTATTTTCCAGATTTTTTTCAGTGACAAATACTGTAGAATTCCAAAGGCTGCTAGACTCCTCTATATGTTGAGCCTCTAGCTGCTCCTGGACTTGCTGTTATAACATCTGTAGTTTTTTCTTTTGTCTTAGACCATTGACCAATCCAAATGGTCAGTCAAACATCTCAGTGCTAAGGCTGTTGGTATCTTATCTGCTCCTTGGGGTAGAGCTAAATTGTATCTTGTTTATGGACAACTTGAGAAGTCAAAAACTGTCTTTGATAATTTTCCCTAACTAATTTCGTAGTTTTATTTGGAGACTGACAGGCTTAATGGCCATACACTGAAACTGGGGATATTAATTGTGTTTTTCACTGTTGTACTAGATCTCTTCCCCATAAGTTAATGGCTATATCACACACATATGACTTCAATTTTCCTATAAGACCTTTTGGTCTTATACATTTAAGCCATCTATTACTTTCCTTGGTTGGGATAAGGTCCTAACTTTGTGAAATTGGATGTCTACTTCTTGAAATGGCCTACTTACACGCCAAGATTTTGGAGAGATAATGGCGACATCTACTCCAGTGTCAACCGTTCCTTCAGTCTCAATGTTGTTTACTAGTATTCTTAGATTTGGCCTATAATACTCTATAGAAGTTTGCCAAAATAATTGTTTTTGGCTCCCTTTGAGGCTTTTTGAAGTGTCCATAGAAGTTGCCTCAGCCTTGACTGGTCTCAGAACATCTATTTTTGAAAAAGTGACATTTAATTGTCCTGATGAAGAGAAATCTCTTTGCCTGGCATTCGGCCTGTGAGATGCCCCAGAACTATTTTGGGTAGGTATTGTCCCATTTGTCTGTGGTCTACATTCCCTAGTCAAATTTCAGTCTTTGCCACATCTTCAACATATTCAATAGGCATAGGCCACCTTTTGGGATTACTTTGATATTTTTCTGTAGTTATTTCTGAGATGACCCTGATTACCACAATAAAGATTTTTGTAATTTTAGGTTGTCTCTAGGTGTCTAGGAGCAGCCTCTCCTATTACAGTCATATCAGGTGTGCAAGATTCAACATCTAATCCACTCGTCTGTTGATATTGATTTTGCACTCAGTGTTCTGATTACTTTCTTGCAATCAGCATTTACATTTTCAAAGGCTAAAAACTTTATTATTACCTTTCTTCTTGCTGAATCTCCACAGCTGAATGTAGCCTCTGTAAAAAGTCAGGGAAGGTTTCTTTTGTATCTTGCATGATTTGAATAAATGATTCAAGTCTTTTCATGATTCTGTAACTTTTTCTCAGGTCTTTAAGGCTGACAATCAACACAATGCCAGAGCTTCTTCATCACATGCAGCCTTCACGTCTACCTCTTCCAAGTGACCTTCACCAAGAGCTGATCTTAGAAATGTGTCTACCCCTGGCTCTATGTTTTCATGCTATCTCCCTTACCTCATCTCTCCACTATGAGAACCATTGTAAATGTGTGCCAGGCATTAATATGGCTCTTTCTATATCTTTCCAATCTTGGGAGAGTACTCTATTTTTAATAGCCCAAGACGTCAGGATTTGTTTCACAAATAGTGAATGCATTCCAAAATTAGTGACATTTTCCTTAAATTTCCTCAGTTCTAACAAGTCCACTGGTTGCCTTTCAAATTTTTGGTAATCCTGGGGATGATCATCATCTGAAGGCCTTTGTTATGTATTTACAGAATAGACTGAAATTTGTTTTGTAATAACTTTTGGTTGAAATTCTTTTTTATCTTTACCTGATTATTTTATATATTTGAAATTTTAATTACTCCCTTAAGGCCTGTGTCCACACTTCATTTTCTTCTTTTGTTGCTGTTCCTGTTAATTCAGTTCCTCAATTCTCTGTTCAAGTTTCTGTCTTTACATTTTTTAATTTTTTATATTATAATTATGATAATCTGCTGTCCATTTTGTTTTGAATGACTAAGTTTAAAAGGTTATGCTCTAAGCCTTGCTTCCAATACTCATTATTTTCTCTTTGTTGCTCAGTCTAATCTGTGAACTGTTGTATTTTTTGTTCTAGCATCATTCAGTGCTTATCTCCCATCTTCATTTTAATCTTTCTGTCTCTTATACAGATATATAATTTCCTATGTCTTCTATTCTAGTGTTTTCTCTAGGCCATGTTGTCAAGTCTTAAATTTTTCATTCTGTTGTTCATGTTGTTCTAGAATTTCCTGTACCTTCTGTTCGATACCTTGCTTCAATAATTTTTGATTCTCTCTATGTTGCAATTCTGATATTTTAGCTTTTGATTTGTTAACTTTAGTGAATTATCCTCTAGACTTTGCTTTCAAATTTAATCTTGATCTCCTTGCTGCTTATTCTGATCTGTGAATTGTTAATATTTTTTGTAGCATCTATTCCAGCTCCTGTCTCCAACCTTGATTCTCCTCTTTCTGTTGCTTATTTTAACATATAAAACCCTGGACCTTAAATTCTAGTATTTCCTGTAGACCACATTGCTAAGACTTAAGCTTGTTGCTCAGACTCATGTATGAACTTCTGACTTTTCTATTCTAGCATCTCTTTCAGCTTCTGCCTCCATCCTTTATTCTTCTCTTTCTGTTGCTTATTTTGACCAATAACATCTTGAATCCTGAGTTCTAGGTTTCCCGCTAGGATTTGCCTTGAAATTTTATCTCTATTTCCTTGCTGTTTAGTCTGATCTGTGAATTGTTGAATTTTTTCTAGTGTATCTTTCAGCTCTTGTCTACAGTCTTTATTCTCCTCTTTCTGTAGTTTATTTTAAACTATAAAATCCTGAAACGTTAGTTCAAGTGTTTCCTTTAGGCCATGTTGCCAAATATTAATCTGATCTCTCTGTTGCTCAGTCCCAACTATGAACACTAGGAATTTCTGTTCTAACATCTCTTCCAACTTCTGTTTTCATCCTTTATTCTCCTCTTTTTGTTGTTTATTTTGAGATATAGAATACTGTGCCTTCAATTTTAGTGTCACCTCTAATCTATTTTGTAAGGTAAGGAATTTTTTATTTGGTCCCTGTCCTTTGAGAAGACACAGTAAATCAAGAGAATAAATATGGCAATACCTTCCTGAACACATTTAGCCTTCTCACACCAATTCCCTATGCATGCCAAGTCTTTTGGGGTATGCCCAATTGTTCTGAGCAGTTGTGTGTTCTCTTGGACTTCCATACCTTCTAATTGGTCCCAACCCTTCCCTTCATATATCCAGGGACACATTCACCATATGGTAGACTTTACAACTCCCTGAGTCCTATTGTGCAAATGAAAGATACATACAAGACATCTGCCACACCAGGATCATCCAGGCTAGCTGCTCCCTTGCCCCCAATACCTGCTTTGACATGAATATAAAGAGAGATCTGGATGTCTTAAGAGCAGGAAAGAATAAAATCAACAAAAGCCTTGGCAATACGATAATTTTAGAGCATACCTATCTTACTACAGCCAGCCCTAAATATCCTAACACCACTCTAACACAAGGAAATGACCTTAAATCCAATTTGCTAAAGATGATATTGGCCTTTGAAATGGAAATGAATAAAATCCTTAAAGAAATACCGGAAAATTCTCTTATACAATTATGGTCTTTAAGGGGGAACCAAATCTCTTAAAGGAATATTAAATTTAACAGGTAAAGGAAGTAAGCAAAAAAAAAAAAAAAAGGAAGTAAGCAAAACTCTTTAAGACATCAAAATGGAAATAGAAGCAATAAGGAAAACACAAACTGAGGGAATCCTAGAGATGGAAAACCTACATAGAAAAATGCAAAATACATTTAGAAGAACAATCAGAAAGGACCAGAAAACAAAACAATAACAAACAATAACAAAATTTTTTGACGTCCCTCCATCAAACAATAACAAAAACTCTTAATCAACAGAACAACGAAAGAATATTAAAAGCTGGAAGGGGAAATTTTCAGGTAACAAACAAAAGTAAACTGCACTTAAATTCTCAACAGTATCCTTAAAGGCTATCTACAGATGCTATCCTGGACTACAAAATCCAGCAAAATTCTCAATCTTTCAAATGGAGAAAACAACATATTTCAATACAAAAGAAAATTTAAACATTATCTATCTACAAATACAGGCCTACAGAAAATACTAGTAGGAAACTCCAATATAAAACTACAAAAAAGATAACATAAATAATAAATAATTCCTTACCAATAAAAACAAAACAATGGAAACAAACACATACACATGGATTCTCCTCTCCCTCTCCTTTTCCATCTCTCTCTCTCTCTCTCTCTCTCTCTCTTTCTCTCTCTACCTCCCTCCCTCATACACACACACACACACACACACACACACACACACCAACACAATAAATATAAAAATAATAGGAATTATCAATTACTTAGCCACAATATTTTGCAACATCTATGAAAGCATTTCCCCAATAAAAAGACAGAGGATAACTGAATGTATGGAAAAACACTGTCCTTCATTGTGCTCCATATAACAAACATACCTCCTCAGAATAAAGGCTTGAAAAAATAATTTCCTAGCAAATAGACTCAAACAGAAAGCTGGAGTATGTAGGAGACCACTGGAGTCAGACATGTCTTTCTCTGGCCTGAGCGGGGTCAAGGTGGGGGCATTAGTCACGGAATGTGGTTTTGTCAGTCTGGAACTGTTGCTGCTGACTGTACCCTGAGCTCTCAATGAGACACAGTGTGCTGATGTATACTTTAGATTAGATTCTCTGCAAGGTTAGTTTGTTTTTCTTTACTGGTTGCTTACCAAAGACTGTTTTACTTTTTGCTGCCAAATCTTTTACCATATAACGGCTAATGTGAACCTGCATTAAACAAGACTTGATCAAAATCCTGTCTTGTCTCAATTTATCATGCCTCTTGCCCCCTAGGTCCTCAATCTACCCCTCTGGAACCTGTTTGAGAATCCACAGTTTTCACTTGGCACTGGAACGAGGGACCTGAAGTAAGGTAGACTGCGTGAAGGACTTCTGGGAAAGCATGGCCACATGGACTAAAGTGAAATTAAGTAATTGTTAACCTGGCAATTTCTTTTGTGTCATAAGTCATGGGGCAAAAAATAAGTCAGCAGGAAACGTACATGAGACAGTTAAAGGAAACTCTTCAGATGTGAGGAGTAAGGGTTAAAATTAAGGATTTAAGAAAAGTTTCTGACTTTGTTAAGGAAACGTGTCCTTGGTTTACAGATGAAGGTACAATTGATCCAAAACATTGGAAGCAAGTAGGAGATACTTTTCAAGATTATAGAGTTCTGAGACCTGAAAAAGTTCCTGTAACAGCCTTTTCCTATTGGAGTCTAATTAATAACTTTTTGAAGAATCCATCTGTTTCAGTCTTGGCTGCTATGTCAGATGGTCAGAAATTATTACAGAAAAAAAGTCCATTTCTGATTCGAAAAAAGATTTAGATTTAATTAGTTTAGATAGTGATGATGAGGCTGTCATGAAGAGCCCGTCTAAGTCTGAGGAATCAAAAAAGGAAGCTGAGAAAAAGAAAGCAAAACAAAATATTTACCATGATTTAAAAGAATTGGAGGGTAGTCTTAAGGTAGAGCTCTCACAAACTTCAAAGGGTAAAAATGAAGATAATGTTAGAAGGAATGTTGGCACCAGGGAAGGCAAGTAGAAGATTTCTAACATTAATAAGAAAAAGAAGACAGTTGCTGAGGCCATTAAGGACTCTGAAACCTCAGAAGAAAGTGATTTAGACTCAGGAAATGCAGAGGAGTTAGAAGAGACTTTCAGATATCATAATGAAGATTGTCTGCCTTTTAATTGGCCACCTTCTTATAGCCCTCATAGGCCAGTGGTTGGAGCTCTCGGTTTTCATAAAGAACTCTGTCAACAAAATCAGCAGCTCCATATGCAGATTCAATTAGAAAAGGAGAATCAGGCATTACTTAAAGAATTATATGATCTTCTCAAAGGTAATGCTGCTAGCAAGGAACCAGAACAGAATGGTGCAGCTCAAACCACTAAGAATAGACATCATAATCGGCTAGTTTTCCCAGTTGTGGAGACTCTTCAGTGAGATGGCACAGCAGTCTGAGAAGTTCATGGATTCAATTTTAAATTCATAAAGGAATTAAAAGTCTTCAGTCTCTCAATATGGTCCCAATGCTCCTTTTGCTATGGCCTTTTTAGAGAGTAGCACAGCTGCATGGCTTACACCTCAAGATTTGTATACTTTGGTTAAGGCTGTCTTGAGTGGGAGGTGATTTTCTTCTTTGGAAATCAGAATATTATGGTGCATGTAAGGAAACAGCTAAATGTAACTTACAGGGTAATAATGGATGGACATTTGATGCTTTAGTCGGAGAAGATCGCTTTCATCAGAACACTCAAGGTCCATATAATCCAGGACTTTATGCTCAAATTCAATTAGCAGCTCTTATGACATGGAGAAAACTGCCAGTCAAGGGAGAATCTGGCTTTTCTCTTAGTGGTATTAGGCAAAGTCCTGATGAGCCTTTTCAATAATCTGTCAATCGACTCTTGACAACAGCATCCCGGATTATTGGCAATCTAGAGGCTGGTATAGATTATGTCAAACAATTGGCTTTTGAGAATGGTGATGCAGCCTGTCAAGCAGTTATTAGACCTTATCATAAAACAAAACAAAACAAAAAAAACAAACAAAAAAACTGATCTGAGTGGATATAGTCTCCTCTGTGCAGACATTGGTCCATCTTTTCATTATGGCATTGCTGTAGCTCTGCTGTGGAGGATATGACTATCCATGAGTGGTTTGAACAAACAAAAGAAGTCAGGTAAAGGGTGTTTTAAATGTGGCCTTGAAGGACATTTTGCTTGTAATTGTCCAGGAAGGAATAATATTCAGAAAGCGCCACGTGTGCCTGGGCTTTGTCCTAAGTGCCACCATGGTAATCATTGGAGAAATGAATGTCACTCTAAGAGAGATGATAAAGACACTCCTTTAGTGTGGCAGGGATATGGGAGCAGGGGCAACCTCCGGCCCTGAATCCTACCAAGCATGTTTATGGGACTACTCTGAACAGAAATCCATTTGTGACCTCAAAAGAGCAACCCCAGGAAGTGCAGGATTGGACCTTTGTGCCTCCTCCTACAGAATACTAACCCCAGAAATAGGACCTCAGTCTTTGTCTACAGGAATCTTTGGCCATTTAAAAGAAGGAGTTTTTGGTCTTATTTTAGGTAGAAGTAGCTCCACCATGAAGGGATTGCAGGTGTTTCCCGTAGTCATTGATCGAGACTATAAAGGGGACATTAAAATTATGGCTACTGCTAATAAAGATATAATAACTATTAATGCTGGTCAGCAGCGAGTTGCACAGTTATTACTGTTGCCTTTACTACCCTCAGAACATAAACACGTTAATCCCACCTGAGGCTGTGGAGGATTTGAATCTTCAGATGTTTATTGGGTTACTCAAATTAGATTTTAAAAAGCCTCTACTAAGTATCTGAATTAATGGAAAATTTGTTTCTGGGCTCATTGACACTGGCGCTGATGTTACAGTAATAAAGGGATCTGAATGGTCCTCTTCTTGGCCTTTGATACCAACTATTAGTTACCTTAAAGGTATTGGTCAGAGTCAAAATCCTCATCAGAGGGCAGTTATTGGTATGGAGGGATGTTGAAGAAAATCAGGGATACATTCAACCATATGTACTGGATGGACTGCCAATTAATATTTGGGGAAGAGATCTGTTATCTCAACTGGGTGTTATTACGAAATGTCCCAAGGAAGTAGTTACAGCTCAGATGCATAAAACAGCATTTGTTCCTGGAAAAGGATTTGGCAAGGACAAGAAAGGGATTACTGTGCCTATTTTTACCTCAGGTCAAACTTATACCAAAGGACTTGGATAATCAACCACTGACATTCCTGTACTCCATACTGATACTATAACATGGAAAAGTGATGATGCAGTGTGGATTGATAAGTGGCCCCTAACTAAACAAGAGCTAGAAGCTGCTCATATGTTAGTACAGGAACAATTGGCAGCTGGTCATCTTGGAGTCATTAACTACCCCTGGAATACACCAATTTTTGTCATTAAGAAAAAGTCTGGTAAATGGAGATTGCTCCAGGCTCTTTGAGCTGTGAATAGCACCATGGTTCTCATGGGTACTTTGCAGCCAGAACTGCCCACACTTGTTGCAGCTCCTGAAAATTTTCACAAAATTATTATAGATTTAAAAGATTGCTTCTTTACTATTCCTCTTGCTGAAGAGGATAAGAAGATATTTGCCTTTTCTTTACCTGCTTAAATTTTAAAGGACCTATGCAGAAATTTCAATGGAAAGTATTGCCCCAAGGGATGACTAACAGTCCTACTTTCTGTCAAATATTTGTTGCTGCAGCTATTCAACCAGTTCGTGAAAAATGGATAGATGCTTATATAGTTCATTTTATGGATGACATATTACTAGCTCATCCTAATTATGATGATCTACAAAGATGTTTTAAGGACCTGAAATTTTGCTTAGCCAAATTTGGGTTACTAGTTGCACATGAAAAAATTCAGTTGCAATATCCTTATTTATATTTAGGTTTTCGGCTTTTTCCTCAAGATATACGTTCTCTTAAAATTGAGATTAGATCTGAGCATTTACATACTCTAAATGACTTTAAAAAGTTTTTAGGGGACACTAGTTGGTTGAGACCTTATTTAAATTATCTACAGTACAATTACAGCCTTTATTTGACATTCTAAAAGGCGATTCTGATCTTTTATTGTCAGGAGACATTCTCACTTAGATCTCAAAGCCTCCTCCCTCCAGCCCTCTTACATGCTCAAGCCTGCCTTTAGAAGAAGAAATATTAGCTTTCAGGTCTGCAAATATCAAGTTGGTCAGCACATATAGAGCTTATGTTGGTTAGGACAAACAGAGCTCACCTGCAGTTAGGTTACTATAACATTCTCTTTCCACTTGACCTCCTCGTGATCATTATAGTTTGCCAGATTCCTTGAAGCCAAAGCCACCTTTGTCATGAGATTCTGAGAGATAATTCTGAGAGACAACTTCGCAGAGACAATGTTTAGAGACAGTGCTTGCCCCCTGAGAGACTGTTCCCTGGAGACAATGTTTTCCCCCTTGACCCCTCCCCACACCTGCTTGCTTGCCTTTATAATGCCTTGTATGAAAATTAAAGATTGATAGTTTGATCAGAGTACAGACTTGCTGTCCAGTTCTTTTGTGTCTTTCTTGTCTCTCACATTCCCCTTGGTGGTTCCAGGGACCCTGTTGACTGTCCTGCAGGTCGGGACACTTTATCTGTTAGAATCCTGACCACAGAAGATAAGCAGGCTTTAGAGCTAGTAAATCAAGCTATTCAAAATCAATGAGTCAAATATGTCAATTATGACCTCTCCATCATATTAATTATTTTCAAGAGAGAAGTCTTACCCACAGGACTCTTATGGCAGGAGGGACCTTTGCTATGGCTTCATCTACCTTCTTCACCTAAGGGCATCATTTATCCCTATTACTTATCAGTTGCTGACCTTATTATTATGGGAGGAACTGTAAAATATTTTGGCAAAGAACCAGCAAAATTCATTGTACCCTACAAGAGAGAACAAGTACAATGGCTTATAGCTAATGATCAGCAATGGTTGTTATCTTGTATCAGTTTTAATGGTGATATTGATAATCATTACCCTCCAGGTAAATTAATTCAATTTGCTAATGAGCATTCCTTTTTATTTCTTCTTATCACTTCCTATTCTCCTTTGGAAAATGCTTTGACAATATTTACTGATGGTTCTGCTGATGGCAAAGCTGTATATCATTATAAAGATAATATTGCTATTTTAGATGTTCCTATATCTTCTGCTCAAATAACTGAGCTCTATGCAGTGTTGGAAGTTTTGAAACAGTTTGCTGATACCGCTGTTAATATCTATTCTGATTCTCATTATGTAGTTCATTCTGTTCCATTTTTGGAGACTTAGGCAATTTTAAGTCTGATAATCCAGCTGCTCCTATATTTTTGCAGTGTTTAGATGCTATTAGAGCATGTACCAAGAGGTTTTTCTTGGGACATCATAGAGCCCACACTAATCTCCCAGGTATCTTATCTTTTGGCAATGTTAAAGCCGATGCTGCCACTAGAAATGCTTTCTTTGTTAAATTATAGGAAGCTCAAGAAGCTCATAAATTACATCATTTAAATTCTAGAGCATTATGGCTTCTATTTTGGTTAACCTGAGATCAAAGTTGTCAAATTGTTAAACAATGCACAAATTGTGCTAAATTGTTACCTGTCCCTCATTTAGGAGTAACCCTCGAAGACGGATACCCAATGCTTTATGGCAAATGGATGTTACTCATGTTCTTGAATTTGGACAATTAAAATTTCATCATGTTTGTGTGGATACATTTAGTGGGTTTGTTTTGGCCTCCCTGCATACAGGAGAGGCAGTGAATAATGTCATACCACATCTTTTATATTGTTTTTCCATAATAGGCCTACCTTCTTGTATTAAGACTGTTAATACACCTGCTTATTTCTCTCTTAGTTTAAAGAACTTTTCTAGCAAATTACAGATTACTTTAAAAACAGGTATACCTTATAACCCACAAGGTCAAGGTATCATGAAAAGAGCCAATGGCATTTTAAAACGTCTTTTTATTAAATTAAAATTGGGGGATGGTACTCCCAAAGTAGATATCAAAACATACTTCACCATTCTCTTTTCATTTTGAATTTTTTAAGTGTGGACAAGAATGGTAAATCTGCAGCATATCATTTTTGGCATGCACATTCTAAATCTATGTATGCAAAGGTCATGTGGAAGAACCCATTCTCTGGACTTTGGAATGTACCCTCCCTGTTCTCATATGGGGTCAAGGATCTGCTTGTATTTTTGATCATTAAGCTAACTCTGCAAGATGGCTACCAGAAAGATTGGCGAAACAAATTAATGATTAATCCAGGGCTGACTCCCTGAGAAAATATCTTTTATATGTTTTCAGATAAAGATCATCATGCTGATGGTCACAATCCAAATGGTTATGGAGGCCGCCTGCATACCTGTACTGCATGAACCAATGGAGCTGACATGGATCATAAAAGATGGAAAGGGAAGAAATCTTACATCAGTGACAAAAACAACAACTCCTGGAACCTGGTTTCCAGAAATCACTCTTTCGGGGAAGGCCCTGTTTAGCTGTGCCACAAGGTCTTGGTCACCCATAGGACATTTTAACATATGTCCTGCTCATGATTTTGATGAAAATTCTTGTGGCTCTAGTGATTCTTTTTATTGTGCATTTTGGGGCTGTGAAACTTCTGGGCACATCTACTGGTAGGCTAAGGGTGGAGAATTGATTACTATGTATCTCAGGGGACAAGATTCTGGTCTCTCTACGAGACATAAGTGTTTTGTGTCCATGAATAATCTCTATTCTTGTAAAGGAAGCAACACTGTCTATCCCACCTTCGGAATTTCATTCACTGACAGGGGTAAAAGGGTTAATTGGTCAAGGAGTTTTGGGTGGGGTATTAGAGTCTACATATCAGGAGGTTATGATGTTGGTAATATTTTCAGAATTAGACAGATCAAGAAGTCTATTCCACCTATGCGGGGCCTTGGTACAACTTAACTTCTTGTTCCATCTTCACTGCATCCTTTTTCTGTGAGGCATCTTACCCCAGTCACCCCTCAGGCACCTTTGACCTCTTCCCATGAGGAATTGTTTAAGCTTGTCAGTGGATCCTTTTCAGCACTGAATTTTTCTCAACATAACTTTACTAAAGACTGTTGGCTCTGCCTTTTCTTCTATCCCCCATTTTAAGAAGCTGTAGCCTCTAATGGAACTATCAGACTGTCTTCTGATCAGGCTGCTTGTCGATGGTGTCAATCTTGTGAAAAGTTACCCTTTTTTCCATAGTGGGGACTGGTTTATGCATTGGTCAATTACCCAGGGCCTATGGTCATTTTTGTGCCATCCATAGGGTATTCAATACTACTAAATATATGGTGCCACCAGAAAATTTCTGGTGGGCTTGCAAAAGTGGCATTACTCCTTGTTTCTTTGAATTTTTTGAAAACTTTGATTTTTGTGTTCTAGTGCAACTTTTTCCACATATTACTGTTTATTCTGGTCAGGCCTTTTTAGATGCCTGGGACCCCCATGGGTCCTTAGTAGAAAGACCAGAGAACCTGTCACTGCTGTGACTATGGCTGTTTTGTTGGGGCTGGGAGTCATTCGAGCTGGCACTGGTATTTCCTCACTTGTTCTGCAAAACAAACATTATAATGAGTTTCAAGGTGCCATAGATGAAGATTTAGAGAATTTAGAAGTAGCTATGTCTCTCAGGAAAGATTCTATATCATCCTTAATTGAGATAGTTCTTCAAAATAGAAGAGGTTTACATTTATTATTTTTGCAGTAAGGAGCTTTATGTGCTGCCCTAAAGGAAGAATGTTGTTTTTATGCTAATCACACTAGAGTCATAGTTCTCTGGCCAAAGTGTGTGAAGGGTTAGAGGCTCATAAGAGGTTGAGGGAAAGGGACTCAGGATGGTTTTGGACTTGGCTCAGCACTTTCCCATGGTTGATTGCTCTTCTACCTTCTCTGCTTAGGCCATTGTTAGGTCTGATTATCCTATTTTCCCTTGGTCCAGTTTTATTCAACAAGCTGATGAACTTTCTAAAACAGCAGAATGATCAAATTCAATCTAAACCTATACAAATTCATTATCAGAGTCTAGCCTTAGCTGATGAGTAGTCAATGACAGGTAATCCTCGGTGTCAGCATTAAGCGGGCATCATGTTTTTGAACTAATGCAGGAGGTATCCCTTTGTTGGATGTTTATTAAACCACAGATATGAATGAACATGACCTGAAGCTGCTTGAACCAGGAAACCTAAGACAGGCTCCCATCCATTGGCTTTTATTTTATTTTACAGAAGGGGGACATGTAGGAGACCACTGGAGTCAGACATGTCTTTCTCTGGCTTGAGCGGGGTCAAGGTGGAGGGCACTAGTCACAGGTCGTGGGCTGGTCAGTCTGGAACTGTTGCTGCTGACTGTACCCTGAGCTTTGGATGAAACACAGTGTGCTGACATATACTTTAGATTAGATTCTTTGCAAGGTCATGTTGTTTCTCTTTACTGGTTGCTTACCATATCCTGTTTTATATTTTGCTGCCAAATGCTTTACCATATAATGGCTAATGTGTACCTGCATTAAAGGGGAATCCTATCTTGTCACAATTTCTTGCACCTCTTGCCCCCTAGGTCCTCACTCCACCCCTCAGGAACCTGTTCAAGAATCAGCAGACGGGTTCAGGAGTAGCCATTCTAACATCTAATAATATTGACTTTCAATCAAATTTAATCAAAAGACATATATTTCCTGCCATACTCATGAAAGGAAAATAAAAAGGCTCCTGAGATGATATCTGAATTCTGAACATTTATGCTCCAAACACAAGGTCAACTATATTTGCAAAAGGAACATTACTAAAATTTTAATCAAACATTAAACCCCACACTTTAATACTGTAAGGCTTCAATGCCCAATACTCATTAACTGACTGGTATTTGGGACAGAAATCAAAGAGAGAAACAATGAAACGAAGAGAGGATATAAATAAAGTGGAATTTTAGATACCTACAGAGTATTTCACTTAAACACAAAGAAGATACATTCTTCTCAGCAGTTCATGAAAATTTCTCCAAAATTTACCATGTTGTTGGTTACAAAGTAAGCATCAACAGATACAAAAAAAAATTGAAATAACTTCTCTTATGTTATAAGAATTCCATACAATGAACCTGGATTTAAATAAAAACACAAACATCACAAAACCTACACAGCCACTGAATTTGAACAGCTCTCTACTGAAGGGCCTCAGTGTCATGGAAATAAATGATTAAAAATATACTAAATTCCTTCTGGACTTCAATGAAAATGAAGAAACAATATTCTCAAATTCATGGTGCATTGTGAAAGCAGTGCTAAAAGGAAAGTTCATAGCAATGAGTGCTTCCACAGAGAAATTAAAACTTAGTCATATCAGTAATTTGAAATTATATCTGAAAACTGTAGAAATGAAAGAAGCAAACACACACAAGAGGAATAGAAAGGGGGAAATAATCAAATTTTGGGCTCAAATCAATGCACTTGATACAATGAAAACAATGCAAAGATCTGACACTTTTAGAGAATTAACAAAAGAAACAAACTCTCAATTAATCTAATTAAAAGACAGATACAAATTCAGAAATGAGTAGAGAGACATAATACTAGATGAGAAATTCAAATAGTCTGTTTTGCTTCAAAAGATTGCAATCCACAAAATTCTAAAATCATAACCAAATTGATTTTTTCTAGAAAGATCCTACTAGCAACGTTAAATCAATATCAGATAAACCTTTTAAATAGACATATAACCCCTATGAAATAGAAGTAGTCATCAAAAGTCTCCCAACCAAAAAAATAGTAGGAATTGATGTTTTTAGAACAGCATTCTACCAACTTTCAAATAAAATCTAACACCAATATTCCTAAAAACATTTTGCAAAAATAGGAACGGAAATAACACTCTCATACTTACTATATGAGGTCAGAGTCACCTGGATACATAAACCACAGCAAGACCCAACTAAGGAAAAGAATTTCAGTCCGATACCTTTCAGGAATATTGATGCACAAACAACTCAAATGATTGAAAACTGAATGCAGAAATATTGAAAAAACATAATCCACTATGGTCAATAAGGGGTCATTCTAGGGATGCAGGGATGGTTCAATATATGAAAATCCTTCAACATAATCCATAATATAACGAAACTAAAAGAAAAAAATCACAAGACCATCTCTTCAGATGCTGAAAGAGCCTTGACAAAATCCAACACCCTTTCATGTTAAATGTCTTAAAGAAAGCAGGGATACAGTGTGCATACTTAAATACAATAAAGGCACTATATTGCAAGCCAATGGCTAACATCAAATTAAATGGAAAGAAATTTAAAGCAATTCAACAAAAATCAGGGTCAAATTGTAAAGACTTTTTCAATGGGGCAAAATGAGAACCTTCTGTGAAAGTACCATAGCTTGTTTGATATCTAACAATGGACTGATATATAAAATGTATAAAGACCATAACAAATTAGACAGAAGCAATTCAAATAACCCAATGTGAAATGGGCAATAACCCCCCTGGAAATCAGTCTGGAGGTTCCTCAGGAAATTGGATGTAATACTGCCTGAAGATCCAGCTACACCAATCCTGGACATGTACCCTGCCAGGAGCCAAACTGACTTTATGTTTACATTCCATTTTAAAGACAGGCTTAGGTTTTGTCTTCTCCTCAGCTACAGACCTTGGAGAAATTGGGTGGTCAATGGTCACAGTGCCCTGCCAGAAGAAGAAACATCTTACAGCTGCCAGAGATTCACTTTGGCACAATGCCCAGGCTTTGTGGCAATTCCCACTTGACTTAATTCTCCTCCTGCCTGTATAAATTTCCTGAGAGAATACAGTTTTGGGAGCCTTGAACAAAGCTGGCCTTGGCCCCATTCTTCATGTCTCCTGTTCTTTTCATTTTCTGCCCTTGTCTTCTAGGGTCCCCCATTGAAAACCTCTGCAGGCCAGGGAAGTACCCAAAAGATGCACCGATGTATAACAAGGTCACATGCTCCACTGTGTTCATAGCAGTCTCATTTATAATTACCAGAAGCTGAAAATGACCCAAAAATCCTTCAATAGAGGAATGGATACAGAAAATGTGGTAAATTTACACAATTGAAAACAATGATTTCATGAAATTTTTAGGCAAATGGATGGATCTAGGAAATATCATCCTGAGTGAGGTAACGCAGTCACAAAAGAACACGTATTGTATGCACTTTCTTATAAGTGGATATTAAACCTGAAGCTTGGACTATCCAAGATACAATTCACAGGCCACATAAAGCTCAAGAAGAAGGAGTACCAAAGCATGGATGCTTCAGTCTTTCTTAGAAGGGGGAACAAAATACTCACTGGAAGAAATACAGAGAAAAAATATAGAGCAGAGACTGAAGGAAGGGCCATTCAAAGACTGTCCCACTTGAGGATCCATCCCATATACAGACACCAAACCCAGACATTATAGTGAATGCCAAGAAGTTCTTGCTGATTGGAGCCTGATATAGCTGTCTCTTGAGAGGCTCTGCCCGAGCCTGACAAATACAGATGTGAATGCTTATAGCCAACCATTGGACTGAGCGTAATGGAGGAGTTAGAGAAGGGACTGAAGGAGCAAAGGGGGTTTGCAATCCCTTAGGAAGAACAACAATTAACCATCCAGACTCCCCAGAGGTCCGAGGGACTAAATCACCAATCAAATAGTGCACATGGAGTGACCCATGGCTCCAGTCATATATGTAGCAGAGGATGGACTTGTTGGACTTCAAGGGGAGGAAGGTCCTGTGAAGGTTTGATGCCCAGTGTAAGGGAATGCCAGAGTGAGGAGGCAGGAGTAGGTAGGTTGTTGGGAAAGCACTTTCATAGAAGCAGGAGTGGTGGATAGGATAGGGTGTTTGCTGAGAGGAAACCGGGAAAGGGGATAACAGTTGAAATAGAAATAAAAAATTTTGAAAAAATCAATAAATAAGTAGTGTACATAGCTGAACAAAGATTCTCAACAGAGAAATTCTTGAGCTGCTGAGAAGGACTCAAAGAAATGTCCAAAGTCTTTAATCATCAGAGAAATGGAACTCAAAATGATTCTGAGATTATATTTTGCACTTGTCAGAATGGCTGAGATCAAGATCTCAAGTGATTGCACATACTGACTAGGATGTGGCATAAGGAGAACACTCTTCAATTGCTAAGGTGTGTCCAAACTTGTACAACCACTTTTACAATCAATTCTGTTGTTTCTCAAAAACACTTGGAATAATTCCCCCTCAATATCCTTCAGAAACACTCTTAGGCATATGCCCAAATATACCCTATTATACCACAGGGGTACTTGCTTGACTATGTTCATAGTAACTTTGTTCATAATAGCCAGAAACCAGAAAAAATACCTAGATGTGTCTCACAGAAAATTCGATAAAGAAAAAGTGGTACATAAACATAATGGAGTACTATTAAGCTGCTAAAATTAAAGACGTCAGAGAAGTTGCATGCTAATGGTTGGATCTTGAGAATAGCATTCTAAATTAAGTAACTCAGAGCCAGAAGTACAGATATGTTATGTACTCACTTATAAGTGGATATGTGGTTGAAATTGCAGGATAATCATGCTTTAACTTATAGACACAAAGAAACTGGATAATACATTGGTACTAGGGGAAAATGCATGAATCTCACTCAGAAGAAGAAACTAAAATTATGTAAGAGGTTGATGCTGAGATGGACCTTACTAGGAGAGGAGGGAGGTGAAAGGAAAGTGAGATGTATGAGGACTAGGAGTGAGAATGCAAATCACCAGTTTGGGCAATGTATTTCTGCTTAGATTCCTACTCTGGCTGGCTGTACAGACTGAAATTTCCATCTTCAAACCAGGCAGGACTCTCACAGGAGAGAGGGGTTAGGAATTCATGCATAAAAACCTTCATATCAAAATGTTTCTTGCCAACTTCTAAGCAGTGATAAATATGGAACAGAAACTGAGAGAACACCCAAGCAATAACTGCCCCAAGCAGAGACTCCTTCAATGTGAGAGAGCCAACCATTGACACTGTTATGGTATGTTTACAAACAGGAAACTATCATAAATGTTTCCTGAGATTCTTCACATGGCTTTTCCCCTTCAAAATATGCCTTTGCATACAATGCTAGACAGGAAGATTTGAACCCTTGCAGAGTGAGTGGTGGAAAGAGTATCCTGGTTGGGATTAGTGTAGGAAAAAACAGCCGTATCCATAAAAGCTTACAGTGAAAAACATGTCTTTGTTGAGGATGAGCATGCCTGTATAAACCATGGGGAATGAGTATGGTTTTAAGGGTTAGTGTTCATTATTGACTAACACTGAGGTGCTGGGAATGCATATTTGTGGAAAAGGTATTCTAGTGGTAGCTGGACATATCCTAATAAGAAGAGAGGAAGCATAACTTCAAATATGGTCATAAAATCACATTACTACCTGAACTAAAGAAGTTTGTGTGTGTAGAGGGTATGTGGGTGGGGTGGGGGTGAGGTTGTAAATCTAAGTGCCCAGGGACAAAAAGGTCAAGAATAGGGAAAAACTCAATCCTATTCCTGAGAGGAACAAGTTGAAATTTTGTATTTAGACATGCTCTGACATCACTCTTTTTCCATACCAGCTCCCCTGGCTGTACTGCTTTCTGTCCCAACACCCAAGTGAGGTAGAAAACTTGGACCAACACTCAGGCCTATAGCATGGTTCTGCTTTGGAACAGTGAAGTTGAGATGTCATTATTTCTGAATTGATGTCTTTCACTATATTGTTGTGGCATTATTCCACATATCCCCTTCCTCAGGATCACTAGTAGGAACTTAAACTTCTTACAACTCAGACACATACTCTGAATAATACATATACATATGTATATGTATTATTCAGAGTATGTATATATGTATATACATATATATATGTGTGTATGTGTATATGTATATGTATATATGTATATATGCATGCTCCAGTCCTCAGTAATATCTCCTGGTGTCATGTACATCTGAATCTCAGTGTCAAGGATATTTGTGTTCAAGTGGTAGACTCAAAATATTTAGCATGTAACCCTCAGTGATTTTATCATAATAATAGAATAACTACTCTCATGGAGGAATTGTTTTTCTAAAGTTTATCTAGAATGTCAGTGAAGTGGTGAAGGTTTTAGATTTAATCTCACGATCAAGGTTCAGGGAGTCTGGTCAGAATCATAGCCAATTGTTTAGAATGTGGACCATGTTAGAGAAATCAATTTTGGTTTTTTTGAGATATATTGAGTTCATCTTTCTGTGTCAAAAACTTTCTCTGTTGTCAGTGTGTGCTACTAACATGCATTGAAATTTTGCTCAAAAGGTTAAATCCCATCTCAGTATGTGCCACTGTAATTTTCCCAAATGCCTATTAGGTATGCAAGTAACTTGGATCATTTAATATAGTTTGAATCATGAGAGAGTGTGGCTATAATGGTGCTGCATGATGGATAGATTATAGACAGGAGGAAGAATAATTTATTAGGGAAGTTGTGAAACCAACTATTAGTTTGTTATGACCCAACTATTTTACCATCTCATTTTCAGTCTAGTCATTATAGCTATTGTTAAGAAAGAAGGACAATAAACCTCAGAAGGGTGGGGAGAGAAGATTCTTTCTTCACTATTGCTAAATGTGCGAAACCATTACTGCTTCAGTATTGCTAAGTGTGTAGAAACCAGTATTGTCTATGATTTTCCTGTGTCATTTGCTAGGAAATATGTAGGGAGTAGAGAATCCAAGGGTGTGTGGAATTTTCAGTGGGTACTTATGGCTGTGCTACTGTTACCCCAGGAAACCATAAAAATTAATTTGCAAAACTATCCCAAAGCTTTCCTGAAATGAAACCCAAGCCAGAGGTGTGTTTACAGAGCTTTGGGACCTGTTTGTTGCACCACAGAGCTCATTCTCAGACGTCATAATGGTGGATGTTTTGTAGATGTGGTAGGGCTTTTTTGACTTTAAGTATGCCTAGAGTAGGAGTATATGAGAGGGTGGAACCAAGACAATTATCTGCATTGACTTTCATGGACTCTTTTGTGTCCTTAATATTTTGCAGAATCATTTAATAAGGAGAGAAAAAGATGAAAGGAAGAATATCTTATTCTTCGAAAAGAATAAGAAGAGTGAAAACTCAAGAAAAATACACATCTTCCAATTCACCAAACAAATCCACAATGAAAAAAATGGAGATATTTTTGCTTTTACAGAGTTTCTGGACTTCCTAAGGGGAATGGTCTAGAGTCTTCATACCTGTAAGTGTCTTTTATGTTTCTAACATGGTTGATATTTCATTGGAAGCAGAAACACATCATTTATTCAGGGAGCACTCTGGATTCTGTGGTGTCTAGCAGTGGAGTAAAATGTAGCTTCCTTCAGAGATTTTCCAGCCTGTGACCCAAGGGAGAGCCAGAGGTTTCAGTAGATATGTTATTTGCAATTTTGTTTTCTCTCACACAATACTCCTAATATGGTTAACGAAAATGAACTAAGGGGGTTTTCATTCAGATTCAGAGCTCTGCTGAAGCCAGATCTTGCCTTGATCTTGCCTTGATCATCAGTGAAATCTTATAATATATAATACCACAAATGCTCACTTGAAGTCAAACACAAATACTTTCTCATTCCTTTTTTGGGTGTACAACCTACCATCCTGGATTGTGGGTTTTAAGTTGGAAAGTTATTAGATAACTTATCCTCATATTCCATTTTCCCTTTTTTAAAGGGAATTGCATGTCTTTCTTTTATAGTTCTTTGGATCCTCCTGACATTGCTTTTGTGAGGAATCAGCCATTTGAAGAAGTACTTAACTAAAGTCCATAGTAATTCACAGGCAATTAAGAAGAAATCTATGAGACACTTTCTCAAGTGGACTTTTCTTTTTTCTGAGAGAAAATACATAAGGTTACAAAACAACTATTTTGGCATCTCATTTTCAGTATAGCAATTATAGCTATGATTAAGGAAAAAAGACAATAAACCTCAGAAGGGTGGGGGAGAGAAGATTCTTCAATATTGCTAAATGTGTGAACTGGAAAAGCAACTACAAACACTTATGTGGAAATGAGCATATGACTCAGATATTCAATAAAGGAACTATCAGACAATGGAAAAATCTGTGCTTATAGATCAGTTAGATTAACATATAAAATTTCCCTCCTACCAAAATCAAGCTTCATCATCAAACTTCCAATACAATTTTTCACAGACTTTGTAAATAATTTTCATCTTAATGTGTAAACACAAAGACTCCAAGATAGCTTATACAATCCTGAACGATAAAGAGCAGCTGAAGGTTAAGTTACATCATCCATGATTTGGCATTATATTATATATCTGTATTAATAAAACCTGGTCTATAAACAGGATGATCATGAGAATCAAATCCAAGTCCCAGACATAAATTCATGCATCTATGGACTCTTGACTTTTTAATAAGCTAGAAATATCCACTGGATAAAAAGACAGCATCTTCAAAAATGATGTCACTTATAGAGGATGTTTGATTGTAGATGAATACAAATATTAACATATTTATTATACTCCACAAACCTAAAGCCCATGTATATCAAAGATTTCAACATAGAACCAGATACACTGACCCTGATAGACTACACAGTGGAGGAGAGCCTTAAAACCATTGGTATAGGCAACCTCATTCTGAAGAGATGGCTGATAAATTCCACTAAGTTCCACAACTAGCAAGTGGGAACTAATAACACTGAAAGGATCTGTACGACAAAGGCTATTGTCAAACAGGTAAAGAGACAGACTAGCTACACAACGGGTAATGAAAGTGTTTTCACAACTCCATACCTAATATAGGAATGATATCCAAACTAAATAAAGAAGTCAAGAAGCTATATATCAAGAAGACAAATAATTCAATTAATGAGTGATGTACATATCTACATGGATAATTTTCTACCTAAAAAATTCAAATAGCTAAGAGATAGCCACCTTTTGCATCCATATCCATCAGGAAAATGCAAATTAAAATTATTTTTTGTTTAACCTTACACCTCTCAAAATGCCTATGATCAACAAAACAAGTGACAGATCATGTTGATATTTATTGAGCAAGGGGAATGAATATTCTTCGATTACTGGTGGTGGCAAAAACTTATAAATCTAACATAAATAAAAATGATGGTTTCTTAGAGAGTTAGCAATAAATCTATGTCAAAATGCACTTATATCACTCATGGGCTATACTGAAAGGATGTTTCATCCTTCAAATATATTTGTCTTACCATGTTTGTTGTGGCTTTATTTGCAATGTCCAGAAAATAGAAACAACCTATGTTCTTCAAGAACAGATAAAAAATTGTGGCACAATTATACTATGGAGTATTAATTGCTTAAAGCACAACAAAATAGAATTTGTAAAAAAAAATGAATTGAACTAAAAAAAAAAATCCTTAACCAAGAATCCTAGAACCAGAATCAAAATTTTAGTATCTATTCACTCACAAAAGGTCATAGTCTCCTTAGGATCAACAGAACCGTGTTTGGAATATTATTTCAGATCCTGCATAGATGTGCCCTCCATCTAAGTGATAATGTCCTAGCTTTCATCCTGAATGAAATACAAAAACAAATGAAACGTTTTACCTGTGATACAACTGACCTTCTAAAAAGGGAATAAATATTGAATATAAAAAGAAGGAAAAAACGCATAACAAGAAATGGACACCTGCATTATAGCCCTGTTTAAAAAAGAAAGTCATAGTGCTAATCAGTGTTCATAATGTGGAAAACATGGAGAGCCTCTCACTGATTTCAGAAAATTCAGCTATAAGTCTCTACCTTAGTCCTTGAGTTTGCAAGATGGGAAGCAAAAAAATAAAATAAAATGGAGACATCTGTGAATACTCCTGGCAATGTGGCTGCTTATTTTATGGTGATGCAAGTTTGTATTTTTATGTTCCAAATCTCATAAAGTTGTGGGGACAAGATCAGATGCAGCAATGAGGACTATGCTCATAGTAATTAATAGGAATAGCCTTTATGATTGAGACATTGATCCATGATTGCCAGCTTCCATATAATTCAAACCCAAGGCGTTTCTCAGAGAGGGGGGTTCTCTTTCTCATGAGTCACTGCATGAGTCTTTGCATCCAACCATCTTCCTGCATGGAAGTGATCCTAGTGATGGCTTGGCCCATGGCCCTCATCTGCTCAATCTTGTGAAGTTTCACAGTGCTTGAGGAAGGACATCTGATTAAAGTTTTTGATGGTGAAGATCCTTTATAGAATAGATTCTGAGCTCAGATGTATGACATGATTTTGTGAATATTATGCAACCAGTACATTAGAGAAAATGTATTTATGTTTTTATTTTCTACATTCTTTGTTTACATTCCAACTGATTTCCTCTTTTCTGGTTCCCCCATCCCCATAAGTCCCATAAGCCTGCTTTTTTCTGCCCATTCCCTGATCAAACTTCTCTGTCCTGGTAATCTTATGCATTGCTGCATCGAGCCTTTCCAGGACCACGGCCCTCTCCTTCCTTCTTCTTGAGAATCATTTGATATGTTAATTGTGTCTTGGGTATTCAGAGCTTCTGGGCTAATATCCACTTATCAGTGAGTGCATTCCATGTGTGTTCTTTTGTGATTGGTTTACCTCACTTAGGATGATATTTTCCATTTCCAAACATTTGCCTAAGAATGTCATGAATTTATTGTTTTTAATTGCTGAGTAGTATTCCGTTGTGTAAATATATCACATTTTCTGTATCCATTCCTCCACTGAGGTACATCTGGGTTCGTTCCAGGCTATTATAAATAAGGCTGCTATGAACATAAAGGTACACGTGTCCTTATAGCATGCCAGGGAATCCTCTGGGTATATGCTCAGGAGTTGCATAGCAGGGTCCTCCGAAAGTGTCATGCTCAGTTTTCTGAGGAACTGCCAGACTAATTTCCAGAGTGGTTGTACTGGCTTGAAATCCTACCAGCAGTGGAGGAATGTTCCTCTTTCTCCACATCCTTTTTTTTTTTTTTTAATCTTAGCCATTCTGACTGGTGTGAGGTGAAATCTCAGGGTTCCTTTGATTTGCATTTACATAATGATTAATGATGTTGAACATTTCTTAAGGTGCTTCTCAGCCATTCAAAAATTCTTCAGGTGAAAATTCTTTGTTTAGCTCTGTACCCCATTTTAATAGGGTTATTTGGTTCTCTGGAGTCTAACTTCTTGAGTTCTTTGTATATATTGGATATTAGCCCTCTGTTGGTTGGTGAAGATCTTTTCTGAATTTGGTGGTTGCCGTTTTTTTCTGACTGTCGGTGTCCTTTGCTTTACAGAAACTTTGTAATTTTATGAGGTCCATTTTGTCAATTCTTGATCTTAGAGCATAAGCTATTGGTGTTCTGTTCAGGAACTTTTCTCCTGTGCCCATGTCCTCAAGGGTCTTCCCCAGTTTCTTTTCTTTTAGATTCAGTATGTCTGGATTTGTGTGGAAGTCCATGCTCTTGGATTGGCAGGATTAATATAGTAAAAATGGCCATCTTGCCCAAAGCAATATACAGGTTCAATGCAATCCCCCTCAAATTTCCAACTCAGTCCTTTATACAGTTAAAAAGAGCAATTCTCAAACTCACCTGGAATAACAAAAAACCCAGGATAGATAAAACTATTCTCAACAGTAAAAGAACTTCTGGGGGAATCAGTATCCTGGACCTCAAGCAGTACTACAGAGCAAGAGGGTTAAAAACTGCATGATATTGGTATCATGACAGACAGGTAGCTCTATGGAAAAAGATTGAAGACCCAGAAATGAACCCACACACCTATGGTCACTTGATCTTAGACAAAGGAGCCAAAAACATCCAATGGATAAAAGATAGCCTGTTCAACAAATGGTGCTAGTTCAACTGCAGGTCAGCATGCAGAAGAATGCAAATCGATCCATTCTTATCTCCTTGTGCTAGAGAAAATTTACATAAAATTATTCAAGATACTTGAAATATTTCTTGCTTCAAACTCAAATATTGACAACAAAGGCATTGTACTAGTACTGTTCCAAAAATGGCTCATTGGTGTTTCAAGTGCCATTGAAATTCAGTAATGGTGACCTTTTATGTCCAGTTTACAGAATTAATCTTTTTTTTTTTTTTTTTTTGGTTTTTTGTTTTTTCAAGACATCGTTTTTCTGTATAGCCCTGGCTGTCCTGGAACTCACTCTGTAGACCAGGCTGGCCTCAAACTCAGAAATCCGCCTGCCTCTGCCTCCCAAGTTCTGGGATTACAGGCCAGAATTAAATTTTTTACATCTGGATTTTTACCATTTAAATTCAACAAACCTTATGATTTGAGGTGATAAATACACATATTAGTCAAAGATCTGAATTTTAAAATATAGATATTTTGGAATGTTCTGAATGTTATGGAGTGGCAAAAAAGGATATCATTTGAAATGTAAACTTGACTTTTTAAATTTTTATGCCACTTTTTAAATTTTTATTTGATTTTTTATTGAATATTTTATTTATTTACATTTCAAATAATATCCCCTTTCCCAGATTCCCCTCCTCAAACACCCTATTCCATCCCATTTTCCCTGCTTCAATGAGGGTGCTCCCACAACCAGGCACTCACTTTCCCCTCATTACCCTGGCATTGAGCCGTCACACGACCAAAAGCCTCTCCTCCAATTGATGACAGATATAGCCATCCTCTGCTACATATGCAACTTGAGCCATGCAAGCCCTTTCAGTTCTTCCAGTCCTTTCCCTAACTCCTCTGTTGGGGTCCCCATCCTCAGTCCAAATCTTTCTGCTTCCAACATCCAAATCTGTATTTCTCATGCTCTAACAGAGCCTTTCTGGGAACTGTAATATCAGGCTCCAGTCAGCAAGCAATTCTTGGAATCTGCAATAGTGTCTGGGTTTGGTGTCTTCATAAGGGATGAATCTCCAGGTGGGACAGTCTGTGGATGGCCTTTCCTCTAGTCTCTGCTCCACACTCTTTCCCCTTATTTCCATTAGACAGGAACAATTATGGGTTGAAAATTTGGAGATGAGTGTGTTTCTCTATCCTCCAACCAGGTCCCATGTGTAACCTCTGAATACAGTCTCTACTTGTTCTCCCTCCCATTTCTTGGGCATTTCTGCTAATTTCATCTCTGTTGGGTCCTTAGAGCCTCTTACTTTCCTGACATCTGTGACTTTCTGGTGGCTAAACAGGTTCCCTATCCTCCATTGATATAAGACTCTGATCAATTTCCTGACCCTCTGTATATGAACTTTTTAATTGCTTTTAGGCAATCTTATTACACATTCCTTGGGTGTATAAGAATAATGCTTTTCTCCATAGAACATACATAGCTCTAATTTATTTTTTACATTATTAGAATAAATTTCAATATCTCTAGTGATAAGTGGAATTAGAATAACTCTAATCATTTGTCTAGATTATTTCACAAGAAAGCTTTAGTCTGTTGTTGCAGTCATGTTTCATTGGAGAGCAATTACTGAATTATAACATTGCTCAAGATGCTGTTTTCATTCAATGAGCTGTTAATACTGACTGCATAGGCTTCAATGCATTACTGAAGAAAACTCCTGGAATCAAGATATGTAAAAAATATTATCAATTATTGCCATGCTTCTCTAGAATATTAGAAAATTCAGTGAAGCTGATTTGTAAAAATATATTTGGGACTATTTTATATACATAAATGAAAATGAAACATTCTTATTTTTTCAAGTAATATATATGAATGGGAAGGAAAATTGCTTTAAGAAAATATGTTCCAGGTGAAATTTCAATTTTTTGGTAAATTTAAATTTTACTCTTCTGGAAAATCGTTACAATTTTTCAAACAAACTCGATGGATATGTGCTTCTGAATTTGTAATGCTTGTATTTATTTCATAGATGAAGCACAAGATCTCAAGGCTGAATACATAGGTGCAAGAAAGTTGTCTTTTGTATTAATTATAACTATCCAGCATAATAATTTGGTAGTCATGAAGGTCCTAAAGCCTATCCTTTCTAATTAAAATTGTCACTTACTCTCCCTTACTGGCATTACCAGCTCTGTATTGGGAACTGCTATACACACAAACAGATAAATTTATCCATAATCTTTTCCCCCTAAGCTCATGATATAATTCTTTCCAGGTCTTGAAACTCATTATCATTAACATGTATGCTCATTTTAAGGTTGTCTGACATCTTGGTATATTGAATGCACAGGCAGATATTCTAGGCTCTTATCTGTGTTTTTCCTTACACAAAGATTAAAAGCCACTGATAGGTACCCTAAATCTCAATCCTGCTTGATTTACAGAAGCAAAATTTCACATACCCAAGGATCAGGTAAAAACTAAAAGATGTCAGAAATTTATGAATTATGTTTTAGGTCATTTCCCACAGATATTTATCTCCTATGGACAGAAGGAAATGTCTGTGAAGAATTAATAGTAGTATATTCTGGTATTTGGTAGGCAAAAGTATGTTTATGTCTCTGTATACACTTTCTTAAATATGGTTTGGACAATAGTCTAAATTGGAGAGGTTGGTATTCATATAGTTAGCATTCATTTAATAGCTAACACAAGATGTCCTTGCCTCTATAAATATTTCTAAGAAAATCAGTACTGATGATACCCTCCATACTTCTCTCAGAATGTTCAATATTTTTAAACTTTTTATTGATTCCTTGTGAATGTCATAGTATGCAGTGAATCTCACTCATCTCTCTGCCTATCTATAAACATCTTGTGTCATTGCAACTTCTCACCAAAATATAAATATAAATTAAAATAAAAAGTAAGATAAATAAAAAGTAAAAGTTTAGTGTGACACGCAGCATACTTGTTTTGGCCAAATCACCTTTCTTTCCAAATGTTCTTTGCAATGAGTCATTGTTCTTGTTTCAGGCCTCTGGCTTCTGCTATACTTTCAATGAACGTTCATCAGCAGGACTTCTCTAACATATTCTTGAGAATATTTGTTGTTTCCTTGTGTTAAAAAAAGTAATAAAAACTAAACCTAACCAAACCAAACAATCAAAAAACCCTAAAATACTGTATCAGCAGGACAGGTTCTGACAGAAGCTGGATCAGTTCATAGATAAGGCAGATGTTGGGATTGGCCAACACAAATCGTTGGAACTGGGTCTAGATGGCAGTAACTTTGTCAGTGCACCAGCAGCTCCTCTGAACCTCTGACACTAAGGCATCTTCTGATTTGTCCAGGAAAGAGGCAGGGTAGTTACACTACCACCAGCTGCTGGCTTATGTGGGACTGGCTCTTTCAAACTCACAACATCAGTGCCATCTCTCCTACTCTGATGCGTTCAAGTCAGCTGTCCCAAACCCATGCTAGGGAAATTTCAGTGTCATGTCCCTGGGTGCTGTAGCAAGCAATTTGCAAGGACAAATTTTCTGCACCACCCTAGAGAGTAGTGGGTCTAGCTATGGAGAATACTGTATCTAGCTATGTGTTGTGTTGCAGCCCTCCCTCTCCATGCCTTGGGTGACCAGCTCTCTCAAACTTCCCAGGCAAGAACAGGGACAGCCCTTCATAGTGCCTCGGCCTCTGATGAGTGGAGCCAGTTTTGTGTAGCCGTCTGAATTCAACATCATATTAAGTAAGAACCCAGACCAGTGATAATTACATGAACTTCAGTGGTAACATAGGTCACAGATATTGAACTAGACTCCTACTGATGCTGTGGTATTAACAGAGCTTTGAACCTTAGTGGGATCATGAATTAAATACGACTTTACCATATCTTCAAATCAAAGCACAGACTGCACAGATCAGGCTACTACTTACTATCCTCGGGTCTGTAGTCCTGCCTCTTTTTATCCTGCACAAACTATTCCTGCTTCGTTCTCTTCCATCACTCTATCATATGGTTGCTCATCATGTGTCTTGTGAATCAGATTACATCTTGTGAATGGGTGGTGGTATATGTCCAACAGTTTTTAAAATAATTTCACATTGTACATAAAACTGGAATACTTAGTAACTAAAGGACAAAAAAACACAAACTGAGGGAATTCTGTATATGGAAAACCTAGTGAAGAGAACAGGAACAACAGATGTAAGCATCACCAACACAGTGCTGAAGATGGAAGGGAGACTCTTAGGTATAGAAGATAAAATAAAAAAAAATTGATATATCAGTCAAAAACAGTTTGAATCTAAAAATTCCTGACACAAACCATCCAGCAAAACTGGAATACCATGAAAGGACCTTACCTAAGAATAATAGGAATAGAAGATGGTGAAGAATCCAAGCTCCAAGGGCCAGAAAATATTATCAACCAAATAATAAAAATTCCCAACTTAAAGAAATAAATACCTATAAACACACAAGAAGCTTCTCGAACTCCAATTATACAGAACCAGGAAAAAAATCCTCCTACCAACTCATAATAAATGCAAAAAATCTACATGAAAAACAAAACAACATTTAAAAGAATCAAGGGGAAAGGACAGGTAATATACAAAGTCAGACTTATCAAAAATGCATTGGACTTCTCAACAGAGACTCTATTACTTACTAGGACCTGGTGAGATATCTTGCAGTCTCTAAAAAATCCACAGATGAGAACCTAGACTACTACACCAGACAAAAATCTCAATAAACATAGATTGAGAAAACAAGATATTTCAAGAGAAATCTTAATTCAGGAAGTATTTACCCAGAAATCCAGCCCTACAAAATACTAGAAGGATGTTTCATCCCAAGGATGATAAGTATATCCAAGGAAACACATGAAATAAGTAATTCCTACAGCAATAACAAGGAAAGCACACACAAGCTCATACACACACCCCACAAAAATCAAAATAACAGTAAATAACAATAACTGGTCATTGATATCTTTGGATAACAGTGGGTTTAATTCCCCAATACTATGACATATGCTAAGAGAATATAAGCAAAAGTAGAGTCCACCTTTCTGCTGCTTACAAGAAAGGCACCTTAGCTATAAAAATAGACTTTACTTCAGAATAAAGGGCTAAAAAGTTTTCCAAGCAAACAGACACAAAACAACAGGCTGAAGTAGCCATTCTAATATCGAATAAAATAGAGTTTCAAACAAAATTAATCGAAAAAGACAGGGAAGGATACTTTGTACTCAAAGGGAAAAAATCAAGTAAGATGAGACCTTATTATTTTTTTTGCATTTAATCTCTTTTCCTTTTTTATATTTCATTAGCTATTTGCTTTATTTACAATTTAAATAGTATCCCCTTTCCTCTTTACTCCTCTAAAATTCCCCTTCCCCCTCCCCCCTATCCTGCATACCATCCCCTCCCCCCACTTTCCTGACCTGGCATTCTCTTACTATGGGGTGTCTAGCCTGCATAAGACCAATGACCTCTCCTCTCCTTGATGCTTAAAATGGCCATCCTCTGCTATATATATTGTTAAAGTCATGGTCTCTCCATGTGTACTCTTTGGTTGGTGGTTTAATCCCTAGGAACTCTGGTTGGCACATATTATTGTTCCTCCTATGGGGATGAAAACCTTTTCAGCTCTTCGGGTCCTTTCTCTAGCTGCTCTATTAAGGACCCTTTGCCCAGTCTATTGGTTGGCTGTGGGCCATGGGTATTTTGATCCACCTTCTAAGAAGAATCCATGTATCCACGTTTTGTTATTCCTTCTTCTTGAGCGTCATTTGGTCTGTGAGTTGCATCTTGGGTATTCGGAAGTTTTGGGCTAATATCCACTTCTCAGCAAGTGCATATCATGTGTGTTCTTTTGTGATTTGGTTACCTCACTCAGTATGATAATTTATAGATCCATCCACCTGCCTAAGAATTTAATAAATTCATTGTTTTCAATAGCTGAGTAGTATTCTATTATATAAATGTACCACATTTTCTGAGTCCATTACTCTATTGAGGCACATCTGTGTTATTTCCAACTTCTGGCTATTATAAATATGGCTGCTATGAATGCAGTGGAGCATGTGTCCTTATTACATGTTGGAGCATTTTCTGGGTATATGCTCAGGAGTGGTATACATGGGTCCTCAGGTATTATTTTGCCCAATTTTCTGAGGACCTGCCAAACTGATTTCCAGAGTGGTTTTACCAGCTTGCAATCCCATAAGCAACAGAAAAGTATCTTTCTTTCTCAGCCTCCTTTCCAGTATCTGCTGTCTCTGAGTTTTTGATCTTAGCCATTCTGACTCGTGTGAGGTGGAATCTCAGGGTTGTTTTGATTTACATTTACCTGATAATTAAGGATGTTGAACATTTCCTTAGTGGTTATTTAGCCATCCCATATTCTTCAGTTGAGAATTCTTCATTAACTCTGTACCTTATTTCTTAATAGGGTTATTTTTTTCTTTGGAGTCTATCATCATGAGTTCTTTGTATATAATGGATATTAGCCTTCAACTGGATGTAGGTTTGAAAAAGATCTTTCCCCAGTCTGTTGATTGCTATTTTGTCCTATCACCAGTTTCCTTTGCTTTACAGAAGCTTTGCAATTTCATAAGGTTCCACTTATCAATTCTTGATCTTAAAGCATAAGCTATTGGTATTCTGTTCAGGAAATCCCCTATGCCCATTTGCTGCAGGTTCTTCCTCACTTTCCCTTCTATTAAATTCAATGTATCCGATTTTATGTGGAATTCCTTGATCCACTTGGACTTCAGCTTTGTTCAGGTAATTAAGAATGGATAAATTTGCATCCTTCAACATGTTGACTGCCAGTCGACCCAGGGTCATTTGTTGAAAATGCTTTCTTTTTTCCACTGGATGGTTTTAGCTCATTTGCCAAAAACCAAATGGCCCTAGGTGGGTGAGTACATTTCTTGGTGTTCAATTCTATTCCATTGATCTACGAGCCTGTAATTGTACCAAAAACATGCAGTTTTTATCACTACTGCTCTGTAGTATAGCTTGAGGTCAGGGATGGTGATTCTGCCAGAGAGTCTTTAATTGTTGATAATAGTTTTCACTGTCCTGGGTTTTTTGTTATTCCAGATAAATTTGGAAGTTTCTCTTTCTAACTCTAAGAAGAATTGAGTTGGAATTTTGATGGTGATTGTAATGCAGCTGTAGATTGCTTTAGGAAAGATGGCTTTTTTTTTGTTGTTGTTGTTTTTTACTGTATTACTATATTAACCCGGCCAATACATGAACTTGGGAGATCTTTCCATCTTTGTATATATTGGATACTAATCCTCTATCTATGGTCACTTGATATTTGACAAAGATGCTATAACCCTCCAGTTGAAAAATGACAGCATTTTTTAAAACAAATTGTGCTGGTTTAACTTGCATTCAACATGTAGAAAATGGAAATTTACCCATTTTTATTTCTTTGTACAAAGCTCAAGACAAAGTAGATCAAGGACCTCCACATAAAACCAGATACACTCAAATTATAGAAGAGAAAGAACACATAGAATTTATAGAACTTATAGAAGAGCCTTGAACACATGGGCACAGGGGAAACTTTTCTGAACAGAACACCAATGAATTGGGTTCTAAGGTCATGAATCACCAAATGGGACCTCTTTTTTTTTTCTTAAGCTATTTTTTTTATTCGATATATTTTTTATTTACATTTCAAATGATTTCCCCTTTCCTAGCCCCCCGACTTCCAGAAAGTCCCGTAAGCCCCCTTCTCTCCCCCTGTCTTCCCACCCACCCCTTCCCACTTCCCCGTTCTGGTTTTGCTGAATACTGCTTCACTGAGTCTTTCCAGAACAAGGGGCCACTCTTCCTTTCTTCTTGTACCTCATTTGATGTGTAGATTATGTTTTGGGTATTCCAGGTTTCTAGGTTAATATCCGCTTATTAGTGAGTGCATACCGTGATTCACCTTTTGAGTCTGGGTTACCTCACTTAGTATGATGTTTTCTAGCTCCATCCATTTGCCTAAGAATTTCATGAATTCGTTGTTTCTAATGGCTGAATAGTACTCCATTGTGTAGATATACCACATTTTTTGCATCCACTCTTCTGTTGAGGAATACCTGGGTTCTTTCCAGCATCTGGCAATTATAAATAGGGCTGCTATGAACATAGTAAAGCATGTATCCTTATTACTTGGTGGGGAATCCTCTGCGTATATGCCCAGGAGTGGTATAGCAGGATCTTCTGGAAGTGAGGTGCCCAGTTTTTGGAGGAATCGCCAGACTGATTTCCAGAGTGGTTGTACCAATTTGCAACCCTACCAGCAGTGGAGGAGTGTTCCTCTTTCTCCACACCCTCTCCAACACCTGCTGTCTCCTGAATTTTTAATCTTAGCCATTCTGACTGGTGTAAGGTGAAATCTCAGGGTTGTTTGGATTTGCATTTCCCTAATGACTAATGAAGTTGAGCATTTTTTAAGATGCTTCTCCGCCATCCGAAGTTCTTCAGGTGCGAATTTTTTGTTTAACTCTGTACCCCATTTTTTAATAGGGTTGTTTGGTTTTCTGGGGTCTAACTTCTTGAGTTCTTTATATATATTGGATATTAGCCCTCTATCTGATGTAGGATTGGTGAAGATCTTTTCCCAATTTGTTGGTTGCCGACTTGTCCTCTTGATGGTGTCCTTTGCCTTATAGAAACTCTGTAATTTTATGAGGTCTAAATGGGACCTCTTAAAGTTGCAAAGCTTCTGTAAGGCAAAGGACACTGTCAATAGGACGAAATTTCAACCAACAGATTGGATGGAAATTCTTTATTATCAATCAAAGACAACTGGGAGCAGGGAACCTCAGATCTGAAAGCAAACCTGTTGGCAGCTGAAATAAGACAAAGCATTAGAACAAATTCTCATGGTAGATTAACTATTTGTCTTACTGACTGTGTTGTTTACCTTAAGGAAGCTTTTCAGGTTCATGAAGTCCCATTTATGAACTGTTGATCTCAGAGCCAGAGTTATTGAAATTCAATGGGCTTCTTGGGGGTCCCACCTGCTGCAATTATTTCGGTGAGTATCCTACCTGTTGCCCTGACTGCAGTAGATCTCTAGGGTGACTTGATGAATGTGGAGTGCTAAGAGGGGCAGACATGAAGATCACCACAGGAGGAGGTACAGACTGGAAGGGAGATTAAATTTATCCTGTTAATTTCTTAATTTGTAATTAATCTTTAAGGAATTTGGTCATTGTAGTATAAGATTTTATTGATTTACCTCTGTATGCTACTAATACTTTAGAAACATGATTCATTTAAAAATATTTTCTTTAATTTCTGAATGTTTGAAGTATTTTCCAATGGCCTTTTTATACATATAAGATTGTTTCTGTTCTCATCATAGCTCATACGTGTTAATTTTTAGCCCCTTTTAAATGTACCAAAGCATGCTTTATTGCTTACTATAATGTCTAATATTGTGAGCATTCCATATGCACATGATGCTATTTGTCTATACCTTAGTTTATGTTCTGAACAGCAGCAATTCTGTCACCCAGAAATGGACCTTGAAAACAATCGTAGCTTGCTTGATTACTTTTTTTTTTTTTTTTGGTTGTGATTTTTGTGCTTCATAAATTTTACAAGTTTTTGTTAATCACGATGATAATATCTTTTTGGCACACTGATCATTTTAGCATTGTGTAAATTCAACTTTATATCTGCTAATATCCTTATATCTGAAGTCAGCTGTATATGATATTGCTACCATAGAAAATATAGTTTAATTTTGACTAATGAGGTGAACTTGCAGATGGCAGAACATCAGTTGTAATTTTACATCTTCTGTCTCTGTCTTTTAACTAGTATGTTTATTTAATTTTCATTCAATTTGGTTTTTGATTGCTCTTTTTATTTTGTTTATTTTATATTTTTGGCTCAGTTGATTATTATATTTTGTTTGATCTACTTTGTCCTTTTGTTACAGTCTAAAGACTATGACATATGTATCTTATTTTATATACTATGCTTTGAAGAAATTGTTTACCATTTTAGCTGCCATGTTAGAAAATGCACTATAAAGACATCTGTAAAACTCTATCTCTTGTCAATGCTGACATGCATGATACCCTGACAAATCAATATAGAGTTAAAACTTCTTGTTTTTAGAAATCACACATGTCTTAGGAACTCAAATAGACACAACTATCTTCTGAAAGCCTTTTTAGAAAAGCCTTTTCAAGTTTATTTTTCTCTTTAAATTAAACATTCTTTTCATTTGCCAACATTCAAGAAGTTCTTATATAGAAGTTAGAACTGGACCGGACCAAAAAGTCCTCCTGACACTAATAATCAAAAGTCCAAATGCATTAAACAAAGAAAGAATATTAAAAGCAGTAAGGGAAAAAGGTCAAGTAACTTAAAAACAGGCCTATCAGAATTACACCAGTCTTCTCACCTGAAACTACAAAAGCCTGAAGATCCTGGGCAGATCTTGTACAGAACCTAAGAGAACACAAATGCCAGCCCAGACTACTATACCCAGCAAAACTCTCAATCACCATAGATGGTGATTCATAGATGAGATCAAGATATTCCATGATAAAACCAAATTTATACAATATTTTCTACAAATCCAGCCCTACATAGAATAATAGATGGAAAACACCAACATAAAGAGGCAAAATACACCCTAGAAAAAGAAAGTAATCTTCTTCCAGCAAATCAAAAATGAAGTAATCACACAAACATAAAAATAACATCAAAAATAACAGGAAGCAAAAGCCGTTATTTCATGATGGCTCTTAACATCAATGGAGTCAATTCCCCAATAAAAAGACATAGAGTAACAGAAATTTAAATCTTCAATTTTATTAGAAAATATTTGTAATTCCTCTTTCAATAAATTTATTAATGCTTAGGCCTACCATTTTATCAGTATTATTTTCCATGATAATCTTTAGTTTTAACGTATTTTTCTATATATTTCTTCAATTTTATCAGAAATATTTCCCATGTAATTCTTCAATTTTATCAGAAAATGTTTATAATTCCACTTTCAATCAACTTAGAAATATTTTATGCCTACCATTTTATCTGTAGTTTTCCATGATAATCTTCAATTTTAGCATGTCATTCTATATTTTTCTACAATTTTTTCAGAAATATTTTTTAAGTAAATCTTCAGTTCTATCATAAAATTTTTCTAATTTCTTTTCAATTATTTTAGCAATGTTATATCTACCATTTTACTCTTTAATTTTCCATTAAAATTGTCAATTTAAATGTGTTCTTCTATGCATTTCTTCACTTTTCTCAGAAGTGTTTTCCATGTAAATCTTCAATTTTATCATAAAATGTTTTACTTCATTTTTCAATAAAAAGAAAATGAAAAAAGAAGTTAGAACTTTTATGTTCTGAACATAAACATCTTCTCTTTTTTGGGGGGGGGGTTGTAAGCTTTTGGCAGCTATAGCTTTTAATCTGAAAATTAAGAACCTTTTCAGCCATCATTGCTCTTCCATTTCCTTTTTGTGTCCCAACATGTTCTTCTTTTCCTCCCTTCTCCCTCCTCTAGCATTATTTCCCTTCTTTAATACTTTATTTTTTCTTTATGACCACTAATATCACCATGTTTTCTTTCATCATTGTCTCCATAATCTTTAATGGGTATGTCCAAGGGTGGTAGATTGATTTCCATTTTTCTGAAGAATGGACATACTGATGTCCTTAGAGGCTGTACAAATTTTCACTCACACCAGCAATGGAATAAATGCTCTCTTTGCTAAATATCCACATCAGCATGAAGTGTCACTTGTGTCACTTATTTTAACCATTTTGATAGATGTAAGATGCATTTTCAAAGTAGTTTTGATTTGCATTTCCCTTATAGGTAAGGGTGTTACTTCAATAAGTGTTTCACTGCTATTTGAGATTCTTCTATTAAAAGTTCTGTTTAGACTTCTATTCAATTTTACAATGAATTTTTTTTGATATCTAGTTTTTTTCAGTTCTTTATATATTTTGAAAATTGAATGTGGAATTTCATTCTTTCAAGTGCCAGTTGTTCCAATGAACATATCCTTTGTCTCACAAATGATTTAGAGTTCCATGGCATCTCATTTATTGGTTGTTATTCTTGCTGTCTGCACAACAGGCATTTTCTTCAG